>NC_138769.1:246997715-247697715 GCF_965119305.1 Pelophylax lessonae
ACTTGCTGTTCTAAGGCTCGCTTAGACTTTTCTAGCTCCTGAACGCTTTTCACAACATCATCCTTGGAGCTGACCAATTCTTCCATTTCTGTACGCAGCTGTTTAACACTTTCTAGTTCAGCCTTACACTCTAGAGCTTCCTCCAAAGAGCGAGCCAAGAACAGGGCTTTGCTCTCGTTATCACGCACCTCCGTTTCTGCACGGGCGCGTTCTTCTGCATATTTTGCAGACACAGTCTTCTCTTCACCAAGCATCTGATCAAACTTCTTTTTCACATCTTCAACACACTGTAATGAACCAACGCTTTCTTCCATGCGTTTTTTCATATCCGCTATCTGAGCTTGCAATGTTGCGACTTGCTCTGATAGGTTTTTCTTTGCTTCCGCCTCCTCTTTTAATTGTTCCAGGAAGCCATTTTTCTCATCTTCCATTTGTTTGAGCTTTGTGCTAAAACTCAGCCTTTGACACCTCTCTTCCTGTAAGAGTTCCTGCGTGTCTTGCAGCTGCGATTCCAAGATAGAAAAATCTTCCGCAATTTCTCTAGATTTGCTGTCTGCTTGAGAAAGCTGATTTGTGACACTGTCCAACTCAACCTGCAATCGGTTTGCCTTCTCTAACAGCTTAGCACACAATCGGTCACCTTCTGACACCTTGACTTGCGATTCCAGAAGCCGTGCCTCTACTTTTTCCCTCTTATGTTCACAATCTCCTTTTCCCTGCATAAGAGCCTTCACCTCATTGGCTAGTTTCTGGGAATGAGACTGTAATTCTGCCACACAGGCTTCTTTCTCCTTTAACTGCTGCTGGAAACGTTGGGCTTCACCTTTCCAACTTTCACAGTCTGCACGTAATTCATCTACCACATTGCTCAAATTGGTGAGCTCATACACAGTACTCAGTAATTTAGCCTCTCTTTCACTTTTCTCATGGTCGCTGAGAGACAATGTCGTTTTCAGAGCGACATTCTGTTCCTGCGACTCCTGCAGGTCTATTTTTGTAGCTCCCAAAGACTGAAGACTTTTTTCCAGCTGATTACGCAACTCCAACATATCAGCCATACTTTGCTTCTGCAAAGTCTGAATTTCACTTTCCTTTTCCATGAGGATGGTATCTTTCTCCATTATAGTTTCTCTGCGTTTTTGCAACTCGACCAAAAGAAGAGCAGTGGATTCTTCCCACTGTAACACATGAGACTTGAGTAGTTCATTCATTTCCTGCAAGTTTCTATGCTCCATTTTAAGCAATTCCAAGGCTTGTTCCTTTTCTTCCATTTTCCGTTGCAAGGCATCCAACTCAGCCCTGCACACATACTCGGTTTCCTCCAAACCGATGGCCTCCATTGGCTGCTGGCGTCTCTGTTTCCAGCCTGCCATGCTCTCTTGATGAGCCTTTTGTTGAGCTGCAAAGCTCCGCTGAAAATCCGCATTTGCCTGCTGTTGAGCTGCATTTGCTTGCTGTTGAGCTGCATTTGATATAATCAGATGTTTCAACATCTCCTCCATTTTGAGTTTACTTTTCATCTGAGCACACTGCGTCTCCATAGCGGTTTCATCAGTGTTGCTAGGGACAACAACCTTCCTCTTTAGTAGACTCTCTTTAGGCATGGATGGGGCTGGTTCAGACGGCAACATCCCCTCCATCCATAGAATCCGGTCTCTCATTTCATCTATCTTTGCATTCTTCAGGCGTTTTGAACGCCCCATCTTCAATAACTCCACAAACAAATTTTTCACAGTCCAGCAAAAATTTTTCAGACCACTGTCTCTTTAACACATGTAGTTTTTCTCTCTCTCTTGCAAGATCTCTTTTCCTGCACACACAGTTTGTGCAGTCACTTGCACCAGACACAACAAAGTTCATCAAATAATTTTGAGACCGCTGTCTCTTTAAAACACTTTTTTTTTTTCTGTCAGGATCTTCTCTCCTGCACACATAGATTGTGCAATCTCATGCACCAGACAAAGTTCATCAAACATTTGCACTTCCTTGCAGGGATCTCTGCTTATGCCCGCATCCTCCACCATATGTAAGGGATTAGCTCGGTGGTAGGCGTATGGGTGACCCCTTTGGGGGTGCGTTTTCACAGAGAGATAGCCGAGCAGAGGTTGAAAACAAGACTGATTTATTCATGCAATTTACTTCACACAATTGCAAGCGTCAAAACAGCCAAAATAAAATAAAAGACAAAATAAATCCTTGCCTCTGTGGGCGGCTACCTTCTCACGCTGGAACCTACCTAAGAAGTCTTCCCAACCTACTGTTGGGCCGACACTGCTGATCCTACAGCAGACACTCAAATGTCCATTTGTTTGCTTTTCACACAGCACAAACATTGTCCATTGAACATGTCCCTTTGTTTTCTTTCACACAGCACATGTTCATTTATAACAGGATCCTTTACTCTTCAGATTCTTCACATTGAACACAGTTCATTTAACAGGTCCCTTTACTCTTCACACTCTTCACATGGAACACTTTGTCTTCTCACCTTTGAGACGTCTTCACTTGTGGTTACCCTCCTTAGCTTCACATCGCTGTAGGGGGTCTTCTCCCATGCTCACCAGCTTGTCGGGAGGCACACATCCGACTGTCCCCCTCTCCCAGCCCACACGGCGACAGGCGGCAGCAGTCCTTCTCCCATGCCCACACGGCGTCGGGAGGTACACGTATGTCTGTCCTCCTCTTCCCAGCTCACACAGCGACAGGAGGCAGCACTCAATAGATTTTCTCTGGACAAATTATAGAGGCCTTGATCTCCTCATTCTGAACAGCTGAATGGTTTTCAACTTCCTGCTGGCTCTTTTTGCAGCCAACACCCTATAGTATCAGTGAATTTTTCAAAGCAGGTGGGAATGTATCTCCTTCCTGTGACTACATTCCCAGATTTACCTGACTTCCTGTCACAATATATAGATATAGATATATATAGATATTTTGATATTTTTATATATATATATATATATATATATATATATATATATATATATATATATATATATATATATACATACACACATGCATAGATATGTGCATTCCTCTCATTGTTGCCTGATTAATGCCAGTTTACAGTGCTATTAGGCATTTGCGCAAACGCTATTCACTATACTGCCAGGAGATATTTTTTGGTTTTAAGCTTCTCTTGAAATCTTTTTTTATGCTTTACTTTTTCACACAGTTTAAAAGCAGTTTATCTCAATATCATGGTGTGTCCACCATCAAGTGAATATAGGAGGAGTCCCCTGTAGTGCATTTGCACATCCTTCCCAGCAAGGAGTATTATCTCCAAGGGTTGGAAAGGCTGGATTCATCTCTTTTTCATGGATAGTGTAGGACCCACTGATAATGGGGTACTTTGACGCAGTAGTGGGCTTGAGCACGATATGGCCATATGGTGGGACCAAACCCCCATTTTTATTTATGGATTGTCTTCAGATTTGGTAGTTATTTCTTTTGCATTTGCGCGCTATTCTTTTTTAATATACATGTCTTTTGGTTCATAGCTGCAGCAGCTTTAGAAATACATGGGTATGCTCCCCCAAATTTTTTGCCTGTTTATTATGTATTCGGTCTGACCAGACTATCGAGGTTGAGCAACCCTCCCCACCCCCCCACACACACCTGTACTCAATCAGTGTCCACCATCAAGTGGATATAGGAGGAGTCCCCTGTAGTGCATTTGCACATCCTTCCCAGCAAGGAGTATTATCTCCAAGGGTTGGAAAGGCTGGATTCATCTCTTTTTCATGGATAGTGTAGGACCCACTGATAATGGGGTACTTTGACGCAGTAGTGGGCTTGAGCACGATATGGCCATATGGTGGGCCAAACCCCCATTTTTATTTATGGATTGTCTTCCGATTTGGTAGTTATTTCTTTTGCATTTGCGCGCTATTCTTTTTTAATATGAGATAAATTGCCTTTCCGAAAAATTCTCACTACTCCTGACCCATCTCTCCCTTTCCTTGTTTCCTTATTCTTTGCCCTAACCTCCCCTATTCCCATCCTTTCACCCCCCTTTTTTTTGTCTTTTCTTCTTTCCTCAACCACCCTGTCTGGTGGACTTTGCACTAAACATTCCCACACAGTCTTCATAAGGCCCTGTTCCCTGCTCCACACTGAGGCCATTCTTCGTGTCCAGGTTATCTCATCCAGTTCAGATGCTATACATTTCATATTCTCGCACTCCTGCCTTCTCTTTTCTTTCTTAACACCTACGTTTGTGAGGCTGATCCTTGAGACTCAGTATATGAGCACATTTAAGCAATCACTGGTTTAGGAACCTACACTAGTGCAAGGTTTCATGGCCTCTGACAAAAATTACCTGCTAGCCTACTCAAGGCCTCATTGCTTCAACTCATCTAATCCTTTGCATTTGATGTATTTCTCACTTCTATACTTGGTTAAATCGTGAATTCTCTTCAACCAATTTGTGGATATGAATACATTATGCATACTGATTGTTATACTTCTTTTTGGAATTCTAAAACCTGAATAACATTTTTTTGGAGAAAAACAAAAAAAAAGTTTCTCTGGCACAAAAAAAATGCTACTGATAATAATTTAGAGTTGGGACTTAGTAAAGGGTGATGAAAAGTCTAAAATTAAACAAACGAACAAGTGCAAGAAACATACATAAAAGATTCAGTTTAATAACCTATAATTTTCTATTCATTGTTAAAGGATATATTCATTCTTACCCATGTGTTGATGTGCGTACTTTAATGAAACCTAATGTCATTACCAAAAGTCTTGGGAGAAAGCAGGCATTTGCTTTTTTCAAAGTGGTTCTAAAGTCTAAAGATTTTTTTTTACCTTAATGCATTCTCTGCATTAAGGTAAAACATCTTCCACTGTCTATCCCCCCCCCCCCATCCTTTCCTGCAGCAAGCCTGCATGTCTGCCTCATAGCAAGCAGCTTGCTATGGAAGACACGGAAGAGGAGGAGTGCCAGCAGGGGAGCCCAAGAGGTTTAGGGTTGCTCTGTTCAATTCCATTGCACAGAGCAGGTAAGTATAAACATGTTTATTATTTTATTACAAAAAAAATTGGCTTTACCAGCACTTTAATATTAAATTGTATATTTACTCAAAAACAAAAATGTTATATATTAGAGCTCATCGGTTCTTAGATGTGGTTGGTAGATTAGTATACTACCTCTTTACACTGTATAGATAAAGAGAGAAATGGTGGTCACTAGGCTGCTCTCCTAATTTGGACTACAAGCACACTTCCTCCCTATATCTCTATAACATTAGGGATGAGAGTAATAAAAGTAGACATGGGGAGTTCCATTTGTTCTGAATAAATATTTGGACACATTTTTCATTATTCGGAGATTCAGATATATCTGAATCCCCGAATTACAGTACAAACAAATTTTACTGAGTTCTTCGGATAAAGAACCAAGATTTTGGTTAAAGTGAACAAAGAAGTGGGGTCATCTGGTGATACTACCAGGTCACCCCACCTTTTTTTACTTTAGCAGTGAGGGAAGCACTTGCCAGCACAGAATGATAGCTCTGCTTCCTCCTGCGGCTAAAGAAAAAAAAGGGGCTGGATCACACGTGACATTACCCGGTGACCATGCCCGTTTTTTTACTTTAACGGCAGGGGAAGCGGAGCTGTCATTCGGCCCCGCTACTGACATAAACAAAGGGGTGGGGTCACCTGGTGATGTCACTTGATGAAACGGCTCCTTATGATATCACTGTAATGATGTCATAAGGGACGGGCAGTGACATCACTGGGTGGCCCTGCAACTTTGTTTACGTCAGCAGTGGGACTAAATGACAGCTCTGCTTCCCCCGCCATCATAATAATAAAAGGGCATGGTCACCCAGGGATGTTATGGGTGATCCTACTATTTTCTTTACTTTAGCACCAGGAGGGAGCTTGTAGACGGAGCTGTAAGCTCAGAACGCATAGCCTACACTTTGTCATCACAATCCCGGTCCCCGCCTCCTCTGGTGACGTCATTTCCGACCCTGTGGTCCACACCGGTGATTGCAGTATTCTAGTCTGCATCTCCCCAAGGTAATACTTAAAATCTGGCCTGTTAGTGTGCCCTGAGGACCGGAGTTGAGAAACAGTGATGGACCACCAGAGGAGCCTACAGGACAGGGGCAGCCACGGGGCCGATGACACTTTTTATCAAGTGTGATTTCCCTTACATCTTGTAAGTGTTTTTAACCTTATGGAATAAATATTTATGCTTAAATACTACACTCAGGTGGTGCCTCCCCCCTTCCTTTTCACTCTTAGGATGGCTACCACCTATAAATGTATTTTTAACATTTTTTAATGTTATATTTCTGGACTTTTTGCACTCTATATACAATTTCTGAGGACTTATTGTGTTCAGGTCATTCGTCTGTCTGTGTTCCAGATAATTATTTCCAGACTGTATGCTCAGGTAGTGGTCTGGTATTTATTTTGGCGGGGCCTTTTTTTTTTTTTTTTGGTGTGAAAACCACCCCCAATCCCAGACCCAAAATGCATGGTATGAATTGTGGAGAAACCTCTCACTATATTTAACCCATTTATGCCCGAGGTTGTCATTTTTTGAATCTGTGCATGAAATTCATATATGTTACCTAGAAAAATTCAAGGAACAAGTAATTGTTGAGTTATGCAGTGTTCCAAAATTGGAACGCGAGGGAAAGCCACTGCTACATTGTATATTAAGGGGTTGATTTACTAAAGGCAAATAGATTGTGCACTTTGCAAACTGCAGTTGCTTTCTGCAAGTGCAGTTGCCCCAGAGCTTAGTAAATGAGCAGACAGGGCCAGATTAACGTAGGGGCTATTGGAGCTGCAGCTCCAGGCCCCTACCTTTTATATAGGCCCCGGGTTGGCCATATTCACTGTTACCGCTCTTCTGTCACTTGTAAACACAGAAGTCTGGCTACTATGCTCGCTTCCCCAGGCAGCTCCCTCAGAACCTCCCCACACAGCACGTAGGCCGGACAAGGAGGGACAGTTGCCGATGCATGGATGTGTTTATGGGCTTCAGAGACAGCATCCCATGTTGAATTAGGCATGCATGGCTGCACCCTTCCTCCTCTGGGTGCATGCCAAGGCACGGCCCTTAAGGCCCTTCAAAATCCTCAGCACCAAGCCCATGATGCTCTTAATCCGGCCCTGTGAGCAGAAGCCCTTCTGACAACCATCATCCAATCATATGCAAGGAAAAATGTTTTTTTTTTTAATTTTCATTACATGTGAATGGGCATTCTTTGCAAAGTGAAGTTTTATCTAATTTACTAAGCTCTGAAGCAACTGCAAAGTGCACAGTTTTTTTGCCTTTAGTAAATCAAGCCCAATGTATAAAATCATTTTTCTTGTTTCAGGAGGTGGGTACTTCTGCTATTCAGTGTGACCTGCACCACTGCCACTCACACTGAACACAGTCTCCATCATCTCACCACTGGCATTCATCCAGAAGTCATTGCATCCGTCCCACAGCTAATGCTTGCTGGGTTTGCGGAGCACCAGCTTTACCAGACAAACTAGCCTGTCACACATGCTTTAATGAGGCTACAAGGGAAAAAGAGTCAGATGCAAAAGAAGTAACCTACCTCATCAGGGAATCTATGGGGGAATCAATTTTAGAAGTGTCAGCTCCTGACACAGACAGGGCAGCCCTGAATATGTCCTCTGCGGCCCTGCACCCTCCTCCGAGGACAGATTCCTTATCTGAACGTGAAGACCTAGAGGTCTCAGCAGGATTTGACTTCGCTCTGCTTGAACCATTTGTAAAATCTAGTAAAGAAGCAATAGGTTGGGAGGAAGCTAAGGAAGTACCATGTAAACTTCCAAAATACTTCCCAAACTTAAAAAAGGAACCAGAGTCTTTCCCCTTCATAGACAAATTGGAAGACCTTATTAAGAATGAATGGTATAAACCAGACAAGGAGACAAGCCTGAACAATAGGCTGGTAAAATTATATCCATTGAAGGAACCCAATGTGAGTCAATTAATCAACCCACCATTAGTTGACGCCTCTTTGATGCGACTAGTCAGGCACGTGACTCTACCCATAGAAGATTCAGTGACTTTTAGGGATGTGATTGATCGAAAGATTGATCTAGATCTAAAGAAAGCCTACTCTACGAAGGGTGGTGCCTGCAGACCGGCCATTGCTTCCGCGGCCGTCGATAAAGCAATTTCAGCATGGACCTCTAATATCGAGAAGTCACTTTGTGAAGGAGCAGATCAGGAAAAGATGTTAACATCTCTTCAAAAATTTAAGCTAGCAGGAGAATTTGTAGCAGAGGCTTCAGTAGACATCATCAGATCTTCTGCCAGGGCAATGCTGTATTCAGTGATGTCCAGAAGGGCCTTGTGGCTGAAACCTTGGATAGCGGATGCAGCCTTCAAGAATAATTGGTGTAAAATTCCATATGACAGTACTAATCTATTTGGCTCAAAACTTGATGTGGCCATTTCCAAAGTAACAGGTGGAAAATCGGACCTGATATCTTCTGACAGAAGGTCAAAAACGCAGAAAGGCCCATCTTATAAGTGCAAACTTCCTGAGAGATACAGGGAAGCAAGATCTTGTAGACCCAGGAAAGAGTTCAAAAGAAACTGGAGAAGCACTCAGCCTTCCTTTCTTAGACAGAAATTCAAAGCCTTCCTCAAGTGGAGAACAGCAGAAGTCCATTTGAGGGTGCGCCCGTCCAACCTGTGACTTTGGGAGCCAGACTCAGCCAATTCGTTAAGGTTTGGACGGAACTTATATAGGATCCTTGGACACTCTCCACTATACAAGTCGGCCACAGATGGAGATTCAAAGGCAAAGTTCCTCACGATCACTTCCAGCTAACTAGGCTCCCTTCATCTTCAGAAAAAAGAATGTTGCTACTCAAGTATGTACTAGAACTATCCCAAAAGCAAGCAATTTCAACAGTCCCTATATCTTAGAGAGGGAAAGGTTTTTACTCCCCTCTATTTCTGGTAAAGAAAAAAACAGGAGACCTTTACCCAGTATTGGATCAAAAGAATTCAAGTAGAATCTTTCAAAATGGAAAGCCTACAAACAATCCTACTAGCAATAAACCTGCAAGATTGGATGCAATCCATAGATTTATTGGACGCTTATTTACACGTCCCTATACACCCTACCTTTCAAAAATTTCTCTGCTTCACAATAGCCCATGAGCACTTCCAGTTTTGGAACTTGCCATTTGGGATCTCTACAGCCCCAAGAACCTTCACAAAGATCCTACTACCAATAATCGCATTCCTGAGAATGAAGGGTTCAAGAATACACCATTACTTGGACAATATTCTCCTTCTAGCAGACAGTCAAGAAGCACTAATCCATCAAAAAGGATGGGGTGCCCACTATTGGGATCAAGCGGGTTCAGGGTCACTGGCAATTCCATTCGCAAGGGACGATCTTGAATATCCTGGAACTCAGAGCAGCCTTCCAAGCTCTTCTAGCCTTTGGACCTTCCCTAGTGGGGAAATGCATCCTTCTTTGTATGGACAACAAGGTAGCGATAGCATATATCCAGAAACAAGGGGGCAGCCAAAGTCGTACCCTTATGTTGGAGGTTCTCCCTTTCATGGACTGGGCCCAGATACACCTAGCAGACTTGAAAGCTGTATAAGTCTCAGCAACACAAAATCTGTTGGCCGACAGCCTGAGCAGGGACTTCTTATCAAACAACAAATGGTCGCTCAACCCTCAGGTTTTTTCATTTTTGTCCCCGACATCGACTTGTCAGCAACACCAGCAAATGCCAAATGTCTGAGATTTCTGTCTAGAACACTACATCTACATCTTCCCGCTAACACCACTATTCGCGCTATTTCTCTCCAGACTAAGGAGGTCAGCATCGACAGTGATATCGGTAATCTCTTTATGGCCAAGGAGACCATGGTTCACGACCCTTGTACAACTGAGCCTAGAGGACCCACTGCTTTTTCCAGTCACACGACTCTACTATCTCAGGGTCAGTTCTTCCACCTGGCTCCAGATAAATTGCACTTGATGGTATTTAGGTTGAGAGGATTAGACTTATAAGTCAAGAATGTTCGGTGGAAGTAGTATCCACATTACTACAAACCAGGAAAAGCACCACCAACACCACTTATGGAAGAGTGTGGGGAGGTTTACTTCATTCGCCCATCTGAATGGGTGGAATCCGTTATTCCCAGAAGTTCCGCAAATCATTGAATTTCTCCAAGCTGGTTTAGAGAAAGGGTTAAGTTCAGGTACCTTTAAAAGTACAGATTTCGGCCTTATCTCCAAAAATAGGTATAAAGTGGGCCCTGTACCCCTTGGTTATCCAGTTAATGAGGGCATGTCAAAAAATAAGACCTCCGAGGAAACCAACATTCCCTTCATGGGATTTTTCGATAGTCTTAGAGGCTCTTTAAGATTCCCCTTTTCACCCAGCTGACTCAGTTTCCTTATGAAAATATAACATTAAAGATAACTTTTCTGATCGCCGTAACCTCAGCGAAGAGAGTCTCAGAAATACATGCACTAATGAGCAAGGAACCATTTTTTCCAGATAGAGTGACTCTAAGACTCTCGGATCGCTTTATACCAATAAATTGGGGCCAATAAATTAGCCTAACATGGCACCAACATCCCTGAGTAAATAAACAGAAAGCACAGGAATTATGGGAATTTATAGGTGCCTAGCTACTGCAACCAAATATACAGCCAAAAAATTTTATTATATTAAAATAGAGAAATTTTTTATTAGATATCAAGAAATTAAAAAAAAGTCTTATACAAAAGGTAAAACTGTATGCTGAATGAGATCATATTATGCATATTGGTCCATTACGCTTTGCAAATTAGACCGATTTCGCCGGAAAGGCTTTTTCAGAAATTGAGCATTAGTATGGATCTCACTATTAAATGAACATACACGATCAGTATGGTTAATTTAACAAAATAAAAACATTATCACATAAACACTTGTATACTCATTTTGTATAATAAATAATGCGACTACACACTGATGCCAAGTGCTCTGGAAACTCTAAAGAGGTGGAGAAGGAATGGTCCATATCTGTGGTGTGGAGCATGTATTGTGGGTATAGGGATGTATGAGCCCAAACCCGGGAGCTAGAGGCGCCCGATGAACGCACAAACCTCGCCTTGATAGGTCTCCCGCAGAGGGGGGTAGAGAAGCTGAAACCACAGGGTTCAAACCTGATAATAATAATGCGCTAGATCAAAATTGGATACTAGACAAGGTAAAACAGAGAAATAATCTGATATATACAAACTACTTACAGATCCAAAATAGCAGGTTCAGCCAAAAAGTTATAAAAGGTAGATGAAGCCCATATGTCAAAGAGACCACCACAGGGTCAGAGGTCCAGATAGTATATGTTATGGGGGGATAAATCCCCACAATCAAAATAGGCACTCAAAAACGTAAAGTATGCAAAACTGTTGGGGGTGTATCCGACAGACTTTCAGAAAACAGGCAGGGCTGATGACACACTCTACCAAAGGCTCCACCTGGAATACACAAAAAGGCAATCCCAGGTGTAAGGTCAACTTAATAAGGAGATATCAAGGAATACATTTAAAAAGGAGGTATGCATACTAATAAACAGCCGGAGTGCAATATAGATACCTTTCAATACGAGGTGTGCCAGTTCCTCTGGTCAGAATGGTGTCTGGATAGCAGTGCTGTTAGAAAGGCAGAAGCTCCATTTAAATCTCCCTCCACTCAGCTGACGTAGATAACATCAGCAGAATCAGGACGTGGGTGGCGGGTGAGGCCAATTGTTTGGCTGTATATTTGGTTGCAATAGCTAGGCACCTATAAAGTCCCATAATTCCCGTGCTTTCTGTTTAATCAAAACATAAGTCTACCAGTGTTCTTGGACAATCAAAGCGAACCTCATTGCCTAGACGTAAAAAGCACTATAAGCACATATTTGTAGGTGACAAGTTCCTTCAGAAAAGCGAACAATCTACTGGTTATCCATCATGGCCATAGAAAAGGTCAAGCAGCTTCACCACAGACTATAGCGTCTTGGCTAGTGAAGACCATCAAGAAAGCCTATTCACTTCAACGACTTCCGATTCCTGAGGCCCTGAAATCTCACTCTACCAGAGCAGTAGCAACATCATGGGCAGCATATTGCAGTGTCTTCAGAAACTATGTATGCAGAGCAGCAACCCGGTCCTCCAAAAATACCTTATGTCCAACTATAAAGTGGACTTGTCTCAGCTAACAACAGTGAAATTTGGTTAGACCGCATGCTAACTCTTCTATGCCATGTTAATAAATGATAATTTTCTTGACTAGCAAGTTATTTCCCAGTGTGTATGCTGCCATGATGCATCAGGAAAACAGAAAATTGTATACTCACACTCACCTTTCCGTAATTCCTGATGCATCTTCATGGAAGCACACAGAATACCACCCTTTGTTAGGTGATATATACAGAGAATGCTGTGGGGTGTCTCCCCTCTCAGATTTATAGCTAACAAATCCTATCAGGTTGTAGGGCAGAGTAACAACCCAGTGTGTGTGCTGCCATGAAGATGCGTCAAGAAAGGAAAATTACAGAAAGGTGGGTATACAATTTTCCATTATTAACAGTCCTCTAATTCATCCAGCACTTCACTTGATGGAAAAAAAACACAGACTCATCTGGAACACTTTAATAATCCTGGCAAAGCACTTAGCCAGATTAGAGTAAGAGCCCTTTACAGGCAGTGACTCCATGCCCCTTTGGTTGTTAGGTACATTGTCCAGCTAACATTGCTGTGGCTACTGATCCTAGCATCACCCCTTCAGGCACTGCCAGCCTGCCTGGCTGCAACTGCCCATTTCACTAGCCCTCCTGGATACTTCTCCAGAGTCCTCCCAGACTGATATTACTCCCACATTCCTCCCAGACTGCACATTCAACAGGACTTGAATAAGAAGCCCAGGACTTCTCCTGGAGATCTCCTGGACATGCTGGCTCTCTTCTGCTGTCCTCACACTAGCTCCTGTGCCTTCAAGAAGGATTCATCTGTGTGTTGAGGAGGGTCCTTCCAGCACCCGAACCCTAGGCTTGAGTCCCCCCCCCCTTCAGACAAGGGGGCACCTTCAAGGGCCACCAACAGCCTCCTCAGCTCCCCATCTCCATCTTCCCCCCAACTGCCTTTCCTGACAGTATTTAAGAGGTGCACCCCCACCCCCCCCTTTCCCGCCAGCCATCCAGCTAAGGATTGGCTGGGGTCCTCATCAATACTCCAAGCAGCTCCTCCTAGACTCTACCTTCTACTTATGGATTTGTATACCTTGCATTTTTACTGTTTGACAAAAAATGCATAATTTTAAATTCATACATATTTGAATATATATATGAATTTCAGCATGGAATCCATCAGCTTTTAATGCCGTAGAGACCAACTCCTGGGGCTACATACTTTAAATTAAAAATAAAAGCCCTCCTGAGATAGAATCGGTTATCACCCTTGAGATTGTTAAAAGTACAGAACCCAGTCACCTCATTTCCATGTTCTACTCTGAACTTCACACACCTTCCTCGACCACTTTGGCTTTTGCACTTAAGACCCGCTGGGAGCGCAGTGTGGGGGCCATGGAGGATGAGGAATGGGAGGATGCCCTGGAGACGTGCCGCAGAGTGTCGCCAAAACTGTCGGATCGCCTAACCCAGACCTTTATAATACACCAGGCTTATCTCACCCCACTTAGACTGTCCAAATATCACCCTGACTTGGTCCCCTCTTGTCCTATGTGCGGAGACCCTGATGCTTCCTTCTTTCATCTATTGTGGAGCTGTCCCCAATTACAGACTCTATGGCAACAAGTAGTCACATTTCTGCATGACAAGATGGGGTCTCCTCTACAACTCTCCCCTAAGGAGTGTCTCCTGGGGGTCTATCCGGATGGAGAGATGCCCAAATCCACTGTCATATTTCTTCAGGAAACTTTGTTTATAGCACGTAAATTGATAGCCAGGAGGTGGATGAGACCTACTCCTCCTACTCTAGGATTGTGGATTAAGGAAATTAATAGTGTCATCCCATTTCATAAACTTTTATATAAACATAGGGGGTGCCCTCAGAAGTTCAACAAGATTTGGGACAAATGGGTGCAGTGCCCTGATACGGCTCAGTAGTGCAGTGGGTAACTACTTTATGCTGACCGCCCCTGTTAAACCAATATTTTCTGTTTGAGTGTTGGGCCGACAGAGAGTCACTGACTACTGCCTTATTTTTACTATGTCTGTTCTGTTTCTAAGTGTTAATCACTGTGTATATTTGTATTTTTGTACCCCAATGTGTTATGAATCTGATCGCAGTTTCAATGCACGGTTTATTTTTGTATTGTACCAAAAGTTTCAATAAACCTCACTGTTTTAAAAAAAAAAAAATTAAAAATAAAAAGTGTAGGATTTGATAAGTAGAGACCTTGCAATGACCATAAATAGCAACTGCACTAAACAAGGGAAGAAATCAAATTTCTAGTGTTCCTTGGAGATATCCAAAACTTGTTTGTAATTCAACCCACTGGCAACTATTTGAGAAATAAAATCAGTTTTGGGGCATTCTGATTTAGAGGGCAGCTTCAGTTTTAGCATAAATCCCACAGCTGGCCTGCAGTATAAAAAATAGAACCCAGTTGATATAATAGCTATTTTATAATTTCAGTGGTCAGTAGTAGACAGATTTCCTTTTTAATTAAGCAGTATTGCAAATATTTTAGTAATTTGTTGGTCAATAGATTATGACAAAAGCTCACAAATTAGCATTTGAAAGGATAGTGTAGGCCTTATGACTGTAATTAAACCTAACTGCCAATGAGTTTCTGACAGGTCCTATAGGCTTGTATCTGCACACAAGGGAAATCACATTTTCACCTCACAAGCCCTCAAAAAAATATTTTAAGCCTAGTACACACCACTAGATTTTTTTTCTTTCAATCCAGTGGGTTGAACGGAAAAAAAACCTGATAGCTCTGGTCATAGATGCTGTACCAACAATGCAGTGTTAGTACAGCAATCTCCCTTGCTGTTCTATTGTGTTCTGACAGGGGTATGCCAGAACCCTCTGGTCAGCGCTCTCAGAGCGCTGATCGGAAGCCGGTCAGTTGATGGTTTTCCAGCAAGTCCATCCTACAGAAGCTAGTCGAACAGCCAGCTTTTGTCGGACCAACTGTCATACACACGAGCCAAATGTTGGCCATTTTTTATTTCTAACTGCCTGATGTCGTCTGACATCCAGCCCATGTGTACTACAATTTAAAATATGTGACTCCAAAGGCATCAGGGAGGGAGAGATCAGGGCTCCAGTCTGTCTGATCTAAGTGCATATAAAATGGCATGTCCTGTTAGTATACAAACACCCTAGTGACAGAAAAAGTGGGTATTTACAGTAAATCTGGCTCACAGCATTTATGGTGTGTTTAGACTTGCTAAGACCAGGATGATGTATTGATGTTGAAAATCCTATCCTCAATGCAGCATCTATAAATTGAGCTGCATGAAAAGCTCCCCCAGTGACACAAAAAGTGGTTATTTTACACTAGATCTGGCCCACAGCATTTACGGTGTGTTTAGACTTGCTAAAACCAGGATGATGTATTGATGTTGAAAATCCTATCCCCAATACAGCATCTATAAATTGAGCTGCATGAAAAGCTAACAGGTGAGGTCAGATGGTGAATTCAAATGGAGTCTGTTCCAAACAAGGCAGACTGCTGGAACCTACCAGCAGGATAAAACGTACTGCTCAAAACTAGGAATGAGCTTAAGGGCTGGCTATTTCTCAAAATTCTATATAAGAGCCTTTGGGTCTGGAGGTCCCCCAGCAAAGCACCTTGTCTCTTTGTTGACAAGGACTAGGGCCTCTTCCTCACAACCCTTGCCCCGAGACAGGGATGCTTATTGGAATTTGGAATCCGCTTTTACCAAAAAGAGATATTGTTATTGGCCCCCAACTCAATGTGTACAGAGTATATCCATCATCAATCATGTCATTCAGTGATGTAGATCCATGCCAATCAGAAAAAAAAATACTTAGTACAAACTTATGCCCCGTACACACGTACCGATCGTCGGCCGAAAAGCTTCGGCCGACGACCGATCTGCCGATTGTAGGCTTGTTAGTATGATGCTTCCGACAGCCGACAGCGCACTTTCGGCCGAAAAGAATGTGTCTTGCAAGCATGAAAATTTTTGTATGCCGACACCAGAGCGACCGATTGTTCGCCAGTCAGTACAGAATTCGGCCGACAGACAGCAGATTTGCAAGACTGGGCATGCTCAGAAAAGAAAAAACACAGGGAAAGTTAACCATTACATGACATCACTTCTGCAGTCGGCTGTAGTCGGCGGACAAAATTCTTGTGCAGTCTTTTGCACTTTTCAACAGACACCGACAGCCCTGGACAAAAGACGGCCGATCCTTCGGCCGACGATCGGTACGTGTGTACGGGGCATTACTCCAATGACTGCTTGCCCACATATGACAGCTGCAGTGGATGACAGTTAATATAAATAGAGGGACGGGGTCTCCCAGGTGACATAATTGACCATATTTAGACATGACCATATTTTGGTAAGTGATTTCACTGGGCTCGGATTCAGCACCCAAACTGATGCTCGCAGAACATCAAACTTCATTAAACTGAATGCAGATGTATTCAGCATATCACTACACAAAACAGTAAGTTTACTTCTGTTTTTTCTTCCTTTTATTCCATAGCAAATAACCACTTTTTGTATGATATTTTCTTTCCTTTATTTTTTAATTTTTACCCTTTATCCTAAATGATAAAAATGAATGGCTCCTGTGCTTTAATGCCTAGCACACACGATGAGAAAATCGGATGAAAAATACAGCTTTCGGAGCGATCATCAAAAATCGAATCATTAGTACACAGCTTTCGAGAGCCGTTCACAGTTCATTCTAAAATATCTAAAGGAAAAAGTACAAAAATGTTTCTTGTACGATAACAGAATGAATGATTTTTGTGTAACTAGAATAATATTCCTATGAACAAAAATTGCGTGACCAAGACCACAAATGCTCGGAAATGAAAAAATACATTACATTACAATACATCACTTCCAAAGTTGTATTCTGTCCTTTAAGAATTTTTATAACTTCAGTAACCTACTGGTTTTCGATATGAGACTAGCATGCAAAAAAAAAAAAAACAGACATTTGTTCGATATTCTTATCATGTGTACTAGGCTTAGGCTACAAATTCATACACCTAGAGAGATATTTTGGCATTGTGTTAGCAGTGTCCAGGGTCTGTGTGCTCTGTATAAGTTAAAAGAGAAGTATGGGCTTGTTTTTTAAAAATGGGTCACAAGACTGCAGAGCGAACTGTACTGCTGTGATCCATAGGAAAAGTTCAGCCAAACGAGATTTGGCTTTACTTCTCCTTTAATTATCTGTATTAAAATGACTTCATGTAGCTGCTGACTATATGCAGTTTAGTGTCAGTGTGTGTAAGCCAGCAGATCTGCCTGACAGTTCTTTGTGTGTATGGGTGCCAGACCAGTCAGCTGACAAATTGCAGGTGGTGGCAAGCTACCCCGAATCATGGGTCTGGTGCGTGTGGGCAGGTGTGATCAATGAAAAAAAATGATAATGCCAAAATTCTAGCTTCAGTATAGTTGGGGGAAATTTCAGAGTAGAGTGCACCATATTTTGGGATTTTGGGCAAGCCTCTCTAGTGGAGGCGAGCAGTATTGTGGACTGCGTTAACTGTATCACAGTTGGTTTTACCTCCCTTAAGTAAGCTCTTGCTCCATTCCTCCTCCACCAAATAAGTTGCTTGGAAGGTTAGCAAGGCCACGTCAGTGTGATTTCTTGTCATCTGGTGGCAACAATGAGATATTAGAGTTTGCTGTGCTGTGATGTTTATAGTTGTTACTTGTCTCCAGATTAGGATACTCAGAGGTCTTGCAACAGTTTGCCAGAATACTGAATCATTTAAAAGAACAAGTGACGGACTGTAATACCTCATGTATCATCTGCCCTCACTCATTCAGTATCCTTGGTTCTTTGTAAATAACACTTTCTTCCTCATCAGTTATGTATATTGATATACCTGGGATGCAATTCATCTAAGCATAGAGAAGAATGGCTGTGCATGTCTTCCACAGTGCTTTGACCAGGGACCAGTGGCGTAGCGTGGGTTGTCAGCCCCCGGGGAAAGGCAAGTAATTTGTGCCCCCTAACCTGCAGACTTTTAGCACTCCCTGAGTCCCTTCATACAATAGTACTGACCAGCCTGATTCCTATACTGACCTACCAGTCCACTACGCTAACCTACCTGATTCCTGTACTGGCCAAGACACTGACCCTTACACTGACCTACCTGATTCCTACCTGCCCACTTCACTGCCCACTACACTGACCATTAAACTACACTAAACTGTCTACTACACTACACTGTTCACTACAGTGTCCACTACACTACACTGTCCAATACACTACACTGTCCACTATACTACCCACTACACTACACTGTCCAATGCACTACCCTACACTGTCCACTACACCACACTAACCACTATATTGTCCACTACACTATACTACCCACTACACCAAACTGACCACTACACTACACTAATCACTATATTGTCCACTACACTACACTTTCCAATATTCTACACTGTCCACTATACTACCCACTACACTACATTGTCCCCTACACTGACCATTACACTACACTACCCACTACACTACAATACCCACTACACTACAATACCCACTACACTACACTACCCACTACACATCATTGTCCACTACACTACCCACTACACTGCCCTGTCCACTACACTACCCACTACACTGCCCACTACCCACTAAACTACACTACACTGTTAACTATGCCTCCACCCCAGGCTGTGTCTAGTCCTGCAGCCAGCAAAATGACTTACCCGTTTTCATGATCCATCCGCTCTGCCACATGGTGAAGACGAGCCCTTACAGGCCAGGGGCGGGTCGGGGAGGATTGTGAGAGCTTAGAGGAGGCAGGACGGACGGAGACACATGCAGAGCTGACTTAGAAGACAGCGAGGCGGGCTCCAGAAGCGAGGCGGTGCTCTGCCACTGGCCAGCCCCGCTGCCGCACATGAAAATGTTGGCCCAATCACAGGGCGCCGGCCGGCTATTGTTTAGCCTGAAGATGGCGGCGGCTGGAGTGACACGCTAGGAAGAATATTTAAAGTTTGCTAGAGTGACACTGGTGCGGGATGCGCCCCCTCAAATGTTGCGCCCGGTGCGGCCGGCCCCCCCTGCACCCCCCACGCTACGCCACTGCCAGGGACAGCACATTAATCCTTCTACCAGTCAATACATCATCACAGGTCACATTAGTTATACAGGGGGCAGTGGACTGAACCACTGAGCACAGCAGGGAACCAGGCATTGGACATACCCCAAAGTGTGTTAGATGCTGAATATTCTGAAAACAAATTTATCTCCTCAATACAGCATGAACTGGTAGAACTAACAGTGGGATAAGAAAGTACGAGCTCTCTTATTTCATTTTTAGACTAACAAGTCTAATTATTTATTTAGGGAGTACAAACCTGGATTACATAGCGATCTTCTATCATGGCTTAGAGCTCTGATATACAATGTAAATGTTTTTACAAGTCATTCCATTAAATACTAATATAAGGTGATTCAACCAGATTTATGTAGGATCGTTTAGTTTTTATGTTCCAGTTTTACCCATTTCAGTATACAAGAGTATATAAAAAAGCAGATGTAAAAAACACATACATACACTTAAAATCTGGCAAGTGAGCTTAAGGTGCATTCATAGGCTTCCAAGCAAGGTCTGTAATCGATTACTGAATCAATATCAATCAGGTTTTGTGGTTTATAGTTTACTCTTGAGCTTATTTCAACCCATTCAGCAGAAGTCTGGTTTACAGCACTCCTGGTGCTCCAATAATTAAATGGCCTACTACACAGACCTGAATAATATTCTGACCTTTTTTTTGTAATTACTTTGCTATATGTGCCAGCATTTAATATGACCAGAGAAGGGCACTTAAGAATAAAACACAATGTCTACTAATCTATTTCTGCTATACCACTCTGTGTGTTAATAAAATTTTACTGCCGCAAAATCCTACAAAAGCCACAGACGATTGTACTGAAACAGGCATGAAGGTGAAGGTGATAATTTATTTTAGAAATTAACTTACCTTATCCAATACACTGAGGGATTCAGTTGGCAGCAAAGAAATCTGTGATGTCTAGATAGCCAACTGCAGTTCACCTAAACATTCTGTTTGGGGCTGGGTAGGCAGGAGCCCTGATGTATCTCACAGACGTTACAATGATGTCTTTATTTAAGTTGGCATTGGTTAATATTTCATTAGTTGAAAATAAATGATAACTTTAGAATTTGTACCTGGATTGTTGAGGAATTAAATTATTTGAAATAAGAATATCTACATACGGGCACCTGCTCAGAGCCAGGCCTTAATAAAGTGATTGAAATGGGACTCAATTTGCTGTCTTTTTTGGATGCTATAGACCACTTGAAATTTTATTATCACTAGTATTATTAATTAAACTTTACTAAAGATCATAAAAAGACTCCAGCTATTTCAACAAATACATTGCAACAGGACTATTATACCCAGGGCCAAAGCCAATGCAACTGTTTGCAAACAAAAAATAAAACAAATGTAATACTGAATCTTGGTCTTACCATTTTTTTCTATATCTGTAGAAAGTAATCTTTGTTGTTGATATCAAGTACTCTTATTTGCCTGCTCTTTGTCATATTCCAATACATGTCCAAAAGTCTGCAGGCAGCTGCTTTAAGACTGCATAATTTCCCTCTTCAACAACTTCATACATAATCAAGCTCTCACATCCATCCTCTCCTTGAACCACCCCTTACAACCATTTATTTTCTAACCCATCAATCTTCTTCACTCAGTTTAATGTGGGGGCATGGCTTGCAGGGCTCTACATCAAATAAGGGCATGTTAAGTTCTGGTGGTTGACTTGGGTGGACTAAATGAAAATATAGTTAGTCCAGAAACACCCATTTCTTGTAGCTGTAAACTGTATCCTAGCAGCCCATAGACACTATTAAACTTGTGCTGTGATTGCTGCTAGGAGATACAATAGTATATTCCACATTGGCAATAACTGTTTTCACTTTTTTTTTTTTTTTTTACTGCATTCAATGTCATTATTTTGGGGTACTGTACATTTTTATTAATTAAAGGCAATCTTTTTGTACAGTGCCTTGCGAAAGTATTCTGCCCCCTTGAACTTTGCGACCTTTTGCCACATTTCAGGCTTCAAACATAAAGATATAAAACTGTAATTTTTTGTGAAGAATCAAAAACAAGTGGGACACAATCATAAAGTGGAACGAAATGTATTGGATATTTCAAACTTTTTTAACAAATAAAAAACTGAAAAATTGAGCGTGCAAAATTATTCAGCCCCTTTACTTTCAGTGCAGCAAACTCTCTCCAGAAGTTCAGTGAGGATCTCTGAATGATCCAATGTTGACCTAAATGACTAATGATGATAAATAGAATCCACCTGTGTGTAATCAAGTCTCCGTATCAATTCACCTGCACTGTGATAGTCTCAGAGGTCCATTTAAAGTGCAGAGAGCATCATGAAGAACAAGGAACACACCAGGCAGGTCCGAGATACTGTTGTGGAGAAGTTTAAAGCCGGATTTAGATACAAAAAGATTTCCCAAGCTTTAAACATCCCAAGGAGCACTGTGCAAGAGATAATATTGAAATGGAAGGAGTATCAGACCACTGCAAATCTACGAAGACCTGGCTGTCCCTATAAACTTTCAGCTCATACAAGAAGAAGACTGATCAGAGATGCAGCCAAGAGGCCCATGATCACTCTGGATGAACTGCAGAGATCTACAGCTGAGGTGGGAGACTCTGTCCATAGGACAACAATCAGTCGTATACTGCACAAATCTGGCCTTTATGGAAGAGTGGCAAGAAGAAAGCCATTTCTTAAAGATATACATAAAAAGTGTCATTTAAAGTTTGCCACAAGCCACCTGGGAGACACACCAAACATGGAAGAAGGTGCTCTGGTCAGATGAAACCAAATCGAACTTTTTGGCAACAATGCAAAATGTTATTGTTTGGCATAAAAGCAACACAGCTCATCACCCTGAACACACCATCCCCACTGTCCAATATGGTGGTGGCAGCATCATGGTTGGGGCCTGCTTTTCTTCAGCAGGGACAGGGAAGATGGTTAAAATTGATGGGAAGGTGAATGGAGCCAAATATAGGACCATTCTGGAAGAAAACCTGATGGAGTCTGCAAAAGACCTGAGACTGGGACGGAGAATTGTCTTCCAACAAGACAATGATCCAAAACATAAAGCAAAATCTACAATGGAATGGTTCACAAATAAACATATCCAGGTGTTAGAATGGCCAAGTCAAAGTCCAGACCTGAATCCAATCGAGAATCTGTGGAAAGAACTGAAAACTGCTGTTCACAAACGCTCTCCATCCAACCTCACTGAGCTTGAGCTGTTTTGCAGGGAGGAATGGGCAAAAATTTCAGTCTCTCGATGTGCAAAACTGATAGAGACATACCCCAAGCAACTTACAGCTGTAATCGCAGCAAAAGGTGGCAATACAAAGTATTAACTTAAGGGGGCTGAATAATTTTGCACGCCCAATTTTTCAGTTTTTTATTTGTCAAAAAAGTTTGAAATATCCAATACATTTCGTTCCACTTCATGATTGTGTCCCACTTGTTGTTGATTCTTCACAAAAAATTACAGTTTTATATCTTTATGTTTGAAGCCTGAAATGTTGCAAAAGGTCGCAAAGCCGAATACTTTCGCAAGGCACTGTATGTTTTGTTTACAAGCTTTTACGCTGACAGCAGCAATAAGGGGACAATCTGTCTATTAGCACTGAGAGCAGCACCGAGTATATTTTTGTGAAATGTTTTTGTGAAATAACTTCAATTTTATCCATCCACTATGTCCTGTATCTTGGCTGGAGCTTAGACATGTAACAGGATTTCCAGGCATTGGGCATGATGTGGGTCTGCCATGGTTACCGTTAACACCAACAGCACATTTAAGCTCGTTGCCCAAGTGTGAATACTGAGACAATGACCAGTCTGGCATCTTTGGTTTTAAGTTTTATTTTAGGAACTTGGATGGGAGAAGGGAATGAGTGGGATACTCCTCTGGCTCAATTAGGTACAAAAATGGGACACTTGAGAAAAATGCCTTCTAGCACTGACTTGACGCTGGCTGAATGCCGACCAACGCTTACTGGCGCTTGTGAACACTGACTTGCGGTCACTGAACTGCAACTGACTCCTAACACTCCTGTTAGCTGAAAAGTCCTGTTTCACTGCTTCCTCCAGTCCTTCCTGACTGAGGTAGCCACTTGCAATTACTGCTACAACACTTAACACTTCAGGGCCCAACCGCTGGCACCCCCTTTACTCTTCAGGGTTAGCTCTGGCACCCCTTTTACTGTCACCGCTGCCCAGCTAGCTAGCTCCTGGATCCCTCTGACCTTCTCCGGAGTGGTCCCTTCTCCTAGGCAGATCCCAGGGGTAGTTTACAGTACTCATGACACGAATGCTTTCCTGAAACTTGTCCCCCAACAGCTCCGCTGGTCCTCAGCATACTGGATCCTTCTCTGCAGCTCAGCCCAGCCCTGTATCCCCTCAGGCAAGCAGCCTGGGATACCTGATTCCTCTTGACAGGAGGAGAGACAGCCATCACCTCCCTCCTTGGACTCTGCTTCCCGCCAAAGACGCTGCATCATGTGCTCCCCTCAGACTTATACCCTCTCCCAGAATGCTGTGCGGCATAATCTGCCCTCCTGGGATAGATACAAGCCCTGGTGTGCCATTGGCCGTGTTTCCTCCACTGCCCAATGAGAGCCCTCTTTGGGTTACAGTGGGGAGACTCCCCAATCTCAACAGTCACACCTGGGAACCATGACAACCTCACTGAACAATCTGGCCCTGCTGTTAAGCAGGCAAGGCCTCCCTTATAATTTACCTAGCACCTACCTTTTAGGGTGCTACAGACAGAAGAAGAGAGATAGCTTGGCTACTGCTTTTATAATACACAAGACTGTACTCATTTTCAGAAATTCCCACGTCAACACTCCCTACCCTGGTGTGCTCACAACCCCCTAAGTGTCCTTCGTCCAATCTGTATTTTCCATCCTATTCTGCCACGCTCACTGGCATCCTCCAGCAGATTACATCATTTTACTGTGTGGGAATTCTTTGACCCAGGTCAACATTAGATTTCAACCTGCCTTTTGATCCCATGGTAATGAAAAGCAAACAGGTAATATTGTTATAGGGTGTTTTTGATGCAAATTGCTTTAGCCTGAATGTAACCTAAAATCACTCTGGGACAAATAGAACCATAGTTGACAACATTTAATCCCCGGAGGATTTGGCTGCTCAAAGACCAGGGCCTATTTTGCGATTCGGCACTGTGTGACTTTAACGGACAATTGCGCGGTCATGTGACACTGTACCCAAATGAAATTGACGTCCTTTTTTTCCCACAAACAGGGCTTTCTTTTGGTGGTATTTGATCACCTGTGCGATTTTTATTTTTGCGCTATAATCAAAAAAATATCGTCAATTTTGAAAAAATAACAATATTTTTCACATTTTTTATATGAAATTCCCCCCCAAAAAATGTAAAAATCAAAATGTTTTAACATTTTAGGCCAATTTGTTTTCTGCTACATATTTTTGGTAAAAAAACCGCAATAACCGTATTTTGATTGGTTTGCGCAAAAGTTATTGCGTTTACTAAGGGAAAGATTTATGTAATTTTTATTGTTTTTTTTTAACGCGTAATGGCGGCAATCTGCGATTTTTTTGCGGGACTGCGACATTGGACAGATCGGACCCCTGACTAACATTTTTGACACTTTTTGGGGGACCAGTGACATTACTACAGTAATCAGTGCTATAAATATGCAACATAGCATATGTAAAAATGACACTGGCAGGGAAGGGGTTAGATTTATTAGTGATCAAGGGGTTAAGTGTGTCCTTAGGGGCGTGATTCTAACTGTAAAGGGGCGTGGCTTGTGATGTAACCACAGAGACATACGATCCTACATAGCAGGATCGTATGATCTCTGCAGTTACATCAGGGAGAATGACAGGCGGCTTTGTTTACATCAGCCGCCTGCCTTTCTCCCTCTCCAGCGGGAGATCGCGAGTGGCCGGCGGACATCGGAGCCGCCGGTCACTCGTGCGGGGATGCCTCCGGAGGCGTGCGCTCGCCCACTACAGGCTCCTGGGCTAGCGACGTAGTACTACGTCGCTTTGCCCAGGAGGGGCTGACTGCCGCAGTAAATATACTGTGGGCGGTCGGCAAGTGGTTGAAACAAAAATTGCAAGGACATCTTTTCTTTGCTGTGTGTCCAGCAAATCATCATAGGTGGGGAATGTACTTTAATTAACAGCAGGAAATTCATATAAAACAAGTGTAGTTTGTACAAGAGTAGGGTTGAGCGGACACCTAGATGTCCGTGTTCGACGGGTTCGGCCGAACTTTAAAAAAAAGTCCGGGTCCGTGTCCCGGACTTTTACCGAACTTTTCCCGGACACCGAACCCCATTGAAGTCAATGGGGACCCGGACTTTAAGGCACTAAAATGGCTCTAAAACACCAAAGGAAAGGGCTAGAGTGCTGCAAATGGCAGCAAAACGTAATTAAGAGCATGGCAAGTGCTCTGCAAACAAATGTGGATAGGGAAATAACTTAAAACAACAAAAAAAAACAGAAAAATAAAACAATGTTCTTCTTCATCTCTGAAGGACGAGGCCCATATGGAGTAGGAGGGAGGTTGAGGTGGTGGTGGATGTGGCGGTGACATAGGCGTGCGCACAGGGTGTGCTGGGTGTGCCTGGGCACACCCTAATCACCTAGGGCACATAGCATTGCCAGTGAGGAGATGGGAAAGATCTCCCTGGGACCTGCTCTGCTCTATTTCTCCTTGCCTACAGGTACATGGCCCCGATACATTACTCTCCCTGCTGGCAAACACATGCATGTGTATTTCAACTTTGGGGTGCACACCTTAATGCAATAGGCTGCGCACACCTATGGGCGGTGTAGGTGGAAGCGGCGGTGGAGGAGGACCAGGGCCGGATTAACAGCATCATGGGCTTGGTGCTGAGGATTTTGAAGGGCCTTAAGGGCCGTGCCTTGCCATGCACCCAGAGGAGGAAGGGTGCAGCCATGCATGCCTAATTCAACATGGGATGCTGTCTCTGAAGCCCATAAACACATCCATGCATCGCCAACTGTCCCTCCTTGTCCGGCCTTCACGCTGTGTGGGGAGGTTCTGAGGGTGCTGCCTGGGGAAGCGAGCATAGAAGCCAGACTTCTGTGTTTACAAGTGACAGAAGAGCGGTAACAGTGAATATGGCCAACCCGGGGCCTATATAAAAGGTAGGGGCCTGGAGCTGCAGCTCCAATAGCCCCTACATTAATCTGGCCCTGAGGAGGAGGACGAGGTAGCCAACACTGCTTCTTTTCAAAAATTTTAAATGAGGGTACACCCCAAAAGAGTGAGAAAGAGCAAAAATGGAACAATGGGTGGGTAAGGTCGGTATCCATTGCTATTCTGCATAAGGTACGGAAAAGTCCCGTGGGATCCATGCCTGGTTCATTTTAATGAACGTGAGCTTGTCCACATTGTCTCTGGACAGGCGGCTGCGCTTGTCTGTTATAACGCCCCCAGCCGTGCTAAATACCCGTTCAGATAATACACTGGCTGCAGGGCACGCCAGCACCTCCAAGGCGTAAAGGGCAAGCTCAGGCCATGTGCCCAATTTGGAGACCCAGAAGTTGAAGGGGGCAGACCCGTCATTCACTACATGTAGGCGTGTGCACACATACTGCTCCACCATGTTGGTAAAATGCTGCCTCCTGCTAAGACGTTCCATCTGAGCTGCTGGTGCTGCTGTTTGTTGTGGCGTGCTGACAAAGCTTTTCCACATTTCGGCCATGCTAACCCTGCCTTCTGAGGTGCTGGCGGTGCCCTGGTTGCGTTGGCGACCTCCTCCTCCTCCTCCTCTGCCTTGTGCTTCCACTGTGGCCCCGCTGTCAGATGGGAATGCCAGCAGCATGGCGTCTACCAGCGTGCGCTTGTACTCGCGCATCTTGCGATCGCGCTCCAGTGAGTGAATTAAGGACGGTACGTTGTCCTTGTAACGGGGATCCAGCAGCGTGGCCACCCAGTAATCAGCACAAGTTAGAATGTGGGCAACTCGGCGGACGTTGTGGAGACACTGCAGCATGTAATCGCTCATGTGTGCCAGGCTGCCCAGAGGCGACGAAAGGCTGTCCTCTGTGGGAGGTGTATCGTCCGTGTCCTCTGTATCCCCCCAGCCACGCACCAGTGATGGCCATGAGCTGGCCTGGGTGCCACCCTGCTGTGAACATGGTTCCATCTCCTCCTCCAGCTCCTCCTCCTCCTCATCCTCCTCATCCTCCAGAACTGTGCCCCTGCTGGACAATTGTGTCCCTGGCGTTTGTGTGTGCAGGAACCCACCCTCGGAGCCCCTTGCGAATGACTGCCCTGAAAGCCTTTGAAATGTTACCTCTTCATCCTCCTCCTCCTCCTCCTCATCCTGTGCCACATCCTCTTCCATCATCGCCCAAATTGTTTTTTCAAGGAGGCATAGAAGTGGGATAGTTAAGCTGAGAATGGCGTCATTGCCACTGGCCATGTTGGTGGAGTACCCAAAACAGCGCAACAAGGCACAATATATGCAAATGTCAAATATGCAAACTATGCCGCAATTTAATGTTTTTTACACCAAAAGGGTGTGTATTGAATAGCGGAATAGGATAAAAAACTGTGTATCTCACACGTACAAACACAGACTAGGCCCGATTAAATTTTTTCCTACCCTAAAGGGAGGATGAGGAAGAGGAGTATGGAACATGCAGCACCCTCAAATCTTCAGAAGTATGAGATGAACCCCAAAAACTTGGAAAGGTGGATCTCTCTCACACGTACCAACACAGACTATCCCCCAATTTAACTGATCCCCAAAGGTTTTTGATTAAATAGCGGAATAGAAAATATGATCCAAAAAAAGTGTATGTATATCACACGTACACAACCACACTAGGCCCCAATTACTATTGTTTGTACCCCTAAAAGGCTAGATGAGGAGTAGGGGGGGTATGGAACAGGCAGCACCCTCAAACCTTCAGAAGTAGGAGATGAACCCCAACAACTTGGAAAGGTGGATCTCTCTCACACGTACCAACACAGACTATCCCCCAATTTAACTGATCCCCAAAGGTTTTTGATTAAATAGCGGAATAGAAAATATGATCCAAAAAAAGTGTATGTATATCACACGTACACAACCACACTAGGCCCCAATTACTATTGTTTGTACCCCTAAAAGGCTAGGAGTAGGGGGAGTATGGAACAGGCAGCACCCTCAAACCTTCAGAAGTATGAGATGAACCCCAACAACTTGGAAAGGTGGATCTCTCTCACACGTACCAACACAGACTATCCCCCAATTTAACTGATCCCCAAAGGTTTTTGATTAAATAGCGGAATAGAAAATATGATCCAAAAAAAGTGTATGTATATCACACGTACACAACCACACTAGGCCCCAATTACTATTGTTTGTACCCCTAAAAGGCTAGATGAGGAGTAGGGGGGGTATGGAACAGGCAGCACCCTCAAACCTTCAGAAGTATGAGATGAACCCCAACAACTTGGAAAGGTGGATCTCTCTCACACGTACCAACACAGACTATCCCCCAATTTAACTGATCCCCAAAGGTTTTTGATTAAATAGCGGAATAGAAAATATGATCCAAAAAAAGTGTATGTATATCACACGTACACAACCACACTAGGCCCCAATTACTATTGTTTGTACCCCTAAAAGGCTAGATGAGGAGTAGGGGGGGTATGGAACAGGCAGCACCCTCAAACCTTCAGAAGTATGAGATGAACCCCAACAACTTGGAAAGGTGGATCTCTCTCACACGTACCAACACAGACTATCCCCCAATTTAACTGATCCCCAAAGGTTTTTGATTAAATAGCGGAATAGAAAATATGATCCAAAAAAAGTGTATGTATATCACACGTACACAACCACACTAGGCCCCAATTACTATTGTTTGTACCCCTAAAAGGCTAGATGAGGAGTAGGGGGAGTATGGAACAGGCAGCACCCTCAAACCTTCAGAAGTATGAGATGAACCCCAACAACTTGGAAAGGTGGATCTCTCTCACACGTACCAACACAGACTATCCCCCAATTTAACTGATCCCCAAAGGTTTTTGATTAAATAGCGGAATAGAAAATATGATCCAAAAAAAGTGTATGTATATCACACGTACACAACCACACTAGGCCCCAATTACTATTGTTTGTACCCCTAAAAGGCTAGATGAGGAGTAGGGGGAGTATGGAACAGGCAGCACCCTCAAACCTTCAGAAGTATGAGATGAACCCCAACAACTTGGAAAGGTGGATCTCTCTCACACGTACCAACACAGACTATCCCCCAATTTAACTGATCCCCAAAGGTTTTTGATTAAATAGCGGAATAGAAAATATGATCCAAAAAAAGTGTATGTATATCACACGTACACAACCACACTAGGCCCCAATTACTATTGTTTGTAC
Source organism: Pelophylax lessonae (assembly GCF_965119305.1). Lineage (NCBI taxonomy): Eukaryota > Metazoa > Chordata > Amphibia > Anura > Ranidae > Pelophylax > Pelophylax lessonae. The sequence continues at coordinate 247,027,411 of NC_138769.1, forward strand.
CCCTAAAAGGCTAGGAGTAGGGGGAGTATGGAACAGGCAGCACCCTCAAACCTTCAGAAGTATGAGATGAACCCCAACAACTTGGAAAGGTGGATCTCTCTCACACGTACCAACACAGACTATCCCCCAATTTAACTGATCCCCAAAGGTTTTTGATTAAATAGCGGAATAGAAAATATGATCCAAAAAAAGTGTATGTATATCACACGTACACAACCACACTGGGCCCCAATTACTATTGTTTGTACCCCTAAAAGGCTAGATGAGGAGTAGGGGGAGTATGGAACAGGCAGCACCCTCAAACCTTCAAAAGTATGAGATGAACCCCAACAACTTGGAAAGGTGGATCTCTCTCACACGTACCAACACAGACTATCCCCCAATTTAACTGATCCCCAAAGGTTTTTGATTAAATAGCGGAATAGAAAATATGATCCAAAAAAAGTGTATGTATATCACACGTACACAACCACACTAGGCCCCAATTACTATTGTTTGTACCCCTAAAAGGCTAGATGAGGAGTAGGGGGGGTATGGAACAGGCAGCACCCTCAAACCTTCAGAAGTATGAGATGAACCCCAACAACTTGGAAAGGTGGATCTCTCTCACACGTACCAACACAGACTATCCCCCAATTTAACTGATCCCCAAAGGTTTTTGATTAAATAGCGGAATAGAAAATATGATCCAAAAAAAGTGTATGTATATCACACGTACACAACCACACTAGGCCCCAATTACTATTGTTTGTACCCCTAAAAGGCTAGATGAGGAGTAGGGGGGGTATGGAACAGGCAGCACCCTCAAACCTTCAGAAGTATGAGATGAACCCCAACAACTTGGAAAGGTGGATCTCTCTCACACGTACCAACACAGACTATCCCCCAATTTAACTGATCCCCAAAGGTTTTTGATTAAATAGCGGAATAGAAAATATGATCCAAAAAAAGTGTATGTATATCACACGTACACAACCACACTAGGCCCCAATTACTATTGTTTGTACCCCTAAAAGGCTAGGAGTAGGGGGAGTATGGAACAGGCAGCACCCTCAAACCTTCAGAAGTATGAGATGAACCCCAACAACTTGGAAAGGTGGATCTCTCTCACACGTACCAACACAGACTATCCCCCAATTTAACTGATCCCCAAAGGTTTTTGATTAAATAGCGGAATAGAAAATATGATCCAAAAAAAGTGTATGTATATCACACGTACACAACCACACTGGGCCCCAATTACTATTGTTTGTACCCCTAAAAGGCTAGATGAGGAGTAGGGGGAGTATGGAACAGGCAGCACCCTCAAACCTTCAGAAGTATGAGATGAACCCCAACAACTTGGAAAGGTGGATCTCTCTCACACGTACCAACACAGACTATCCCCCAATTTAACTGATCCCCAAAGGTTTTTGATTAAATAGCGGAATAGAAAATATGATCCAAAAAAAGTGTATGTATATCACACGTACACAACCACACTAGGCCCCAATTACTATTGTTTGTACCCCTAAAAGGCTAGATGAGGAGTAGGGGGAGTATGGAACAGGCAGCACCCTCAAACCTTCAGAAGTATGAGATGAACCCCAACAACTTGGAAAGGTGGATCTCTCTCACACGTACCAACACAGACTATCCCCCAATTTAACTGATCCCCAAAGGTTTTTGATTAAATAGCGGAATAGAAAATATGATCCAAAAAAAGTGTATGTATATCACACGTACACAACCACACTAGGCCCCAATTACTATTGTTTGTACCCCTAAAAGGCTAGGAGTAGGGGGAGTATGGAACAGGCAGCACCCTCAAACCTTCAGAAGTATGAGATGAACCCCAACAACTTGGAAAGGTGGATCTCTCTCACACGTACCAACACAGACTATCCCCCAATTTAACTGATCCCCAAAGGTTTTTGATTAAATAGCGGAATAGAAAATATGATCCAAAAAAAGTGTATGTATATCACACGTACACAACCACACTAGGCCCCAATTACTATTGTTTGTACCCCTAAAAGGCTAGGAGTAGGGGGAGTATGGAACAGGCAGCACCCTCAAACCTTCAGAAGTATGAGATGAACCCCAACAACTTGGAAAGGTGGATCTCTCTCACACGTACCAACACAGACTATCCCCCAATTTAACTGATCCCCAAAGGTTTTTGATTAAATAGCGGAATAGAAAATATGATCCAAAAAAAGTGTATGTATATCACACGTACACAACCACACTAGGCCCCAATTACTATTGTTTGTACCCCTAAAAGGCTAGATGAGGAGTAGGGGGGGTATGGAACAGGCAGCACCCTCAAACCTTCAGAAGTATGAGATGAACCCCAACAACTTGGAAAGGTGGATCTCTCTCACACGTACCAACACAGACTATCCCCCAATTTAACTGATCCCCAAAGGTTTTTGATTAAATAGCGGAATAGAAAATATGATCCAAAAAAAGTGTATGTATATCACACGTACACAACCACACTGGGCCCCAATTACTATTGTTTGTACCCCTAAAAGGCTAGATGAGGAGTAGGGGGAGTATGGAACAGGCAGCACCCTCAAACCTTCAGAAGTATGAGATGAACCCCAACAACTTAGAAAGGTGGATCTCTCTCACACGTACCAACACAGACTATCCCCCAATTTAACTGATCCCCAAAGGTTTTTGATTAAATAGCGGAATAGAAAATATGATCCAAAAAAAGTGTATGTATATCACACGTACACAACCACACTAGGCCCCAATTACTATTGTTTGTACCCCTAAAAGGCTAGATGAGGAGTAGGGGGGGTATGGAACAGGCAGCACCCTCAAACCTTCAGAAGTATGAGATGAACCCCAACAACTTGGAAAGGTGGATCTCTCTCACACGTACCAACACAGACTATCCCCCAATTTAACTGATCCCCAAAGGTTTTTGATTAAATAGCGGAATAGAAAATATGATCCAAAAAAAGTGTATGTATATCACACGTACACAACCACACTAGGCCCCAATTACTATTGTTTGTACCCCTAAAAGGCTAGATGAGGAGTAGGGGGAGTATGGAACAGGCAGCACCCTCAAATCTTCAGAAGTATGAGATTGTGTTCACTGTACCCCACAAAGATTGAGTTCACTGCACCCCACAATGATTGTGTTCACTGCACCCCACAAAGATTGTGTTCACTGCACCTCACAAAGATTGTGTTCACTGTACCCCCCAAAGATTGTGTTCACTGCACCCCACAAAGATTCTGTTCACTGTACCCCACAAAGATTGTGTTCACTGCACCCTAAAAGGATGTTGTTCACTGCACCCCACAAAGATTGTGTTCACTGCACCCTAAAAGGATGTTGTTCACTGCACCCCAAAAAGATTGTGTTCACTGTACCCCCCCAAAGATTGTGTTCACTGCACCCCACAAAGATTGTGTTCACTGCACCCCAAAAAGATTGTGTTCACTGTACCCCCCAAAGATTGTGTTCACTGCACCCCAAAAAGATTGTGTTCACTGTACCCCCCAAAGATTGTGTTCACTGCACCCCACAAAGATTCTGTTCACTGTACCCCACAAAGATTGTGTTCACTGCACCCCAAAAAGATTGTGTTCACTGTACCCCCCCAAAGATTGTGTTCACTGCACCCCACAAAGATTCTGTTCACTGCACACCACAAAGGATTTTGTTCACTGCACCCCAAAAAGATTGTGTTCACTGCACCCCAAAAAGGATTTTGATCACTGCACCCCAAAAAGGATGTTGTTCACTGCACCCCAAAAATGATTTTGTTCACTCCACCCCAAAAAGATTGTGTTCACTGCACCCCACAAAGATTGTGTTCACTGCACCCCAAAAAGATTGTGTTCACTGTACCCCCCAAAGATTGTGTTCACTGCACCCCACAAAGATTCTGTTCACTGTACCCCACAAAGATTGTGTTCACTGCACCCCAAAAAGATTGTGTTCACTGCACCCCAAAAAGGATGTTGTTCACTGCACCCCAAAAAGGATGTTGTTCACTCCACCCCAAAAAGATTATGTTCACTGCACCCCACAAAGATTGTGTTCACTGCACCCCAAAAAGATTGTGTTCACTGCACCCCAAAAATGATTTTGTTCACTGCACCCCAAAAAGGATTTTGTTCACTGCACCCCAAAAAGGATGTTGTTCACTCCACCCCAAAAAGATTGTGTTCACTGCACCCCAAAAAGATTGTGTTCACTGCACCCCACAAAGGATTTTGTTCACTGCACCCCAAAAAGATTGTGTTCACTGCACCCCAAAAAGGATGTTGTTCACTGCACCCCAAAAAGGATTTTGTTCACTGCACCCCAAAAAGATTGTGTTCACTGCACCCCACAAAGGATTTTGTTCACTGCACCCCACAAAGATTGTGTTCACTGCACACCAAAAAGGATTGTGTTCACTGCACCCCAAAAAGATTTTGTTCACTGCACCCCAAAAAGATTGTGTTCACTGCAGCCCAAAAAGATTGTGTTCACTGCAGCCCAAAAAGATTGTGTTCACTGCAGCCCAAAAAGATTGTGTTCACTGCAGCCCAAAAAGATTGTGTTCACTGCAGCTCACACACAGAAAAATGGATGTGGATCACTGACACCTGCCTATCTCCAATCCCACACCACACAGCAATATCGATTGTAGTTTGTAGAACACAGTTTCCCTAAAATTCAGCAGACTCTGTCCCTAACAGGATTGAGAAGAGATCGTAGATCAGGATTGAGTGCAGATTCACCCCACCCCCCACACAGCAATATCGATTGTAGTTTGTAGAAGACACTGACCCTATAATTCAGCAGACTCTATCCCTAAAATGCCTACAACTCGCCCTGCCTAAACACTCCGACCTGTCCCTCAATTCTATCCGGACACAAATGGTTTTTTCCTGCCTATCTTTCCCTAATCAGCAGCCAGCACATTGATGTGTGCTCTGTCCCTTAGCTAAGCAGCAGAATGACGCTGCTGCGGCGGCTGCCTCGAACTTATAAAGACTTGGTCACATGCTTCAGACGGCCAATCACAGCTACTAAGACATTTGCAGGCATGGCTGGGATGGCTTAAGGCACACCAGTTAAACGATTGTTGATTGGCTGTTGAAAGCCCGCCATGAAAAGAGCGCCAAAGCATGCAAAACCCGGAAATAAAACGACCGAACACGGATTTTTACCCGAACATACAGTAAAGTGTCCGTGTCCGTGTTCGGGTAAAAAAAATCCAATTATTCGGTACGAACACGAATAATACAGTCCGTGTTCGCTCAACACTATACAAGAGGCATACTGTTTGTTAACCTATTGTACAATAAAATCTTAAGATACCTTATATACAGGGACATTTATCAAAACAGGGAGCGAAACACAGGCAAGAAAGTGTTGTTTATTATTAAAATGAGTTATATAATATAAAAGTTGTTACTAGATAAATAAATATATATGTTTTTTAGATGCAGGAATCATAGTAATTATCTGTACATATCATTTTGCACAATGTAGCTGACTGCCTGTGCATGCCCCAGCAGCAAGATTTATAGAACTCTTTGTATGGATGCTTTTTAATTTAAACACTATCTGCATAGGAACAGCATCAGTGCAAAACAGTAACACCCAACATGCTGATTATTGAGCAAAGACAGGGGAGTTCTATGCTCCTCTGGCAAGACCTTTACAGCCTAAATAGAAAAGTTTGAGGCATGATCTCGGTAAAATTATGCCACATCCCAAAAAAATAGATAATGAAGAACTGAAAGGGGGAAGAAAAAGGAGAAATCTTCATCCCCTTATAAAAAGTGGGACTTTAAAGGCATCCGTTGACTGATCTCAAGAAGATTGTACACTTAGAAAAAATATGTATAAAAAAACAGTTTATTGTACAAAAAGTTTCATATAGTTTCATAAAAAACCATCATGCAAACATACATGGATAGTCATGTGACAGTATGCTCCTAAATCAAGAGAACCCATGTGCATAACAAGCATAACATGTTTGATAAATTGGATTCAGACCGTGGGAATGGTGAGACTTAACAATTTTGGGGTATGCAGGGTTCAATTGTAGGGGATGCTCGTCTCCCGAAGAGGCTCCATGGAATCGTCCGTGGAAGCGTAACCAAAGAATCGCTACTCATTTCGCTCCGCAGCTTCTTCAGGCAATTCCATGGAGTTATGGCAGCAGAAGCATTAGGTATCCTTTATTCTCGCCATATGTGAACTCAAAGGGTTGCCAAGATCATGTGACTGTTTCCAAGAGACTATAACATATGTGTCTCCTTATATGTAAAGCCAAAATGTTTCATGCAGAGTGCCGATCCCGATATGTAGCCGACAGCCTCCCTGGGAGATGAGCGTTCCCTTACAATTGAACCCTGCATACCCCAAAATTGTTAAGTCTGACCATTCCCATGGTCTGAATCCAATTCATCAAACATGTTATGCACATGGGTTCTCTTGATTTATGAGCATACTGTCCATGTATGTTTGCATAATGATTTTTTTTATGAAACTACAGTATATTAAACTTATTGTACAATAAACTTGTTTTTATACATATTTTTTCTAAGTGTACATTCTTCTTGAGATCAGTTAATGGATGCCTTTAAAGTCCTACTTTTTATAAGGGGATGAAGTTTTCTTTTTCTCCCCACTTTCAGTTCCTTAAAGTGGAGTTCCACCCTATTTTTATACTTACCTCTATCTTCTCGCTCCGGGTCACCTGAAAAAGAAATGGATAATCGCATATTTTTTTTTTTTTTTACTTACCTCGTAGCGAAAAAAAAATACTTACCTTACTTCCTTCTTCCTCCTTCCTCGGCCGCGGCCCGTCGTCACTTCCTGGCTCTGCAATGATTCCTGGGAGCTGAACGTCATAGCTCCCAGGAATCATTGCGCCTGCACCGGCCCCGACGTCAGTTCCGGGTCGCGCGCGTCATCCCCTTCTAAACAGCTTCTGGGCATGCCCAGAAGCTGTAGAGGGATGACGCGCGCGACCCGGAAGTGACGTCGGGGCCGGCGCAGAGCATTGTGGGACCAAAGAAGGCGGAAGAAGACGCCGAAGGGGATCTCGCTGGCTTCAAGCTGCCCACATCTGAGATGGCAGCGCTGGACAAGACGTTTGCAAGGTAAGTATTTGTCCTAACAGGTAAGTGCAACCCGGGACAGATCAGAGGCTAGCCATTGTGGAATGCACTAGCCCTGACTGTCCCGGGGGTATTAAAAAAAAAAAAAAAAAATCCAGGGTGGAACTCCGCTTTAAGACCTATACAGTCGCCTACAGTTCTGGTCATCAAGGAGGTCTTAATGACCACATTACCAAGAGGTAGCCCACTCATTAAAGAGGAACTTCAGTTTGCTTGTTTTTTTTAAAGTCAGCAGCTACAAATACTGTATAATACATTCTATTATACATATGCAGTCAAATATTAAAAAAAAGAGCGTTGCCAATTTGACAACATTTGGAAAAATCTAAACACATCATTAACAGTTGAAAAATAAAAGCACTGTATTAGGACTGTACGTGGTGCATCGTTCTCGGCAAAGCTGCTTTTATATGGCTTTATAGCAGTTATCTACTTTCACTAATAATTTTCAGAGATGTTACCTTAATCTGGAGTTTCCATGACCAAATTTAGAGTGGTTTGCAGCTAGGCTGCAACCAGCCTAAGCTTTGTTTATATTTTCTTTGCTTGCAAGGTTTCTCCTAAGCTCAGGAGTTTAATTATTTCAGTCTGCCAGCTGTTAAGTTGTCACCAGTATTCTACGTCAAAAGTGACAATGTATATTGTGAATATTTTTTTTTGCCTTGGGCAATCATTCAGGGTTTGTTCTAATAATGTGAGTTAAGGGCGCAACCTTGTAGAAGGGACTCCCGTTCTGGGCTTTGGTCTGAGGATGCCACTGTGAAAAGGGCTTGTCCTTCCCTCTTGGGTTTTTTTTTCCAGTGAGGATGACAAGGTGGAAAGATCTTTTCTTCTTGGGCCTTGGGCTAAGGGCCAAGGAACCCAAGTTGCTTTGCTGTAATGTACATCCAGAAACAGCTAGAGCAGGAAGATGGCTATTTGTATGGAGCTCCTTTTGAGATGTCTGTTATGCTAAATGGTGTTCTGTAGACATTTCATGGAGATCTCACTGCTCAATATTTTAAGGTACCTGTGACTGTTTACATATTGTCAAGGGTCGGTCCAGAATTTTGCTTAGAAAAAATAGAAAACCACTTGATCTTCAAGAAAACCACTTGATCTTCAATAACAAATAGTGACTGTTTCCATGGGGACAGTCACCAAATTGGGTGCTCCTAAAAGGTCACTTACTATTAAGAGACTGCTATAAAAGAGTCCCAATATCACCAGTTACTAAATGTTTTGCTATGTGTGAGTATCCTGGGACCCCAACCTTTTCACCAGACGAAAATAAGGCATAGAAAATATGCTAATATGAGGGTTATTCTACACTGCTCAAGGAACAACTTTTAAACAATCATAGATGCAAATACTTCCTGTCCAGCAGAATGGGAGAGCAGATCTGCCTACATTGTCACCAAAATCACAAATAAAAAAAGCAAAAGGCAGAGCAAAAGTGCACTGTGAAGTAAAAGCAGTGTCCTCCACAGGAAGGTATTAAATTCAGCAGGACTTACTTAAGGAGTGGGTAGTCCATAGATTCAGAGTGCATTTGATTTTGCTGCTTTACAAAAAAAGGAGGGTATCCATAGAACTAGAACATAGAAGAGCACATGGATCTCATGCAATAATATAAAGTATATTTAAACAAATACAACACAAATTTGCGACAAATTTGCAACAATTTCCTAACTTGTCAGCCCACTCATCAGGCCAGAGGGAGTCAGAAGCATCCCACATGCTGTGTGATCAGTAGTGGGTCTGGGATAGTATTAAACAGTTGTCAGGTTCCCAGACAGGACCCACTTCAAGGGTGTTAGTGTGGCAGTAATAAATGACTGTCATCAGTACCTCCAAGGGCAAAAAATGCACGGAAACAAGCAAAGCATTTCAAGGGGTATTATTATTATCATTATTATTATAATACAGGCTTTATATAGCGCCAACAGTTTGAGCAGCACTTTACAAAATAAAGGGAGACAAAACAGCAATGATACAATTCAATACAAGAGGGTTAGGAGGGCCCTGCTCCTGCAAGCCTATAATCCAATAGGGAAGGGCTGATGAAACAAAAGTTAGTAACTGTGAGGGATGAATTGATGGGTGAAGTGGAAGATTCAGTTGTTTGCTAAAGGCAGGATAGATCTCCCTGAAGAGATGAGTTTTCAGGGATTACCTAAAAGTGGACAGAGTATGAGATAGGCGGACAGATTAGGGTAGTGAGTTCCAGAGGATGGAAGAGGCTCTGGAGAAGTCCTGGGGATGAGCATGGGAGAAGGAGGCAAGGGAACCAGAGAGCAAGAGGTCTTGGGAGGAGCAAAGAGGACAGTTTGGGTGATATTTGGAGACAAGATTGGGGCAGAGTTGTATATGGCTTTGTATGGTATTGTTTTGAATTTTTTCATTGGGTGATGCCAATGAAGGGATTGGCAGAGAGGGGAAGCGGACACTGATCGGTTGGTAAGGTAGAAGAGTCTGGCAGCAGCATTCACGATAGACTGAAGATAGGATAGCCTGCAGAATGGTAGGCCAATGAAGAGGGAGTTGCAATAGTTAAGGCGAAAGTTAACTAGGGAGTGAATGAAATGCATGGCGGGTCATAGTACCTGCCATGCATGTATGGGGCCGTGGCAAGACCAAAAAAAAAAAAAAAAAATGTGTGTGTAAAAAAAAATGTACTGTATAGAATATAAATATTGCTATTGGTCAAATTACAGATGACAGGATTGGTCAGTTAAAGCTAAAAGGCTATTGGTATTTAAAAAAAAAAAAAAAAATATATATATATTTACTGTATTGATTGGAGGAATTTCAATCCTGGAAGTGACAGTTATTCCCTATATAAGGGAGTGAATTAACGGTTTAAAAATCAGTGGACAGGAGAGGACCAAGAAGTTCGTTGCCTAGCTGTTACCTGGTCATGGAGTCCCTTCTGCGAGAATTGCTGGAGAGAGCCCGTAGCGCGGATGGCGAGGAGTGGGTGAAGAAATGCCTCTCCATTCCGGTGGATGCCTCCGTCTCTGCTGGTCCTCCGCCATCTTCGTCCCAGGCTTCTTGCGTGTTTCCGGCTCCTGTTGACCCCGGCGATGACGCGGCTTCCGATTGGCGGCCTTCGCGAATGGGATCGTCCGCCCCCGGTGACCTGGATGTGGTTAGCGGCAGTCGTCATTTCCGGGCGACGGCTTCCTCCGGGTCCCGGGATGGTAAATCACAGCGGATCAAGAGGAAGCCTAGCAGATTTGGTCCGGATGTGGTCTCATCGGCTCCTATCCCTGCAGTTAAGAAGAAGAGGGTCGTTGCAGGTAATTCTGGCGACTGTTTGTCCTCGGTCCCTGGTGGGGATAGTGTTTCTTTTTTACAGGTTTCAGTCTCTCCTGTTGTAGGTCGGCCGACTAGTACAGTTCTACCCGGTTCGGTACCGGCAGCGGTGGCCTCAGATTCCTCTTCTGCTAATGTTTCTCTCCCGGCTCCGGTCCAACGGCCTTCAAATAGCGGTGCTGCGGTCAGTGGTGACGCAGCCGTTGCAGGTGAGCACCCTGCTAATGCTATGTTAATCTCTGAATTTGTGCAAGTTATGTCTACTTTTTGTAAGAAATTTTCTAATCCAATGCTAACAAGCGATTCTGCCATAACAAGCGATTCTGCCATATGTGGGGATGTTAATGAGTTAAATGTTAATGAGTCTGAGGTTCCTGCCTCTCTGCAGGAGGTTTGGGGTAATGTTGCACTGGTGGATGTTTCTCCTTCTGATGCATACGTTGTAGATCCAGTTCCAGTAGCTCATCATGAGGCTTTTGCTGGTAATTGTGGAAAGGTACCTGAGATTGCTTTAAAGGAAGCTTTACCCTGTCCAGTATCTCCTTTAGGATTTCATCTTAAGGAGACGGTTAAAGAGAAAATTTTTAGAGGGGAGTATGTTGACATCCTGTCATTGCTTCCTGGCCTCAAGCTTTCGAAGTTTGACAATGATAAGACGGGCGAGGATAGATCCAGGGTAGCTCCCAGGACATTCCATAATTGGTTACAGGGTTTCTGTATTTATTCCAGTGTGCTAGGTGAAAAGAGACCAGAATTGTGTAGCGGGCTTTTCCAGCACTTGGATATAGTGCTGGAAGCATACAAGAATTTCCCTGGTTTAGGTTGGCTGGCTTATGACGAATCGTTCAGACAGAAGCTGTCCATCCATAAATCTTTGCAATGGGGTGTTAAAGACGTAGGATTATGGCTCAACTTGTTGTTGCCGCAGAAGCCTGCTTTTGTGCCGAAACCTCCTAATTCTGTTACTCATAGAAAAGGTGTTTGTTTTGGATTCAACGATGGCATGTGTAAATGGCCGCATGCTTGTAAATTCAGGCACGAGTGCTCGCATTGTGCTGGGGCTCATCCTGTATCTAAATGCTACAAAAAACAGGCTTCGCTTGGTAGTCAATCGAATGAGAAGCAAATTTTTCTTAAAGGCGGAAACTACAGTGAGCTTGGAAAAAATGCTCCCCTGGCTACGGGTTTACCCAAACCGTAGGTCCGCCGATATTTTGATTCAGGGTTTTTGTTTTGGTTTTTCTTTACCTTCCTTTTCATGTACAGGTTGTGTAATTCACGACAATCTTCCTTCTGTGGCTGTGCATCCTGACGTCGTCCGGCACAAAATTGCTAAAGAGATTGCTAGCGGTAGGGTTGCAGGGCCTTTTTCTGCTCCCCCCTTTCCTAATTTTAGGGTCTCCCCGCTAGGGGTCATAGCCAAGAAGGTGGATGGTGAATTTCGTTTGATACACCACCTGTCTTTCCCGTCAGGAGAATCATTGAATGACGAGATTGATACTGATTTATGTTCTGTGTCTTATGCTACATTTGACGATGCACTGTCCAAGATTAGAAAAGCAGGTTGCTCGGCCTTACTTGCTAAAGCTGACATAAAATCCGCTTTTCGACTGTTGCCCATTCATCCCAATGCTTTTGATTCTTTGGGTTTTTGTTTCGATGGAGAGTTCTTTTTTGACAAATGCTTGCCGATGGGGTGCTCCATCTCCTGTTATTATTTTGAATTATTCTCCACATTTTTGGAATGGGTAATTGTTAGCAAGTCGGGTCCAGATAGTGTACTTCATTATTTAGACGACTTTCTCTTTATTGGAAAGGCAGGATCTTCCGATTGCATATCTTGTTTTAGGTACTTTGAAAATATTTGCTGCGAATTTGGTGTTCCATTGGCAGTCGAAAAATCAGTATATCCTACATCTTGCCTTGAATTTTTAGGTATTTAAATCGACACGACTGCCATGGTTTTTCGTCTACCTGATTCAAAAATATCTAAAATTCGTTTACTTTTGAGTTTTGTTGTAGGTAAGAAGAAGGTCAGGTTGAAATTTATTCAATCTCTTCTAGGTTTACTCAACTTTGCATCAAGGGTCATGCCGATGGGCAGAGCCTTTACTAAACGGTTGTATAGGGCTATTTCCGGAGTCTCTTCCCCTAGTCATTTCATTTCTGTGTCGGCTGACATTAGAGATGATTTATTAATTTGGTTGCGATTTTTGGATTCTTTCAATGGCTACACCGTTTGGCAAGATTGTTTTTGCTCATCTTCTGCTTTAGATTTGTTCACTGATGCCTCCGGCTCGCACGGTTATGGCGTTTACTGGAACGGCCATTGGTCAGCTGCTACTTGGCCTGTCACATGGATAGATAAAGGTTTGACTGGTTGCATAGTTTTATTGGAATTGTTTCCAGTTCTGGTTGCATTGGAGATCTGGGGACTGCAATTTAGTAATAAGCGTATATTGTTACATTCCGACAATAAGGGAGTAGTATTTGCAATTAATTGCTTGTCCTCCAGGTCTCTTCCGGTCTTTCACTTCTTAGATATTTAGTTTTGTTATGTTTAAAACTCAATATATGGCTAAAAGCTAAATATATTCCCGGATTTTCCTACATTATTGCTGATTCTCTGTCTCGCCAGCAGATGGACCGTTTTCGGATTGCAGCTCCCGGCGCGGATCTATTGGGCATTTCATGCCCTTCTCACCTGTGGAATCTGGTCTGACAAAGGTTTCTTCTGCTATTTTCTCTTCCTTGGCTCCTTCTACATGGCGCTCGTACCACGCCGCGTGGCGTATGTGGTCTTCCTTTTTTGTTGGCAGTGATATTCGTAAATTTTCTTTTTCTGAAAAAAACGTTTTGTCCTTTTTGGAATATTTATTTAATAGACAATTTTCTTATTCCCATATTCTCAAGTCTTTAGCTGGTATTTCGTTTTTCGCGAAATTGCACGGTCACCGCTCATGTATGGAAATTTTCTCAGTGAAATTGGCTTTGAAGGGTTATCGCAAGTCTAATATTACCCCTGATAGAAGGCTTGCTGTTTCCCTTTCATTGTTGGAAAATTTGTGTGTGGCCTCCAATTCTGTTTGTTTTTCACATTATGAAGCTGTATTGTTGCAATGCGCTTTTTGCTTGTGCTTCTTCGGTGCATTTCGGAGCTGCTGGCGTCTGAATCATCTGCCATCAATGGTTTAAGATTCTCTGATGTTTCTGTTACCAGAGGTGTGCTTCGCGTTTTTTTGAGGCGAAGTAAAACGGATCAATTTGGTAAGGGGCATTGGATATCTCTGGGGCGATACGAAAATTCTAAAATTTGCGCTGTTCATCGGGTTGAGAGTTATTTGTTAGTCAGGCCTCTTCCATTTCTTCAATTTCTCATACATCAAAACGGTAGCCCAGTGACGGTTTTTCAATTCAATTCTATTCTAAAAAAATGTTTGGTCCATTTGAATTTGGGCCATCTTCCCATTTCTGCTCATTCCTTCCGAATTGGCGCAGCTACCACTGCTGCTCAATTTGGTATGTCTGACGATTCTATTAGAAATATTGGTAGATGGCGTTCTTCTGCCTTCAAGTCATATGTCCGTCCTAATTCTTGTATTTAATTGCAGGTTCCCGCAAAATTATTTGGATCGTCGGACATTCGTTCGTTTTTTGGGCCCACAAGAGGGCAGAAGTTCGGGTTTTTTTTTTTTTTTTTTTTTTCCAAAACTATTTATTGAGACAAAATGAAATGACATAAGAAGTGAACATCACTTTCAAGCAATACAAAGCAATACAAAGATCATTGACAAGAGAAAAAAAAAAAAAAACAAAAAAAACCCAACAGGATGAACCGCAGTACCATGTACTGAAAATAGGGTGGGTGAACAAACCATGACTCAATCATACCGGGAAGTATAGGAAAGTACAAGATCAACGTACGATAGACATCGTAAACCGTTCAAGGAGGTGAGGACAATCTTGTTCCCCCTTCCCTTGGTGCAGGACCATGGTGAGAACACAAACAGGAATCAATTGCAACCTCCATCTCTGTTGGGTGTGCCACGACCGAGGCATCTTCAAGGGCAGTGGTGGCCCCCTTCACATGTCCGGACACCCCCAGAGGGGAACACGCTGTGTCCGGGCACAGGGGGCAACCATTAATGGTGTGTAGGTCGTCCTGGGGCAGGGAGTTCTGAAGAAATCCACTGGAGGGGTCGATGGAGTTAAGCGTTCTGGCCCATAAGCGTGGTCGGGACTGCGGTTTGGGGGGAAACAGGGGAGCACCTGGGAGGGGGGGGGGGACGAGGGGGTGGGGGGGTAGGTGGAGAGACAAAAGGAGAGGACGCTAGATAGAAAGAGAAGGAAAGAAAAAAAAGGGGGGGGAGAGAGCAAGGAAGGATATACTCAGAAGAGATATGTGACGCCCGTGGCATTAGGGGGGGGGGACCTGACCAAGAACGTAATCAACGTAATCAGTGTTTGACGGGAAAATATGCCCGAGGCGACCCGAAACCGACACGACAATAGCTAGCAGCTAGGATGTGGTGGTCAATGTCCTAAAGTCCGGAAGTGTCGTGAAGTGTATCCAGGAAGAAGTTCGGGTTTATACTACAAATTTGGGTTTTTCATCATCCTCTGCTTCGCTATTCTGGTACGGTAGGCGTGGAATGCGTTGGCAGGACATCCGTTCTGTTTTTTATGAACTGCGTTTGATTTGGCCTTCCCCCGATGCGGTTATTATTCATCTTGGGGGGAATGATTTAGGCTCCCGAAAAAGCGTAGATTTGTTATTGCATATTAAATCTGATCTTATGCATTTGCAGTCTGTGTTTTCTGCTTGTATTTTTGTTTTTTCCGAAATTATACCCAGATTGTGTTGGTTTTCGGAAGAGCAATTCTTTTTGGAGAAAACACGTGTAAAGGTAAATAGGGCTATCTCTAAATTTATGTCCTCTATGGGGGGTTTTTCATTTAGACATGTGGATTTAGAAGGGGGTTTAAGGGGTTTTTATATATGGGATATGGTTCATTTGTCGGAAGTTGCAAATGACATTTTTAATCTGGACTTGCAATCGTGTATTGAAAGGGCTTTGGGCCTTGTGGTGGTGCCATGCTCGTAAGTTGAGCATGGCTTGTGGGTGTGTTTTTCTTGTATGGTGTCATACAAAGGGTGGTCTGAGTTTTTTGACTGGATCACAGTTATTGCTACGTTAATGTGTATGGTTAGTTCGAGCTTTGGGGCTGAACTAAAGTAATGTAGTTATTAAATATAGTTAATAAAGGGCCAGGGCCCATCATACCATTGCAAGTCCAGCATCGTTTTTGTCTTTATTTAATTATAAAGTAATATGTTTAAATTGTTCTGCATGCGGCACCATGAAATGCATGGCGGGTCATAGTACCTGCCATGCATGTATGGGCCCGTGGCAAGACCAAAAAAAAAAAAATGTGTGTGTAAAAAAAAATGTACTGTATAGAATATAAATATTGCTATTGGTCAAATTACAGATGACAGGATTGGTCAGTTAAAGCTAAAAGGCTATTGGTATTTAAAAAAAAAAATATATATATATATATATATATTTACTGTATTGATTGGAGGAATTTCAATCCTGGAAGTGACAGTTATTCCCTATATAAGGGAGTGAATTAACGATTTAAAAATCAGTGGACAGGAGAGGACCAAGAAGTTCGTCCCTCCCGCCCTCCCTATGTTCATAGTGCTATGAATGGGTGTGTTTTTCTTGTATGGTGTCATACAAAGGGTGGTCTGAGTTTTTTGACTGGATCACAGTTATTGCTACGTTAATGTGTATGGTTAGTTCGAGCTTTGGGGCTGAACTAAAGTAATGTAGTTATTAAATATAGTTAATAAAGGGCCAGGGCCCATCATACCATTGCAAGTCCAGCATCGTTTTTGTCTTTATTTAATTATAAAGTAATATGTTTAAATTGTTCTGCATGCGGCACCATAAGTGGCTTAGTGGTTTCAAAGGTTACAAAGGGGCATATTTTGAAGATGTTACAGAGTTGAAGTCTGCAATATTTGGACAGAGATTGGATTTAGGGCTGAAAGGACAGGTCAGAGTCCAGAATTACACCTAGCACCCTGGCATGAGGGGATGGACTGATGGTCGTATTATTGATTTTCATGGAGAAGTCAGGGGAGGGGGCACGGGCTGGAGGAAATATTATGAGTTCAGTTTTGGAAGGACTGAGTTTGAGAAAGTGATGCGACATCCATGTTGATACAGTATGTAAGTTAAGTAAGTAAGTTAGTAATGTGGGAGGAGACTGAAGGAGTGAGGTGAGGAGTAAAGAGATAGATTTGTGTGTCGTCCATATAGAGATAGTACTGGAAGCAATGAGAGTTTATCAAGTGACCAAGGAAGGAGGTGTAAATGGAGAAGATGGGGGAGTCTGAGAACGGAACATGGGGGCACCCCTACAGAAAGAGGAAGTGGAGAGGAGGAGACAGTTATAGGTAACACTGAAGGAGTGCTGTAATAGGTACAAGGTGTCAGTAGAGAGGGAGAGATTGAAGATGTGAGTGAGGGAGCATAGGATAGAATAAGAGGGTGACTGTAGTAATTGTGAGGGAACAGGGTCCAGCAGACAGGTGGTAAGCCGGGCTTCTGAGAAAACTTTAGCAACCTCTTTGGTAGTAGCAAGGTCAAAAGAGGAATGTGTTGAGAGTGGCTTTGTACAGGGTATGTTAAAGAGGTTGTAAACCCCCCCCCCTTTTTTTTTTTTTGTCACCCTGCAAGAGAAAGACATAATGAGCTAGTATGCATTGCATACTAGCTCATTATGCAATACTTACCTTAGAACGAGCCCCCGCTGTGCCGCTCACTCACCTCTATGATCTGATTGGCAGGAGCCGCGGTGACGTCACTCCCGTGCATGCGCACGAGAGCCGACAGTCACGGCACGGGGCTCTGAAGGAACGGCACGAGTGGCCGTTCCTTCAGAGCGCATGCGCCAGTGACGTCACTGGCTGCATGTAAGGTAAATATCTCCTAAGCGGTACATGTTTAGGAGATATTTACAGTACCTATAGGTAAGCCTTATCATAGGCTTACCTATAGGTACAAGTTGTAGAGGAGGGTTTACTTCCTCTTTAAGTGGGATAGATGTCTGTATAGTGGAGATGCCCCCACAAATTGTATCAATCTTGTTTTTGATGTGATTGTCAATCCCATGAATAGTGAGCGAGTTACAGGGTGGTGGTGGAGAAAGTAGAAAATTAAAAGTAGAGAAGAGATGACAAGGACTAGAGGACAGAGGATTAATGAGATTGACAAAGTAGGCTTGTTTGGCAGCATAGAGGGAGGAATAGTATCTTAAGAAGGCAGATTTATATAGGGTGAATGCTTGCTGGGATTTGGTTTTATGCCACAATTGCTCCAAAGCATGGCTATATCTCTTAGGATTTCTGCTGTTGTCAATATGCCAATGTTGTAATGGTCATGACCTAATACTTTGTGTAGTGGGAGAAGCAAGAGAGTCCAGTGTGAATGAAAGTGAACTGTTCTAGACAGAAGTGGCCAGGTCGGGACAAGACTGGGGGAGATTTTGTCATGGAGGTGATCAATTGCAGAGTAGAAAAAAGGATTAAAGTGGTGAGGGTTTCTACGGGTAATTGTTTTCTGTTTGGAGGGACAGGTAGTTGGAGACAAGGACATTGTGAAAGTGATGAGGTTGTGGTCAGAGAGAGGAAAGGGGGTGTTGGTGAGGTTGTAGGGGGTGCAAAGATAGGAGAAAACAAGGCCAAGGGTATTATCAGTGAGTGAAGGACTATGTCCATTGTGTTAGGTATAGAGGGGTATCCCTCTTTTAAGCCTTAATTTAGAATGTTAGTGTAAGCAAAGGAAATTGTGTGTTACGATCAAGACAAGTAAATTGAATGTGTAATCATTTTCTGATGTCTTTAGAGTTTTTAGATTACATACATGACAACTAGACATGTGCAATTTGTTTCAATCCGAATACAAATTTGGACAAATTTTTGGTTTTTCAGATATATCCGAGTCCCCAAATAAAATAGTAACAAATAATATGAAATTTTGTTGAAATTCATTACATTTTGATTTGTTTATTAATTTTCTAATGAATTCCACATTTTCAGAATGATTAGAATTAAAAATGATTGACCAATTCTAATTCTGTATAAAGAATAGCTGCTTGTTAAGCAGTGGGCTGGGTTTCCCCACAGAAATGTAAACAAAACAATGCCGGCAATACAAATATGTTAAAAAAAAACTGTGTGGGGGTTCCCCCTAATTCATACCAGGCCATTCGGGTCTGGTATTGATTTTAAGGGGAACCCCATGTTTTTTTAAAAAATGGTGTGGGGTCCCCCCAAAATTCATACAAGACCCTTTTCCAAGCATGCAGGCCAGCAGGTCAGGAAATGGGGGTGAGAAAGTGCCCCCCCTCCTGAACCATACCAGGCCACATGCCCTCAAATTGGGGGGTGCTTTGATGGGGACAAGGGCCTCTTCCCCACAACCTGGGTTGTGGTTGTGGGGGGTCTGTGGGCAGGGGGCTTATCATAATCTGGAAACCCTCTTTAACAAGGGGGGGCCCAGATCCTGCCCCCTATGTGAATGAGGGGTACTCCCCCCAAATTCCATATTTGACCTTTATCTGAGCAAGCAGCCTGGCAGACCAGGAAAGGGGGGGGGGAGACAAACAAGCACCTTCCCTTCTGAACCATATCAGGCCACATGACCTCAACATGCCAAGGTGAGTGCTTTGGAGTGTGGGGCTCTGCCCCCCCTGCCTCAAAGAACCTTGTCCCCATGTTGATGGGGACAAGGGCCTCTTCCTGATAACCCTGGGAGGTGGTTGTGGGGGTTTGCGGGCAGGGGGCTTATGGGAATCTGGAAGCCCCTAGATCCCACCCCCTATGTAAATGAGTATGTACCCCTGTCAATCATTATACCAGCTGCACCACCAGAAATGGAAAAAAAACTTCTCCCACAAAGAAAGCTGACCGATGAAGGGTGATTGACTAATTCCTACTCTGCTAGGTGACTGATCTTAAATAGGTAACGCCATGATCCAGCATGCCCAGGCGCTGACGTCATCGGGTGACTCCGCCCCTTAGCTATTTAGGAAATGTCAGACGGAGGAACATGAAGTCTGCAGAGAACATTCGATGAAGCCGGGGGTTTTTCTTTTTTTGGGTGCGGCGGGTGGTGTGAGATGGATCTACATCGGGGGACATTGTTTTTTTTTTAACCACTTCAATACAGGGCTATTTTACCCCCTTTCATTTTTCACGCTACAAATAAAAAAAAGACCGGAAATTAAAAGAAAAAAAAAAGTTTTACTTCATTTTTGTTTTAAAATTTTGTAAATAAGTAAGTTTTCTTCCTCACTGATAGGCACTGATGAGGCAGTAATGATGAGGCAGCACAGATGAGGTTGCACTGATGAGGGGGCACTGATAGGCGGCACTGATGGGCACTGAAAGACGGTACTAATGGGCACTGATAGGTGGCACTGTTGGGCACTTATAGGTGGCAATGATGGGCACTTAAGGGCAGTAATGATGGGCACTGATGGGCAGCACTGATATATGGCACTGATGAGAAGGCACTGACAATCATTACTGATGGGCACTGACTGGAATTACTAATGGGCACTGATTGGCATCCTTTATGTGCACTGAGTGGTATCCTTTATGGGTACAGGTGGACATAACTGGTGGGTCATTAATAGGCATCACTAGCGGCCACTGGTGGGCATCGCTAATGGATCTGCACTGATAAAAAATGCACTGATTATCAGCGCAGACTCCGTCTGTCAGGAGAGGAGATGATCGGCTCTCCTCTACCTGCACTTTGTCAGTGCAAATGGAGGAAAGCCAATACATGGCACTTCTTGGTTACCATGTGATCAGCTGTGATTGGACACAGCTGATCATGTGGTAAAGAGCCTCTTTACCTAGATCAAAGATGCGGTGTGTATGAGCAGATTATCCTTCTGGACATCATATGACTCCCAGTTAGGTTAATACAAACACCCTGCGGCTGTCATTTTGCATACGGCAGGTGGGAAGTGGTTAATAAACGAATTGTCAAAAATGTGTGTACTGTCTTTATTCACTTTTTACATACAAATTTTGGGTGAATAGGTAGGGGTAATATTTACCCCATACTCGTTCACATAGGGGGGGGGGCAGCAACTGGGGGGCCCCCTTGCTAAGGAGGGCTTTCAGATTCTGATACACCTCTTGCCTGCAGACCCCCACAACATTTTGCACTGAGTAAGGAGATAATAAACATGTCAAGATTTACAATATAACATGACCGTGAAATTGCAACAAACTACAGTAGCTAGAAATCTCCATGGGCAACACCAGTTTAGAGTTAAACGTGAGGTCTGGTACTAGAATTATTGCTCTCACTCTGATGTTTGTGCCAATACCTCACATGTGTTGTGAAATCACTGTGTACATATTCCATTACCTGTAAAAAATGTGGCTGTGTAACCACACAGATCACTTTTACAGTAATGCCCATCGCTGGCTGAAAATTTTTATACCAGGATCAAATTAGCAGCTGCAGCTATGATCCTGGTCTAACCACTTCCAGGATATACAGGTACACCCTATGGGCTGGAAGTGTTTAAGGTGCAAGACTTTATTAAATTTTAAACTCAAGCCTGGGAATTAAAAGAAAAAAGAAAACTACCCTTCACAGTGGGAATCTCCGCACTGCAAGGGTTAAATGATTGTTAACTTTTAGGAGGAAGAGTATGGTGTAATAGTCTTCTTACTCCTCCCTTTGGCAGGCTTCAGTGCTCTCCTCCCTCACTAGGTTGGGGATGGCCCCTCTCCATACAATGCAAGGTGATTGGCCTTACAATGTATTTAATGACATCATCTTGGAACTGTGGCCTGGAGCGCCTTATAGAGGAGTTTTTGGGGGACTAAATGCATAGCTGGGGAGAGTCAACTGGATTTCTCATCCTTTAAAGTTAGCAAGCATTTAACCCTTTCATTGTGTGTGTGGGGGGGTTACTGCAAGGGTAGTTTTTTTTTTTTGTAGTTCACAAAGTTCAGCTTTAAAACCCACTAAAACTCCAGTCAATATACAATATACAGCTTGCTTTTCGTCACCTGAAAAATAAATGGATAGTTACAATTTTTTTTTTGTTTACTTACCTTGTTATTGAAGAAAATTATACTCACCTTCCTTCCACTTCCTCCCTATGCTGCCGCGGCCCACGCCGTCACTTCCTCTTTGCATTGATTCCTGGGAGCTGAACGTCATCACTCCCAGTAATCAATGCGCCTGCACCGGCCTCGCTCGTCAGTTCCGGTGCAGGCGCGTCATTCCCTTCTAAACAGCTTCTGGGCATGCCGACGACCAGGGCCGGTGCAGGCGCATTCTGGGAGAAGAGGACACGGAAGAGGACGCAGAAGAGGACGCGCTGGCTTCAGCTGCCCACATCCGAGATGGCAGCGCTGGAGAAGAAATTTTCAAGGTAAGTATTTCTTCTAAAAGGTAAGTGCGACCCGGGACAGTACAGAGGCTATCCATTGTGGAATGTACTAGCCCTGACTGTCCGGGGGTATTTTTATTGAAAAAACGTTTTCGTGGCCGGAACTCTGCTACTTAAGAAAGGCTGGCCATACCTAAATCTTTCAAGAATGCCAAATCACTTATTCTGGACCGCCAAAAGCTATTGTTATTTGCCGACTACTCTCAGGAAGTCGCCCGCAGATGAAAAGCATTCCAACCATCCTGCAATGCTCTTTATCATAAAGGCATCACATTTGCATTAGCCTACCCTGCTATACTCCATTTTACCGACCAATTTGGTGAAAATCTATGTCCTTCTCTCATCCTGAAAAACCAGCGGATTACATCCAGTCACACCTCCATTTGTCTATGAACACTCATCCCCCTGCTGCTCCCTCCCTCTCTCCATCCACCAGGGATCTTCGCAGCCCCAGAAAGGACTACCCCAAGAGAGCTTGCTTCGCTAACAAATCCTCACAAGATAGGCCTAGTTAATACTCTGGTTTCAACCCCACAGGGGTTTATGTCTCAGAATACAGGAGAGGCCCATTGCACCTTTATACTCTTCGCTACCTCCATCTACGGTCATGATACCAATGACTGCAGAATATTCCACCCGTGGCCTTAATGCCTTGTTGGTTTTACTGTACTTACTACCTACTAGATTGTGATGTTATGTTACTTATCATTTACTATTCTCCCACAGCCTTCTCGGAGTCCTGACTCTCTCTTGCTCTCTGAGTCCTGACGCCACCCCAACGGGAACTCCTCACTGTTACCTGTTTTTGGTGAGTCTCCTGCCCTATGTGATAGCGAGCGGAAAAAGCATCTCTACCGGTAACGTTGTCGGACGATGTGAGTCTCATATGGAAAAAAGCGAAGTCCACACAAGTTATGGTATGTTTATGGTTGCATGTTAGTCTTTATTTTGCTACAGCATATGCTCAAATGAATGTTGCCCTAAGTAGGGCCAGTACCATCCCTATACTCACCTCAATATGGCATTTGCTTCTTATGTATGACTGTCTGAACAAATGGCGTCCATACCAAGTGACATCCTATCCCCTCTTTAACACTTTATATTTCTGTATTGTAAGGCCCTTCACCCTTGACCCTCCTGGATTTCAAGGTAGTGTCCTGGAATGTCAAGGGGCTTCAGTCTCCTCACAAGCGCATGGCCATCCTCAGACACCTAAAATGCCTCAAGACTGATATAGCTATGTTACAGGAAACACACATTACCTCAAAGGACTTTGACCCCATGCGCAAACTTTGGGTGGGCCAGGTCTTTGGCTTGGCCTCCTCCAAAGGCAAGACTGGGTTTATGACACTGGTACATAAAACAGTCACATCCAACATTCTGCCTCTACACTCTAACGGTGATGGACGAATCCTCATACTGGTTCATGATTCCAAAGAAATTGTTCTTTCCAATGTTTATGCCCCTACACCTCCCACAAATTCTTTCTTTCAAACATTGACTGGCTGCTTGGCCCCACACATCAATCTGCCTATGTTGATAGGCAGCGATTTCAGTTCAGTAATGGACCCCAGGGAAGACAAATCTTCACCAAAACCTCCTAAGTCCTCTCGTGCTCCTCCCTCCATTTCCACCCTATCTTATTTTGTGGACAGCCTGCAGCTCACTGATGTTTGCCGATTAGCCAATCCCATTAGTAAGGAATATACTTTCTAATCATCTCCGCACGACACATTCTCTAGAATAGACTATTTCTTTTGTAACTCTCTTCTGACACACTCCTTGCTTACCCAGTGTATATCCGACCTAGTGCTTTCAGACCATTCCCCAATCTCAGTCCTTTTAACCTACTCAGATTCCCACTCCACCCCTAAACCATGGCGATTCCCCTCTTATCTTGCCAATAACTCTGACTTGTTACTCTCCAAAACACATGTAACAATTTCCTCTGTGATAACGCAAACCACGTTGATGACCCAATCTTGTTGTGGGAGACTGGTAAGGCTGTCCTTCGGGGCAAAATCACAGCCTTTGCCTCGGCATACAGAAGTAAAGCAGACTCCAACTACAAGCTTGTGAGCAAGGCACTTCGCCGGGTTCATTCCCGTCTCCAACAACAAGACTCACCCACCCATAAGACATACTGGATAGAAGCTAAAACTCAATTCGATAGGTGGGCTTTGGCCCATGAACAATTCCACAAATCCGACTCGACCTCCAATATCACAAATTTGGCAATAAATCCGGCAAGCTCTTAGCCCGCCTGGGCAAAGGATCTTACACCCCCATCCACATAGCCTTTCTCAAGGACTCTACAGGTGCCCTGGTATCTACCCCAAAAGGGATCAATTTAATTATGGGACGATTTCATGCCACATTATATGACCCAGACCCTATAGATGTCACAGAAGCAAATAAGTTCCTAGGTGAATTACAACTGCCCAAGATTTCTGCAGCCCAATTATCCCAGTTAAATGCACCCATTACACCCTCTGAGGCCGTCCCTTCTTCATCCATCTCAGGCGGGCTTTACCAGGGGGCGCTCTGCCACTGCCAATATCTGCACGGTCTTGGCTGTTCTTGCCCAAGCCCATTCCAGCCCCCATAAAAACTCTGCTATTATTACACTCAATGCTGAAAAAAGCCTTCAATAACGTCAGCTTTCATTGGCTCAAATTGTCTTTGTTGAAATTTGGTTTCTCAGGTCCCTTCCTTCGCCTAATATCAGCTATGTATGCTTCCCCAACCGCTAATGTAGTCACTTCCAATCTCATTTCCAATGTCATCCCTCTCCATAAAGTCACCAGGCAGGGTTGTCCTCTCTCTCCCCTTCTCTTTAACTTGGCCATAGAGCCCCTCTCCCACTATCTCATATTCAACTCCCCCCTCATAGGAATAACTATTGGCCAAGAGGAAATTAGATCCACTCTTTTTGCAGATGATATTCTATTATTCACCTCTGATCCATCAAATGATATGAACCATGTTAAAAATATATTTGATAGATTTAGGCACTGCTCAGGCTTGCGAATAAACTATACAAAGATTAAAATTCTTCCTCTCGGCCAACCACACATGCTACAATGGACTGCATCCTCCCCCTTCGCTATAGCTAAATCTCACATAAAATACTTTGGCATTAACATAGGAAAATCTCCCTCTTCCTTATACCACCTCAATTATACCCCGCTTCTCGCCAAAATCTCCAAAGAACTTGATAGTTGAGCTAAACTTCCTCTCTCCCTTATGGGCAGATGCCATCTCTTCAAAATGGTTAGCTTCCCCAAATGACTGTACCTCATGCACCTACTCATTAAGCATAAATACATTAAAATCCTTCACAAATTGCTCTCCTCCTTTTTATGGAGTAACAAAAGATCATGAATTGCCCTCCCCAAACTCTTTCCCCCCAAGCTCATGGGAGGTGTGAATCTCCCGGACATTAGGCTATATAACCTTTCTTGTTTATTGAGAGTGGGTATAGATTGGATTAAGGGCACCTCTAGGTTCTCAAACTTTGCGTTGGAATCACAAATAGCTGGCACATTGGACTTAGCTGCCATTTTGCATTGTAAAATGAGTGACCTTCCTCCAACACCTGAGACATAACGTCCTTTTCAGGGACACCCAGGCGGCCTGGAGGGAACTCAGGAAAAAGCTGGGTCTTCCCCAATGTGTTTCCAAACATCTCCCCATCAGGGGTAATCCTACCCTAAAAGTAATGGACTTGGAATCAGTGTATGCCTCTTGGGCCACCCAAGGCCTTCAATATCTCTCCCAATTGTTCGATCCTACAACGGAGGCCCCTCTCCCCTTCCGGACTCTCCAACAACTTACACTTGAGAAAAGAGCGCGCATGCCCGTTGTGAACTTGGCGCATGCTCTGAAACACGTTGTGTCATCCTCCTGGCCCAGGTGACGTCATGCGGTGCACGCTGCATTCCAGCTTGGTTCCCAGAAACAGCCGAACCCGGAATACGTACAGCCGGCCTCTCTGTCTCCTGGCTTCATCTCCTTGGCTGCTACTATTTTTGAGCTGCAGAGCCAGGACCTTAGCCAGGATTTTGATATCACTTTGAAGTTGAGATTGGCCTATAAGACTCTGGGTAATGGGGATCTTTGCCCGGTTTAGGGATCAAAACGATCAGTGCCTCATGCATGGAATCAAGTAATGTACCGCCATCAAAAGCCGCCTCATACACCCCGAGCAGACGGGGAGCCATGGTCTCATAAAAGTGTGAGTAAAACTCCACTGGTATACCATCAGATCTAGGAGCCTTCGCAAATTTTGAGATGGCAGTGATGATCTCCTCCACCAAGATAGGGGCCTCGAGCAACTCAACCTGTGCAGGAGTCAACGTAGGAAACTCGAGTGTATCCAACAGCCTGGCAAGGTCTGAGGGATTATAATCAACCTTGGAGGAATATATCTCACTGAAATAGGAGGCAAACACCTCTGCCACGGCTGAAGGATTAGACGAGTCCCCCAACAATGAGGAATGAAGTGAGATAACAACGGGGGGTCTGGCATCCATATGTGCTAAATATGCCAACAATTTGCCCGCCTGCTCTCCATGTTCAAACACCCGTTGTCTGCTGAAAAACAGTTTGCAGTTGGCCTGTTCCTGGCAGAGATGGTCAAGGGCCCATGCCTGGAGACAGAGCTGGGATAATAGATCCGACGAGGGAGACTGGGCATATCTAGCTTCTGTGTAAGCTAGCTGTTGTTCGGCTTGTCGCATGTCGGCCTTCGACGCCCGTTTGTGTCTGGAGATGCGCGAAGAAAGAAGTAGTCGGGTGTGGCCCTTGAAGGTCTCCCAAATGGTGGAGGGGGTCGCAGTGTCATCGTTAGTGCTGAAGAAAAAGTCCCATTCAGCGGTCAGTATATCTAGGTCAGGGACGGTCTTGAGCCAGAATGGATTCAGACCCAGTGGCGTTGTGGGGGGTTGGTGAACGGAGCCAATTCTATAAGGTATGGGGTATGGTCCGACAGGAGATGAGGACCAAAGCGGGCACCACAGATTCTGGACGAGAGGGCCTGAGAGATCCAGATGGAGTCTATTCTAGACATGGTGGAGTGAGTGGCCGAAAAGCAGGAGTACGCTCTAGTAGTAGGGTGTAAGTGTTGCCAGGAGTCTAGAAGTTGGAAACTACTGAGGAGTCTATAGAAATGAGTATCTCGATCAGGGCAGACTGGAGAAGAGGGTGGGCCAATCCTGTCCAGGCAAGGGTTGGATACCATGTTGAAGTCTCCCATCCAGATAGCTGGAACGGATGGGAACCATGACATGAAAGCCAATCCCTCAGCAAGGAGACAGCGCTAAAAGGGGGAGGCACGTACCAGGCTAGTAAAAGAACTGCGTGCCCACTAATCTTACCAAACACAAATATGTACCTGCCCTGGGGGCCTGTCACCACCTCCTGAGTGGCAAATGCAACATTCCTAGATATGAGTAGCGTGACACCCCTGGAGTGTGAGGAGTGTGACGCGTGGAAGGACCAGACCACCCAAGGACGGCGCAGTGTGCCCAACAGGTTGCTCTCAGCATGGGTCTCCACCAGGGCTACAATATCTGCCCGCTGTTCCTTCAAGTAAGAAAAGACAACGGTGCGTTTAACTTTATCTCACAGGCCACGTACGTTCCAGGTGAGTATGGTCAGCCGTGCCATGGTGTCTGGAGAGCTACATCTAGTGGCGGAAGAGGCGCTCCAGAACAGGCACAATCCGTACCCGCAGCACATAAATAAAGGCATAGTTCCATGACAAATGAGCAATGTAATGATTGACAGTAATAACATATGAATTAACCAAGGGTATAGCACAAGACTCAAAAACAGTTATCCCAGTCCCCCTCCCAGCATAACACACACCCCAACTCATGTGGGCATAAGTCTCAAAACCAGTAACAAAAATAAAATGAAAAAGGTGAAAAAACAAAACCAAGCGCCCAAGGGTAGCCCAGCAGTAGGGCCAGATGGCCGAGGGTGGGTGGAAAAACTGTAGAATCAGGGGGCGGACAATCTCCAAAGAGGGGTCCCAAGGTTGGGACATGATGATAAGCAGACTCCTGTGGGAAGGAACACAAAGTTTTTCGTGAGCGAAGTGGCCTCCCGGCCAATCAACAGGGTAACGTTGCAACACAGTGTGGCGGTCAGCACATAGGGTAGGATCAAGGCCGGACAGTAATTCATAAAAGTGCATGCAGGAGAGAAAAAAAATTGTTAAAGATGGGGGGGGAGATTGGGAGAGGAGTCTGAACCCCAAAAAGCATGTCCTCTCAGGAATAGAAGTGGAAGGAGGCAGAGCACAACACAGCCAACAACTGGTAGGGATGGAGAGAAGGTGAAGGGCCTCGGTCTCTCTCAAGTGCTTTCAGATTCCAGGATCCGTGCAGGGGGCATGTTGCACCACAGGGGCACAGGTAGGCACAGACCGAGTGGATTCCTCATCTGGAGTAGGGGGAATGACAGACTTTGTGGGGGTTACTCACGGTAGACGATCCAGCCAGGCTACAGCGGCATCTGGGACCTCAAAAAAGTGAACTCTATCCTCTCCAACCACCCGCAACCTGGCAGGATACAACATAGAGTATTTTAGGTTGCGGGTCCTTAGACGTTTCTTAACTTCCCCGAAGCGGCTGCGCTGTTTTTGGACCTCAGCGGAAAAGTCTGGGTAGGCCAGGATATGGTGGTTATCTAACGGGATATTACCCCACTCACGTGCCAGGCGTAGGACCGCGTCCCTGTCCCTGAAGTTAAGGAAGCGTGCAATGAAGACTTGAGGGGGGGGGGGGCACCCGGGGAGGGTTTCTTGGCTGGCATTTTATGCGCCCGTTCCATGACAAATGCCTGAGAGAATGCCTCCCTTCCATATGATTTAACCAGCAGCTCCTCCAGAAAGGTAGCAGGGGAGGTGCCCTCCGTATCCTCCGGTAGCCCAATGAAGCGGATGTTGTTGCGTCGGGCCCTATTTTGAAGGTCATCCTGCTTATGCAAAAGGTATGCGATGTTCCAAGAGGCCTGCTCGACCGCATTCTGGACCGGGAGGAGATCATCCTCTATTCTGGAAATGCGGCCTTCGGCCTCTGTCACTCTCCCCCGCAGCTTCTGGAAATCCTGCTGCAGTAGGGAGATATCAATTTTGACTTTCTCTATTTTAGCCGTTAGGGAAGCTTTGCAATCCGTAATGGCTGCAAGGATGGCGGCCTGGTCAATCCCTGGTGCGGCCATGGCTGGAAGGGAGGACGGTGGTCCGCCATCTTGGGCCTGCACGCCACCCTCCAGGCACTGGAATTTATCCAATTTTGCCACCGCTTCAGAAGTTTTCTTTGGTGGTGACATGGCGGGGTAAGAAACAGGGCTGCAGCCGTAGGTGTCCGGTGGTTTACCACTCAGTAAGATGCAAACAGGATGGTAGATTTGGATGCTGGCTGGGAGAGCACACGTCCGCTCACATGAAGCTTCAGGCCACGCCTGGCTGCTACCATTTTTACATCCAACGCTGGATTATACAGCCATCCCCACGGACCACCAGACTGATACAGAGCCTAAGATCATTCACCCCATGTGAGTTATGAATACTGTGTTCTCCCTTGGAATAAATCTAATACTGCACTTAGAGGTGCTCTGCAATTTTCTTCATATACAATCTCCCCTTTAACTATTTTCTTTATGTCCATCAACTAATAGCCCACGCAACCACCCTTTGTCGTGACAAGCTTAAAAGGTTTGGTCCATCAATAGTGAACACACTACTACAGCTGGAGTCTCTCAAACTTTCTCAATTATACAGACCCATCCAGTCCCTTTTGTTGGCATCTTCTTCGAAAGCTCTGCAATCCCTGTGGGATAAAGTTCTTCCTTGCTCTGGATCCAAACAATATTTGTTAGCAGGTTTCAACTCGACGTGTACATTTATACGCAACAAATTCTGGAGGGAGCAGCAGCTCAAAATTCTTCACCATGCTTACTCGCCATTTTCCATTGCACACTCCATACCAAGGCTGTTCTTGGTGCCTTGCCCATCGCCCTACCCTCTACCATAGGATGTGGAACTGCCGTTATGTTTCTTCCTTCTGGGACCAAGCAGAACTTCTCGTCTTCACAGTCACAGGACTCTAGCCTACAAAAAACCCTTTTCTCCTAATCTTTGGCCCATTGGACAATTTGCCTCCATCCCTCCACATCACTTGTAACAAGCTACAAACATCCATCATTACGAGTTATAAAGCTTGGATCTCAACATGCTAGATGATTGCCAGGAGAGTCATCCTCAGAAACTTGACTTCCTCTACTCCACCAACTATCCGTGAGGTCAGATCCGATTTGGACGCTCTCCTCAATAAAGAAAACTTTGACCTGACTGTTTACAAGTCCAACCTATACCATTTCCAGGCAAAATGGAAACCATATATTGACAAATTTCATCTCCAGCTCTCCACGGTTTGCCATCCTAACCGGTTTACTCTCATGGCCATGAGACTCCCCCTTGACTAACATTCCCCCCTTATTCACGCCCCCTAATAGGTTTTGACTTCTACCCATCTCCATTAACCTGCTTTACTAGTTGGTCGGCTGTTTTCTATGTTACCTAAAAGAATACTATACTCATTAAAGTACAATAGCCACTCCCCCCTTCCCGGTCTATTCGCTGGGGTGGGGGAAACATGTTATACTGTATGATCTTGGTACTGCCCCTTCTCGCCTTTAATCGCCTTCTTCTTTTCTCTCTCCCCCTTTTCCCCTCCCCCTATTCTAGACTCATCCCCACCCCTCCTATTCTTCCCTTCCTCCTTTTTCTCATTCCGTCCTCCCCGCCTTATACCCTCTCTTTCCTCTCTTCCTCCCCCTCCTTGGGCCTACCCCCATTATGATACTGTTATCCTCATTTGGTTTCAATGTTTATGCTATAGATCTTACATTCTTGTATTTTTGTATCTATACTTGAAAATACAATAAAAATGTATTTAAAAAAAAAGTGAGGGGTTTCGTGGCAACCACCGAGCAAAATGGCCGCCTGACCTGAGAGCTCCAGCTTGCGCCCCCGGAATCATTCACATCTACGCCTATCCACAGCATCTCCCAGGTACTGACACCCCCTGTCCGGTCGGCGGAATACTCGTGCTACGAAAAGAGGAAGCCGCGCTGATGCGGCTCCGGTGTGGAAACTCTCAGAGTTTTTCCCCACTGTCCCTGCCGGGCTACATAAAAATGCCGGCGGAGACAAACAGAACGGTCGTGCCACAAGCCCTCTAGCGGAGGCCATGCTAGAGCTCAGGGGGGGTTCAACAATTTGAAAATAAGAGGGATCCCTTAATCCATCCCACCTAATCAATTGCCCCACTTTGTGCGAGATCTCTTCAAAAAAGTGCACCCTGATCTATCCTCTGCTGATCTAACAATAGATAGGATTCATCGCATCCCTAAGCCGTCCTTTCTCCCTCAAGAAATCCCACGCGAAGTGCTAATGAAAATCCACTTCCTTTAGGCTAAAGAAAAAATACTGGAAGCCTTTCGTCGCAAAGATCACCTCCCAGAACAGGCAGTTTCATTGCAAGTTCTGTTGGACTATTCTCAGTACACCTTACAGCTCCGGCGCAACCTAAACTCCATCACTAAGGCGCTGAGAAACAACCGGATTATCTACAAATAGAAATACTCCGCCAAACTATGTGTGACACATCAGGGTACCACGTCCTATGTCTCCACCATGGAAGAAGGCCTCCACCTCCTTCGTCAGTGGGGGATTGTCCCAGACCCCCCAACCGCACCATCAGGCCGAATGTCTCCTGCTCCCAATCATGTTCAGCCAGTCTGGCAGGTAGTCTCCAGGAGGTCAAAGACCTTGCACCGCCACACCTAGGAGATACACCAGACTACTCCGTCGGGTTCACCTGGTCCTTCTCAGGTTTATGAGTACCCTCCACCGTACTCTATTCCCCACAAGCTATGCAGTCTCTGCTGCTCTTTTGGTCCCTGTGGACCCTGTTTTTTTATGTACTGTTTTTATTTTTCCCTCTTGTTGCTGGTTCTATTTGTTTATTTACAGTGCCTAACCGGCTCCTTAAGAACTGTTCCACCAAGCCAAGAAAACTTCGATCTCCATCAGCGACCACCTACCAAGCTCATCACAGCTTCTACAGTTGGCAAACTCTTCTCAAATCTTGTTCTCCTGAACTGCTTCCGTAAGTGGCTCCCTCAAACCAACCTACTGCTCGATCAAAGGTACCATTCCTGTATCTCTCTAAGCTGTTGGCTCTGGGCCAGCCCCAGACATATCGATCTCTACACACAAGTCAGCGTACTTATATCGTTCAATTCCTGTCGCCCATATGCCTATTAAACTTTTTATCCTTAAATGTTAGGGGACTGAACCACCCCGATAAAAGGTTCTCCTTGTGGACAGAGGCCATTCGCACTAAAGCAGACATAGTGGCAGTCCAGGAGACCCACTTCCAGATGGACCGGCTGCTCTCACACTAAATACCCACACGTGTTTCTAGAGTCAGCTTCTGTAAAGAAAAGGGGTGTTATGCTGGCAATTGCAGAATCTGTCTCCTTCTCCACTTTAAAAGTGGTGACGGACACAGACGGCAGATATGTGATTCTCCCGTGTTCCATAGACAATTGTCCGTATACAATCGTGAATGTGTATGCGCCTAACATGCACCGATTACTTTTTTTACGCAAATTATGGTCTAAAATTAATAAGCTAAAAGTTGGGAAGCTAATTGTCTGCATAGACTTCAACCTGGTGGTAGACCATACCATAGATTCTTCATCCAGGGGGAAATCCCCGTTACCTACTCTCGCCAATCTTCTTAAGTCGGAGGATATGCACGATGTGTGGCGCTACTACCACGTTGAAGAACGAGATTACACGTATTTCTCCTCCAGACACAAGTCCTATTCCAGAATTGACATGTTTTTGATTGACAAGCAGATGCTCCCTACTGTTACTGACACCTCCATCTCTCCTATCACATGGTCTGACCATGCTGCTATCCATATGACCGTCACAAAAGGCCCTTCTAATCTCTCATCGTATATTTGGCGGTGTAACAACTCTCTCCTGTCTGATCCAGATTCCTTAGCCTCCCTTAAATCCCAACTCCGAGACTTTTTTGAATTTAATGACACCCCAGACGTCTCCCCATCCCTCCTCTGGACAAAGCATAAAGCGTTTGCCAGAGGCCTCCTGATTCAACTCGGTTCCAAACTGAAAAAATGGTACACAACCAAATTAAATACTCCGTTGACCGAGATCCAGACCCTTGACTCACTACATAAACAATCACCATGTCAAGCCCATTCTTCTAAACTAACCTCTTTCAGACTTGATCTACGAAGACTCTTGTGGGAGAGGCACTACAAACTGCTGGCGCGTCTACGCCTCCAATATTACACTTCCCATAATAAAGCGGGGAAATTTCTTGCTTCCAGATTGAAAGCAAAAAGAACCAAAACTAAGATTAACTCAATTCTACACCCCCACACCGGCACCAAACTACTACACCCCCAGGACATTGCAGACCCTTTCGTGGACTACTATAGTTCCCTCTACAATCTCAATAGAGACAAAGTTACCCCGCAACCCTCGGACATGGATATCCACAATTTCTTGCGACACCTTCACTTACCGCTACTCTCTCCTACTTACTCATCCTTCCTTAATAGCCCCATCACCCCCCAAGAACTTCTCCAGACTTTGAAATCCCTCCCTCTAAACAAAGCTCCTGGCCCAGACGGGCTGACCAATGAATATTACCGATCCTTGCAAGAGTTGCTAGTCCCCCACCTACTCAAAATGTTCTCTGCCACCATAGATACTCAACAATTTCCCCCTGAAATGCTACAGGCTCACATAACTACCCTTCCCAAACCGGGTAAACCCCCTACCACTCCCGCTACAGACATAAAGATCTTTGCTAAACTCCTAGCAAACAGGCTGGCTGTGGTGCTCCCAAACTTGGTAGGACCTGACCAAATGGGGTTTGTCAAGGGTAGACAAGCTCCTGATGCCACCAGATGAGTGGTCAACCTGATTCACCACGCAGAGCGCACTCGAATGCCTTCTCTGCTTCTATCAATTGACGCAGAGAAGGCGTTCGGCTGCGTCCACTGGGGTTATATGAGGGCGGTTCTGGCTAAGTTCAGCTTCTCAGGCCCGATTATGTCAGCAATACTGGCACTTTATTCTTCTCCATCTGCTAAAGTTCTCTCATCTGGTCTGCTCTCTAAACCTTTTCCAATAACAAACGGCACACGCCAGAGCTGTCCTCTCTCCCCCCTAATTTTTAACCTCCTAATAGAACCCCTCGCTGCATCAATCCGCAACCACCCTCTCATTTCTGGTTTCAAGTTCCACCACTCGCACCACTCCATTACCCTCTTTGCGGACAATGTGATCCTTAGCCTCACCAACCCTATAGTCTCCCTACCAACGGCACACCAACTACTCCAAAAGTTTAGCAAAATATCCTACTACAAAGTAAATTTCAATAAATCCTTGATCCTGAACATGAGCGTCCACCCCTCAATACTTGCTCACTTGAAAAGCATCCTACCGTATACTTGGACATGAGACACCTTACCTGGGTTTAAAGCTGACGTTTCCTACTTCAGGCTTAGTCCCCTCTAATTTGAAACCCCTCCTGACCTCTATTTCGGAAGACATGCGATAGATTAGCATGACAGAGATATCTTGGGCGGGCAGAATTACGGCCTTTAAAATGGTCTGCCTCCCCAAAATCCTCTATATATTCCATACTCTCCCTGTCCACATCCCCCTACAGTATCTTACCGCCCTCTCTAAGCTCCTACGTGCATTCGTCTGGCAGAAGAAACGTGCCAGATGTAACTACGCTCACATGATTCGACATAAAACTGTAGGTGGCCTAGGTCTCCCCGACCTACAAGACTACTACATCACGGCTCACCTGGCCCCTTTGCGCCAATGGTTCTCCCAAAAACCGACATCCCCCTGGTTAATCATCGAATCAACTCTGTCCAAATCTAAAGATCTGAACCTTCTGCTCTTGGCAGACCTCTGGAGACCCCTCAATGTACCAACTATCCCTATCACCACACAAACTTCAATTAGGGCCTGGAGGACACTGATAACCCAATTAGACACCGACACATTAGTCACCTCGGTGACTCTCCCATTGCAAACTCTAGGAATCTTACTTCCTTGTATATTCCTCCTCAAATTCACGTCGGCAGGCATACACTCAATAGGTCAATTGTTTCACCAAGGCTCCCTGAAAAACTTCACTAAGCTTCAAGCTGAATTCAACCTGCCCAGAACGTCTATTTACACATACAACAGTATTTCTAGCTTTTTATCTAAATACCCCCCTCCTCAATTACGCCTTCCCATATCTGTATGGCGATTCCTCACCTCTCCACATCCCACTACTAAAGGTATCTCCCTTTTTTATATCCTCCTCCATCACAAAATGACATTCCAAAAAACTAAACACATGCTGAAATGGGAGGGAGAGCTTCAGAACTCTTTTTCAGATGCCCAATGGCAATCAGCCATACGTAGCACTTATCAGGCATCCAGATGTGTGGCACATTGGGAACAGTCCCAAAAAATTATCACTAGATGGTACCTAACGCCCTTTTGACTATCTAAATTCTACAAACAAAACAGCCCGCTCTGCTGGCGTGGATGTAGTCAAATAGGTACTATTTCCCACATCTTTTGGTCCTGCAAAAGTTTAACGAGTTTCTTGAGGAGAGTTTTTGAGGTTCTCTCAACTACCACAGGTATATTAATAGCACCCAACTCGGCCCTGGCACTCCTATCCTTGGGCATCGATGACATGCCTCCCGATATGCGGACAGTATACACCCACACTTTAATTGCAGCCAAAACCGTCATCGCCAGACACTCGAAGCAGCCAGATCCCCCCTCTCACTTGGAGGTTATCCGCTTGGTTAATACTCATTTCTCCTTTGAGAAAGCATACTCTTATTCCGTTTCTCAGAGCGCTAAATTTTTCCATAAGTGGCAGCCATGGATTAGCAGTAAATACTATGACTCACTCTTCTGGCATGTTGTTTTATGCACTCTTTATGTAACCTCAGCATCTGACTCTATAACAATCCTGATGCTTACTGGTACCCTTATGTGATATGCTACTATGTTTTCGTAATGGTTCACTGATACTTTTTTCTAACCCAAGTGTACGTTTATACCTTATGTACGTATGTATTTTCTTGGTCATTATGCTTTCATGGACATGCATATGCTTGTTTTTTTTTTAGTTCCAGTTGTTATTTCTATTTTTCTTATACATTGTTAAACTTTCTTGAAAACTCAATCAAAATTATTGAAACGAAAAAAAAAGTGAGTATCAAATTCAACATTCTAAAAATTACCACAGAGTTACCTTAATATGTAGTTTATATTTTGAGTTTTCTCTTGACCTCTACAATTTGTTACATTCCAAACTGTTGTAATATGTATACTATTTTAAAACAAAAAACATAAAAAAATAAATAAATAAAAAACATTAACAAAAAAAATTATCTATATGCTAAATTAGCTGAGCTAAATGGAGCCTAAATGCTGAATGGCTTGATCAATAACCCATTTGGCCTCGCACAATGGGAAAGCCAAAGATTAGGTTCCACAGGGCTATATTAGAGCTGACTGCTTTTTGATGTGGAAGCCACTGAATTGTATGTGCTGTCAGTTCATCTTGGTTGCCAAATGATAAAAAATGGATGTAGACTCTAATTCCATCCCGGCAAATTAAGGAGAAAACTTTTTACTGTAATTATTTACAACACATAAAAAAAAAAAATAGCAAAAAATAACCAGTTACCTGCAGATGAAATTTGCCAAATTCTCATACAAGCTTTAAGAAAAGCTTGAGAGCAGTTTTCAGTCATTTTATATACCTGTATGCATTAAAAAAAAAAATACATGGTGATTCTGTCATGTAGGTGCTTGCTCAAAAAACGTCTATTATGTGGTGCCCTAGTTGTACCCCTATGTTGTCACCCTTTCAGACGTTTCCGATGGAGACTACAAGTGGCCATGCAAACACTTATTGTGAAAGTAGGGATCGAGTGTGCAAGGAGGAAAACATGAAAACTAAAACATATAAAGCTCAGATTTAATTTTATTCAGATTCTCATATCACAAAAAGCCAATGCCTTTTGGGAGTCCTAAAGGCTTGGTACTGTTAAGCAAAGTGTGTACTGGACTAATAGAATTGAAGGGACCCTGAGGGGTAGCTAGTCTGATTATCTCTTCAGATGCCAGTTCAGCCTAAATACTTTGGCTTTTAGGATATAAAAATCCAAATAAAATGTGATCTAAACTTTATATGCTCTGCTTTTGCTGCTTTCACCCTTACATTCTCAGCCCCTAAGAAAACAAAGAGCTGACCTTCAGCCAGCACTCCTGGAAGAGCTGCCTAAGAAGAAGCATTCCATCTATACTGTTTAAGATGTGACAAAGACTAGTTCCACCATCAGGAAGCCAGAGCTATACGGTGAAGCTGATGCTAAAACATGTAGATAAGCAGGAGCTGGATGAAGCTGAGATGATCAACAGTGCTGAGATGCAAAAATCCAACAAAAACTGAATACAGCAAAAACAATTATTTTATTTAAAAGCATGGCAATTGTTTGATATATTGTTCTTGACAAACTGAAGGACCACCTGGGTTACTGCTAACATCAACAGCACATTTAAACATGTTCTCCAAGTATGAACACTGAGACAATGACTAGTCCAGTATCTTTGTTTTTTTTATGTTTATTTATTTAACTGCTTGCCGACCGCCGCAAGTACATATACTGCGGCGGTCAGCCCCGTGCAGGCAAAGTGACGTATAGGTGTACATCACTCGCCTGCAAGCCAATAGGGGCAAGCGTGCGCCACCGGAGGCGCGCTCCCGCCCCCGCTCGCTCACTGTGATCCCCGCGCGTGTGACCGCCGGTCACTCGCGATCGTCCATTACAGAGGGAGAAAGGCAGGCGGGTAATGTAAACAAAGCTGCCTGTCATTCTCCCTTGTGTAAGTGCAGAGATCATACGGTCCTGCTATGCAGGATCGTATATCTATATACGTAAAACAAAAAGCCACATCCCATAACAGTTAGAAGCACGCCCCTAGGGACACACTTAACGCCTCCTTCTCCAGTAAAGTTTACCCCTTCCCTGCCAGTGTCATTTTTACAGTAACAGTGCATATGAATAGCACTGATTACTGTAGTATTGTCACTGGTACCCCCAAAAGTGTCAAAAATGTCAGTCAAGGGTCCGATCTGTCCTCCCCAATGTCGCAGTCCTGCAAAAAAAATCGCAGATCCCCGCCATTACTCGTTAAAAAAAAACAATAAAAATTACAAAAATCTTTCCCTTAGTTAGTAAACGCAATAACTTTTGCGCAAACCAATCAAAATGCACTTATTGCGATTTTTTTTACCAAACATATGTAGCAGAAAACAAATTGGCCTAAAATGTTAAAAAATTTTGATTTTTACATTTTTTTGGGGGGAATTTCATATAAAAAATGTGAAAAATATTGTTATTTTTGCAAAATTGTCGCCCTTTTTTTGTTTATAGCGCATGATCAAAAAATCGCACAGGTGATCAAAATCCACCAAAAGAAAGCTCTGTTTGTGGGAATAAAAGGACGTCAATTTTATTTGGGTACATCATCGCACAATCGCGCAATTGTCCGTTAAAGTCACGCAGTGCCGAATCGCAAAATACCCCCTGGTCAGGAAGGGGGTAAAATCTTCCGGGGCTTAAGTGGTTAAGAGCCCTCATTGGACATAGTGGGGAGACTCCCCAAACTCAACAGGCACACCTGGAGAACACATGACAGCCTAGTTGAACAATCAGGTTCCACCTGATAAGCAGACAGGGCCTCCCTTATGGTTTTCCTAGCACCTACCTAGGAGGGTGCTACATATACAGTCTATACTGTATATATAAAGCAAAGAGTGTGACATTCACCAAACATTTGCTACAGGGGAATCTCACTGGTCAATATGTTGTAATATACAGTGAATGATTTACTGTATGTCCCCAAATGTTATTCAGATAGCATTAGATCAATTTTAATAGTATGTACAGTCATTTTCATATTTCTTCTGTTTACATTTGAAAAAAAAAAAAATTAAATTCTGTGATTTTCGAAACGCTGCAGCTTATTACTTTGATAGTGATGAGGGAACCATTTAAAAGGTGATATTCTCCTGATGTCCCCCTTAGATTCAATTTGCAACAGCAGAAAAAAAAAACACACATTATATGTGTTATATGGATCATTTTTGTAGAAAATTTGAAAAAAATATATCACCTGTATAGATAAATATTGTGTTAGAGGATGAAAAAAAATTGTCTCCTGTAGGAATGGCCAAAGTCCAACAAAAATGCACACACCGCTCAGGCCAAAAGGAAAAATTCAGCACATCCTCGCAGGTGCTCTCCTCGGCTCACCACTGCAGAACATGAGGATACCAAAGAAAAATATGTTGTAAACAAGCACGGTATGTTCGTGTGAAACGCGTCAACTTGTCCCTTGTCTGCCTGACCTGGCGATGAATAAAGGAATTTAACTAGAACTATTTCATATTTGGTGTGTGGCCACATTTGTCTTTGGTATCCTCCTGTA
The DNA here is from genome assembly GCF_965119305.1 of Pelophylax lessonae. Classification (NCBI taxonomy): domain Eukaryota; kingdom Metazoa; phylum Chordata; class Amphibia; order Anura; family Ranidae; genus Pelophylax; species Pelophylax lessonae. The sequence continues at coordinate 247,066,997 of NC_138769.1, forward strand.
GGAATGGGTTTTGGCCAAACTAAATGGTTCCCTTATCTGGCCAGCTAAGCTGCTGCTGTATGGACTTTTAGGGTGACCCCATGCATTTTTTTCACATGTGGTTTACCTACATGTCACGTGTAGATTTAAGGCATCCACCAAACATGGCATTTTCATAGGAATTGTGTAGTTTTAATGTTGCCCTTTACATGGCATTAAAAGATCTACTCCCTGCTGAATGATTTTTATAAATTATTTTTGCATTGGTACATGTTCCCTGTTAAAAGAGGTTAGCAGAAAGAGCACCAAAGCTTGTCATTGCACACAAGATCCAAAGTGGATGATTCTTTCTGCACAGCTGCAGCCCGTCCTGTGTTTATATCAGAGCTGTCAACCGGAGACTGCAAAGAGCAGTGAGCTGCAGGTCTGATCCTGCTCTGTGAATTGATGTTTTGCAAACCTGCTGTCTTAAGCTGATCCTGGCTACTAAAGAGGAATATGTTTAGTGAGACCCTATAATTTAAATGTCCACAATATACGACCATCCTTTGCCCTAAGGTGGTGGATTTCTGTTCACTAGCACAATGGAACTTTGGTGAATTTATAGTGAAGATTACTCACATTGTTTATTTGCACTTTATTTGTGCTGTTTGATTTTTATGGACACATACTTCCATTTTAATTCATGGTTCCGCTACTATTGCTATGGAAACTAAGCTGTTCACTAGCTTGCAAGGGAATTTGGTCCAGAGCTTATTGAATATGGTAATTTTTCCCTTTGCAAAGAATACCCACTCACATGCAAGGAAAATTAACTGCTTCCCGCCCAGCCTATAGTAAAAGGATGAGGGTGCGGGAGCTCTCCTGTTCAGGATAGACGTCATTTGAAGCCCTCCCAGGATCAGTCTGCACCGCAACGTGATCTGTCCCCGCTGTGTTCACTGGGCACAGTGGATAACAGACCAGTGTACCGGCCCACTGTTGGTGACCAATCACAGCAGAACACATGAGGATTGTACACAATAGATAGCTTCCAATCATGCCATTCATTGTATACTCTTGTGTGGACCTTTGTGATTGGTCACAGTGATCACATGGTATAGACATGGCAAATTACAGCCCATCTGTACCATGTGATTAGCTATGGCCAATCACAGCTAATTACAATAGTATACACTGAATTAATTAATTATTACTGGTATAAGCCATCATAGTGTGTATTAAAAAAAAACCTGATCACCTCCCCAGAGTAGTACAATGCTACTATAGTAACACTGTATTGCTCTGATAACAGCATGTACAAAAAAGAGAAAAAAAATATTATTATTTTTTTCATACTGCCCTGTCACTAGTCACTGTCCCTGATCACCACTACACCAGTTATATGATAATGCTGTACTGCACTGGTGACAATATGTAAAAAAAAAAAATATTTTTTTTAACTATTTTCATTTTCCAAACAATTAGGACAAAAACTTCATAAAAATTGTAATGCCTCTTACTAAAATATCTTGGACTGTCTACTTTCCAAAAAGGAGTAATTTGGGGATATTAGTACTTTACTGGCATTTTCGGGCTTCAAGAAATGAGATAGGCAGTCAGGATATCAGGATTTAGTGGTTTTTCAGATATACAGTATATACCATAGTTCGGAATTGTGGACTCTATAACTTTCCTACAGACTAAATAATCCATACTAATTTGGGTTATTTTCAAAGAATTGTGCCAGTATACATTTTGTCCCAAATTTATGAAGAAAGATTATTTATTTGCAAAACTGTATAACAAAAATTAAGGAAAGCACTGTTTATTCAGCAAAAAAAGCAGTGGTGATTAAATACTAGTAAAAATACTAGTAAAAGAAAGCTCTATTTGTGTGATATTTCATTTGGGTACAGTGTTGCATGACAGCACATTTGTCATTTAGGCCCCGTTCACATAGGGGCGATCCGACTTGGGGGGGGCGACCTCCGAGGTCGCGGTGCTAGCAGCGCGCCACGACCTCGGAGCGGCCGCCACGGACTTCATAACATTGATGTCTATGGCGGTCGCCTCCGGGTCGCCCCAAAGAAGCTCCGGACCCTTTTTCTATGTCGCTCCTATTAGAACGGGTCCACAGCTTCCCTATGGAAGGCGACCTACGGCGACCTGTGAGGCGACCAGGTCGCCTCACAGGTCGCCTTAGTGTGAATGGGGACTTAAAGTGTGACAGTGCTGAAAGGACAAAAAGGACAAAAATATCTTATATCCTAGTCTTGTGGCAGCTCCAAATCCTCTAATGCTATGTTTGTAAGTTGATCGATCATTACCATAGCATTTACCATAGCCTTCTCCATTTACCACATTCCCACACTTTGTTTTTCTTTCATTTTTCAATATTATCTTTAATGTCTTCCACATTGGTTCCTTCCCCACTTTAGTGACATATTCTTACTTTCTTCTTTCTACTTTACTACCATTTTCACCCCTCTCACTTTTATGGAGCTTGAATCTTGTTCAGAAGTTTCTTAAATTTGGCATTCATATGCTTCCAGATTATCATTTTTTCTCTTACAAAATCCACTCTAGATTGATGACCTATTTTTGCTACCATAACAAATGAAGACAATAGTTTGTCCCAATAAAGAAATGCATAAGAAACTTCTGGTTATTATTCACTTTGCTTCTAAGATCAAGAATTTTGTCAGCGAAATCTAAAATGTAGGTTTCTAGAGGTAATCAAAAACCTGTTGTTGCAGAGAGTGGCCGGCAGCCAGAGGATATGGTCGCTTCGCTTTGAGCCCCGGCATAGCGGGATCCATTAAGCGGCACTAAGCATCACAGGAGGCGAATATATTTCTCACAAAAGAAGCGGAGACTACTCTGAACACTCCTGAACCACATGGGGAAGGGGAAGAGCAAAGAGGGGCCCTGCAAGCTGACTGATTTCTTCAGCTCGGCGGGCCCCCGGAGAAACCAAGATGGTGCCAGCATCCCTGCATGTCCACACAGGAATACAGCGCGAGAGGGAGATGGAACCCCTAGACCCCCCTCCTACCCCCCCCCCACATTTTTTTCTGTCTCCCTTCACTCTCCTTATTTCTCTCTTACCTTTTTTTCTTTTTGGGTTCTCCTTTCAAAACACAGAAACCCCCCTACCAACATCATAGTGATAGTAAACTATAGTTTATGACAAACATGAGCCTCAGACACCTCACCCAAGCAATTAGGACAACACCCTTTTCTCAGCTTACTTTACCTTCAACCCACCCCTCTTCCATTTCCTCCCTACCTGATTCTCATAGGCATATCTAATTGCTGTTATTACTCCAAAACTAAAATGTCAGACCGGTTGTTAGAAAGGACTCTAAAGCTGGATACACACTATACAACTTTTATTGGTAGATTTCCTTTAGATTTACCTTCAACTATTTAGTGCAAGGGCCTGCCTGTTTGCATACAAATTGAAAGTGTTTAGGTTTGACCTCATATTATATAGTTTTGGTAAGTCTAAAGAAAATAGTATAGTGTGTATCCAGCTTTGGACTACTGCCCCATCCCCACCCCTGGGCTCCTAGATCTCAAGACTCTTCGGCTCCTACAAGTCATTAGTATTATCACCTAGAGATTCTTATAACCAATTGATCTGAGTACTAAGGGGCTCATGTTGTTTAACCTATTACGATCTCACAAGCCCTCTACTGACATTTCCATGACAAGTTATAGACTCTGTTAATGATGCTTATTCAATCCACTTTTGTTTTGTACCTACGACGATTACTTACACCACCTGTACCTTACTCTGGTTTGTGAGGACAGTGATACATACCTCTTACTTTGTATTTGATGTTTCTGTATTGCATTATATTATACTTGTTCTCCTTTACTTTCAATTTAAACCTTATGGAAAAAAAAAAAAAAAAAGATACAAAATAGGAGTTTATAATTTAAATTGAAGTAATTAAAATACCTATGTGATATGCGTGTATCATAAATAAGTGTTTTTATTTATATTAAGACATTCCTGTGACACTTAGTTCCGGTTCACACTGAAGCGGCACGACTTCGGGGGCGACCTGTGAAGTCGCGTGCACCGCTGTGCACCGCGACTTTGGCGCGACTTGCATGGACTTCAAATAATGAATGTCTATGCAAGTCGCTCCGAGGTCGCCCCCAAGTAGTACAGGACCCTTTTTCTAAGTCGGAGCGACTTGTGTCGCTCCTATTAGAACGGGTCCTGTAGCAGTCAATGGACCGCGATGGACCGCGACCTGTCAGGGTGACAAGTCGCGGCAGTGTGAATGGGCTCTAATAACAAAGTGTAATTAAATAATCAGAAATACACTTGGTCACAAGTGTCACAGAAAAGCCCTGATATAAATAAAAACATATATAAAACCTGTTCTAACTTTTACAGGGACTGCTGAGTGGTGATAGTGGAAGCAGGGGACATAATTCCGGTTCCTCCTCACATCACGGCTATTTGCCGCTTCTCTCCCTGCCATTGCCACCTCTGAGATGGAGAAACAGGGAGCATGACAATGGCCAGTGAGGTGCTTACATAACACCCTATGAAAATGGCCATTTTGTATTGGAATCACTATCTGTCATGAAAAGTGGAGGACATCATCTTCACTTCACATTGCAGCTTTTTAAACCACTACACAGTGAGATAAGCGGGATAATGACTATCATGGCTTATCTCCAAATTAATAAACATACAAATTAATGTGGCACTATTTGCCCCCAAAAAACAAAAATAACTTAAAATATGACAAAGAAGTGAATCAACCCAACCAGATCAGTCATCAAATCTTGTAAATCAATTTATCTAATCCTATATCTAATAAACATGCACACAGGCTTACATTTTTTGTGATATTTGCTAAATTGATAGAATAAAACAACTAACTGTACTGCATCAAATAGAGCTTTCTTTTGGTGGTATTTGATCACCTGTGTGATTTAAATTTTTTGCGATATTAATTAAAAAAGCGACAATTTTGAAAAAATAACAATATTTTTCTACTTTGACAGTTAAAAAATATCCAATATATTCAATTTTTGTCATATATTTAGGCCAAAATGTATTTAGCTACATGTCTTTGACAAAAAAATTCTCAATGAGCGTATTTTTAACCGCTTTATGACCGGAAGGTTTTACCCCATTCCTGACCAGGCCATATTTTGCGATTCAGCACTGCGTTATTTTAACGGACAATTGCACCCAAATGCTGTACCCAAATTAAATTGATGTCCTTTTTTTCCCCCACAAATAGAGCTTTCTTTTGGTGGTATTTAATCATCTGTGCGATTTTTACTTTTTGTACTATAAACAAAAAAAGATCGACAATTTAAAAAAAATAACAATATATTTCACATTTTTTAATATGAAATTCCCCCCCCAAAAAAATGTAAAAATCTAAATTTTTTATCATTTTAGGCCAATTGGTTTTCTGCTACATATTTTTGGTAAAAAAAAATCGCAATAAGCGTATTTTGATTGGTTTGCGCAAAAGTTATTGCGTTTACTAACTAAGGGAAAGATTTCTGTCATTTTTGGTGTTTTTTTTTAACGAGTAATGGCGGCGATCTGCGATTTTTTTGCGGGACTGCGACATTGCGGTGGACAGATCGGACCCTTGACTGACATTTTTGACACTTTTGGGGGTACCAGTGACATTACTACAGTAATCAGTGCTATACATATGCACTGTTACTGTAAAATGACACTGGCAGGGAAGGGGTTAATTTTTATTGGAGAGGGAGGGGTTAATGTATGCCTGGTGCTTACTAACATGTGTGGGGGGAGGTGACTGAGTGACACAGGGACAGATCGCAGGTTCAGCTTTGCTGAACCCTGCAATCTGACCCTGCCTGTCACTTAGGAGATCCGCCAGCTTTGTTTACACAAGCGGGCGGATTTCCACACTAGATCCCCGACGATCGGGGAAGAGCGGCGGTGATCACCGCCGCTCCTCCCCTGGCTCGACTCCTGCTGCAACTGAATACAGCAGGAGCGTGCCGCCGAGAGAGGGAATGTCTGGTGACGTAGGTCTACGTCGCCAGACGATAACGAGCCACTTTGTCGCAGTACAGTCAACGTGACTGGTCGGCAAGTGGTTAATGAAACAATGGAAAAACACAGGGCAGTGTATTTAATAAAGACAAATAGGCTGTGTAAATGCAGTTGTACTCATGTTCCTTTGAGCTTAGTAAATGTGGTAAAGTTTCACTTAGCAAAGAAAAACCCATCAGGTGCAAGGATAATAAAGAAAAAAGTAATTTTAACTTGCACATGATTGGATAATAGAAATCAGCAGAGCTTTACCACATTTACTAAGCTCTGGGGGAAATTAGTGCAACTACACTTGCAAAGTCCAGTCTATTTGCCTTTAGTAAATCCAGCCCCATGACTTGTAATAATGTGCAGTCACCTCAGGTACTCAAGGAATATTTTAAGATATTTAAAATTCACAGTCATTGCATTTTTTTTCCACGGAACTTGATTGGACATTTAAACAGAACATAGATCATTGTAAACATATTCCTTAAAATAGATTTAAAGCAAAATTGAAATAGGTTTTTGTTAAAGCATTTTGAAGCATAAGCAATTACCTTTTTTGTTAATAAAATACTTTTTTTTTTCTGCAATGTTTAAATGTTGTTCCTTAAAGCAGGCTTCCTGATGGTTAAAATAATGGACCATGCTTGCTTTTTTTTTTTTATAAATTCTCTTTTCTTAGAGTTTCAAGTGGAGATGCTAAGAAAGAAAGAGCCAATTGGGCATACCCTGGCTCAAAAGTTACATTGCATAAGAACAAAGGTAAATATAAAATTTAACATGAAACATTGTCACACATAGTAAATACACTTGGGTCCACCAAAAAAAAAAATAGGAGGATAAAAAAAAGAGAGGGGGCCAGGTTCATTTATAATATTTCGAAGAAGGTCTGAGAGATATCAGCCAGTATAGTCTCAACCTTAAGGAAGCCAGCCAATAGGACAGTGTTCATCTAAAAAAGAAAAAAGGAAGAAAAGAACATATCTTTATCTGACTCCAATAGAAAAGGGATCATCATTAAAGGCCTGGACCTTGGAGGATGCAACGGAAGATGCAGATTCAAGCCAAAGGTTCCACACCTTATGGAACTTTTTAGAGCAACCTATAGATAGGCAAGTGGCCCTATAAGTGTAAGAATAATAAATGAATGCTATTGTGGTGTATAAGTGGAAGAACTGAGTTGACCAGAGAGTCCCAGAAATAACACAATTGCTTTCCTGACATAAAACAACAGAGAACCCAAAAGGGTTCTTGATGCACTGGTATAGGCCATCGGATCAACCAACCCCAGCAGGCTACCATCCATCTGCAGCGAAACGAGAATGGTAGTTAGGAAGGAGATAAAGGTTAGAAGGGCGGACCAAAAGGTCTGTATCTTGGGACATGCCCAAAACAAATGAATGTAGTCTGTCAAGGCAGTCAAACACCTCCAGCAAGCAGAAGGCACAGAGTTGTAAATCTTGTGCAGTCATGCTGGAGTAGGGTAAATCCTGTGTATAATCTTAAATTGTATTACTCTGTTCCTAGAAGATACCAATTAAATAAAATAATATTCCTACATATCCACCCAATCCTCTCCATCCAGCTCTGGAACACCTGCTATTTAGAATGCAGGGCATCGGTTCCACCTTGAACAGAAGGTCGTAGAGCCTTATTGATATAAAAAAAAAAAAGATATCAAATAAGTGTTTACTTAGAGTTTTATCTCTTAGGAGAGATTCAAGCATTGTAGGAGCAAGAACAATAATCAAATCGAGTATAGAAGGCATGACGTATTTATAGGAATCAGAACAGTGTCAAAGGCCACGTCATGGCACCCTTGTGCACTGCCCTATTAACCCTATAAATTTTGAGAATGTGCAAAGTTGGAGCACATATATAATAATGGATAGATTAAGGGCAGGTATGCAATACACAGGGGCGCTGCAGCTTATGCAAATGTGTGCAAACTAAACCCCTTTTTTAATGTGAACTGTTGGACAGGGTTATTTTTTTTTTGTTGCAGGCTAGCTGGTAAGTGAGCTGGGAATTTTGTTTGTTTGTTGCGGGCTGACGAAGTCAAATGACACAACGTGTATGAGGGAGGAGCCTACTCTCCCAACGTCAGACCTAGGAAGGTCTTGTGTTTACACGCTGGTTATACGCTGTCAGCCCATTCAAGCCCGCACTGCTTTAAGTGCTGCACCTGTGAGTACCTTATCATTTGTGTAATTTAATAAAGCATTCAACCTGAGAGCAGTAGATTGTTTCTCCCCTTCTTTTGTCTGAGTAAACTGGGACCTGGAGGCTGATTTAGTGGAGGTTGGAGTATTGCAGAGGACATGCCTACCATCTATTGACCACTGATGCTTATGTGACTCTTTATGAGTCTATGTGTAAGGTGAGCTGCTAAAAGAGCACTTATCACTGGAGCAAGTGGAGTGGAGTGAAAACACTGATTCACTGTTTTTGAGCACAGCACAGTTTATTAAATTGATTTGATTGGTTATCTCTGAACAATAAGGACTCCTTTTTGGGACAATTTATAAATACTGTGACACTACTGCACTATTATTTATCACTGGCACTATCCATATAGAGTGTTATTTATATATAATCTTTTGTGGCACATTTTGCACGGTTCTTTTGATCACTCACAGAGATTACATATAATTGAATTTTTGTTAATTGATTCACTATTATCATCCTTCTCCTTTGGCGCAGCTTTATTAATTTATATTATTGCATATGTGTTCCAACTTTGGAGACTCTCAAAATGTAGAGTTAGGACTGCAGTACACTGGGGTGCCTTGAAGTGGCCTCTGCTGTTTAGGCATATATTTGCAAACATGTACAAACTAAACCCCTTGTTTTAACATGAACTGTTGGACAGGGGTAATTTCTTTTGTTTTTTTGCAGGGTGGCGGGTGAGCTGGGAATTTTTGTTTGTTGTTTTTTTACTTTAAAATGCCACCCTTTGCAGATGGGACCATGCCTGCTTTATTTGTACTGAAATTGCCACTCAAAGTTTTCTTCAGAAGCTTGTGTGACAGGTCGATGATTCAGGAGCACATTTGGATTTTCACATTATAATATTAAAGTTTTACTCCAAAAAAATGTCAAAATGACCCTTTCATGGGTGCTTCCTACACACTGCAAGGGTTAAATGCTCTTTTTCTAGGGTTTGATTAAAGCATTGTATTTACCTTATCTATTTGTTTCTGTAGGCATTCTCCTCTCCATAAAACCAGTCTCCTGAAGCCAATTATCTTATGCACTTCTTCCACTAGTCACACTCTGACGTCATCATATACAATGCAGGGCCAGAGTGCACTAAGGGATTTCCCACAATGTGGGGGGGGGGGAGGGTCTGAGGAAAGCACCATGTGCCAGGGGTGTGAGGGATAAGTTAAGTAAAAAATACTTTTTAATGTTCCCGCAAACAACAATAAGAATTTATTCCTTGCAGTGTAAAGGGAGCGCCACTACAGGGTATTTTTTAAATATTCTTTGGAGTTTATCTTTGCGAGCCTAAAAAAAAAATGTTATGGCAGGTTAACAAGGCATTATTTTATTAAAGAATGAAGATTTAAAAAATACTTCATGTCACTTTTAAAATTACATTACCTTTTTAAAACCTAGATAAGGTTTAGATGCTGTTTAAAAAATAATTTTAGGTCTATAGAAAAAACTAGAACAGGATGATCACACACTGATGAAGTAAAAAGCCAACTCTTTATCGTGAATCCAAAAAGTCAAGACAACATCACAGCAACCAACAGAGAGACAGGACCTGTTGATGCATTTCATGCCAGATGACATTGTTTATCAGCACAAACATTTAGTAAAAAATACACTAAAGTTAATTTTACGGCACACAAATGCAATATATTATTTATGCAATATGATTAATTGTAAATAGATACCCAATGTGCCCACAAGACAAACCAGAGTACCCTATATTTTCCATAGGCTATGTTTTAAAAGCCCAAACAGATCATCACTTTAGAGTTAACCGTGAATATTGGCCCTAGAATTATTGCTCACACTCCAGCATATGCGGCAATATCTCACATAAGTAGTGCAAGCAATGTTCCCATACTTCTCTTTTAACTAATTAATTAACATACTAATTAAGTGCAAAAAAAAAAAGCAAACTAATAAAAAATATTTATCCCCCTACTGGGTATTGTGCCCAAGGCAGCACTGCACTGTGTTGGGCATATTACCCAGTAGGGGTAAAATATTTTATTATTAGTTTTTTGCTTTGTTGTTGCACTTAATCAGTATGTCAAATAATTGGTAAACAGAAGTAGGATGACACAGCGAACTATTAAAAAAGAAGGTTTGGGGTGTGGCCAGCACACAAAGCAGATGGCTGTGTAGCTCCTGCGCTCCGCAAGAAGCCTAGGGATTTCAGGCACCACGCAGCGGTGAAAGGAGGCTTACACACCACAAAACAAAGCAAATCATCTCGGGAGATAAGCAAGACATGTCCCGCAGAAAAAAAGAGCAATCCCACCCGAAGAAATGAACTGCCTGCTTTCAACAGGCAGGCGGGAGCAGCAGGCAAGATGGCACCGGCTCTCCTTTGCCATGGGGCAGTGCTCAGTCTTCAGTGGGACCCACTCCAGCGGGTCTCCCTTTAAAGGGTCCCCCAGGTCATCTCTATCTCCTGCAGAATTCACATTACTGAGTGGGAGCCCAGCTAAGTCCAAGCCTCAGCTAGACGATCAGGTCTCTTCACATGGTGAGTCTCTACAAGCCGAATCTCACTGAATATCACTAGGGAACTCCCAGAGTTGATCATTTCTTTCCCTACCAACAACCAGCCGCTTAGGGACACAAGCATGAAAGGTATACTGGTGTCATTACAAAGCTCCATTCATGCAAACATCATGCATCTTTAAAGAGGAAATACATTCCCTTGGGTCCAGAGTGGACCATGTAGAAACAATAATGGACGAATGTGTGCACAACGAACAGTCAGATGATCATAATTGGATCAAAGCTAAATTAGCGGACCTGGAGGACAGATCCAGGTGCAATAATTTGAAAATAAGGGGCATCTCGGAAACTGTCCAGTGGTCTGAATTATGCCATTATGCCCTGGATCTTTTCAAAATGTTACTACTTGATATTCCTGACGTTGAATTGGTTATAGATGGAATTCACTGCATCCCTAAACCGTCTTTCATCCCATAAAAGGTACCAAGAGATTTGTTAATGCGGATCAATTTCTTTCATATAAAAGACCAGCTAATGTCCATTTAACGCAACGCAACCAAAGCACCCTCCTTGCACCGTAAAACAACCTACAATTTTTTGCTGATTACTCTAAGTACACTATGCAGCTATGCAGGAAACTGGCTACCATCACGAAGCTTCTGCGCAACCACTCTATCACATATAAGCGGGATAACCGCACTAAACTGCTAGTATTTAAAGATGGAAAAAATCACACAATCACATCCCTGAAAACTGGGCTACAACTCCTAAATCAATGGGGAATTGTCCCTGAACACCCACATGCTAAACAAACCAAAGCTCCTCAGAAACCACCTATTGAATGGCAGCAAGTTCTGCCATCATCTTCTTATATCTCATGACAGCCATATGAACTTCCACATATTATTTTTATCCCTGGGCCTCAAGTTCATGCCAAATGCCTTTTGCCAAAAGACAATTCCCCAACACTTTTGGTGCAGTCCTAGCTATTTCTGCACTCAGATATTTGATCCACCTTTTTAAACATCTGTTTTGTTATACCCAAAAAACAGAGAGGAGTGATGGTAGCAATTAGAGACACCCTAACCTTTCAACTGATCTCAGAAGTGGCTGACTCTGCTGGCAGATTCCTAGTTTTAATTTGTGATATCAATGATACCAGATACACATTAGTTAATACATATGCTCCAAACCACCACCAACTTCAATTTCTACACAAACTCACAAAAAACTAGACAAGATCAAACAGGGATCCTTACTTCTCTTTGGTGACTTTAATCTACTTCTGGATCCTCTTATTGACTCTACCACTCAGCATAAGCGAACCACAACATCCCTTCAACCCTTTATTCACTCTCAGGATCTGTTCGATGCTTGGCGGTGTCTACACACTTCAAAGAGAGACGTTTCCTACTTTTCTGCCTCACATGGGTCATGTGACGGTGTTCACCATCACTGGGAGCGAAAGACAGATAATTAATGGTTTGAATTGCTTCAGATGGGACAGTAATACAGTAATATCTGTTAGCAATATCTCTCAGGAATTGTAGGAAGATGAATGATTTGACTTTTCAGATTGCTAGATAGTGAGATGGGGGTGGGGTTTGTTATTGGTAAGTGCCTGTAATCCTTTGTTCTATTGTTTCTGTCTGCCTTAAGATAAACGTATTATGGGATGTATATGTGTATGTGGATTGGCTGCTAAGGGGGAGGGGGGATTGTCCCACAGTGTATATCTCTTTGTGCATGTGTTTGAATAAACAGTCTGTTTTTATCCCTTCATGAAGTCTCGACTCATGTTTGGGGGAATATGCTACAAGGGATTGCTATGCTCTTCATACTCCCTTGGATAATCACTAGAGATGGCCTTGCGGTTCACCCAGGGGTCAGTTCGCGGCGAATTTTGCTTGTTCGCTACCCGCCAAATTTGCGAACACATGGCATCGTTCGCGGCGGCCGTATTAGTTTACATTGGGGAGAACTTTGATCCATGACACAGCCGTCAGGTGGAACGGGACAACCAATTGAAACATTCCAGCACATGGACAGTCCCCCTACCCTATAAATAGACCAGAGCTGTCGGCCATTTCACATTCCTCTTTCTGCCAATGTAGGGAGAGGTCTGCTGTGCTCATGAGGGAGAGTTTGCTAAACACAAATAGCGCTGTGAAGATCCACAAAAGTCCTTTTCAGGGCTGGTATTTCGGTATAGGTCTACTAGTATCTTTTGAGTTTAGGGAGAGGTATCCAGTGGTTGCTTTAGGGGCAGTTAGAGATCAGCTGCAGTGACACAAATCGCTCTGTTAATGTCCACAAAAGTCCTTTTCAGGGCTGGTATTTCGGTATAGGTCCAATCTCTCTTCAGTATAGGGACAGGTTATCCAGTCTGTGCTGTAGGGTCAGTTAGAGATCGTCATCTGCAGTGACACAAATCGCTCTGTTAATGTCCACAAAAGTAATTTAAAGTGCTGCAATGTCGGTATAGGGTCTATTACATTCTGTTTAGTATAGGGGCAGGTATCCAGTAGTTGCTGTAGGGGCAGTTAGAGATTGTCAGCAGTGACACAAATCACTCTGTTAATGTCCACAAAAGTAATTTAAAGGGCTGAAAATGTTTTGGTATTGCTGTGCAGTGCACTAAAAAGGGGGTGGGGTGGGGTGGGGGAGGGGGGTAATCCACAGTATAATATACTTTGTAGAAAGCATATTATAGTGGATTATTAGTATTATTGTGCACTGTGCAGCATTGTGACAGGTGTGGTGGTGAGACTGAGCGTTTCTGCAGCAACACTACACAAAGTGGCAAAAGCACTTATAATGTATTATAACTGGTGTGATAGACCAATTGCCCCCCCAATACCACATATTGAAGTGGGGTGTTATCTGAGTAAACTTTTACAAGTGTATTTGTGTCATGCAACAATATTGCCTCGTTTGCTGAGTGAAGTCTGGTACACACTGCGCCAAACTCACTGGCCAATTTTTTGAACTGGTGTGATACACCAATGCCCCCCCAATACCACATATTAAAGTGGGGTGTTATTTAACAGTTTATTTTTCTAAGAGTGTATTTTAGTCATGCAAAAATTTGGCCTCTTGTTGTGTAAACAGTGCTTCACACAGTGACAACAGTTACTGGCCAATTATTTGTAGAACTGGCGGACTGACGGACCGGCAGATAGGGAGGATAGGCAGGCAGAACTTGCATTGCACAAGAGGTACAAAGCAGACTGCAAATGTATCAGAAGCGAGCCATCAACCACATACAGTCACATCTGGCGCTCCCAGCACATGGGTCCGCAGTGTGGGCTTTTTTTTAATGTGTCCGTTGCTGACACCAGTGTTGCCATCTGCAGCCTTTGCAGTCAACGCATAAGTCGCGGTAAGCCCAACACTCACCTAGGGACAACCGCCTTAAGAAGGCACATGAAATCCCATCACCAAGCCCAGTGGGAGCAACACCGTCAGAACCCACAAAGCCACACTCCATGCTCTCACCTGCCAGCCTCTTCTCCTTCTCCTGTCTCCTCACAGTTGTCCAACACTGCATCTTCCATGATGCCGTCGTCACGTTGTTCTGGAAAAAGGCAGGCTTCTGTGACTCAAATGTTGGAGCATAAAAAAGGGTGTCCGACACGTGTCCGACTACATCGGGTTAACGGCCGATGTGGACGCTCTGAGGAGTGATGAACCCCTGGACTACTGGGTGGGCAGGCTTGACCTCTGGCCAGAGCTTGCACAATTTGCAATGAAACTGTTGGCTTGCCCCCCGTCCAGTGTCCTGTCCAAAAGGACGTTCAGCGCAGCAGGGGGGATCCTGACCTATAAGCGCACTTGCCTAGCTCATGACAGTGTAGACTACCTCACATTTATGAAAATGAATGAGGCATGGATCTCTGAGGAATTCAACACATGTGACCACCAGTAGACCATGTTTCATTGAAATTCCTCATCACAGGCCATAAATATCTGCCAGACCGCCATCCACCCACAACAATTCCTGGTCCTTGTCGTTGCTAAATACAGCTGCATAAAAGGCATTTTATGTCCTTTGAATGGCTAATTTTTGGGGCCTATACAGGGCGGCACTTACTGTTCTGTATACTGTGTGAATGCCTACTGTACCTCTAGCCATCAAAAACTAAGTTCTTTGCTGTCAATTAAGCCCATGGAAGCTAATTTTTGTAGTCTATAAAAGGCCGACACATACTTCTGTATACTGTGTGAATGCCTAATGTACCTCTAGCCATCATATACTACGTTCTTTGCTGTCAGTTCAAACCATGTAAGCTAATTTTTGGAGCCTATACAGGCCGACACTTGCTTCTGTATACTGTGAAGTGTGAATGCCTACTGTACCACTAGCCATCAAAAACTAAAATCTTTGCTGTCAGTTAAACCCATGTGAGCTAATTTTTGGAGCCTATACAGGCCGACACTTACTTCTGTATACTGTGAAGTGTGAATGCCTACTGTACCTCTAGCCATCAAAAACTAAGTTCTTTGCTGTCAGTTCAAACCATGTGAGCTAATTTTTGGAGCCTATACAGGCCGACACTTACTTCTTTATACTGTGAACCCATACTGTACCTCTAACCATCAAAAACTAAATTCTTTTCTGTCAATTCAAACCATGTGAGCTAATTTTTGGAGCCTATACAGGCAGACACTTACTTCTGTATACTGTGAACGACTACTGTACCTCTAGCCATCAAAAACTAAGTTCTTTGCTGTCAGTTAAACCCATGGAAGCTAATTTGCGC
The DNA here is from genome assembly GCF_965119305.1 of Pelophylax lessonae. Lineage (NCBI taxonomy): Eukaryota > Metazoa > Chordata > Amphibia > Anura > Ranidae > Pelophylax > Pelophylax lessonae. The sequence continues at coordinate 247,082,489 of NC_138769.1, forward strand.
AGCCCATACATGCCGACACTTACTTCTGTATACTGTGTGAATGCCTAATGTATCTCTAGCCATCATATACTACTTTCTTTGATGTCAGTTAAACCCATGTGAGCTAATTTTTGGAGCCTATACAGGCCGACACTTACTTCTGTATACTGTGAATGCCTACTGTACCTTTAGCCATCAAATACTAAGTTTTTTGCTGTCAGTTCAGCCCATGGAAGCAAATTTTTGCAGCCTATACAGGCTGACACTTCTGTATACTGTGTGAATGCCTAATGTACCTCTAGCCATCAAATAGTAAGTTCTTTGCTGTCAGTTAAACCCATGTGGGCTAATTTTTGGGGCCTTTTATGGCCGACATTTACTTATGTATCATGTGAATGCCTAATGTACTTTCAGCCACAGAATGCTACGTCTGTAGCTGTCAGTTAAACCCATGTGGGCTAATTTTTGGGGCCAATACTGGCCGACACTTACTTCTGTTACCTGTGAATGCCTAATGTACCTTCAGCCACAGAATACTACGTTCTTAGCTGTCAGGTAAACGCATGTGGGCTAATTTCTGGGGCCTGGAATGGCCGACAATTACTTCTTTATCCTGTGAATGCCTAATTTTTCAGACTGGAATTGAAAAACAATGGGTCTGTAAAGGTTCCGCAAAAATGTGGAATGGATGTGGACCCGTTTTACAGATGTGTGACTGGACCCTATATGTATTAGACATGTATTTACTGGCTGCTGTCAGTTCTGGCTAATTTATGAAAAAAATATATATATATTTTTTTTTTCTGTAAAAAAAAAAAAATTAGGGCAACTTTTTCAATTGCAATACTTCTGTTATGACATTGTCCATGTGCTGGGACTATTTGTGCACAGCTAGTATGTCTTTTGTGGCTGCAAATATGACCTAAATGTTTTTAAAGTTGGCCTCCCATTAAAGTCAATGGGGCCCGCCGCATTGAGAAAATTTGCGGCTGACGTTTGTGAACCACCCCGGCCGATGTTCGTCCATCACTAATAATCACTAAGCTCTTGTAAGAGCCTGTTCCTGCTTCACTCTCTGGGGTAAGAGAGGTTCACTCACTGGAACCTAGAGCCTTGTCATAGGTCCAGGGTGGGTAGTGGACGGCAAGACCCCAACCAAGCTGCGGTGGTTTGTGGGGTCTGAGGTGGTTATGGTGTCTGGTGGAGTGCTTGGAGCCCTCGGGAAGCACTAGGAGCATCCGTCAATGGAGGTACCAGGTCGGGGTGCCGGTTGATCCGTTACAGATCATACAGAATCAGACTGTTTATTGAAAAGGAATACACGCTTTATATATATGTTAGAAGTAATGCAGTCACTACATGAACAATAACCCAAATCCAGCCCCCAACATCACACAATGGTTACATAACGAGCCCCCAATTACACATTACTCTGAGTGTCAATGCATCCCTTAGCAGACAAAAGGTGAGTTCATTAGCACACTTAACAATAGGTGAATGGAAAGCCCCCTCAGACAAGAATATCACAATTTACTTATTCAGATAAAAGCAACATCATTAAGAAATATACAGTCTGTCTCCACATTGAACTTCCTGGAATGCCCATATTAGGAGTAGTACTTCCTGGTCATGGAACCTCACAATGTACAGGGAATAAAATGTTCATATTTTAAGAGAGACATCATTCCTGAATATCACTGTCCCATTTGGAGCCATCCAAACCATATCCCCAGTGCCCCCCAGTTTCCTGGTCACCCCGTGCCCAAAGTGACTCCCGTCACACCTTCCTCATCACAAATGGCACACGTCAGACGTGCCCCTTGTCCCCACTCATATTCAACCTCCTAATGGAGCCTCTGGCCTCTTATATCCACTCCCATCCTGACATACAGGGCATTAAAATAGGCACCAACACCCACACCATTAGTTTATTTGCTGACGATATAATTTTAATGTTAACTAATGCCAAAACGTCCCTACCAGCAGCTTATGGTGCATTACTACTGTTCCAAGATGTCTCCTACTATAAAAAAAAATGCCAAAAAGTTATACATTCTAGACCTAGGTCTGGACCCTGCAGTTAGGAAGTTACTGGCAACCACACTCCCCTTTGGTTGGAGAGATGAGGGGTTTACCTATCTAGGCATTATTCTGACAAAGAACACCAATCTCTTGTTCAGAACTATCTACTTGACCTTTCTAACTACACTGCATACATCCCTACTAAACATATTTAAAACAGAACTCTCATGGCTTGGACGTCTGGCAGCCTATAAGATGTTGGTATTACCAAAACCTTTATACCTCTTTAGAACCCTCCCCATTTTAATACCCTCGTACTATCTTCGCAAATTACAGACTATCACTAACAAATTTATATGGCAAAACAAGAAGTCTCGCTGCGCATTTAATAAACTCTCTAAATACAGGAAAGCCAGGAAAGCAGGGGGCTTGGGCCATGTGGTATTACAAGACTATTATTTAGCGTCAGTTCTAGCTCAACTTAAAAACTGGTTTACAAGCTACCAGGACTCCATTTGGTCCTCAGCAGAGGCAGAGTCGATACCAGGCAAAAATCTAATTTTTCACATTCCTGCTTTCACAAAGACTTAAACATCATACCCCACCCTCTCTAACCCCCCCCCCCCCCCCCTTGGTGCTAGCATCCCTTAACGCTTGTGAAATTCTAACCTCCACAACACATAATGACCCACTAACTACAAATTCCTTTGGAGGTCTGCACTTTACTCATTCCAGACATCAATATGAAAAACTGGTTCCTTAGCGGAATATTGAAATTAAACCAGTTCTCCTTGGACAACCTCAAAACCTTCAATGATCTCTGAACTGAGTTTAACATACCTGATACAGAATATTATGATATAACGCATAGAAAATGCACTCTTCCCAGTAGCCTTGCAACATATTTCCAAAGGCTGGGTATAGTTAGAGATGGTATCTCATCTATGCTCTTCTCGATAGAAAACTTAATTTAGATAAATCTGACACACTTAAAGCTTGGGAGAAGGATCTTGGCTTAACCTATTCTCTTGACAAAAGGCTAACATGTGGGAGTTAATGCACAAAATCACATACCATTGGTATATGACCCCCTACCGCATATCCAAATTTTATCCACACGCATCCAACCTCTGTTGGAGAACTTGAGATCAAGTGGGAACACTCTTCCACCTCCTCTGGTCATGTAAAACATTTTCTAAATTCTGGCCCTGTATTTTTCACCTTATATCTACAATCATTGCTGTCCCAATACAGCTCTCCCCTGGACTGGCACTTCTGAACTTAGATATAGAAAAGATTAATTTTCCTTTAAAAAATGTAGCAATAAATATCCTGATGGTGGCCAGACTAACTCTGATGAGACACTGTAAATCACAGTTAGTCCCTAAGCTAGAAGAGTTCATATTCCTTACACAACAACACTACACTTATGAACAAATGTTTGCATCAGCCTCAAACACTCTAATAACTGCAATTGATAAGTGGAACATTTGGGTAGATTGGCACACTAAATGCACTCAAAAGTAATTCCGTTATACCTTACCTGTAATGATGTTAATCACATGTGGCAAGCTCTGACTCATCCTGTTTGTTTGCACCATTTTCTTTTATCCTTATTATTAGTAGTTCCATCTCTAGTATTTTTGTTTACCTCCTTTTTGTACTAACTGTTGTTCAATACGCATCAAGCATGGCTTCCCAAATGTGGGCTAGTTCCTCTTTGTTTGGTCATTTGGGAGCCAACCTTTTACTATTGTTATTTCATTGATTGTTCAATACCTCTTGTAAAATTAAAAAAAACGTATTGGACTTAAAAGCAAGAAGGCTGTGCAGGGCTCAGCCCGCCCAGCCGCCCTTATTCATGCACAGGGTTCTGTGAATGGGAAACTACAAGTACCAACGGTCTTTGAGCCTGTCAGCTTGTAGTTCCTAATGAACTATTAGGGTGCTCTTAAGCACTTTAGGTAGTTCATTTTCTTTTCTTATCAGAGTGTAATTGCCTTCCCGTATGAGGTACGAGCAAAAAAGATACACTGACAAGTCTGCAGGAGTCCTGCATGGCACCCACAATCTGCTGATTTTGGGTGCAATGCTTTCCAGGCTACTAGTAAAAAAAAAAAACTATTAAATGCCCATTTTTTTACCTGGAAAAAGATGTGCATTTATTTTAATTTGTTTTTAAAAAGGTGAACTTATCCTTTAACCCCCACTCCCGCCATAGAGTTAATCACTTTATTTCCATTAAAAGGCCCGCCGAAATCCTCAGCACCAGGCTCATGATGCTCCTAATCCGGTAATACTTCTCCTTTAACACTGACAGGGGTAATTACAGTGGTCAGCTTTTATTTATTTATGCAAAACCTTTATTCCAAAAAGGAATAAAAAATTGCTATAACTGCTTAAAAATTGTTAACTGGAGCTTGGCTTTAATTTGTTAGTCAAGTCCACATAAATCTGCCAGTGCATATAAAGCTGCCCCTCTCCACAGCTTGATAATGCTTCTGTGCAATGGGGGCTCTACTGCTTGACCATCAAATAGAGCAACCCTAAGGCAGGAAGTTGTTACTGGTCGGATCGCAAGTAAAAATCAAAGGAAAAAAAAACTAAAATCTTTTGCAGTGAGAACATTTAGGGATGGGTAAGCTGCAATATATTACATTTTTGTGTTTGGGTTTAGATACCTTTTAATTAAATCAGCCCCCAATTCTTTAAGTTGTCAACATATTGTACTAAGAAACTGCCATTAGCACCAGCAAAAGTAGCCACATGTCTTCTAAACTACCTGCTACAGATCAATGTCGGTGGGAATTGAGATGAGAATTTAAAATTGTGGGGGCTAAAGAATAATTACAGTACTTTTTTGCAAAGTCCACATTTTTTTTTTACTTAGCTATGGATCGAATTGTATCTGGCTGTCACTGCTGACCTCTCCTTTTGAAAATGACAACTTTCTTGCCATAATCCCGATCGATCAGCTTCAATGAGTTCAGGGTTCAAGCCAAGTATGAAGAGCAATGCTTCTGAATCTACTAGTGTGTTCGTGACAGAAATGGAGCCAAAAATAGCCAACGAACTGGAAATTGCAAAAAGAGGTCACCAATAAAAGCCTTCAAATTTCAGTTAAAACAAGTCTTCTTTATTGTTCTGTTTATAATAGTAATTCCGAATCAGCATGTACTGTGTTTTTATATGAATTCTTTTGCACAAAGCATTATAAATACCTAATTAAATAAAGCAATGTATTTCAATAATCATTACAGGAAATAAACTCTGGAATGTTATAATAAAGCATTTACAACTAGCACATTATTTGAAGTATTTTGAAGAATTATCAGCATTGCACTGCAGCCAAAAAAACATAACAGTAAACAAATCCACTTATCATATTCATATGTAACAAAAGGACAAGAGCATCAATCCACCAAACAAATTGCTAAGAAGTATACATAACGCTTTCTAACAGCAACTATTATGCTTAGCAGATAAGAGCTTAAGCAAAACAACTAAGCTAAATCATGAGCGCATTAAAGGGTAATATAATTACTGTGCTGATTATAATGGAGCTCTATTTTCATATTGTTTCATTTTCCATGATCACTTTCATGGCTAATATATGCTAAGTTCCGTGTGGGAGAAGTATTAGAAAAGATGCATTATGCAGGCAGTGTAAGTTTCTTGGTTATCAATGCAACTGCCAGTCTTCACTTCAAGTAAGGAGGCATTAGCCTTACATGAGTCTAAGGTAATACGTTACAATGTATCCATGACTGCAAAAGGTAAAAAGACAATAGTGTTCAATTTAGCATTACATTAACATTTTAAAGTCAACAGTTATGGTTTAAAGTAGTTTTAAAGGCAGAAGGTTTTTTTTTTATCATAATGCATTCTATGCATTGATCACTTAAAGCCCGGAAGGTTTTACCCCCTAATGATCAGGCCATTTTTTGCGACACTGCACTGTGTTAATTTAACTGACAATTACGCGGTCATGCAACGCTGTACCCAAATAAAATTGATGTCCTTTCCCCCCCCCCCCCCACAAATAGACCTTTCTTTTGGTGGTATTTGATCACCTCTGCGGTTTTTATAAATAAAAAAAAGCGACAATTCTAAAAAAAAAATATATATATATATTTTTTACTTTCTGCTATAAAACCTTGCCAATGAAGAAAACGAAAAAATCGTTTTTTTTTTAATCAATTTAGGTCAATATTTATTCTGCCATATATGTTTAGTAAACAAAAAATCCCAATAAGTGTATATTGATTGGTTTGCGGAAAAGTTATCACGTCTACCAACTAGGGGAAAGATTAATGTAATTTGTATCTATTTATTTATTTTTTACTAGTAATGACGGTGATCAGCGATTTTTAGCGGGATTGTGACATTGCGGCAGACAGATCAGACACCTAACTGACACTTTTGGGGGGACCAGTGACATTACTACAGTAATCAGTGCTAAAAATATGCACTGTTACTGTACTAATGACCCTAGCAGGGAAGGGGTTAAAACCAGGGGCGATCAAAGGGTTAAATGTGTGCCTAGGGGTGCTTTCTAAATGTGTGGGGGCTTTACTTACTGGATGAACACAGAGATCTGTCTTCCTAAATAGGAGGAACACAGGATCCCTGTGTTCATCACTGAAAGAACAGCAGTGTGCCGTGTTTACTTCAGCAGACCGCCGTACTGTCTCCATGGGAAGCAATTTTGGGTGCCCGGTGGACATCACGCTTACTGGACCTACTGATTGGCTTCCCCTCTATCCAGTCTAGTGTGCACCTCTACTAACTTCTAAACAAAACGAAGTACAGGTACGTCATTTCAAGTAACAGAGCCGACCTGCTGCAGTATAACTACGGTGGCTGGTCGGCAAGTGGTTAAGATAAAAAAACCTTCTGTGTGCAGCAGCCCCCCTAATACTTACCTGAGCCCCATCTCGATCCAGCGATGTTGCACAAGAAACTCAGCTGTCCGGGACTCTACCTCCTGATTGGCTGAGACACAGCAGTGGGAGCCAATTGCGCTCGCTGCTGTGTCTCAGCCAATCAGGAGGTAGAGTCCCGGACAGCTGAGTCAATCAAAGTCAGGGAGCCAATGAGGAGAGAGAGGAGGCGGGCCAAGCAGGGGCTCTGTGTCTGTATGGACACACAGAGCAGCCGCTCAGCTCAGACGGGTGCCCCGCATAGCAAGCTGCTTGCTGTGGGGGCACTCGGCAGGGAAGAGGGCAGGTGAGTCGGCTCGGGACCTGGGCTGTTCTGTGTAAAACCACTGCACAAAGCCATTAAGTATAACTTTTTTTATTTAAACCAAAAAAATGAGACTTTAGTATTGCTTTAAGTCTTCTTTGTGATTTATTTAAAAATTTGGGCTGCTTAGGATTTGAGATGGGCGAACAGTTTGCCCCAAACATGAGTTCCGGCCAAACATTTGCCTGTTCGGGCATTCGCTGAACAACCGAATTAGCAGAGTGTTCGCCTCGATGACCACCCTGCACGGCACTGAGCACTGCACAGTGCATTCTGTGCTCTGATTGAGCAAAGCTCAATCAGGGTGCAGTGTAAGCTGGTTGTTAAGGAGCGGGCCGGGAAGCCGGCCACAGCCTCCCTAACATCCGATGAGTCATCAGCTGTCAATGGATTTCCCCGTTGACACCTGAATAAAAAAAAAGTGGCGGTTAAAAATAAAGAAAAGAAAAAACAGCATTGGGGTTCCCCCCAAAATCCATACCAGAACCTTATCCAAGTATTCAGCCCGGCAGGTCAGGAGAGGGGAGGGGATGAGCGCGCGCCCACCCTCCTGAACCATACCAGGCCACATGCCCTCAATATGGGAGATGGGTGCTTGCGGGCAGGAGGGGCTCTGCCCCCTCCACCCCAAAGCATCATGTCACCATTTTGATTGGGACAAGGGCCTCTTCCTGACAACCCTGAGCTGCAGTTGTTGAGGTCTGAGGGCAGGATGGGATCGGTACATGTGGATGAGTATCGGGTACATTGTACCTATTCACCAAAAAAGTGTCAAAAAGTAATAACCACAAGAAACTGTTTTTGACAAGTCCTTTATTAAATAATAAAAAATAGTGTCCCTCAATGTAAATCCATCATCGATCATGCCGCCCGTTGTACCCACAAAATAGAAAGAAAAAAAACGCTCTTGCCTCTTGGGAGGCCTCCTGCCGTATGCCCGCTTGACATTTCTTATATAGACAAGGGGCAGGGCAACCCGACTACAACACCTGGTGGCACCACCCCCTTCTGACGTCACATAAAGGGCCTGGTATGGTCTGGGAGGACTCCACATAGTTTTTTTTCTTTACTTTTTCAATAGCCAGATGCCTGCAATTGTAATTTTGAGTCATTTTAAATGGGATTTGACTCGCTTTTTTTCTTTAGAAATTTCATTTTTCCTGTAGCATGTTTCATGCATGCTACAGATGTGCTACTTTACAGGCACATTAACCACTTAAGGACCAGGCCTATTTCTGACACTTGTTGATTACAAGTTAAAATCAGTATTTCTTTCTAGAAAATTATTTAGAATCCCCAAACATTATACAGTCAGGTCCATAAATATTGGGACATCGACACAATTCTAATCTAATCTTTTTGGATCTATACACCACCACAATGGATTTGAAATGAAACAAACAAGATGTGCTTTAACTGCAGACTTTCAGCTTTAATTTGAGGGTTTTTACATCCAAATCAGGTGAAAGGTGTAGGAATTACAACAGTTTGTATATGTACCTCACACTTTTTAAGGGACCAAAAGTAATGGGACAATTGACTGCTCAGCTGTTCCATGGCAAGGTGTGTGTTTTCCCCTCATTATCCCATTGACAAGGAGCAGATAAAAGGTCCAGAGTTCATTTCAAGTGTGCTATTTGCATTTGGAATCTGTTACTGTCAACTCTCAATATGAGATCCAGAGAGTTGTCACTATCAGTGAAGCAAGCCATCATTAGGCTGAAAAAACAAAACAAACCCATCAGAGAGATAGCAAAAACATTAGGTGTGGCCAAATCAACTGTTTGGAACATCCTTAAAAAGAAAGAACGCACCGTGAGCTCAGCAACACCAAAAGACCCGGAAGACCACGGAATACAACTGTGGTGGATGACCGAAGAGTTCTTTCCCTGGTGAAGAAAACACTCTTCACAACAGTTGGCCAGATCAAGAACACCTTTCAGGAGCTAGGTGTATGTGTGTCAAAGTCAACAATCAAGAGAAGACTTCACCAGAGTGAATACAGAGGGTTCACCACAAGATGTAAACCATTGGTGAGCCTCAAAAACAGGAAGGCCAAATTAGAGTTTGCCAAACAACATCTAAAAAAGCCTTCACAGTTCTGGAACAACATCCTATGGACAGATGAGACCAAGATCAACTTGTACCAGAGTGATGGGAAGAGAAGAGTATGGAGAAGGAAAGGAACTGCTCATGATCCAAAGCATACCACCTCAGGATGAATTCTGAAGTGTTTGGGGTAATATTATCTGCTCATATTCAGCCAAATGCTTCAGAACTCATTGGACGATGCTTCACAGTGTAGATGGACAATGACCCGAAGCATACTGCGAAAGCAACCAAAGAGTTTTTTAAGGGAAAGAAGTGGAATGTTATGCAATGTCCAAGTTAATCACCTGACCTGAATCCGTTTGAGCATGCATTTCACTTGCTAAAGACAAAACTGAAGGGAAAATGCCCCAAGAACAAGCAGGAACTGAAGACAGTTGCAGTAGAGGCCTGGCAGAGCATCACCAGGGATGAAACCCAGTGTCTGGTGATGTCTATGCATTCCAGACTTCAGGCTGTAATTGACTGCAAAGGATTTGCAACCAAGTATTAAAAAGTGAAAGTTTGATTTATGATTGTTATTCTGTCCCATTACTTTTGGTCCCTTAAAAAGTGTGAGGCACATATACAAACCGTTGAAATTCCTACACCGTTCACCTGATTTGGATGTAAATACCCTCAAATTAAAGCTGAAAGTCTGCAGTTAAAGCACCTGTTTGTTTCATTTCAAATCCATTGTGGTGGTGTAAAGAGCCAAAAAGATTAGAATTGTGTCGATGTCCCAATATTTATGAACCTGACTGTATATATGTTTTATTTAGCAGAGACCCTAGAGAATAAAATGGAGATCATTGCAATACTTTATGTCATACCGTACTTGCGTAGCGGTGTTACAAACATAATTTTTTTTAGAAAAAATACACTTTTTTAAATTAAATAATATGAAAACAGTAAAGTTAGCCCAATTTTTTTCTATAATGTGAAAGATAATGTCATGCTAAGTAAATAGATACCCAACATGTCATGCTTCAAAATTGCGCACGCTCGTGGAATGGCGACAAACATTGGTACTTAAAAATCTCCATAGGCAATGCTTTAAAAATTTCTACAGTTTACCAGCTTAGAGTTACAGAGGAGGTCCAGGGCTAGAATTTCTGCTCTCGCTCTAATGGACCTTTAAAAGAGGGATGGGGAGTAGAGATGTCCCGAACTATTCGCCCGCGAACATCGCTTGTTTACGTTTTCCTCGGCGGGCGAACATATGCGATGTTTGGTCCGCCCCCTATACATCATCATTGAGCAAACTTTGACCCTGTACCTCACAGTCAGCAGACACATTCCAGCTAATCAGCATACCCTCCCAGACCCTCCCACCTCCTATAAAAAAGCAAGGACAGCATCCATCTTAGATTCATTCTGAAGCTGCAGAGTTAGTTAGAGCAGGGAGAGTGCTGCTGCTGAATTAATAGGGAAATCATTAGCTAGGCCAGTGTTCTGTGTCCACTCCTGCTGTAAAGACAGCATCCTGACAGCACCCCAAAAAAGCCCTTTTTAGAGCTGTCATATCAGTCTGCTTTTATTTATTTTTTTATATATATATATATATATATATATATACACAGACTGTACTGTGTGCAAACCACTCATATCGGGTGGCACAGTACCTTGCAGATAAAAAATTCATTTAATTTTTACCCTTTAATATAATTGCAGTTGCCTGACAGTGTGTGTCAGGCCCACTGACTGAACTGTGCCCACTGCTAATGCCCACCACTCATATAGGGTGGCACAGCACCTTGCAGATAAAAAATTCATTTAATTTTTCCTCTGTAATATAATTGCAGTTGCCAGCCAATGAGTGTCAGGTCCACAGACTGTACTGTGCCCACTGCCCACCACTCATTTAGGGTGGCACAGCACCTTGCAGATGAAAAAGTCATTTCATTTTTTTTCTGTAATATAATTGCAGTTGCCTGCCAATGAGTGTCAGGTCCACAGACTGTACTGTGCCCACTGCCCGCCACTCATATAGGGTGGCACAGAACCTTGCAGATAAAACATTCATTTAATTTTTCCTCTGTAATATAATTGCAGTTGCCTGCCAGTGAATGTCAGGTCCACAGACTGTACTGTGCCCACTGCCCACCACTCATATAGGGTGGCACAGCACCTTGCAGATAAAAAAATAATTTAATTTTTCCTATAATAAAAAATAAAATTCATCCAGAAAAAACAGGAACTGGCTTTTTCATTCGAATTTCAGTAGCGCAGGGATGGTTATAACCTCTTACCAAAAAAAAATGGGATGATAACATATACCAAAATATATGAATCAGATGTGATAAATATAAGCATAACATCATAAATACATAAAAGCATGAAATCACATCAATAGGAGTCCATAAAGTCTATAGGTATAAAGTGCATAGAGCAATGAAAGTGCAAACATGAAGGATCACAGGTGCGACTTATGGGGACCACCCTTGCTTGCCACCACCACACAGTGCTGGGAGAAGTATCTGAAATTCAGACTCACTATAAATTTACCAGGAAATCTTCCAGAGGAGTCTTTGCAGCACAAATCAGAGATCTGGAGAAAATCTGATTTTACTATATGCTGTTGTTGGCTAGTCCATGAGAGTGGTTAGGCATAGGCATCTGGTGAGTCTGAATTTCAGATACTTCTCCCAGCACTGTGTGGTGGTGGTGGCAAGCAAGGGTGGTCCCCATAAGTTGCACCTGTGATCCTTCATGTTTGCACTTTCATTGCTCTATGCACTTTATACCTATGGACTTTATGGACTCCTATTGATGTGATTTCATGCTTTTATGTATTTATGATTTTATGCTTATATTTATCACATCTGATTCATATATGTTATCATCCTATTTATTTGGTAAGAGGTTATCACCATCCCTGCGCTACTGAAATTCGGATGAAAAAGCCAGTTCCTGTTTTTTCTGGATGAATTGTATTTTTTATTATATTTACTCATTTAAGTAGCAGCAATTTGTGTTATTTGTGTTATTCTGTCAGGTTTGTGTTACCTGTATTTCCTAAAGCGCAGTGGATTACAACATCGTCTATTAATTTAGTACAAGTAGTGATATTTATATATTTAATTTTTCCTCTGTAATATAATTTCAGTTGCCTGCCAGTGAGTGTCAGGCCCACAGACTGTACTGTGCCCATTGCAAATGGACTGTTTGCGGTGCGTTAAACGGGGAGTTTGGTCTGTCAGAGTTTGGTCTGTCACTGTGAAGCGGGCGTAACCCTTACACTACCTGATCGATACAACATCATACCTGATCGTATTCACACACTGGATGATTTAAAGCACGTTATTCCAAACAATTTAGGAATGTTAAGTGATTTATGCCCTTTATGGATTAAAACCTGACTCTGCGTCAACTACGTAATTTTCCAATGGAGTTTTGCAATGGATCCCCCTCCGCACAGTCCAGGTGTTAGTCCCCTTGAAACAACTTTTCCATCACTATTGTGGCCAGAAAGAGTCCCTGTGGGTTTTAAAATTCACCTGCCTATTGAAGTCTATGGCGGTTCGCCCGTTAGCGAACATTTGCGGAAGTTCGCGTTCACCGTTCGCGAACATAAAATTTTATGTTCGTGACATCTCTAATGGGGAGCTTTACATTTTTTTTTCTTATTTATTTAACTTTTTCTTTTTTACTTTTAAACTGTCCCTTTAAAAGTTTTTTTTTTTTATCACTTTTATCCATATTATATATCCCAGCACATGGACAATGTCATACCAGAAGTATTGCAATTGAAAAAGATGCCCTAAATTATTTATTTATTTTTTTACAGCAAAAAAATATATATATTTTTTTTCATAAATCAGCCAGAACTGAGAGCAGCCGTTAAATACATGTCTAATACATATAGGGTCCATTCACACATCTTTAAAATGGGTCCACATCCATTCCACAATTTGGCGGAACCTTTACAGACCCATTGTTTTTAATTTCCAGTCTGAAAAATTAGGCATTCATAGGATAAAGAAGTAAGTGTCGGCCATTCCAGGCCCCAAAAATGAGCCCACATGCGTTTACCTGACAGCTAAAAACGTAGTATTCTGTGGCTGAAGGTACATTAGGCATTCACATGATACAGAAGTAAGTGTCGGCGATAAAAGGCCCCAAAAATTAGCCACCATGGGTTTAACTGACAGCAAAGGACTTCGTTTTTGATGGCTAGAGGTACATTAGGCGTTCACATGATACATAAGTAAGTGTCGGCCTGTATAGGCTCCAAAAATTAGCTCACATGGTTTGAACTGACAGCAAAGAACTTCATTTTTAATGGCTACAGGTACAGTAGGCGTTCACAGGATACATAAGTAAGTGTCGGCCTGTATAGGCTCCAAAAATTAGCTCACATGGTTTGAACTGACAGCAAAGAACTTCATTTTTAATGGCTACAGGTACAGTAGGCGTTCACAGGATACATAAGTAAGTGTCGGCCTGTATAGGCTGCAAAAATTAGCTCACATGGGTTGAACTGACAGCAAAGAATGTAGTATATGATGGCTAGAGGTACAGTGGGGATTCACAGTATACACAAGCAAGTGGCAACCTGTATAGGCTCCAGAAATTAGCTCACATGGGTTGAACTGACAGCAAAGAACTTCGTTTTTGATAGCTAGAGGTACAGTAGGCGTTCACAGTATACAGAAGTAAGTGGCGGCCTGTATAGGCTGCAAAAATTAGCTCACATGGGTTGAACTGACAGCAAAGAACTTCGTTTTTGATGTCTAGAGGTACAGCAGGAGTTCACAGTATACAGAAGTAAGTGTCGGCCTGTATAGGCTGCAAAAATTAGCTCACATGGGTTGAACTGACAGCAAAGAACGTAGTATATGATGGCTAGAGGTACAGGAGGCATTCACAGTATACAGAAGTAAGTGTGGCCTGTATAGGTGGCAAAAATTAGCTCACATGGTTTGAACTGACAGCAAAGAACTTTGTTTTTGATGGCTAGAGGTACAGTTGGCCGTTTACAGTATACAAAAGTAAGTGGCGGCCTGTATAGGCGGCAAAAATTAGCTCACATGGGTTGAACTGACAGCAAAGAACGTAGTATATGATGGCTAGAGGTACAGTAGGCATTCACAGTACACAGAACAGTAAGTGTCGGCCTGTATAGGCTGCAAAAAATAGCTCACATGGTTTGAACTGACAGCAAAGAACGTAGTATATGATGGCTAGAGGTACAGTAGGCATTCACAGTACACAGAACAGTAAGTGTCGGCCTGTATAGGCCCCAAAAATTAGCCATTCAATAGACATGAAATGCCTTTTATGCCGCTGTATTTAACGAAGACAAAGACCAGAAATTGTTGTGGGTTGATGGTGGTCTGGCAGATATTTGTGGCCTGTGATGAGGAATTGAATGAAACATGGTCTACTAGTGCTCACATGTGTTGAATTCCTCAGAGATCCATGCCTCATTCATTTTTATAAATGTGAGGTAGTCTACACTGTAATCAGCTAGGCAAGTGTGCTGATCAGTCACGATCCCCCCTGCTGCGCTGAACGTCCTTTCAGACAGGACATTGGACGGGGGGCAAGCCAACAATTCCATTGCAAATTGTGCAAGCTCTGGCCAGAGGTCAAGCCTGCCCACCCAGTAGTCCAGGGGTTCATCACTCCTCAGAGCGTCCACATCGGCCGTTAACCCGATGTAGTCGGACACGTGTCGGACACCCTTTTTTATGCTCCAACATTTGAGCCACAGAAGCCTGCCTTTTTCCAGAACAACGTGATGACGGCATCATGGAAGATGGAGTGTTGGACAACTGTGAGGAGACAGGAGAAGGAGAAGAGGCTGGACAGTGAGAGCATGGAGTGTGGCTTTGTGGGTTTTGACGGTGTTGCTCCCACTGGGCTTGGTGATGGCGAATTTCAGGTGCCTTCTTAAGGCGGTTGTCCCTAGGTGAGTGTTGGGCTTACCGCGACTTATGCGTTGACTGCAAAGGCTGCAGATGGCAAGACTGGTGTCAGCAACGGACACATTAAAAAAGCTCACACCGCGGAGCCATGTGTCGGCGTCCTGGGAGCGCCAGATGTGACTGTACATGGTTAATGGCTCACTCCTGATACATTTGCAGTCTGCTTTGTACCTCACACCAGTTCAAAAAATTGGCAAGTGAGTTTGGCGCTGTGTGTACCATACTTCACTCAGCAAACGAGGCAATAATGTTGCATGACACAAATACACTTGTAAAAGTTTACTCAGATAACACCCCACTTCAATATGTGGTATTTGGGGGCCACAGGAGGTTTATTACACCAGTTTTACAAATAATTGGCCAGTAACTGTTGTCACTGTGTGTAGCACTGTTTACACAGCAAGAGGCCAAAATTTTGCAGGACTAAAATACACTTTTAGAAAATTATACTGTTACATAACACCCCACTTCAATATGTGGTATTGGGGGGCCACAGGTTTATTAAACCAGTTCTACAAATTATTGGCCAGTAACTGTTGTCACTGTGTGTAGCACTGTTTACACAGCAAGAGGCTAATTTTTTGCAGGACTAGAATACACTCTTAGAAAAATATACTGTTAAATAACACCCCATTTCAATATGTGGTATTGGGGGGGCATTTGTGTATCACACCAGTTCAAAAAATTGGCCAGTGAGTTTGGCGCTGTGTTCACCAGACTTCACTCAGCAAACAAGGCAATATTGTTGCATGACACAAATACACTTGAAAAAGTTTACTCAGATAACACCCCACTTCAATATGTGGTATTGGGGGGCCACTGGTCTATCACACCAGTTCTACAAATAATTGGCCAGTAACTGTTGTCACTGTGTATAACACTGTTTACACAGCAAGAGGCCAAATTTTTGCAGGACTAAAATACACTCTTAGAAAAATAAACTGTTAAATAACACCTCACTTCAATCTGTGGTATTGGGGGGCCACAGGATTATCACACCATTTCTACAAATAATTGGCCAGTAACTGTTGTCACTGTGTGTAGCACTGTTTACACAGCAAGAGGACAAATTTTTGCAGGACTAAAATACAATCTTAGAAAAGTATACTGTTAAATAACACCCTGCTTCAATATGTGGTATTGGGGGGGGGGGGGGCATTGGTGTATCACACCAGTTCAAAAAATTGGCCAGTGAGTTTGGCACTGTGTGTACCAGACTTCACTCAGCAAAGTTGGCAATATTGTTGCATGACACAAATACACTTGTAAAAGTTAATTCAGATAACACCCCACTTCAATATGTGGTATTGGGGGGCCATTGGTGTATCACACCAGTTCAAAAAATTGGCCAGTGAGTTTGGCGCTGTGTGTACCAGACTTCACTCAGCAAATGAGGCAATATTGTTGCATGACACAAATACACTTGTAAAAGTTTACTCAGATAACACCCCACTTCAATATGTGGTATTGGGGGGCCACTGGTCTATCACACCAGTTCTACAAATAATTGGCCAGTAACTGTTGTCACTGTGTATAGCACTGTTTACACAGCAAGAGGCCACATTTTTGCAGGACTAAAATACACTCTTAGAAAAATAAACTGTTAAATAACACCTCACTTCAATCTGTGGTATTGGGGGGCCACAGGATTATCACACCATTTCTACAAATAATTGGCCAGTAACTGTTGTCACTGTGTGTAGCACTGTTTACACAGCAAGAGGACAAATTTTTGCAGGACTAAAATACAATCTTAGAAAAGTATACTGTTAAATAACACCCTGCTTCAATATGTGGTATTGGGGGGGGGGGCATTGGTGTATCACACCAGTTCAAAAAATTGGCCAGTGAGTTTGGCACTGTGTGTACCAGACTTCACTCAGCAAAGTTGGCAATATTGTTGCATGACACAAATACACTTGTAAAAGTTTATTCAGATAACACCCCACTTCAATATGTGGTATTGGGGGGCCATTGGTGTATCACACCAGTTCAAAAAATTGGCCAGTGAGTTTGGCGCTGTGTGTACCAGACTTCACTCAGCAAATGAGGCAATATTGTTGCATGACACAAATACACTTGTAAAAGTTTACTCAGATAACACCCCACTTCAATATGTGGTATTGGGGGGCCACAGGTTTATTACACCAGTTCTACAAATAATTGGCCAGTAACTGTTGTCACTGTGTGTAGCACTGTTTACACAGCAAGAGGCCACATTTTTGCAGGACTAAAATACACTCTTAGAAAATTATACTGTTACATAACACCCCACTTTAATATGTGGTATTGGGGGGGCAATTGGTCTATCACACCAGTTATAATACATTATAAGTGCTTTTGTCACTGTGTGTAGTGTTGCTGCAGAAACGCTCAGTCTCACCACCACACCTGTCACAATGCACAATACTACTAATCCACTATAACATGCTTTCTACAAAGTATATTATACCGTGGTCCCCCCCCCCCTTTTTTTAGTGCCCTGCACAGCAATACCAAAAAATTTTCAGCCCTTTAAATGACTTTTGTGGACATTAACAGAGCGATTTGTGTCACTGCAGATGATGATCTCTAACTGCCCCTACAGCACAGACTGAATAACCTGTCCCTATACTGAAGAGAGACTGGAACTATACCGATATACCAGCTCTGAAAAGGACTTTTGTGGACATTAACATAGCTTTGTGTGACTGCAGCCGATCTCTAACTGCCCCTAAAGCACCGACTGGATACCTCTCCCTAACCTGAAAAGAGACTGTAGAAGGCCTATACCGAAATTCCAGCCCTGAAATGACTTTTGTGGATCTTCACAGCGCTATATGTGTCTAGCAAACTCTCCCTGATGAGCACAGCAGACCTCTCCCTACACTGGCAGAAAGCGGAATGTGAAATGGCCGCCAGGTCAGGTCTATTTATAGGGTAGGGGGACTGTCTATATGCTGGAATGTTTCAATTGGCTGTCCCGTTCCACCTGACGGCTGTGTCATGGGTCAAAGTTCTCCTCAATGTAAACTAATATGGCCGCCGCGAACGACGCAAATTTGGCGGGTAGCGAACAAGCAAAATTTGCCGCGAACCGCAAGGCCATCTCTAGTAGTAAGGATTATAGTTCCTTTTAACCAGCATGATCCAAATGAACTATTTAAACTTCACTAGAAGCTGGAGATAAGCTTTACATAAATATATTTGTGTGATTATACTTGTTCTTTATATGCAGGCTCAGCTATTCCCTGTGCACACTACACACGGATTGTGCTTCACTGCTTCTTTTCACAATCCACATCTATGGATCAGCCAACTCACTGAAAGCAATGCACCCCCTGTGTGGCTGATATTTCATCTCAAGAATAAAGTGAAAGAATGAATAATATATAATAGCCACTGAGAGCTCCCTCCTTATATTTAATACAATAACAAAAACATGGAATAATAACATTGTAAATGTAAAAGTCAAATTAAAATTATTTAGGGTACATGCAATATAAACTGAAAATATGTGTTCACTGAAAATGTACTATACTTGTTCCTTCAAATTACAGAATAAAGTTTAAGTTCAAACTAAGAGTTTTAAAGAAAATGTATAAGGTTTTGTACATCTATTAATATTAGATGTAATAGTAATAATAATATCGAAAGGACTAAAATAAAAAGGTATTTTTTTAATTATTATTATTATTTTTATTCAGGTAAATATGGATATTGTATACAACAAAGGAAGTTGTTTCTGTCTATCATTAAACGGTTTAAATAATGCACTCAGTCAAAAACCTAGCTAAATCTTGAGTTAAAAAAATAGGTCTACTAATTCAAAGTCTACATATATTTTCCCAAAAAATCACGAAAATTATGTCTTTTAATGTTAGTGCATATTGTTGGAATACTTAAACTCCTAGAACTAGTTGTAGATGTATTGTGCTGTGGGCCTCACACGGTTTTTCTATGCTTCCCAGCCAGTTTAATTAAATAATAAGTAAGGGTTAATACACCAAGATATTCTTTTTCTTCTTCTGACTTGGGTTTGTGAAACACATCTGAAGGAATTGGAAGGTGTTAGGGTATGCAGCTAAATAACATGCAATCTATCATTCTTTTTCAACGTAAGATGGTCATAGATGGTCACAGACAGATGGAAATTCAGCTGGTTCAGCAGGAAATGGCTGAAATTTGATCTATCCATAGGGCAGGCTGGTGTTACTGAAGTCAATCTATCGATCGACTTCAGTACAACCAGCCTGTTGCTTTTTTCATTTGCTCACTGCCAGTGGCTTTAGTCACCAATAGTGATGAATGTATTCTTCCAGGCAGGGAAACCTGCTGTCAGAAAATAATAGCACAGTGGGAGGGATTCCCTCATCAACACTGACTGTGTTGATGGGGGAATTGAGCAATTTTCTTTCTTTCAACCATTGGTTGAAGACAAGAAAGTTACATAAAGAATGGCCTGCCTTATTTGTATGAAAGTAAAATATAAAATTTAAACAATGCCTCTAGGTATAGGGATTGTGTATAAGTACTGTGTATTTTTACAGTCAAATTTGAGAAAACCCCCAGTATATGTTTGTTATTCATTTAGTATACCTAAGAAAAAAATGTAAAATTGTCTTACTATTTATATGTCTCTAAGGAGAAGGTGTCTAATCTATTTCTAGACAGTTAATCACAGTGAAAATGAAGATCTGCAAACATGGTACAGAAATGTATTTTTATTAAATAACAAAGATGGTATACTTACCTGCTCTGTGCAACTTTATTGCATAGAGCGGGCTGAGCCTTCACTTCTTTGGTCCCCCCCTGAGACCTTTGGCTCCTCTTCCCTCCAACACACCATAGGAATCTAATTCCAATGGTGGCACACATGTGGGCTTGCTCCTGAGCCAGGCTACATGCATCCATTGACACACACAGTGCGGTTCAGCACCCCCTGCTCCCTCCTCACAGGATTTGTTCGACAGCTGTAAGAGTTCCAACTTCTGCCTCTGTCCTATGAATGCAGAGAGAGAGAGGAGAGAGAATAACTGCAAATGGGAACAGCACTGGATCGAGTAAGTATCTACCGTATCTCACAAAATGAGTACACCCCTCACATTTTTGTAAATATTTTATATATCTTTTCATGTGAAAACACTGAGGAAATGACACTTTGCTACAATGTAAAGTAGTGGGTGTACAGCTTGTATAACAGTGTCAATTTACTGTCCCCTCAAAATAATTCAACACACAGCCATTAATGTCTAAACCGCTGGCAACAAAAGTGAGTACACTCCTAAGTGAAAATGTCCAAATTGGGCCAAATTAGCCATTTTCCCTCCCCGGTATCATGTGACTCGTTAGTGTTACAAGGTCTCAGGTGTGAATGGCGAGTAGGTGTGTCAAATTTGGTGTTATCGCTCTCACTCTCTCATACTGGTCACTGGAAGTTCAACATGGCACCTCATCATGGCAAAGAACTCTCTGAGGATCTGAAAAAAGAATTGTTGCTCTACATAAAGATAGCCTAGGCTATAAGAAGTTTGCCAAGAACCTGAAACTGAGCTGCAACACGGTGGCCAAGACCATACAGCGGTTTAACAGGACAGCTTCCACTCAGAATAGGCTGCGCCATGGTCGACCAAAGAAGTTAAGTGCACGTTCTCAACGTCATATTCAGAGGTTGTCTTTGGGAAAGATGTATGAGTGCTGCCAGCATTGCTGCAGAGGTTGAAGGGGTGGGGGGTCAGCTTGTCAGTGCTCAGACCATACTCCGTACACTGCTTCAAATTGGTCTACATGGCTGCCGTCCCAGAAGGAAGCCTCTTCTAAAGATGATGCACAAGAAGGCCCACAAACAGTTTGCTGAAGACAAGCAGACTAAGGACATGGATTACTGGAACCATGTCCAGTGGTCTAATGAGATCAAGATAATCTTATTTGGTTCAAATGGTGCAAAGCGTGTGTGGCAGCAACCAGGTGAGGAGTACGAAGACAAGTGTGTCTTGCCTACAGTCAAGCATGGTTGTGGGAGAGTCATGGTCTGGGGCTGCATGAGTGCTGCCGGCACTGGGGAGCTACAGTTCATTTAGGGAACCATGAATGCCAACATGCACTGTGACATACTGAAGCAGAGCATGATCCTCTCCCTTCAGAGACTGGGCCGCAGGGCAAGGGCAATATTCCAACATGAAAACGATCCCAAACACACCTCCAAGATGACCGCTGCCTTGCTAAAGAAGCTGAGGGTAGAGGTGATGGACTGGTCAAGCAAGTCTCCAGACCTAAACCCTATTGAGCATCTGTGGGGCATCCTTTAAATGGAAGATGGAGAAGCGCAAGTTCTCTAACATCCACCAGCTCCATAATGTTGTCATGGAGGAGTGGAAGAAGACTGAAGACTTCAGTAGCAACCTGTGGAGCTCTCGTGAAATCCATGCCCAAGAGGATAAAAGCAGTGCTGGAAAATAATGGTGTGAGATACTGTATGTGGGGGGGGGGGGGGGGGGTTGAGATACAAGTGCCTTTTTGACCCTAAATTGATTGTACAATCTATTTTTTTTTCCTAAAAAAAATAACAAACATATTATACTTACCTCCTCTGTGCAGTTGGTTTTGCACAGAGCAGCCTGGATCTTCCTCTTCTCTTCATAGATCCTGGCCCCTCCCTCCTTTTAAGTGCCCATTAGAGCAAGCAGCTTGCTATGGGGGCACCTGAGCCAAGTCAAAGCTCCCTGTGTCCATTCAGACACGGAGCTCTGACCCGGCCCTGCCCCCTCTCTTCATTGTTTGTCTAGCTGACTTTGATTGACAGCAGCGGCAGGCAATGGCACTGCTACTGTGTCTCAGCCAATCAGGAGGTAGAATCTCAGACGATTGAGACACTCATGGACATTGCTGGACAGAGAGGGACCTCAGGTAAGTGTTAGGAGGGCTGCTGTACACATAAGGCTTTTTATCTTAATGCATAGAATGCATTACAATAAAAAAAAAAAACTTCTGCCTTTACAAATCCTTTAATGCCAGGAAATGCCTTAAGGTAAAAAATGTCCAGCCTTTACAATTATGTTAAACATTACTCTCCCTCTCCTAACCATCACAAAGCAAGGAGAACATGTACGGAAGACGTCTTTACGTTGAAGTGGAGATACAGTGCCTTGCAAAAGTATTCGGCCCCCTTGAACTTTGCGACCTTTTGCCACATTTCAGGCTTCAAACATAAAGATATAAAACTGTAATTTTTTGTGAAGAATCAACAACAAGTGGGACACAATCATGAAGTGGAACGAAATTTATTGGATATTTCAAACTTTTTTAACAAATAAAAAACTGAAAAATTGGGCGTGCAAAATTATACAGCCCCCTTAAGTTAATACTTTGTAGCGCCACCTTTTGCTGCGATTACAGCTGTAAGTCGCTTGGGGTATGTCTCTATCAGTTTTGCACATTGAGAGACTGAAATTTTTGCCCATTCCTCCTTGCAAAACAGCTCGAGCTCAGCGAGGTTGGATGGAGAGCGTTTGTGAACAGCAGTTTTCAGTTCTTTCCACAGATTCTCGATTGGATTCAGGTCTGGACTTTGACTTGGCCATTCTAACACCTGGATATGCTTATTTGTGAACCATTCCATTGTATATTTTGCTTTATGTTTTGGATCATTGTCTTGTTGGAAGACAAATCTCCGTCCCAGTCTCAGGTCTTTTGCAGACTCCATCAGGTTTTCTTCCAGAATGGTCCTGTATTTGGCTCCATCCATCTTCCCATCAATTTTAACCATCTTCCCTGTCCCTGCTGAAGAAAATCAGGCCCAAACAATGATGCTGCCACCACAATGTTTGACAGTGGGGATGGTGTGTTCAGGGTGATGAGCTGTGTTGCTTTTACGCCAAACATAACGTTTTGCATTGTTGCCAAAAAGTTTGATTTTGGTTTCATCTGACCAGAGCACCTTCTTCCACATGTTTGTTGTGTCTCCCAGGTGGCTTGTGGCAAACTTTAAACGACACTTTTTATGGATATCTTTAAGAAATGGCTTTCTTCTTGCCACTCTTCCATAAAGGCCAGATTTGTGCAGTATACGACTGATTGTTGTCCTATGGACAGAGTCTCCCACCTCAGCTGTAGATCTCTGCAGTTTATCCAGAGTGATCATGGGCCTCTTGGCTGCATCTCTGATCAGTCTTCTCCTTGTATGAGCTGAAAGTTTAGAGGGACAGCCAGGTCTTCGTAGATTTGCAGTGGTCTGATATTCCTTCCATTTCAATATTATCGCTTGCACAGTGCTCCTTGGGATGTTTAAAGCTTGGGAAATCTTTTTGTATCCAAATCCGGCTTTAAACTTCTCCACAACAGTATATCGGACCTGCCTGGTGTGTTCCTTGTTCTTCATGATGCTCTCTGCGCTTTAAACGGACCTCTGAGACTATCACAGTGCAGGTGCATTTATACGGAGACTTGATTACACACAGGTGGATTCTATTTATCATCATTAGTCATTTAGGTCAACATTGGACCATTCAGAGATCCTCACTGAACTTCTGGAGAGAGTTTGCTGCACTGAAAGTAAAGCGGCTGAATAATTTTGCACGCCCAATTTTTCAGTTTTTTTATTTGTTAACAAATTTTGAAATATCCAATAAATTTCGTTCCACTTCATGATTGTGTCCGATTTGTTGTTGATTCTTCACAGAAAATTACAGTTTTATATCTTTATGTTTGAAGCCTGAAATGTGGCAAAAGGTCGCAAAGTTCAAGGGGGCCGAATACGTTTGCAAGGCACTGTATCTGAATGATGCCTGCAGCTGCAGGCATCAATCAGATATAGTTTTTTCCTGCAAGCAATTTACTATCATATAAAAGCAATCATATTGGCTGCTCAGCCGCTTGATTGCTTTTCAGTTGATCAGAGATGACCTACCCCCCTCCTGCCACCCTTGTTGATTTCGCTGAGCCAGAGAATGAATCATCTGGTGGCAGTCATTTACCATAGAGCTGACCATACACCAGATGGTCCCCGGCCATCTTTATGACTCTTGGAGGCCATGAGCGACGTCATGACTTCCAGCGCCGGCAGATGTAAACACTGCCGTTTTTTTAGCTGGAAAGCCTGAGATCTTTTTTTTTTATCGCAGGCTTTCCAGCATAGGGGAGAGATTCGGGGACTTATAGACTCCAGATCTCTCCATAAAGAGGACCTGTCATGTCCTATTTCTATTACAAGGGATGTTTACATTCCTTGTAATTGGAATAAAAGTAATAAAAAAAAATGTAAATGGAAAGAGTAAAATATTTAAAAAAGCAAACAAACAAACATGCTCACACGCAAAAGCGAACGCATACATAGGTCGCACACTCATATATAAATGGCATTCAAATCACATGTGAGGCATCCCTGAAAACATTAGAGCAAGAGCAATAATTCTAGCACAGGACATCAACTGTAACTTTAAACTAGTAACCTGTAAACATTCTTAAATTGTAGCCTATGGAGATTTTTTTTTTTTTTTTAAACGCAAAGAAGTCTTTAACAAACATAAATAGATATTCACATCAGAGAAGATACAGCATATAAAAAAGTATCACAATACCATATCCCCTATGGAGATTATAAAGTACCGAAGTTTGGTGCCATTTCATAAGTGTGCGCAGTTTTAAAGCATGACATGTTAGGTATCTATTTACTCAGAGTAACATCAACTATAACTTTATACTTTTCCAAAAAAAAAATTGCATTTGAAAAATTGTTGTGAAAATACCCTGTGACATAAAAAATTTCAATGACTGTCATTTTATTCCCTAGGGTCTCTGCTAATATATATATATATATATATATATATATATATATAATGTTTGGGGGTTCTTAATAATTTTCTAGTAAAAAAATGATGATTTTTACATGTAGGAGAGGAGTGCCAGTATAGGCCTGGGCTGGAAGTGGTTGGTAACCAGAAATTTCTATTTATTTGTTTTTTTTTAAAGTCATGATGATGTGTTAAAATGATTATAAAGTCTTGCGTTTTTTTTTTTTAACCACTTCAGCCCCGGAAGGTTTTACCCCCTTCCTGACCAGGCCCTATTTTGCGATTCGGCACTGCGTTACTTTAACGGACAACTGCGTGGTCGTGCGACGCTGTACCCAAACAAAATTTGTGTCCTTTTTTCCCCACAAATAGAGTTTTCTTTTGCGATTTTTATTTTTTGCACTATAAACAAAAACATATCAACAACAGTGAAAAAAAAACAATCAAGAGGTCTATTCTGCCATAATTGTCATAATTGTCCTCCCTACCTGTGAGAGGGTAATTGACAGCTCAGACCACATTTACAGCCTGCTGTGTGTGCGCGGGAGTGACGTTACCTTGGCCTGACAATCAAACTTGTTTATCACGCATAAAACTTTGGAATGCTGCTAGATGTTTACTTAGGAATGTAGTCACCTGAAGAAGTACATTCTAGATAAAGCAGATAAAGATAAAAGTGAAAGATCATAAGGAAAAAGGAAAGAATACGGGGGAGGGATATGAGAATGCAGTACTTCCCCTCCAAGTGGCCAGACCCATAGTGCAGTGGGGTGAAAAGTTAAAAGTTGGTAAGGGGGAAATATTTGACCCACCACGTGGGGCCCTCAGAGGTATGTTCCAGATCCCTTTTTTTTTATCTAGTGTATTGTGGAGGTGGGCAGTGAGATTTTCCATCCATTTAACATCCCAAATCTTTGCATGTAGGGTAAGGTTGATAATCAATTTTCATTTGAGAGCTCATAAGAATTTTGCTGCTGTTAGTATATGTGTAAGTAATGTTCTGGCACGCTTAAAGCGGAGTTCCGGGCACAGAAGTCATTTTTCACTGAACATACCCCCGGGACAGTCAGGGCTAGCACATTCCACAATGGCTAGCCTCTGATCTGTCCCGGTTCGCACTTACCTTTTAGAAGAAATACTTACTTATAAAATTTCTTCCACAGCGTTTCCATCTCTCTTGTGGGCAGCTGAAGCCGGCGCGGTCCTCTTCTGTGTCTTCTTCCGCGTCTTCTTGTCCCAGAATGCGCCTGCACCGGCCCCTCTCGTCACTTCCGGTGCGGCAGTGACGAGCGGGGCAGGTGCCATCGCATTGATTCCTTGGAGCGATGACGTTCAGCTCCCAGGAATCATCGCGAAGGAGGAAGTGACGGGTGAGCCGCGGCGCTGAGGGAGGAAGTACTCTGAGGTGAGTATTTACGATCTTCATTTACAAGGTGAGTAAACAAAAAAAAAAAAACCTAACTATCCAATTCCCTTTCAGGTGATGTCTAACTAGCGGAGGGGCACAAAAAAATATCGATTTTGTGCCCGGAACTCCGCTTTAAATAAATCTTGCAGAGGTAAGCCTTAGAGGCAAATATTAGGAGAAAAGGGAATCCAGGTGTTGAATATGCAGTGGATCACGGTGCGTTCTCTGTCCCAAACTGGTTTATTGAGGGGCATAGTCAATATATCTGTTGACGAGAGCCAAGGGTTTGTTTGCATTGCCAGCACATGTATGTGGATGGGAGATATAAATTATGTAGAAGTTTTGGGATTTGATACCAACATATAATTTACCATATTTCCAAGGGTACTTTTTTCACCATCTTCTCCCATTTTTCCATGCAGGGGTGATAAAATGGAACCTATGAGGAAAGTTAATACAGCGGTTTGTAAATATAAAAAAAACAAGCGTTTAAGTAAGCACACCAGGCAAATTTGTTAAGTTATATTGGAGGATTGTAGCGTGTAAGAAATTCCTGTTTTGGTAGCGCAAATATGTTGTTATGTTCCTTGGATGAGGTAATTTGGTCTATATGCACTGGCTTCCAGCACAGTGAATATCTGGTCGGCTACCCTTGCTGTGGGTTATCCGCCTGCGCCAGTTCTTGTCCTGCGTGTGACATACACGGATGCACTTGTTGCGCCTGTGTGACGGCAGTGGCGCACACGGGACTCTCCAGGCTACTGGGATGGTGGCATTCTCACCGCCATTGTCGCCTGCTCTGGATTTATGAGTGCAGTCTAGCCCCTAGCTGTGCCCACTGCATGGTGCTTGATGTGGGATGGCCACTTCCCTATAGGGTGGGATGGCGTGGCACACAAAGTCAGGACTCCAGTTGGCTGTTGTGGAGCAACCACCATACTGCACAGCTGTCTGCGCTTTGCAGATATTCTGTTAAAGGTATAGTTTTTTTCTATTTCTTCACACAAGTCACTTCCCCCTGCTTCACTACCTTTCCTATTCAATTTTCCCCTTCTTGCACGGTTCAACATATCTCCAGGCTTGTTGGTCCTCTCTCTGGGTTTTGTTATATACCCTTTACTTTGTATATTTTCTTTTCTCTCCTTTACACTGTTTCTTTGGTGTTATATGGTATCCTTCTATGTCCCCACACTATACACCTATCACACGTTTTTAACTCTAGCAGTTTTTTTGAGCCCTGTCTCCCCTCCCGCCTCCTTTTTTTAGGGGGAGTGCCATTCCAAACCCCCCTTTTTTGGTGCCTGGCCCTGGGTCCATTCACCATCACCATCTCTGTGGTGGTCTCCCCACAGTATTGAGATCCAGTTGTCAATAAATGTACATGTTGGTGTAGATCATTCCTTTATCTTCCAGTTTATCACCGCCCATGTAAGTATACTCCTCATATATATGTTAGAGATTTTTCCTGGATTTTAGTGTGCCCTTTTAACATAAATGCATCAATTCAAAACCATTTAATTTACTGCTGTTCTTTTATGACATGGTTTTTCCACAGATATACACAAAAAATTCAGAACTTGGGTGTCTCCTAATGAAGTGGTTGTTGCCCAATGAAACGCGTAGAGATCACAGCCTATGTGAATTGAATAATCGCATATCCCAAAAATCATGGGTGATATTTTGCATATACATGCTTGATTTTTTTTGTTATTTGACAATGTTAAACAAAAACGCAACGATGTTTGTTCTTTTGTATCTTGTAATACATTTTGCATGTTTTTTTAACATTTTGTTGGATCATTGTATTCAACATCACTCACAAAAGTCCCATGGGCATGTCTTTTTGGCTTTATAAATAGAGATGTATAGAACTGTTCGCCGGCGAACAGTTCCTGGCGAACTTCGCATGTTCGCGTTCGCCGCTGCGGGCGAACATATGCGATGATCGGTCCGCCCCCCATAATACATCATTGAGGCAAACTTTGACCCTGAACCTCACAGTCAGCAGACACATTTCCAGCCAATCAGCATACCTCCCTCCCACACCCTCCCACCTCCTATAAATAAGCAAGGGCAGCATCCATCTTAGATCATTCTGAAGCAGTGTGTGTAGTGAGAGTAGGGAGAGAGCTGCTGCTGCTGCTGCTGCTGCTGCTGCTGTTAAGCTAGGGACAGTTAGTCAGTGTTCCTGGTCTTGCAGTGTTCTTGGTCCACTACTGCTGTAAGGACAGCACCCCAAAAAGCCCTTCTAAGGGCTGGTATTTGTGTAATTTTATATATATATATATATATATATATATATATATATATATAGCGTCCCCAAAAGCCCTTTTAAGGGCTGGTAATTGAGTTGTTTCTTCTTATATATATATATATATCTATCTATCTAGTGTCCCCAAAAGCCCTTTTAAGGGCTGGTAATTGAGGTTTTTTTTTTTTTATTTATATATATACATATATATATATTTAGCGTCCCCAAAAGCCCTTTTAAGGGCTGGTAAGGTAATAGAGTTTTTTCTATATATATATATATATATATATATATATTGTACACTGTGACTGCAGTTGCCTGCCCGCTGTGTGTGAGGCCACAGACCTACCACAGACTGTACTGTGTGCCCACCACACTCATTTCGGGTGGCACAGGCACAGTACCTGGCATTTTAAAAAATATATTTTTTTTCCTCTGTCATAATTGCAGTGAGTGCTGTGTCAGGTCCACAGAGTGCACTGTACCCACTGCAGTGCACTGCCCACCACTGATATATATACGGTGGCACAGCATCTTGTTGCAATAAATTGAAAAAAAAAACGGAAAATTTATATCAAATACTTACCGTAATTTTCCTTTCCTGATGGACTCCATGGCAGCATACGTATCGGGTTTGGCCCCGCCTCCAAACCTACCCATAGGACCTCACTCCCATAAATCTTTGCTCCTGTTCAGCACACGTGTTCTGTAACTATCCACAGAAATCCGGGAGGGAACTCCTGCTGCCATGGAGTCCATCAGGAAAGGAAAATTACGGTAAGTATTTGATATAAATTTTCCGTTTTCCTGACAGACTCCATGGCAGCATACGTATCGGGAAATAACTCGCCGTACACACAGGGTGGGCAGGTGCTGAACAGAAAAGTTTAATGCATTTTGTCAAACAGACAGGACTTGCAAACCAAAATTCACAGAAGAAAGAGCCGCTGGCTCAACACAGTAATGGGATAAAAAAGTGTTAATAGAGGACCACGACGCTGCTCTGCAGATGACTTCAGGGCCACATGTCTGGATACTGCCCAGGAGGTAGAGATGCTCCGCGTCGAATGAGCTGTAACTACTGCTGGAGGGGTCAAGCCCTTAG
Source organism: Pelophylax lessonae (assembly GCF_965119305.1). Lineage (NCBI taxonomy): Eukaryota > Metazoa > Chordata > Amphibia > Anura > Ranidae > Pelophylax > Pelophylax lessonae. The sequence goes on from NC_138769.1 coordinate 247,112,289, forward strand.
CCCTATAAGCCCACTGGATGGTCTGGATGATCCAAGAGGAAATGGATCTCGTCGAGGCTCTTGAACCTTTGTTTTTTCCATAGAAGGTAACAAAAAGATGTTCTGATTTTCTGAAAGAGGAAGTGGCATCTAAATATTTCTTAATACACTTTCCAACATCCAGCGGATGAACCGAAGATTCTTCCTCTTCCTGTCTAAAGGTTGGTAACACTGTTTCTATGTTTTCATGGAAGACAGAAGTCCTTTTTGGTCTCGCATCCAGCATGGGAATGAGCACCACTCTGTCAGGAAAAAATGTTAAGAAAGGCTCTTGTGTTCCAAAGGACCCAATTTCCGACACTCTTTTTGCTGAGGTTACAGCTACCAGAAACACTGTTATCAGTGTAAGCTCTCTTATGGTCAAGGAATCAGACATGTCTTGAATCTGACCCGCCAGGAAATCCAGAACTAGAGGCAGATCCCACTTGGGAAACCTAGGTTTTCTCTGAGGTCTGATTCTCACTGCTCCTTGGAAGAATTGACGAATTAAGGCATGAGTGGCCCAGGAGATCCCTGTAAAAGCGGAAATAGCCGAGACCTGGACTCTGAGCGAACTCACTGATAGAGGCAAGTCCAATCCTGATTGGAGAAAGCTCAATACATCCTGGATCTTAATGGAAGATTGAGGATCAGGCCTTGTAGTCAACTGTGCAGAAAATTTTTCCCAGATTCTCTGATAAACTCTGTTCGTTGAGTTTCTTCTAGCACTAAGCAATGTAGAAATCGCCGTTTCTGGACAGCCTAAAGCCTGTAACCTCCTCCTCTCAACATCCAGACCCTGAGATGTAGACGGTCTGGGCACGGATGGAGTACAGACCCCTGGGACAACAGATCCGGTCTTAAGGGTAGCGGGATTGGGTCTCGGACACTGAGTAGCGTCAGAAGGGGAAACCATGGCCTGTTCGGCCAGAAGGGAATCACCGCCACTACCTCCACTGGCTCCGACCTGAGTCTCCGAAGAAACTGTAACACAATCGGAATTGGTGGGAAGGCATATGCCCTGTGGAATCTCCACTGATCCGAGAGTGCATCCATCCCTGATGCTTGTGGATCTCTGAATCTTGAATAGTACTTCGGCAGTTTGTGATTGCAGGGGGAGGCGAAGAGGTCTACCTCTGGAGAGAACCCCAATGTTAGGATCCAGTCGAACGTTTCCTTGTGAAGGGACCACTCGTTGTTGTCCAGGTCCACTCTGGACAGGAAGTCTGCTTTGACATTCTGGACTCCTGGAACATAAACCGCTGAAAGATTCGAGAGATTTCTCTGTGCCCAGGACATAATCGGCTCCACTTCCCTCAATAGGGACCAGCTGCGTGTTCCCCCTTGCTTCCTGATGTATGCCACTGCTGAGGTGTTGTCCAGACGCAGCATGACAGGTTGGTCTTTTGTCAGGTGAGAAAAAGCCCGAAGAGCTTGGAATGCTGCTCGGAGTTCCAGTATGTTGGATACTATTCCTCGAGTGGAAAACTCCCACCTGTCCTGTGCCACCTCCGACAGACAGTGGGCACCCAGCCTATGTTGCTGGCGTCCGAGGTAACCACTACCCACGGAGCCGGCTCCAGAGAGTGGCAGTTCAGCAGGTGGTCTCTGCACAACCACCAGGGGAGACTCGCTCTCATTGAAGGGGTTAAGAAGATGCGTTGATCCAGATGCCACGTATCCCATTGCTGAAGGAATCCCTTCTGAAAGGGTCTCATCCTCCACAGGGCCCACTTCACCATGGGGACTACTGCGACCATAGTCCCGATCACCTTCAGGCATTGACGTGCCTGAAGATGAGAGGATGAGAGGGCAAAGCGAATCCTGTCTCGAAGTGTCCCTATTTTTTCCTCTGGAAGAGAGATAGTCGCCTTCTCTGTGTCGAACAGAGCGCCCAAGTAGATCAGGGACTGAGTTGGAATCAGGTGACTCTTTTCCTTGTTGAGTAACCAACCAAACTTCTGGAGAGTGGACACGACCTGCTCCAGATGAACTAATAGTTGGTCTCTGTCTTGGGACAACAGGAGGAGATCGTCCAAATAGTGGTGAAGACGGATACCTTTCAATCTCAGTAGGGCTACCACGGCCAATAAGATTTTTGAAAAGGTCCGTGGAGATGTTGAGAGCCCGAATGGGAGACAGATAAATTGAAGATGTAATCCTCCCACTTCGAACCGGAGAAACCTTTGAAAATCTTCATCCACAGGGACATGAAAGTAGGCGTCTTTCAAGTCGATGGACACCATCCAATCTGCCGGCTGGACTGACTGCTGTATGGACAACAGGGTCTCCATTTTGAACCTTTCTTTTTTTATGAATTTGTTCAAGAAGGTTAAATCTATTACTGGTCTCCATGATCCGTTCTTCTTTTGGACCAGAAAGAGCGGAGAATATATTCCTTGGCCTCGCTCGGACTCTGAAACGGAGATGACAGCCCCTTGAGCAATGAGAGCTTCGACGTAAGAAAACAAAATCTGACGCCTTTCTTCTAGGAATGGTATGGCGGTAGGTAGGAACCTTGAGCCTGGCCTCTCCTTGAAGACCCACTTGTGGCCTGAGGACACCGTCCTGACGGCCCAGGGGTCCTGAATCGAAGCCGCCCAGACATTCCGGAAGGAGCGTAGACGCGCACCCACCCGACATGTCTGAGCGGGCCCACCTTCAAAAGGACATAGCGGGCTCACGGTCCCCCGAGGAGACATTCTTTGTCGTCTTCCTGGAAGACTGTCTGGATCTCCAGTTCCGGTTGAACTCCCGACCAGGTCTATAAGAACAAGCTTCCCTGGCCCGGTCAGGAACAAATTTTCTGGTAGGCTGTCCTTTCTTGACGTTGAACTGGCGCCGATCCTGGGGAAGAAACCCAGACTTACCGCCCGTAGCCCGGGTTATGGCCTCGTCAAGTTTATTCCCGAAAAGGGAGGACCCCTCAAAGGGAATATGGCACCAAACCTGCTTTGATGCCGGATCCGCAACCCAAGGGCGGAGCCAAAGAGCTCTCTTAGCTGTGACCGAGGACAGCATAACCCTTGCCAATAGACGGATCAGGTCTATGGAAGCCTCCCCAAGGAACGACGAGCCCAGTCTAAGCTCCTGGATTGGAGCGCTTCTGGTGTAACGCTCCTGCGTTTCTTATATGGTGTGGATTTTCAGCTGCAGAAATAGATCCACGTCAGTAGTCATGTAAGAGATATGCTGAGATACCATTCCCAACCTCAATGACTCATCATGTGTGGAAGGTCTTATTTCAGCCAGTAAATACACACAGTTAGCAAGCTGGTTCCTAGAATGACTTTATGTATGTGGTAACACAATGATGAAGGTTGAGGGATAGGTTGAGTGGAGGTGATAGGTGATAGACACTTGAAGGTGAGACAGTAGCAGATGGATGCAGGAAGGTTTAGCAATGTTGTATGATAGCAGATGATAGAATAGCAGGTGGACATACAAAAGAGATCAACCCAGTGCAGAAAAGTAGCAGTAGTCTCAAGAGCTAGCAATCTAGTTTATGCAGATGTAATAAACAGTCTTTACTATGCAGAGCTAGATAGTGTAAGCTTAGTATAAGTTTATAGAGAATTCCCCTGCGGGGTACTTAGCACTATTAGCGATACAGCCGAAGGGTGGTTCAGGAGAGGCGGATGATCCAGTAGCGGGATAAAGGGATCAGCGCAGCGAGGTTCCGTCAGCGAAGTAAGCTTGCAAGCATGGAAGCTTCAAGCAAGGTTAGCATCCAAGTAAGGGTGTTTGAACGAACACATGTGAGTGAGAACCGACGCCTTAAATAGCCATCTAGTCCGGCGCTGAGTGATGACAGCTCCAGTCTTAAAGGTGTATGCGCACCTTTCCAAAAGTAAATGGTAGGGCGCATACACTTGTGGAAAGTGTAATTTAGGGTACCAAAGGTACCGGAACATTACATCTGGCCACCTCCTCCGACACCGATCTGACCGATTCGTCTACCACATCAGCCCAAGACTCCATGGCCTTGGATAGAGCGGCTAAAGCCAGGACTGGCTTGCAGGCCATACCTGCTGTGAGATAGATTCTCTTCAAATCGGAGTCCATCCTTCGGTCCAACGGGTCTTTAAATTAGACCGTATCTTCTAAAGGAAGGGTCACATGCTTGACCAGTCTCATGACTGCTGCGTCAACTAGCGGAGGAGACTCAAGATGTTTCACATCATCCTCTTTGAAGGGGTAAAGTTTCGCCATCTTAGGTACTAAGGAATTCTTACGTTCCACCTTTCTCCACTCCTCCGAAATAATTTCTCCCAACTCTCCCAGAAAGGGAAAATTAACCCGCTCCTTGTTGAGCTGTTTAAAGTACTTCTTTTGCTTAGGAGGGGGAACAGCTGACTCTTCCCAGTTTAAAGTCTCCCTGACCGCTTTAACTAGGGAAGGCACCAAAGCATATTCGAAACCCAGGCAGGGATCCTCATCTTCAGAGTCGCTACCTGACAAAAGCACCGACTGATGGCTTGTCTGGGCCGACTCGAAATCTTCCTGTACTTGAAGTGCTACAGGGGAAGGGCTTGGGGAAGCCGTTGCAGTGTCTTGAGAACAACTGACACCCATTTCAGCCAAAGAGTCCTTTACTACTCTCTTAACCAAAGCCTCAATGCGTTGATCAGAGGTATCCCTCTCTCCCGCAGCCTGGGAGAAACATCTGTCACAGAAAAACGTCCTCTCTGGGACACTAGCGCCACAGCCTTTGCAACCTGCTTTGTCAGGTCTCTGTGCGTGGCTGGCTGAAGTGGACGCTTTACGATGATGGGAACCCGAACGGGATTTTCCTGTAGAGTGCCGGTGGCGAGAACTCGAACGTCTTTCACTTCTTTGAGAAGAGTGTCTAGTCTCTGAACGAGGAGGGCTGTAAACAAAGGAAACAAGAAAAAACAAACAGGAAGCTAGGAACACTTGAGTTCCTACCCCCACCCCCTATAACCCACACCCCCACCAAGAAGCCCCCAATACCTGTTAGGGGCGGGCTGACCACCGGAGGGCAAAGTAGCTTCCATTCTGATGCTGACCTACAAGAATGAGCCAGACAGCAATGTCAGAAAACCAGCAAAAGAGGGGGGGGAGGGGGGGGCGCTCCCAAACTGGGGCCAGTACTCACCAAGAACCAGAGGTTAGCAGGCAGAGCGGCAGCGAACAGCAGGCGTCCAAAAACCGATCGGATGCGGAGTATAGAACACCCAGTATCAGCAGTGTGTATAAACACAACACTGCTGACAGTTCTGGGGTTTAAATATGGCGCCTGGTGACATCATCAGCGATCGCCACCGACGCCGACTCACTGCGCATGCGCCGAGCTCCTACTGCACACGCGCGAGAGCCAAGCCTCGTTCTCGAGGCGCCGCACATGCGCAGTAGCGTACCGCACCGGCGGCCGGTCAGGAAGTGAACCGCTGACCGGCCCCGGACCACTAGCCACCAGGGAAGGCAGGAAAGACCAGGTAAGAGACAAATACACAAAAACCAGGCAATACATAAGCATATAAAATAGCTGCCATGGAGTGTTACTCACGAACCGCAGACCACCAGGGATGGATGCACACCGGACTTATCTCTTCAAGGGTACCGGCCACCCGCAGCAGCTGGGCTTTTTGGCCAAGGCTGCTACATCTTCGCCCCTACTCCATACCCCGCAGCAGCTGGGGCTTATTGGAGAGCTCCATACCCGACTGGTAGAGCCATCCATCACCCGGAATCCATCTTCAGGTAGGATATCAGGTAATCCCTTTGGAGGACAAAAAAAGAACACGTGTGCTGGGAGTGAGGTCCTATGGGTAGGTTTGGAGGCGGGGCCAAACCCGATACGTATGCTGCCATGGAGTCTGTCAGGAAAAATATGTTTTATTATTGCAGTTGCCTGGGCTGCCAGTGACTGTCAGGTCCACAGAGTGTACTGTGCCCACTGCAGTGCCACTGTGTGCCCACCCACCACTGATATATAAGGTGGCACAGCAGCTTGCAAAGTAAAAAAATATATATTTTTTTTTAAATTGCAGTTGCCTGGGTGCCAGTGACTGCTGTCAGGTCCACAGAGAGTGTACTGTGCCACTGCCCACCCACCACTGATATATAAGGTGGCACAGCAGCTTGCAAAGTAAAAAAAAATATATATATTTTTTAAATTGCAGTTGCCTGGGTGCCAGTGACTGCTGTCAGGTCCACAGAGAGTGTACTGTGCCACTGCCCACCCACCACTGATATATAAGGTGGCACAGCAGCTTGCAAAGTAAAAAAAAATATATATATATTTTTTTAAATTGCAGTTGCCTGGGTGCCAGTGACTGCTGTCAGGTCCACAGAGAGTGTACTGTGCCACTGCCCACCCACCACTGATATATAAGGTGGCACAGCAGCTTGCACTCATAGTACAACAGTAACAACACATTAAAAAAAATGACAGGCAGAGGCAGGCCACCCCGCAAGGGCCGTCATGGTCGTGGTGCTGTGATTTCCTTAGGCCCTAGAATAATGCCCAGTGTTCAGAGGCCACCACAGACCCTGAACTCAAAAAATTCTGAGGCCATAGTTGACTGGCTTACACAGGACACCCAATCATCTACAGCTTCCGCTCGGAACCTTAATGTACCATCCTCCTCCAGCTCAGCTGCGGGCACCTCTCAATTTACCACTCGCCAGCCCGCCGGCACCACCACCAACACTAGCACCACAGCCGCTTCACTTGATCCATCAGAAGAGTTATTTTCACATCAGTTGGAAGAAATAAGTGATGCGCAACTATTAGTGCCAGAGGATGTAGATAACGGGGATATGTCTCAGTCAGGCAGCATTATACACATGGACGTACATTGTGATGATGATGATGTTGTACCTGCTGCTGCTGCCTTTGCTGAGTTGTCAAGTGAAGCGGCTGATGATGACGATGTGTCTGTGGATGTCACCTGGGTGCCTGCTCGAAGAGCAGAAGAAGAGGGGGAAAGTTCAGATGGGGAGACAGAGAGGAGGAGGAGACAAGTTGGAAGCAGAGGGAGGAGGTCATCGCAAGGAGCTAGTGGCGCAGTCAGACAGCATGTTGATTCGGCACCCGGGGTCAGCCAGACAGCACGCCAATCAACGCAAGCTGTTGCCACCACCAGAATGCCGTCCTTGCAAAGCTCAGCAGTGTGGCATTTTTTTTGTGTGTCTGCCTCTGATATCAGCGATGCCATTTGTAACCTGTGCCAAAAGAAACTGAGTCGTGGGAAGTCCAACACCCACCTAGGTACAACTGCTTTGCGAAGGCACATGATCTCACATCACAAACGCCTATGGGATCAACACATGAGTAAAAGCAGCACACAAACTGAAAGCCACCATCCTCCTCCTGGTCCAGCATCTTCAGCCACGTCAACCACTGCTGTCCTCCATGCCCCCTATCAACAACCCGCCCCTCCGCCTCTCACCTTCAGCAGTTCCTGCTCACCTGCCCACAGTCAGGTGTCTGTCAAGGAAATGTTTGAGCGTAAGAAGCCAATCTCACAGAGTCACCCCCTTGCCCGGCGTCTGACAGCTGGCTTGTCGGAACTCTTAGCCCGCCAGCTTTTACCATACAAGCTGGTGGAGTCTGAGGCCTTCAAAAAATTTGTCGCTATTGGGACACCGCAGTGGAAGGTACCCGGCCGAAATTATTTTTCACAAAAGGCAATCCCCAACCTGTACTCTATTGTGGAAAAGGAAATCATGTCCCGTCTGGCACACAGTGTTGGGGCAAGGGTCCATCTGACCACTGATAGCTGGTCTGCAAAGCACGGTCAGGGCAGGTATATAACTTACACTGCGCATTGGGTAAACCTGCTGGCGGCTGCCAAGCATGGAATGCGTGGCTCTGCTGCAGAGGAGTTGGTGACACCGCCACGACTTGCAGGCAGGCCTGCTGCCACCTCCTCTACTCCTCCTACTCCATCCTCTTTGCTAACCTCCTCGGCTGAGTCCTCTTCTGCTGTTGCGTCTTGCTCCACACCAACTGCACCCCCCCAGCTCCCCAGGGGCTATTCCACATGCCGGATACGACAGTGTCACGCTGTCTTGGGGTTGACTTGCCTGAAAGCAGAGAGTCACACCGGACCAGCACTACTGTCCGCCCTGAACGCACAGGTGGATCAGTGGCTGACCCCGCACCAACTGGAGATCGGCAAAGTGGTGTGTGACAATGGCAGCAATTTGTTGGCAGCATTGAATTTGGGCAAGTTGACACATGTGCCATGCATGGCACATGTGTTGAATCTGATTGTGCAACGTTTTGTGCAGAAGTACCCAGGCTTACAGGACGTCCTCAAGCAGGCCAGGAAGGTGTGTGGCCATTTCAGGTGTTCCTACACGGCCATGGCGCACTTTGCAGATATTCAGCGGCGAAACAACATGCCAGTGAGGCGCTTGATTTGCGACAGCCCGACACGTTGGAATTCAACACTGCTACTGTTCGACCGCCTGCTCCAACAAGAAAAAGCGGTCAACGAGTATTTGTATGACCGGGGTGCTAGGACAGCCTCTGCGGAGCTGGGTATTTTTTTGCCACGTTACTGGACGCTCATGCGCAATGCCTGTAGGCTCATGCGTCCTTTTGAGGAGGTGACAAACCTAGTGAGTCGCACCGAAGGCACCATCAGCGACATCATCCCATATGTTTTTTTCCTGGAGCGTGCCCTGCGAAGAGTGCTGGATCAGGCCGTAGATGAGCGTGAAGAGGAAGAGGAAGAGTTGTGGTCACCATCACCACCACCAGAAACAGCCTTACCATCGATTGCTGGACCTGCGGCAACACTGGAAGAGGAGTGTGAGGAAGAGGAGTCAGAGGAGGAATGTGGCTTTGAGGAGGAGGAACACCAACCACAGCAGGCATCCCAGGGTGCTCGTTGTCACCTATCTGGTACCCGTGGTGTTGTACGTGGCTGGGGGGAAGAACACACCTTCAATGACATCAGTGAGGACGAGGAATTGGACATGAGTAGCTCGGCATCCAACCTTGTGCAAATGGGGTCTTTCATGCTGTCATGCCTGTTGAGGGACCCTCGTATAAAAAGGCTGAAGGAGAACGACCTGTACTGGGTGGCCACTCTACTAGACCCCCGGTATAAGCAGAAAGTCTGTGATATGTTACCCAATTACCGGCAGTCGCAAAGGATGCAGCAGCTACAAAATAAGTTAAAAAGTATGCTTTACACAGCATATAAGGGTGATGTCACAGCACAACGGGAATCCAACAGGGGAAGAGGTGAAAGTAATCCTCCTCCTACCACCACAACCACGCCGGCAAGGACAGGACGCTTTACAGACGTCTTGTTGATGGAGGACATGCGGAGCTTTTTTAGTCCTATGCATCGCCACAGCCCTTCGGGGTCCACCCTCAGAGAACGACTCGACCGACAGGTAGCAGACTACCTTGCCTTAACTGCAGATATCGACACTCTGAGGAGCGATGAACCCCTTGACTACTGGGTGTGCAGGCTTGACCTGTGGCCTGAGCTATCCCAATTTGCCATTGAACTTCTGGCCTGCCCCGCTTCAAGTGTGCTGTCAGAAAGAACCTTCAGCGCAGCAGGAGGTATTGTCACTGAGAAGAGAAGTCGCCTAGGTCAAAAAAGTCTTGATTACCTCACGTTTATTAAGATGAATGAGGCATGGATCCCGAAGGGACTGACAGTGGGGGATGCATTTGACTAAAAAAGGCCTGGTGATGACTGAGATGCCTTGGCCTAAAAATGGTCCACACGCTGCTGTATATAATCATTCTCTGCATGCCGGATGACTTACGTGACGTCTCCGCCACCAACTACGGTTCAAGCCGCAATGTTTTAGTGCACTTTCTGCCTTAAAACCTAAATTTTTCAGGCCGCTGCTACAGCAGCGGCTGCAACAATACCTGCTTTTTCATGCATGTGTACATGCCTAATTTTTCTGGCCTCTGGTGCTACACTGTGGCTGCAAAAAAACAAAAAACAAAAAAAAAGGCACATACATGTGTCAATTCCCCTTCGTGATCGTTACCTTGTCGTGGTTAAGGGGCTTGCGTATCACAATGAATCGATCACCTCTAGGATTGTGTTGGCACACCCCAGATGATAAGGTCGTTGCTTCATTGTGTACAGACCAAAAGCGATCCGCAGGATAATTTTTCATAGAAAAAACATTCATTTTCTTTCATTCTTTCTGCGGAGCTGGGTATTTTTTGGCCGCGTTACTGAATGCTCATGAACAATGGCTGTAGGCTAATGCGTCCTTTTGCGGAGGTGACAACCCTGGTGGTCAGTCGAACCCAAGGCAACATCATCGACCTCATCCCATATGCGTTTTTTCTGGAGCGTGCCCTGCGAAGAGTACTGGATCAGGCTGTAGATGAGCATGAAGAGGAAGAGTTGTGGTCCCCATCACCACCAGAAGCAGCCTTGTCATTGTCAATTGCTGGACCTGTGGCAACGCAGAGAGAGGAGTCTGAAGAAGAGAAGTCAGAGGAGGATGTTGGCTTTGAGGAGGTGGAATACCAGCCACAGCAGGCGTCCCAGGGGGCTTGTTGTCACCTTTCGGGGACCCTTGGTGTTGTACGTGGCTGGGTGGAGGAAGAGACCTTCAATGATGTCAGTGAGGACAAGGAACGGGACATGGCTAGCTTGGTATCCAACCTTGTGCAAATGGGGAGTTTGCGGTTGTGCAAATGGACTGACTGACTGTTAAACGGGGAGTTTGGTCTGTCAGAGTTTGGTCTGTCACTGTGAAGCGGGCGACGGGCGTAACCCTTACACTACTTGACCGATAAAACATCATACCTGATCGTATTCACACACTGGATGTTTTAGTGCTGGTTTACACTGCCGCTACCACTAAAGTAGTGTCCCTTCCAGTGCGACTTTGGCGCGACTTAGCGCGACTTTGGCGCGACCTCATCGCGAGGCGACTTTTTATTTGGCCAATCACAATATCATGTTTTGTGACCGCCACCTAATTTCCTTTTCCTGTTTTTTGTTTTACATATTTCCCCATGTGTGCAGTGTTGTCTGTGTCATAGCTCAACTGATAGGCATGTTTGCCTTGGCATATCATATTTCAGCTTGCCAGAAAGAAAAAAAGACAGCTGGAAAGACACTGCATTAGTTTTCTACTAAAAATTATAAGAAAAATGCTGTTTTTTTGGGGTTCTGGACATGCTACAGAGCTGAAACTTGACAGGTACACTTTTTAGACCCCCCAGACACTAAATACAAAAAATGACATGCCTGCCTAAAAAAATGCCCGATAAATGCCTGCAAGATTAAAAGCCAGCCGCAGAGAAGCCATATTCCTGAAAATATAAGAAAAATGCTGTTTTTTAGGGGTTCTGGACATGCTACAGAGCTGAAACTTGACAGGTACACTTTTTAGACCCCCCAGACACTAAATACAAAAAATGACATGCCTGCCTAAAAAAATGCCCACTAAATGCCTGCAAGAGAAAAAGCCAGCCGCAGAGAAGCCGTATTCCTGAAAATATAAGAAAAATGCTGTTTTTTAGGGGTTCTGGACATGCTACAGAGCTGAAACTTGACAGGTACACTTTTTAGACCCCCCAGACACTGAATACAAAAAATGACATGCCTGCCTAAAAAAATGCCCGCTAAATGCCTGCAAGAAAAAAAGCCAGCCGCAGAGAAGCCATATTCCTGAAAATATAAGAAAAATGCTGTTTTTTAGGGGTTCTGTACATGCTACAGAGCTGAAACTTGACAGGTACACTTTTTAGACCCCCCAGACACTAAATACAAAAAATGACATGCCTGCCTAAAAAAATGCCCGCTAAATGCCTGCAAGAGAAAAAGCCAGCCGCAGAGAAGCCGTATTCCTGAAAATATAAGAAAAATGCTGTTTTTTAGGGGTTCTGGACATGCTACAGAGCTGAAACTTGACAGGTACACTTTTTAGACCCCCCAGACACTAAATACAAAAAATGACATGCCTGCCTAAAAAAATGCCCGATAAATGCCTGCAAGAGAAAAAGCCAGCCGCAGAGAAGCCATATTACTGAAAATATAATAAAAATGCTGTTTTTTAGGGGTTCTGGACATGCTACAGAGCTGAAACTTGACAGGTACACTTTTTAGACTCCCCAGACACTGAATACAAAAAATGACATGCCTGCCTAAAAAAATGCCCGCTAAATGCCTGCAAGAAAAAAAGCCAGCCGCAGAGAAGCCATACGAGGGGATGACGTCACACAGCTCAGGCCAGCAGCACAGCCGGAGTCCGCAGACCCAGAAGGAAGATGAGTGAAAATGGATGCAGCCTCCGGCGGGGACGACGCAGGCTTTGTTTGCAAGTAAGTGTCACATAATGTGCTAGTATGCATTGCATACTAGCACATTATGCATTTAATTTGCAGGTAACCAAAAATATATATATATTTTTTTTTTACAGCCTTTACTTAGCCTAGTCATCCAGATTAGAGGAGATTTCGGAGGTCAAACTGTGTGAAATGGAGGGAATAAATAAAGAGGAAGTCATAAGAGATTAGTCTGTTTCAAATATCCCCATCTGTTTCTGAAAACTCAATAGTGTAGAGTAATGTAGATTATTCTATTTACATGTTGCAGTTCCATCACATTGAATTAGAGTATACTTGGGTGAACCACTGCCTCCCTACCTCAGTCAAGCAATTATAGGCATTGAAAGTGGACCAGAAGGCCAGATTTCTTAAAACTGGATAATACTTAGAAACTTGTTAAATAGTTTGAGCATATACATTACCAAAGTTGGTAAAAATGGTATGTAATGTAGATAAGTTAGACCATATGGACCATATTTTAATGACCACGGTGCATTGTCAATTGGTGCATTAAGCCCATGGAAGTCAGATTTAGAGAGCTTTGGCACATTTCTATCAGTAAGGTATTGCTGGATTTTATGAAGGAGTTCTGAAGTGAGTGCTTAATGGCATATTTTGTTGTATAAGTTGGTATAGTAGTCTATGAAAATCATTTAATAGGGGTGAGAGTGAGGTATGGCCTTCTCTGTCCTTGATTGTATGTATATTACAGTTCTTTTCGTTTAGTTTTCTCTCAAGAAGTGTGTGTGCCTTATTTCTTTTGTTGTAGAACAGCTGTTTAAGGCTTAGTTGTGTTTAATCTATGTTTCCCAAAGTGGGTTTTTGTTGCTCTGGTTTTAGTAATTTCTTTTAGTAAGGTTACTGAGGGGTGAACTCTGCAGTTGTGATTCTGTTGTGTTTTTGCATGGTATTCGTGTCTTGTTAAGAGCAGTTGACAAAGCTATTCATTGTACTTAGTTTACAAATTTATGAGCATAATGGGAAACATCTGGGGAAGTGTTTCCTTTAAAATAATGTTGTAGAGTAGAGTCCAATTCCAAATTATAACAAACATAAATAGTTATCCACTAATACATGTACATCTATACATGAAACTGCACTGTTTATGCAAATGATAAGTCCATATAAAAGTCCTAATGAAAGAAGATGAAAGTCCACTGTGCAGGGCTACCCTTCGGGAAAGGGGGAAGTAGAAGCTGCTTCCCCAAACATGTGAAGAGAAACAAACAAAAAGGTGCCTCTGAGTGTAGACTCTACAATTAAATGTTATTACAATAAATGTAAGACTCACATGAAAACTTTGTGAGGTTAAGCATGTAGGGTGATGTGATGCCCAAAAAGCCGTATGGAGGGGTAGGGGCAGTGATGCCCGTGCTGTCTCGTATCCTCTCGGGTCCCACTGAATCTGGCCAGAAATGTAGTGAGATGAAACCCCCAGCGGGGAGCAAGAGCTGAAACGCACGATGGAAAGCAGCGTCACTTCTCTGACGTCACAGGTCCGCAACGCATTTTGGAGCATGAGCAGTGGATGAAGGAAATATTGCACGCTCATTTTTCAAGCTCTTTTTGGGCATCACATCACCCTACATGCTTCTCCTCACAAACTTTTCATGTAAGTCTTACATTTATTGTAATACAATTTAATTGTACAGTCTACACTCAGAGGCAGAAGCTTTTTGCTTGTTTCGCTTCAATTCCAAATTATATACTTTGTGTTTGGGTAAGGATTCGGTCAGTTTCTGGTGGCCTTTTTTAAGTAAATAGGATTGTATCTCCCCAGTAGGAGTAATAGCTCTATAGTGTTGGGAAAAAACATGAGTGTTTGCTTGAGTGTAAAGTAAGGCCATTATCAAATGATGAATATCATCCACCATAACCCACTATAACTAATGCAATAAAGTATTATAAAATCAGATTGTGTTTAGTCCCTTTCAAAAGTAAAAGGTGAGCAATATAAGGCTCCATGTACACGGGACGTTGTTAAAAGTCCCTTTGAATGCTGGAATTTTTAGGATGTTTGAAACGTCCGTTCGGTCGCGTTTGTACCCGCGTTTAGCGGGCGTTTAGCGGGCGTTTAGTAGCGTTTGCAGGCGTTTGCGTTTAGAAGCGTTCCTAGAGGTCAAAAAAATTATTCCCCTTTAAAATGGAAAAACGCGAACGCTAAACGCGGGTCGTCGCGTTCAGACGCGTTCGGAAGCGTTCAGACGCGTTTGGACGCGTTTGTGCATTTGAAACGCCGGGAAACACACGTTCGAACGCAAATAATTGCGTTCTAAAAACAGTCCCTGAACGCAACTGCCTGCAAATGACTGTAAACGACCTGGTGTACATGGACAGATAAGATAAAATGTAGATGGGTTCAGGGGCTTCTGAAAAAAACGCCCAACTGCTCCTAAACGGCCATTTCCAGCGTCCCGTGTACATGGAGCCTAAAGCCCCGTACACACGTACCGATGGTCGGCTTACAAATGTTCCTCTTTTCTCCCCGGGATGTCGGTGTCTGCTGAAAAGTGCAAAGACAGCACAAGGACAGCACAAGAATTTTGTCCGCCGACTGCAGAAGTGATGTCATGTAATGGTTAACTTTCCCTGTGTTTTCTATTTTCTGAGCATGCCCAGTCTTGCAAATCTGCGGTCTGTCGGCCGAATTGTGTACTGACAGGCGAACAATCGTCCGTTCTGGTGTCGGCATACAAATATTTTCATGTTTGCAAGAAAGACTTTTGTCCGCGGATTGTGCGCAGACATCTGTCGGAGGCACCATACTAACACGCGTACAATCGGCAGATCCTTCGTCCACCGACGTTTGTATGCCGACGATCGGTACGTGTGTACGGGCCTTTAGTCACTTGTGTTAAGATCACTCTGGAACAGAATCTCACACTGCTGGTTGTAAAGGCAGGTCACTTAGGCTTCACATCAACCAGGGATTACAGACCCCTTATAATCCCCAAAGTAGCGGTAAGGTTCAAAGGCTAAATGGGATCATTAAGAACAGAATCTCAAAAATGATGGCTGATACTGGAAAACCATGGCCTTAATGACTCTCCATAGCTCTCTACTCCATCAGGAATGCCCCTAGACAGCCCCATGGGTTATCACCCTACGAGGTTTTGTTTGGGAGTCAACCAAAGACTGTATTGTACTTTCCTCAGCAGCTGTCATCTCATCTTTACATTTTCGGCTGACGGGGTATGTACAGTCCCTGCAAAGGGAGCTCCAAAAGGTCCATCATAGGGTTCGGGAGTCTCTCCCAGACCCTGACACAATAATCGGTGTACATTCATTCAACCAGATGATGGGTCATTGTGAGGAATTATCAAAGGATGGGACTAGAACCGAGATATACCAGGCTTTTCTGGTTCAGCTGACAACTCTGACTTTCTTAAAGCTTGAGGGACACAACAACTGGGTGCACGCCAGCCACTGCAAGAAGATGTTCAATTACATTAAAGAATGAGGAGTATCCATTTTTTTTATATTCTTAGCTTACTGTATTTTAGCGACGGTAACGATGAAAAGCATCCCAACCTATTGTTTAAAATGCATCTCCAACTAGCTAAGACGGCAAACAGGACCAACTGCTGAGTTTGCTCTAAATCGCCACCGAGTCATTACACCCCTGCAATGGCAGCAGTTCATGCTATGTAAGACATTCATATTGGTATGAAGAAATATGAGAAACTTGCAGAGACGACCAGGAGACACTTGTCTATAGAGCTTAATGACACCTTCCTAGAGGGTAACATCAGTTATAGTTTTAACCTTAGCTCTGGCTCCTGCTCTTCACTTTCTAATCCAGTATGGGTATTGGGACAACTAGGTAATCCACAGATGTGCTTCAACCTTAGTTTTGGCGAAGAGAATAGATTTGTAGGATCTACCGCTTGTAAGAAAGATATAACAGTCAATCTTACCAATGAAACCCCTGGTCTCTTTAATGAAATCCAAAAGACCAGATTATATCTGCTGGAAATAAAGGTGTGATGTAAGAATTGAGGGAGCAATCCCCCAGTCTATAATGATACTACTTAGTGCCCGTGCCTGTCAGAGAATATCTTCCGGTATGGTTCTGACAGGTCCTTATTATTTCTTATGTGGTTCTTCCACTTATAAAGGTAACCCCCCTAATGCAAGAGGTTCATGTGCTATAGTGAAGCTTGTGTGGCATCCTACATTGCAGCCGATCGTGAGGATCTGCTGGTGCTAAGGAAGGCAAGGACATCAGAGAGAGCTAGCAAGGAACTGTTCTCTAACCACGACCAGGCCTGGGCATGGTTCCCAACTTGGACTGGACTGGGTGGGGATTGAACTTATGGAGTGATTGAACAATTTCTGGTCCATTGTGGATGATATGTTCAATAAGACCGTTGAAACAGTAAGGGAGATTACTCAGGAACATTGACAAATGAAGACATTTGTACTGCAGGAAAAAGATGGCACTTGATTATCTATTACCTTCCAAGGGGGGTTTCTGTGAATTCATAGGAGAAGACTGTTGTACCTTGATAGCAGAAACCAGTGACAAGGTTCAGGCCCATATGGATAAGGTTACTTCCCTGCAAGCCAGAGCTATAGCTATTGAAGGTCGGAATCCTTTTAAGGCTTTGGTAAGTTTTGGGGATTCCTTGTTCTCCATTGGATCTTGGTTGAAGGAAATAGAAGTATATGTACTTGTTGTGACAGGTGGAGACTCTGTCACGGAGAAAGTGGTCATTTAAAGGACACAGAGTGTGCACATTGGCTCTGTGCAAGACTACAGCGCATAGATGTGCAGTGGAGAAGACTGCTGTTGCAGCTTTCTCCAGGTTTTGTTTTACCTGAAAGGGGCTCTGTAGTTTGGAGTTTTCAAAGTGTCTTGGGAGGGACGGAATCTCCAACTCTGTGTCCATGTTTTGTTGATGACCAGCAGGGTGTGTGCTCAGAGTCAGGTGCACACCGCCCTTATAATGTAGGTCTAGGAAGACATCAGGGCTCCCAGTTGGAGACTGTTTCAGCCAGCAGACAGGAGGTCTGTTCGTGGGGAGTCAGGAGGACTCCGATACTCTCCGGGAGTCAGTGGCTGCAGGTGGCAGCCAGAGCACATGTGTGTGTGTGTCTTAAGAGACAGGAGACGGCCTGAGGACTAAGGCCAGAGTGAAGCTGCCAGCTTCATGGAGTTCATGGTCTGGGGACCAGTGAAAAGAGCAGGGGTACTGCTATTGGAAAACTGCACGAGAGAAGAACTGCGTGGAGAAGAACCCCTGCGTGGGAAAACCTATGTTACAGACTGGTTACGTTTGCCTTTTAATAAAAATGGGCTGCCATGCCCTTAAAATGTATACCTGACTGCAGTGAATCACTGGAGAAATGCATCTATCACTGAGCTGATTGTCCCCCATATTACATTGTTTTTGTTTTTATTCCTTCTATATGCCGTGGTGAGATTTTACTGTTGTATGATCGATCCAGTCACCAAAGCCTGAGCAAACGACCACATCCCTATTGCTGAGACGAGACTCCCTGAAATCCAACCCATGCATCAGATCCTGAGGATTCCAAACCGACCGACGATCAATGTGACCCACTACCTCATGTCCTACATCCCAAAGAACGGAACCTACGTTTCAACATTTGTTTTCTTTTGATTCTACGTGTCAACACTGATTCCGTTATCTTTCTTTTTAAGTTTTTGAAATTGATTGTTCTAATGTTTGAAAAGAGCTGTTCTGTTTATTTGGAAGAAGGAGATCAAGATTCATTGAGGGATAAAGAGGAGGAACTGTTGTGGAAATGTTATTAGGCCTAGTGTGGACATTTTTCAGGATGTGTTTTATTTAGCTTGTCATGATGGCTCCCGTTGTCAGTTTGCTACATGTGTAGTTGCATTCTATTTACATGGACACCTCCGCCAGTGAACACTAGATCTATGTGTATTGCGGTGCGGAGTTTAAGGATTAAGCAGCAAGGATATGATCAACAGCGGCGTCCCCTGTATAATGTGCAGATTTGTTCGCTCAGCGGGGATATGTTTGCTCTGGGAAGTCAATATCATTTTAATATCTATCTGCCTTTATGAAGGGATACACGCTCATGTCTTTCTACTGTGCCTGATCACCCTAGTGGAAACAGCATGGTTCTTCCCCTGCAGATAGCCTCACATCTATGGGAACAGTAGTATAATCCTATTAGGCATTGTTCTCCGAGACTTGCTGAGTGGGATTCACGCCAGTATCAGTAGCGGCAATGCATGCACGAATTTGATCAGAGCAAAGTTCACAGTTCTGCACACTGGTTTCAGTGTGTAGTGTTAGGCACCAAATCTCCTACACGTGGGTTCCACTGTTAACTACGGTGTACGGATTTCCACACACCAACAGCAGGAAGCCGTGCGTGCTATTCTGCTCGTTAACGATCATGCACTCCCCCTCTCTTTTGTAAATTGGAATGTATACGGGTGTGTCATTGGCTGATTTTATGTGAGTAACTTATGTCATGTGACTGCACATTTCAAACTGATTGGCTGATGTTGTATAGCCATCACTTGCTGTTATCCCTGTGTTGTCCCATAAATAAATGGAACTCAAAGCTTTAGGCAGGACATTCTATCGAGCATCCAATGTGATAACAGCCTGTGTGTCTGTATCACTGGATACTGCTGAGCGTGCTCCATTACCTTATACAAAAGAGCGGAGAACTGTGCTTTTAGCACAACGGAATTAATTGTGCTTGGCGTATACTAATATCCAAAAGTGCACTTATTAGCGCATCAACGGAGTTGCTTGCGCATCAAGCATATACTAAGATCCAAGAAAACTCCAGCAAGAAGGGAAGCCAACAGTAGTGTGGCAGGTGCCATCTTGGCTTGCACTGAGCATATGACTCTCTGAGAAGTACTTAAATTACTCTGATGCAGATTGATGGTGTCCTGCTGTCCTTCTTCCTTTTTTGCTTACCCATAGTAGGGAGTTTTATAAATGGAGCAGCCTGTTGTCAGCAGACCTGAGAGCAGATGCATGCTTCATCAAGGCCATTTAAACCACCACACTTAAAGAGAGTTTTTTTTACTATCACGATACCAATGCTTGGAGTTAATATTGTTGCCACTGTTGATTTTTTTTACTTCCTTCACTCATATTTTGTCTAAAATGTAGCAAAACATAGGGGAAAAGGTGCCACTACAAAACATGTGATGTGATGCAACACCTCTTTTACTGATCACACCCACATTTTTAGCAACACCCACATGTGTTTAGTGGGTACATTTTTCTTTTTGATCTATTCAAGGTGTTCCTCCTGAACCTGTTAGCTATGTCAACTGTATGCAAAATACACATGCATAACTCCCTTAAAAATTATGTATCCAGAAATAGCTATATTTTGCCAACACCACTATTTCCTAAATGCATACAATATTAGCTGAAGCAGAAATCGCATGAAAGATAATACTAAACAAATAGATAATTGGGATTAGCTTTTCATGCACCAAGTGAATTTCTTTTCATAAAAAAAAAAAACCCATAAAAACCTATAATTAATGTTGTTCTTATATCTCTATGGTAAATTTCAAAAGCATTTTAATGGGAAATGTATCGTTGCTAAAGCAATCTTTTCTTTTAAAGGTGCATAATATTGATTAAATCTGAGCTCATCTAGCAGAGACAGTGAAGATGGGATTTTTGATGCTGCTATTAAATCCCAAGACCTCTCTTAACAACAGCTTTTTTCTTTTGTTTTTTTAATGAATTTTTTTTTTAAGTGGATGTGAAGGAACAATATCTATTCAAAGACATGCACCTATGTTTTGCATATTTAAAATTACCCATTAAAAAATTTTTACTCTGAAAGGGACATATATTTCATCATCATTTATTTGGTTAACATGTGCTTTATTATTGTAGCACAATAATTAGGATCCATGTTTAGAAATCTCTATTTTTTACTTATTTAGGGTAATGTTTAAAATATTTGCCCTTATGATGAACAGCATGTAAATACATTGTGATTTAAACTGTAAGCCCAGACAAAACAGGTATTTTTAGTTTAGGATGGACTGGAGAAACATTAGAACCCCTATCATGTTCTACTGCTATTTGTAACTCCATTATATTGATTTCCTCCCCATTGACAATTGAAGAGATAAGGGGAGAAAATCTCCAACAGCAACACTGACAAAAATAGCCATTATTTGTATCATGGCCACTTGCCGACGGGGCTTTATATATAAATATATATATATATATATATATATATATATATATATATATTAATACACAATATCTCACAAAAGTGAGTACATCCCTCACATTTTTTTAAATATTTTATTACATTTTATTGTGACAACACTGAAGAAATGACACTTTGCTACAATGCAAAGTAATGGGTGTATAGCATGTATTTGCAGTGTAAATTTGCTGTCCCCTCAAACTAACTCAACACACAGCCATTAATGTCTAAACCGCTGGCAACAAAAGTGAATACACTCCTAAGTAAAAAAAAGTCCAAATTGGGCCCAGTTAGCCATTTTCCCTCCTCGGTGTCATGTGATTCGTTAGTGTTACAAGATCTCAGATGTGAATGGGGAGCAGGTGTGTTAAATTTGGTGTTATTGCTCTCACTCTCTCATATTGGTCACTGGAAGTTCAACATGACCCATCATGGCAAATAATTCTCTAAGGATCTGGAAAAAAGAATTGTTGCTCTACATAAAGATGGCCTAGGCTATAAGAAGATTGCCAAGAGCCTAAAACTGAGCTGCAGCACGGTGGCCAAGACCATACAGCAGTTTAACAGGACAGGTTCCACTCAGAATAGGCCTCTCCATGGTCGACCAAAGAAGTTGAGTGCACATGCTCAGCGTCAAATCCAGAGGTTGTCTTTGGGAAATAGACGTATGAGTGCTGCCAGAATTGCTGCAGAGGTTGAAGGGGTGGGGGGTCAGCCTGTCAGTGCTCAGACCATACTCTGCACACTGCTTCAAATTGGTCTGCATGGTTGTCGTCCCAGAAGGAAGCCTCTTCTAAAGATGATAAACAAGAAAGACCACAAACAGTTTGCTGAAGGGAAACAGACTAAGGACATGGATTACTGGAACCATGTCCTGTGGTCTGATGAGACCAAGATAAACGTATTTGGTTCAGATGGTGTCAAGCGTGTGTGGGGGCAACCAGGTGAGAAGTACAAAGACAAATGTGTCTTGCCTACAGTCAAGCATGGTTGTGGGAGTGTCATGGTCCGGGGCTGCATGAGTGCTCCCGGCACTGGGGAGCTACAATTCATTGAGGGAACCATGAATGCCAACATGTACTGTGAAATACTGAAGCAGAGCATGATCCCCTCTCTTCGGAGACTGGGCCGCAGGGCAGTATTCCAACATGATAACAACCCCAAACACACCTCCAAGATGACCGCTGCCTTGCTAAAGAAGCTAAGGGTAAAGGGCATGTCTCCAGACCTAAACCCCATTTAGCATTTGTGTGGCATCCTCAAATAGAAGGTAGAGGAGTTCAAGATCTCTAACATCCGCCAGCTACGTGATATCGTCATGGAGGAGTGGAAGAGGACTCCAGTGGCAACCTTTGAAGCTCTGGTGAACTCCATGCCTAATAGGGTTAAGGCAGTGCTGGAAAATAATGGTGGTCACACAAAATATTGACACTTTGGGCCCAATTTAGCTTTTTAAACTTAGTGGTGTACTCACTTTTGTTGCCAATGGTTTAGACTTTAATGGCTGTGTGTTATTTTGAGGGGACCGCATATTTACACTGTTTTACAAGCTGTACACTCACGACTTTACATTGTAGCAAAGTGTCATTTGGTCAGTGTTGTCAAATAAAAGATATAATAAAATATTTACAAAAATGTGAGGGATGTATTCACTTTTGTGACATACTGTACAAATACTGTATAAATAATGTTTGGGGTTCTAAGTAATTTTCTGGCAAAAAACACTGATTTTTATGTATATGAGAAAAGTGTCAAAATTGGCCCGGAAAGCAAGTGGATAGAGGGAGACTTTTAAATGCTGTTTTTGTCTCTTTTACATATTTTTCCTTACTTCTTGTCTGGCAAAATTATTGTTATTTTGACAGGATGGTGGAAAAAATCGATAGTGTTAGGGTTGGGATTTAAACCGACTACAATAGTCCAGTTAGGTGGAAGTGCTAACCCCTCAGCCACTATGTCTAAGTGGTTTTGGATACTTTTTGTTCACTAAATAGTTTGCAAAATTCAGCTATAACCACATTTTTTATGGTATAAGGAAAGCATTGAGCAGTGTAAGTCAGTGCAAAGAAAAGTAGAAATGTGGATCTGCAGGTGCATATGCAAGTTGAAGAGGACATCTTTTGCTTGTGTAAGGAGGGCCAAAAGCGAGGATGCTTATTACTTTTGATTAAAAATGCCTAACTGATCTCAAGCACAAGGTAATGGCAGAGTACATAGCTAAAAAAATTTATACAGTATATATAGAAAAGGTTTATCAGATCTTTTACTTTTACTACAGTAGCCATATTCTTCTTCTTTGAGAAAAGGAATTGATAATTTCAACCAGACAAGACACAGGTTAGAGGGGTCTGAATAAAATTCCAATAAAGATGAATCAGTACCTTCTTCCATTATTTGAAAACATTTTCATCAGGTAGCCAAGACCTGAGTTTTCATTAAAAAGATTTATGGGAGGTTCATAGCCTTACCTATATTCAATAAATAAATGAGTGAAAAACAGATTTCAATAAAAAGGTCAGTTGTTACGAACATCTTGAAGGAGATTGACTAAAACTGGTGTACACAGAATTTGGTGCAGCTCTGCATATTAACCAATCAGCTTCTAGGTTTTATTGTCTAAGCTTTAGATTCTGTGTTTAGTAAATCTCCCCTAACCCCCTTGTGTGCACATTGTCCCTTTGTTTTTCCACCTGCAGCTTCCACTACAAATCCTACTGCTGTCTCCCTTCCACCTGATACTGCTGACAAGGCTAAACTTTCTGTTACTGACTCTTCATCCTTCTCTCTGCTTGTTTTCTTCTGCTCTTAAGATTACCATTCTGGCCTAAGAAAGGCCAAAGGTAACAACAGTGCAAAAGGGCAGGCACCAGATTCCCTGTGGTGTTGCTTGGATCCTAAGCCCAGGCTAATAACAGAGCCTCAAACATCTCTTTAATTTGAAATTAAACCTCAACCATTGTGCTATGCCTTTCTCTATGCCATTTAGTGGTCAAATTCTATAGCTATAGTGGACACTATATTATTATTATTATTATTATACAGGATTTATATAGCGTCATAGCGCCAACAGTTTGCGCAGCGCTTTACAATGTGAAGGAAGACAATACAGTTACAATACAGTTCAAAACAGGAGGAACTAAAGGGCCCTGCTCGTTAGAGCTTACAATCTAGAAGATACTGTAGGTGTCAAATGCCATAGGCTATGGCATTTGACACCTGAAGGACAGGACAGGGCTTAAACTCTATTGGAAGGTCAACTGTGTAAAAGCATGTGCCTAGGATCCAAAGGGCTCCACAAGAACACATTGGCTAATGCGAAGACTAAAAAAAGTATTACCAAGCACTACAATGTGACTGTAATTCACCACTATTGCTACCTTAGCTGATCTATTTTAGGTCAGCTTCACTTCAAGGCAAAGAGAAAATCTGATATGTTTAAACAAATATGCTCCATCTATTATTTTAAGTACTTTTAATTACCATATTTGCTTAATTGTTTTTTTGTTTTTGTTTTTTTAATACAGGAATTTATATCTAATCATGTTTAATATGTTTATCTCTCTGTATTTATTTTGCTTGGAGTCAGGAACAAATCTAGTGGCTGCCATCTTAGGCCTTCTCTTTATGGAAAGCATGGAATTATCTGAATGGATGGCAGTTCATTTTTAAATGAAGTTGAATGCCTGACAGATACATTTTCTCCAACGTAGGATACAAGCTGGAAAGCACAGCAGTACAATCAGAGTACATCTAAAAACATCTTACAAATCACTTCAATGACAGACATAGTGCCAAATTATAATTTGGTCTTTAAGATGATGGCTTTTCAATAATCGGCTCCATAAATCACAACCTGATCTCTCCCGAGAATAGTAAGCTGAGTAGCGGGACTTTACTGCTCACTGAGGGGGGGTGATGTAGTCATTTTAAAATGCTACACAAAATTAGCATGAGCAGCCACAGGATACACAGAATAACATTAACTCTTTGGCAGCTGTTGCAGACAGTATATTAATATGTATGTGTATACGATTATAATCTTTTAATTATTGAAAAATTATAATTTCCTTATTTTTTATTTTATTTTTTAATTGTACCCTTTTAATGTGAAGTATAAGGCTTCATTCACACATGTCCGGCTGCCAGTTCATGCTTGGGGTCTGGTGCATCCCTGTTCATCAGTTCAGGTGCAAATCGGACCAAAAGACTCACAGGACCCTTTTTTAATCTGGACCACGACGGCCACAGACCTGTTTGAACTGGTTCCAATAAGAGATGGTCTAAGGCTGGCCATACACTATACAATTTTCTTATTCAATTTCCTTTAGATTTACCTTAAACTATGTAGTGCAAGGGCCTGCCTGACTGCATACAAATTGAAAGTGTTTAGGTTTGACCCTATATTACATGGTTTTGGTAAATCTAAAGGAAAGTTGATCAAGAAAATTGTATAGTGTATGGCCAGCCTAACTTGTCTGTCATACGAACTGAATGTGGGCAAACTCGCATTAAATTTGCATATGTGTGCACCCAGCCCAAAACATGTCAAATAAAATACCATCAACAGCTATCCTTAAGCCCCCCACCCTTTCTTACAAACACACATGCATATTCCCTATTAGGTTACAATAATAGTGGATCATGCTATTTTTTATTTTAATTGAAGATTTGAATTGCAGGTTTTATAATATAGTTATAATAAGTTTATTTTATCATCCATTAGCCATGGGGTCCCTGTCCTGTCAATTTTAGCTAATATAGTCAAGCCTACAGTATATGAAAATGTGACAGGCAAATTAGAATAGTACAATAGTAACCTAAAATGTAATGACATTTAAAACAATACTACTTCCAATCATAAAAGCACAGGTTTAGGATATGAAAAGAGTTAACAATCAATAAATATTGCTTTTTTGGGCAAATGTAATTTTAATAATACATTAATTACAGGACCAAAGTTGTGTATGTTTGTGTGTTGCACCAGGGTCACTGAATGAGTTGAAAAGCATTGAATCTTTCAGTGGGATTCCATGGGGTAAATTATATGCACACATTTGACTTGGATTAGGTTCAAGCTTGCTGAAATTGTGAGGGGTGAAAAATGTGTAAGGCCATCTTCCAACCTAATGATGATCGCATATGTCATCTTTTTATTTCCTAAATCAACTTTCTAATCTACTGGAAGATTCCCTCACAAAAAGTAAAGACAACACTAAGGGATTAGTTATGTTTTCCAGCAATATTTTCACCTAAGATTCACACATTTCCCAATTGAATCTGATTACAAAAATGTGTCAATCCTGGGTGAATTTAGTATAAAATATGAATAAATAGACACCTAAGATAGACAACTGTTTTATATACAGTATAACACTGTGAAATATTATTTGTGTAGAGGCCACAGTGAAGCATAGTGTTTATAATATTTGGTACCATCCAAACCATGTGATTTTCTTGAATGAAGGACAGTGCTATTCTTTATCTACACTATAGTCTAATACAAGGGTCTTAAAGTGGAGTTTCAGGCATAAATACATTTTTAAAGTGGAGTTCCAGCCTCAGAAACTTTTTTTCAATAAAAATGCCCCCGGGACAGTCAGGGCTAGTACATTTCATAATGGATAGCCTCTGAACTGTCCCAGGTCGCACTTACCATTTAGAAGAAATACTTACCTTGAAAATTTCTTGTCCAGCATTGCCATCTCAGGTGTGGGCAGCTGAAGCCAGGGCATCCTCTTCTGTGTCTTCTTCTGTGTCCTCTTCGTCCCAGAATGCCCTGCACCAGCCCAGCTTGTCAGTTCCGGTGCAGGCGTGTCATCCCTGCACAGCTTCTGGGCATGCCCAGAAGCTGTTTAGCAGGGAATGACGCGCCTGCACTGGAAATGACGAGTGGGCCGGTGCAGGCGCATTGACTCCTGGGAGCGATGATGTTCAGCTCCCAGGAGTCAATGCAAGCAGGGAGTGATGGTGCGGGCCGCGGCCGCAGAGGGAGGAAGTAGAAGGAAGGTAAGTATACTTTCTTCAAAAACAAGGTAAGTAAAGAAAAAAAAAATTAGGAGTATCCATTTGTTTTTTAGGGGATTTAAAGTAAGCAGATGGCCCAAAGTTATTTTTGAGGCCGGAACTCCGCTTTAAGCTAAAATACCACTCTAATCCTAACATAGCCCCAATTACCCTAACACTAACCCCACATTACAGTACAATACAGTTATGGAATAAAGATAAATTATTACCTTTAAAATTGATTGCAGAGCGCAGCCATCTCCGGTGTGGGCATCTGAAGCCATAGTGTCTCCCGCTGTGTCCCTCTTCCGGGTTCCTGGCTACCCAGAATGCTGATCGCAATCTCACGCATGCGATGTAGATTGCGATCAGCAATCAGAGTAGCGGTCGGCCATTCCCATTGCATCCTGGGATTGATGACGCTCATCTCCCAGGACGCAATGCAAAGGAAAGGAGGAAGTGACGTTGGGGGCCGCACAAGGAGGAAGAGGAAGGAAGGTAAGTTTATTTTCATTAAAAACAAGGTAAGCGACACACAAAAAAAATATTAACTATCCAATTCTTTTTCAGTTTTTTTTTTTACTGTATCTCATGCTGCAAAGTTCATTTTTAGGGTGGAACTCCACTTTAAAGTACCCTTTTGTCTAATACAGGGGGTCTCAAATTGCCCACAGGATTGGTCCATGAGGATAGTGATAAATTTCCTGGTGAGCCACGGAATGCAGGCCTGATGAAACCCAGCGCACCGGCAATTTCTTTTTTTTAATTAATCTATTGGCGAACTGGTATTCTATTAACCACTTGCCCACTGGGCACTTAAACCCCCTTCCTAACCAGACCAATTTTCAGCTTTCAGTGCTCTCACATTTTAAATGACAATTACTCAGTCATGCAACACTGTCCCCATATGAAATTTTCATCCTTTTTTTCACACAAACAGAGCTTTCTTTTGGTGGTATTTAATCATAATTGGGTTTTTTTATTTTTTGCGCTATAAATGAAAAAAGACTGAAATTTTTGTAAAAAAATGCATTTTTCTTTGTTTCGGTTCTAAATTTAGCAAATTTAGTAATTTTTCTTCATAAATTTTGTCCAAAATTTATGCTGCTACATATCTTTAGTAAAAATAACCCAAATAAGTATACATTTTTTGGTCTTTGTGAAGGTTATAGAGTCTACAATCTATGGTACCAATCATTGAAAATTGATCACACCTGATGTACTGACGGCCTATCTAATTTCATGAGACCCTGAAATGTCAGGACAATACAAATACCCCCCAAATGACCCCTTTTTGGAAAGTAGACATTCCAAGGTATTTAGTAAGTGGCATGGTGAGTTTTTTGAAGATGTAATTTTTTCCCACAATTCTTTTCAAAATGAAGATTTTTTTTATTTTTTTTTCACAAAATGGTCATATTACGAAGTTATTTCTTACACACTGTATAGGCATACTTGCAACTACACCCCAAAATAAATTCTGCTACTCCTCCTGAGTATGGCGATACCACATGTGTGACACTTTTCCACAGCCTGACCACCACATGTGTAAATCTAAAAGGAAAGTTGATGCTGGGCAGAGGAAATTTCAACAGAGGTGGACAAGTGATTCTGTTTTTGTGAAGTTTAATAAAATAGCTTGTCTCTGCCTAATCTGCAATGAAAAGGTTGCTGTTCTTAAAGATTACAACCTTAGGTGGCATTATAATACTAAATACGCTGATCATTATGCAAAGTAAGAGGGAGAAGAAAGGGAGAGACAAATTGGCCAACTTCAGAAAGGACTGTCCATGCAGCAAAATCTCTTCAAGCCTGCAAAAAAGGAAAGTGATGCAGCAGTTGAGGCTAGCTATGGAGTGTGTGAGCAAGTTGCAAAAGCTGGAAAGCCATTTACTGAAGGGCAGTTTCTTAAAGTTTTCATGGTAAAGGTTGCTGATATCCTTTGTCCTGAGAAGGCAAATCTGTTCAAAAACTTCAGCCTATAAGCAAATACAGTGGCAGAGAGGATCAATGAGTTGTCAGATAACATATATGATCAAGTGTGCGATAAAAGTACAAATTTTTGTTTCTATTCGCTTTTCTCTTGGTGAAAGCACTGACATAAATTACACTACTCAGCTTGCTGTATTTGTCAGAGGAATTAATGGTCAGTTTGAAGTGACAGAAGAGCTGCTCATTTTATTCTGTTTATCAAACTAAAAATGTTGCTTGAACAAAATTCATGCTTTTACTGGCATATCCAGTTTTTCAAATCACATATTGATGCAAAAATTGTTCCAATTGGTTTAGATACAATTTTTTCCTACTATAAACAATCCTTCTGTTCTCATGAATGAAAAATGGGAACAGAACCTAACAGCATGTTTCCTAAACATGATGGAATATCTCAAGTAACACTACAAAACAGGCCTGCTAGAACTGGACGAAGAGATCCAGTCTATTAGTTTACAGCTCAAAGCATGTCATGAATCCCCTATCTTTCACAGACAGGATGAGGAACTTAGAGATTTAATTTATAAGTAAAATAAGCAGTAAGTGGAAACTAAAAATAGCACATTTTCAAGAGATATGATAGCGTTTAAAACAGATCGGGCATATAGATGGCAAACCAACAATACTCATAGAGACAGTAGGAAACGAACAAACTACAAAAAAGATTCCAATGATGGTAATTTGTCAGAAATTTCTTCTTCATCTTCTTTCATTTCTTTTCAGAAATCCTGTAGACAACACCACAGACAAGGTCACAATGACCCTACTTCACGGAACTCTGGAATCAGTGATAATAAAATACATGTGTGACGAGACCAATCTTGCCCCATTGCATTGGAGGAGCCTGGTTGCCCGCCTGCTGCCTTTGGACTATGGACCAGGCTTTAAAAGACTTTGTTCCCCTCTGTTTTAGCTGCTACGCTCCAAATTCCTTTAAAGAGGTTGTCACTATGTCTGCAAATTCAATGGGTATTAGCTGTAGATTGAGGGGGGGATTGCTTCCAGCAGCCCCCTCCTAAAGAATGTCTACTGATTAACTCAGTGCTTTTGTCTAAAATAGGACAGTATGTTAATAGAGTCTGAGACTAGTGATAAGCATGTTAATGAGCTCACCTGGCTATAATTACACAGTCATTGTTCATGTGGTATTCTCAAAGTATATATAAGTGTGTGTTTCTTGCAATAAAAGAGAAGAGAGTTACTCTTGATCGAACCTCACTACAGAGCCTTGTCTCGTACTTGGGGGGGAATTATTGATGTGCTTCATGTATGGCGGATTGGAGTGGTCGATAGCTGTCCGGGTGTTCGGGAGTGGATTATCCTAGACGACTGTAACCCCTTTCATACATTGGGGTGTCGTAACAATTGGTGGCAGCGGTGGGATCGATCCTACAGCCAGAAGGACAGCTACAGAGGACACCATTGCTCTGGATTTTACAATTGAGGGCAACGCATGTCCCAGTACAGCGACCCTGACAGCACCAGCATGGAACCAGCAGTGGAGTACAGATATTCTCTGAAAGAATATGACCGTATGATGTGGTTACGGATGAGCTTCTTCGGACCCAATCCACTGGAGAGATCCAAGCGGTTCGCGAAGAACTTAGTGTTCGGGACTCTGCTAGACAGGGCAGAGAGAGAGGGCCAGCTGGCACGTTGGGAGGAACTCCAGCGGCAGGTACAGTTAAGGGAAGAGGAGAACCCAGTCTCCATTCCCCAGCGGCAGCCTGATTTATTGGGAATTGGGAGCCCAGTCTCCATTCTCCAGCGGCAGGCTGAGTTACAGGGGGCAGAGACAGTCAGTCCTGTCGCCCAGCAGCAGATTGATTTGTTGGGAATTGGGAGCTCAGTCTCCATCCCACAGCAGCAGAGTGTCCTGCAGGAAACAGAGAGCCCAGTCTCCTTTCCTCAGCAACAGGACACTGTATTGGGAGCAGAGACAGTCGGTCTCCCTCCCCAGGGGCTGGAAGTATATTTGGGAGAGGAGCTTGTTACCCCCTCTCCCCATTGGCAGAGTGATATCCAGGGAATTGGGAGCGCAGTCTCCATCCCTCAGCGGCCAATTGACTTACAGGGGGCAGACACGGTTGGTCCTGTCCCCCAGCGGCAGATTGAGCTATTGGGAATTGGGAGCCCAGTCTCCATCCCACAGCAGCAGCTTAACATACCAGGGGGAGACAGTAAGCCCCCCAACAGTGCAGATGTGACCGTGGTCTCTGCACTCACAGCACAGGGGGTAGGGACAGTCGGTCCTGACCCCCAGCAACAGGGCTGTTTAGCCAAAGGGAAGACAGTCGGTCTTGCGCCACAGCAGCATGGTGGTGTATCTAAAGGGGAGACAGTCGGTCTCCCCCTCCAACAACCCGTCTCCAACCAGGCTACTTCTGTGGTAGCGCTGGCACCAGGGCAGAGTACCGCTGGTCTCTACCCACTCAGCAACCCACCAAGGCAGTCTGCCAGTCTCCCACACAGCCAAGGTGAGGCACCTGGACATGGACAAATTTCTCCTCTACCCAGGTGTAGTGACCATTTATTGTGGGTGGGCTGTACTGTGTTTTCTGCTTTGTGGGTGGGCTGCTGGACTAACGAGGGCACTGACCGGCAGGAGGTCAGGTACCCTGTTAGTCTTTTTGGAAAGGGGGAGAGATGTGACGAGACCAATCTTGCCCCATTGCATTGTAGGAGCCTGGTTGCCCGCCTGCTGCCTTTGGACTATGGACCAGGCTTTAAAAGACTTTGTTCCCCTCTGTTTTAGCTGCTACGCTCCAAATTCCTTTAAAGAGGTTGTCACTATGTCTGCAAATTCAATGGGTATTAGCTGTAGATTGAGGGGGGGATTGCTTCCAGCAGCCCCCTCCTAAAGAATGTCTACTGATTAACTCAGTGCTTTTGTCTAAAATAGGACAGTATGTTAATAGAGTCTGAGACTATTGATAAGCATGTTAATGAGCTCACCTGGCTATAATTACACAGTCATTGTTCATGTGGTATTCTCAAAGTATATATAAGTGTGTGTTTCTTGCAATAAAAGAGAAGAGAGTTACTCTTGATCGAACCTCACTAGTGTTGAGCGAACACGGACTGTATTATTCGTGTTCGTACCGAATAATTGGATTTTTTGTACCCGAACACGGACACGGACACTTTACTGTATGTTCGGGTAAAAATCCGTGTTCGGTCGTTTTATTTCCGGGTTTTGCATGCTTTGGCGCTCTTTTCATGGCGGGCTTTCAACAGCCAATCAACAATCGTTTAACTGGTGTGCCTTAAGCCATCCCAGCCATGCCTGCAAATGTCTCAGTAGCTGTGATTGGCCGTCTGAAGCATGTGACCAAGTCTTTATAAGTTCGAGGCAGCCGCAGCGGCGTCATTATGCTGCTTAGATTCAGGGACAGAGCACACATCAACGTGCTGGCTGCTGATTAGGGAAAGATAGGCAGGAAAAAACCATTTGTGTCCGGATAGAATTGAGGGACAGGTCGGAGTGTTTAGGCAGGGCGAGTTGTAGGCATTTTAGGGATAGAGTCTGCTGAATTATAGGGTCAGTGTCTTCTACAAACTACAATCGATATTGCTGTGTGGGGGGTGGGGTCTGCACTCAATCCTGATCTACGATCTCTTCTCAATCCTGTTAGGGACAGAGTCTGCTGAATTTTAGGGAAACTGTGTTCTACAAACTACAATCGATATTGCTGTGTGGTGTGGGATTGGAGATAGGCAGGTGTCAGTGATCCACATCCATTTTTCTGTGTGTGAGCTGCAGTGAACACAATCTTTTTGGGCTGCAGTGAACACAATCTTTTTGGGCTGCAGTGAACACAATCTTTTTGGGCTGCAGTGAACACAATCTTTTTGGGCTGCAGTGAACAAAATCTTTTTGGGGTGCAGTGAACACAATCCTTTTTGGTGTGCAGTGAACACAATCTTTGTGGGGTGCAGTGAACAAAATCCTTTGTGGGGTGCAGTGAACACAATCTTTTTGGGGTGCAGTGAACAAAATCCTTTTTGGGGTGCAGTGAACAACATCCTTTTTGGGGTGCAGTGAACACAATCTTTTTGGGGTGCAGTGAACAAAATCCTTTGTGGGGTGCAGTGAACACAATCTTTTTGGGGTGCAGTGAACACAATCTTTTTGGGGTGGAGTGAACAACATCCTTTTTGGGGTGCAGTGAACAAAATCCTTTTTGGGGTGCAGTGAACAAAATCATTTTTGGGGTGCAGTGAACACAATCTTTGTGGGGTGCAGTGAACACAATCTTTTTGGGGTGGAGTGAACAACATCCTTTTTGGGGTGCAGTGAACAACATCCTTTTTGGGGTGCAGTGAACACAATCTTTTTGGGGTGCAGTGAACACAATCTTTGTGGGGTACAGTGAACAGAATCTTTGTGGGGTGCAGTGAACACAATCTTTGGGGGGTACAGTGAACACAATCTTTGTGAGGTGCAGTGAACACAATCTTTGTGGGGTGCAGTGAACACAATCATTGTGGGGTGCAGTGAACTCAATCTTTGTGGGGTACAGTGAAGACAATCTCATACTTCTGAAGGTTTGAGGGTGCTGCCTGTTCCATACTCCCCCTACTCCTCATCTAGCCTTTTAGGGGTACAAACAATAGTAATTGGGGCCTAGTGTGGTTGTGTACGTGTGATATACATACACTTTTTTGGGATCATATTTTCTATTCCGCTATTTAATCAAAAACCTTTGGGGATCAGTTAAATTGGGGGATAGTCTGTGTTGGTACGTGTGAGAGAGATCCACCTTTCCAAGTTGTTGGGGTTCATCTCATACTTCTGAAGGTTGAGGGTGCTGCCTGTTCCATACTCCCCCTACTCCTCATCTAGCCTTTTAGGGGTACAAACAATAGTAATTGGGGCCTAGTGTGGTTGTGTACGTGTGATATACATACACTTTTTTGGGATCATATTTTCTATTCCGCTATTTAATCAAAAACCTTTGGGGATCAGTTAAATTGGGGGATAGTCTGTGTTGGTACGTGTGAGAGAGATCCACCTTTCCAAGTTGTTGGGGTTCATCTCATACTTCTGAAGGTTTGAGGGTGCTGCCTGTTCCATACTCCCCCTACTCCTAGCCTTTTAGGGGTACAAACAATAGTAATTGGGGCCTAGTGTGGTTGTGTACGTGTGATATACATACACTTTTTTGGGATCATATTTTCTATTCCGCTATTTAATCAAAAACCTTTGGGGATCAGTTAAATTGGGGGATAGTCTGTGTTGGTACGTGTGAGAGAGATCCACCTTTCCAAGTTGTTGGGGTTCATCTCATACTTCTGAAGGTTTGAGGGTGCTGCCTGTTCCATACTCCCCCTACTCCTAGCCTTTTAGGGGTACAAACAATAGTAATTGGGGCCTAGTGTGGTTGTGTACGTGTGATATACATACACTTTTTTGGGATCATATTTTCTATTCCGCTATTTAATCAAAAACCTTTGGGGATCAGTTAAATTGGGGGATAGTCTGTGTTGGTACGTGTGAGAGAGATCCACCTTTCCAAGTTGTTGGGGTTCATCTCATACTTCTGAAGGTTTGAGGGTGCTGCCTGTTCCATACTCCCCCTACTCCTAGCCTTTTAGGGGTACAAACAATAGTAATTGGGGCCTAGTGTGGTTGTGTACGTGTGATATACATACACTTTTTTTGGATCATATTTTCTATTCCGCTATTTAATCAAAAACCTTTGGGGATCAGTTAAATTGGGGGATAGTCTGTGTTGGTACGTGTGAGAGAGATCCACCTTTCCAAGTTGTTGGGGTTCATCTCATACTTCTGAAGGTTTGAGGGTGCTGCCTGTTCCATACTCCCCCTACTCCTAGCCTTTTAGGGGTACAAACAATAGTAATTGGGGCCTAGTGTGGTTGTGTACGTGTGATATACATACACTTTTTTGGGATCATATTTTCTATTCCGCTATTTAATCAAAAACCTTTGGGGATCAGTTAAATTGGGGGATAGTCTGTGTTGGTACGTGTGAGAGAGATCCACCTTTCCAAGTTGTTGGGGTTCATCTCATACTTCTGAAGGTTTGAGGGTGCTGCCTGTTCCATACCCCCCCTACTCCTCATCTAGCCTTTTAGGGGTACAAACAATAGTAATTGGGGCCTAGTGTGGTTGTGTACGTGTGATATACATACACTTTTTTTGGATCATATTTTCTATTCCGCTATTTAATCAAAAACCTTTGGGGATCAGTTAAATTGGGGGATAGTCTGTGTCGGTACGTGTGAGAGAGATCCACCTTTCCAAGTTGTTGGGGTTCATCTCATACTTCTGAAGGTTTGAGGGTGCTGCCTGTTCCATACTCCCCCTACTCCTCATCTAGCCTTTTAGGGGTACAAACAATAGTAATTGGGGCCCAGTGTGGTTGTGTACGTGTGATATACATACACTTTTTTTGGATCATATTTTCTATTCCGCTATTTAATCAAAAACCTTTGGGGATCAGTTAAATTGGGGGATAGTCTGTGTTGGTACGTGTGAGAGAGATCCACCTTTCCAAGTTGTTGGGGTTCATTTAATACTTCTGAAGGTTTGAGGGTGCTGCCTGTTCCATACCCCCCCTACTCCTCATCTAGCCTTTTAGGGGTACAAACAATAGTAATTGGGGCCTAGTGTGGTTGTGTACGTGTGATATACATACACTTTTTTTGGATCATATTTTCTATTCCGCTATTTAATCAAAAACCTTTGGGGATCAGTTAAATTGGGGGATAGTCTGTGTCGGTACGTGTGAGAGAGATCCACCTTTCCAAGTTGTTGGGGTTCATCTCATACTTCTGAAGGTTTGAGGGTGCTGCCTGTTCCATACCCCCCCTACTCCTCATCTAGCCTTTTAGGGGTACAAACAATAGTAATTGGGGCCTAGTGTGGTTGTGTACGTGCGAGATACATACACTTTTTTTGATCATATTTCCTATTCCGCTATTCAATAAAAACCTTTGAGGATCAATTGAATTGCGGGATAGTCTGTGTCGGTACGTGTGAGAGAGATCCACCTTTCCAAGTTGTTGGGGTTCATCTCATACTTCTGAAGGTTTGAGGGTGCTGCCTGTTCCATACTCCCCCTACTCCTCATCTAGCCTTTTAGGGGTACAAACAATAGTAATTGGGGCCTAGTGTGGTTGTGTACGTGTGATATACATACACTTTTTTTGGATCATATTTTCTATTCCGCTATTTAATCAAAAACCTTTGGGGATCAGTTAAATTGGGGGATAGTCTGTGTTGGTACGTGTGAGAGAGATCCACCTTTCCAAGTTGTTGGGGTTCATCTCATACTTCTGAAGGTTTGAGGGTGCTGCCTGTTCCATACTCCCCCTACTCCTCATCTAGCCTTTTAGGGGTACAAACAATAGTAATTGGGGCCCAGTGTGGTTGTGTACGTGTGATATACATACACTTTTTTGGGATCATATTTTCTATTCCGCTATTTAATCAAAAACCTTTGGGGATCAGTTAAATTGGGGGATAGTCTGTGTCGGTACGTGTGAGAGAGATCCACCTTTCCAAGTTGTTGGGGTTCATCTCATACTTCTGAAGGTTTGAGGGTGCTGCCTGTTCCATACCCCCCCTACTCCTCATCTAGCCTTTTAGGGGTACAAACAATAGTAATTGGGGCCTAGTGTGGTTGTGTACGTGCGAGATACATACACTTTTTTTGATCATATTTCCTATTCCGCTATTCAATAAAAACCTTTGAGGATCAATTGAATTGCGGGATAGTCTGTGTCGGTACGTGTGAGAGAGATCCACCTTTCCAAGTTGTTGGGGTTCATCTCATACTTCTGAAGGTTTGAGGGTGCTGCCTGTTCCATACCCCCCCTACTCCACATCTAGCCTTTTAGGGGTACAAACAATAGTAATTGGGGCCTAGTGTGGTTGTGTACGTGTGATATACATACACTTTTTTTGGATCATATTTTCTATTCCGCTATTTAATCAAAAACCTTTGGGGATCAGTTAAATTGGGGGTTAGTCTGTGTCGGTACGTGTGAGAGAGATCCACCTTTCCAAGTTGTTGGGGTTCATCTCATACTTCTGAAGGTTTGAGGGTGCTGCCTGTTCCATACCCCCCCTACTCCTCATCTAGCCTTTTAGGGGTACAAACAATAGTAATTGGGGCCTAGTGTGGTTGTGTACGTGTGATATACATACACTTTTTTTGGATCATATTTTCTATTCCGCTATTTAATCAAAAACCTTTGGGGATCAGTTAAATTGGGGGATAGTCTGTGTCGGTACGTGTGAGAGAGATCCACCTTTCCAAGTTGTTGGGGTTCATCTCATACTTCTGAAGGTTTGAGGGTGCTGCCTGTTCCATACCCCCCCTACTCCTCATCTAGCCTTTTAGGGGTACAAACAATAGTAATTGGGGCCTAGTGTGGTTGTGTACGTGTGATATACATACACTTTTTTTGGATCATATTTTCTATTCCGCTATTTAATCAAAAACCTTTGGGGATCAGTTAAATTGGGGGATAGTCTGTGTCGGTACGTGTGAGAGAGATCCACCTTTCCAAGTTTTTGGGGTTCATCTCATACTTCTGAAGGTTTGAGGGTGCTGCCTGTTCCATACCCCCCCTACTCCTCATCTAGCCTTTTAGGGGTACAAACAATAGTAATTGGGGCCTAGTGTGGTTGTGTACGTGCGAGATACATACACTTTTTTTGATCATATTTCCTATTCCGCTATTCAATAAAAACCTTTGAGGATCAATTGAATTGCGGGATAGTCTGTGTCGGTACGTGTGAGAGAGATCCACCTTTCCAAGTTGTTGGGGTTCATCTCATACTTCTGAAGGTTTGAGGGTGCTGCCTGTTCCATACTCCCCCTACTCCTCCTCTAGCCTTTTAGGGGTACAAACAATAGTAATTGGGGCCCAGTGTGGTTGTGTACGTGTGATATACATACACTTTTTTTGGATCATATTTTCTATTCCGCTATTTAATTTAACTGGGCCTCCATGCGAGACCTGTGTGCCTTGTTGCGCTGTTTTGAGTACTCCACCAACATGGCCAGTGGCAATGACGCCGTTCTCAGCTTAACTATCCCACTTCTATGCCTCCTTGAAAAAACAATTCGGGCGATGATGGAAGAGGATGTGGCACAGGATGAGGAGGAGGAGGAGGATGAAGAGGTAACATTTCCAAGGCTTTCAGGGCAGTCATTCGCAAGGGGCTCCGAGGGTGGGTTCCTGCACACGCAAACGCCAGGGACGCAATTGTCCAGCAGGGGCACAGTTCTGGAGGATGAGGAGGATGAGGAGGAGGAGCTGGAGGAGGAGATGGAACCATGTTCACAGCAGGGTGGCACCCAGGCCAGCTCATGGCCATCACTGGTGCGTGGCTGGGGGGATACAGAGGACACGGACGATACACCTCCCACAGAGGACAGCCTTTCGTTGCCTCTGGGCAGCCTGGCACACATGAGCGATTACATGCTGCAGTGTCTCCACAACGACCGCCGAGTTGCCCACATTCTAACTTGTGCTGATTACTGGGTGGCCACGCTGCTGGATCCCCGTTACAAGGACAACGTACCGTCCTTAATTCACTCACTGGAGCGCGATCGCAAGATGCGCGAGTACAAGCGCACGCTGGTAGACGCCATGCTGCTGGCATTCCCATCTGACAGCGGGGC
Source organism: Pelophylax lessonae (assembly GCF_965119305.1). NCBI lineage: Eukaryota > Metazoa > Chordata > Amphibia > Anura > Ranidae > Pelophylax > Pelophylax lessonae. The sequence goes on from NC_138769.1 coordinate 247,150,473, forward strand.
CACAGTGGAAGCACAAGGCAGAGGAGGAGGAGGAGGAGGTCGCCAACGCAACCAGGGCACCGCCAGCACCTCAGAAGGCAGGGTTAGCATGGCCGAAATGTGGAAAAGCTTTGTCAGCACGCCACAACAAACAGCAGCACCAGCAGCTCAGATGGAACGTCTTAGCAGGAGGCAGCATTTTACCAACATGGTGGAGCAGTATGTGTGCACACGCCTACATGTAGTGAATGACGGGTCTGCCCCCTTCAACTTCTGGGTCTCCAAATTGGGCACATGGCTTGAGCTTGCCCTTTACGCCTTGGAGGTGCTGGCGTGCCCTGCAGCCAGTGTATTATCTGAACGGGTATTTAGCACGGCTGGGGGCGTTATAACAGACAAGCGCAGCCGCCTGTCCAGAGACAATGTGGACAAGCTCACGTTCATTAAAATGAACCAGGCATGGATCCCACGGGACTTTTCCGTACCTTATGCAGAATAGCAATGGATACCGACCTTACCCACCCATTGTTCCATTTTTGCTCTTTCTCACTCTTTTGGGGTGTACCCTCATTTAAAATTTTTGAAAAGAAGCAGTGTTGGCTACCTCGTCCTCCTCCTCAGGGCCAGATTAATGTAGGGGCTATTGGAGCTGCAGCTCCAGGCCCCTACCTTTTATATAGGCCCCGGGTTGGCCATATTCACTGTTACCGCTCTTCTGTCACTTGTAAACACAGAAGTCTGGCTTCTATGCTCGCTTCCCCAGGCAGCACCCTCAGAACCTCCCCACACAGCGTGAAGGCCGGACAAGGAGGGACAGTTGGCGATGCATGGATGTGTTTATGGGCTTCAGAGACAGCATCCCATGTTGAATTAGGCATGCATGGCTGCACCCTTCCTCCTCTGGGTGCATGGCAAGGCACGGCCCTTAAGGCCCTTCAAAATCCTCAGCACCAAGCCCATGATGCTGTTAATCCGGCCCTGGTCCTCCTCCACCGCCGCTTCCACCTACACCGCCCATAGGTGTGCGCAGCCTATTGCATTAAGGTGTGCACCCCAAAGTTGAAATACACATGCATGTGTTTGCCAGCAGGGAGAGTAATGTATCGGGGCCATGTACCTGTAGGCAAGGAGAAATAGAGCAGAGCAGGTCCCAGGGAGATCTTTCCCATCTCCTCACTGGCAATGCTATGTGCCCTAGGTGATTAGGGTGTGCCCAGGCACACCCAGCACACCCTGTGCGCACGCCTATGTCACCGCCACATCCACCACCACCTCAACCTCCCTCCTACTCCATATGGGCCTCGTCCTTCAGAGATGAAGAAGAACATTGTTTTATTTTTCTGTTTTTTTTTGTTGTTTTAAGTTATTTCCCTATCCACATTTGTTTGCAGAGCACTTGTCATGCTCTTAATTACGTTTTGCTGCCATTTGCAGCACTCTAGCCCTTTCCTTTGGTGTTTTAGAGCCATTTTAGTGCCTTAAAGTTCGGGTCCCCATTGACTTCAATGGGGTTCGGTGTCCGGGAAAAGTTCGGTAAAAGTCCGGGACACGGACCCGGACTTTTTTTAAAGTTCGGCCGAACCCGTCGAACACGGACATCTAGGTGTTCGCTCAACCCTAAACCTCACTACAGAGCCTTGTCTCGTACTTGGGGGGGAATTATTGATGTGCTTCATGTATGGCGGATTGGAGTGGTCGATAGCTGTCCGGGTGTTCGGGAGTGGATTATCCTAGACGACTGTAACCCCTTTCATACTTTGGGGTGTCGTAACAATTGGTGGCAGCGGTGGGATCGATCCTACAGCCAGAAGGACAGCTACAGGGGACACCATTGCTCTGGATTTTACAATTGAGGGCAACGCATGTCCCAGTACAGCGACCCTGACAGCACCAGCATGGAACCAGCAGTGGAGTACAGATATTCTCTGAAAGAATATGACCGTATGATGTGGTTACGGATGAGCTTCTTCGGACCCAATCCACTGGAGAGATCCAAGCGGTTCGCGAAGAACTTAGTGTTCGGGACTCTGCTAGACAGGGCAGAGAGAGAGGGCCAGCTGGCACGTTGGGAGGAACTCCAGCGGCAGGTACAGTTAAGGGAAGAGGAGAACCCAGTCTCCATTCCCCAGCGGCAGCCTGATTTATTGGGAATTGGGAGCCCAGTCTCCATTCTCCAGCGGCAGGCTGAGTTACAGGGGGCAGAGACAGTCAGTCCTGTCGCCCAGCAGCAGATTGATTTGTTGGGAATTGGGAGCTCAGTCTCCATCCCACAGCAGCAGAGTGTCCTGCAGGAAACAGAGAGCCCAGTCTCCTTTCCTCAGCAACCGGACACTGTATTGGGAGCAGAGACAGTCGGTCTCCCTCCCCAGGGGCTGGAAGTATATTTGGGAGAGGAGCTTGTTACCCCCTCTCCCCATTGGCAGAGTGATATCCAGGGAATTGGGAGCGCAGTCTCCATCCCTCAGCGGCCGATTGACTTACAGGGGGCAGACACGGTTGGTCCTGTCCCCCAGCGGCAGATTGAGCTATTGGGAATTGGGAGCCCAGTCTCCATCCCACAGCAGCAGCTTAACATACCAGGGGGAGACAGTAAGCCCCCCAACAGTGAAGATGGGACCGTGGTCTCTGCACTCACAGCACAGGGGGTAGGGACAGTCGGTCCTGACCCCCAGCAACAGGGCTGTTTAGCCAAAGGGAAGACAGTCGGTCTTGCGCCACAGCAGCATGGTGGTGTATCTAAAGGGGAGACAGTCGGTCTCCCCCTCCAACAACCCGTCTCCAACCAGGCTACTTCTGTGGTAGCGCTGGCACCAGGGCAGAGTACCGCTGGTCTCTGCCCACTCAGCAACCCACCAAGGCAGTCTGCCAGTCTCCCACACAGCCAAGGTGAGGCACCTGGACATGGACAAATTTCTCCTCTACCCAGGTGTAGTGACCATTTATTGTGGGTGGGCTGTACTGTGTTTTCTGCTTTGTGGGTGGGCTGCTGGACTAACGAGGGCACTGACCGGCAGGAGGTCAGGTACCCTGTTAGTCTTTTTGGAAAGGGGGAGAGATGTGACGAGACCAATCTTGCCCCATTGCATTGGAGGAGCCTGGTTGCCCGCCTGCTGCCTTTGGACTATGGACCAGGCTTTAAAAGACTTTGTTCCCCTCTGTTTTAGCTGCTACGCTCCAAATTCCTTTAAAGAGGTTGTCACTATGTCTGCAAATTCAATGGGTATTAGCTGTAGATTGAGGGGGGGATTGCTTCCAGCAGCCCCCTCCTAAAGAATGTCTACTGATTAACTCAGTGCTTTTGTCTAAAATAGGACAGTATGTTAATAGAGTCTGAGACTATTGATAAGCATGTTAATGAGCTCACCTGGCTATAATTACACAGTCATTGTTCATGTGGTATTCTCAAAGTATATATAAGTGTGTGTTTCTTGCAATAAAAGAGAAGAGAGTTACTCTTGATCGAACCTCACTACAGAGCCTTGTCTCGTACTTGGGGGGGAATTATTGATGTGCTTCATGTATGGCGGATTGGAGTGGTCGATAGCTGTCCGGGTGTTCGGGAGTGGATTATCCTAGACGACTGTAACCCCTTTCATACTTTGGGGTGTCGTAACAACATGGTTCTAATACACACACTCCTAATGTATATTCAGTCCCCTTTAAAGGAAAACCCCCTCCTTCTGAATCAGAGGACACCAGACCCACATGTGCTCATTGAATTGTGAGAAAGTCCCCCACTGGGTCACACTTATATAAACCTATATCTTATTACACAACCACGGCAGGTCCGCCACAGAAAGACCCTAAAACTTTGTATCATAGTATCCCTTTAGGCAACTCAGATACTCCAGTATCTCGTCCAACACAAGGTCACAACTAACACAGACCGACTATTCGCAAACATGTAAGGAACACCCTTTACTTCCAGCTTTGTCAGAGACAAGCCAAACTTATGATATTATCAATCTTACCTATTTTTTCTTTTCAAATAATGAACTATCATCGCCTAAATTAGGCTTGAACTTTTTCCTGACTAGAAATGTGGGCAAATTTGATTTGGTGAAGGACTTACAACCGTTCGCTCGCAAACTCATTTTAAAAATCTTTTTTTGCTACCCCCTCCCAAACAACAGGACTTTGTTCCAAATCTGAATATGCCAATTATACCAGAGCAGATTATCGTACTCTTAAGACACTGACACTATTGGAACATGAGGGAGGAGTTTGGGATAATCCCAAGGATCTCTTTGGAGACTGTGAATGCACACGCACAAATCTAACTACAACTAAAAACACTCCACACAATATGAAAATTTAAAAAGAAGGATACAAATCTCTCACGACAACAAATGCAGGCCCTGGAAACATTAAAACAATGTACTGATATCGTAGGTACACCGGCAGATAAAGTGGCCAACATAGTCATTATGCATAAGACTCAATATATCAAAATGTGCAAAAAGATTTTGAACAATAAGAGTTGGTATCGCAAAATTAACCCATCTGACGTCTCACTTTTTCAAAAACAATATGAAACCTTAATTATTTGGGCCATTTGAATAATCTTATTTCATCTAAGACACATGATTTCCTAAAGGTTAAGTTCTTGACTCCAACCTTTTATGCATTACCAAAAATGCATAAATGTACAGTAGAACCCCCAAGTAGACTGATTATTTCGGGGATTGTTTCTCTTACTCACAAAGCCAGCAAACTCATAGATGAATATTTACAATCTCATATAGAGTCTCTACCCTCCTTCCTAAAAGATACAATACATCTTCTTATATCCTTGACAATTTACATGTCATGGAAGAAACCATATTAGCCTCCATAGATGTGGAGGTTTTGTACTGCAGTATACCACAAGATAGAGGCCTTTCAGTTGTCTCTTCCTTCTTGAAAGAGAGGAGTAACGATTATCAGGCTTATAATTATTATTTTTTTGGACTTACTTGAATTTATGTTGACTCATAATTTCTTCTTTTCCATGGCTCCCACTAGGTGCGGAGGGTGGCAATGGGGACTACCTGTGGCCCGTTGTATGCCAATCTGTACTTGGGGGGTGAGAGCGATTCGTTTTATCAGTGATGACTTGTTGATATAATGACAACATTTTCATCTTATGGTCAGGTTCAGTTGATCGCTTTGAGGCCTTCTTGATTGGACTTAATCAGAATGAGTTCCATTCACCTCATCGATACATGAAAACACCTTCTCATCTTTGGATCTCACAATCAAAAAGGATTGTCAGGGCACCAATGGCAGAAGGACTCTAGGACCAAATACCTGTCGGGGTAGGAGAAGAGCTCTAGGACCCAGCATCTCCGTCAGCACCTCACATGGGCCTTTATAAGGAAGCCAGTCCTTGGCTGAAGTGCTGTTTGATCTTCAGCTGTTACCAACGTTCACATGTTTCCTGTTTCCTGTTATTCTCGAATACCGACCCAGCTTATTCCAGACCTGTCTTCTGCCCACTTTCTGACCTTGACCTCAGCTTGTTCAAAAAATCTCCTCTGCCTGCTACCTGTCCTGACTTCGGCTTCCACCTGACCTCATCTCCTCTGATACCCGCCCGGCACCGAACCTTGGCTTGTACCTACTACCCTCTTTCTCAGTGACCCTAGTTACCTAATACATCTCACAGGTGCCACCTGCCTGCAGCAGCCCTACAGTACATCAGCAGTGGTTCCTGAGCCTTTTCTGCAAGCAAATCTGCAGGTGACCTGTGCTACTTTGGGCCTGACTCCTCCTGCCTCACCTCCAGGGGAGTCTGGAACTTAGCTGCAAACGAAGACCTCTCTCCATTGGCCTCCAGCACTTTGGTACCTGATAAGGATGCTGACAATTATATACAAACTGACTTATTCAGAAAACCTATGGCAGGAAATTCTCTTTTACATTTTGACAATGCTCATCCCCATCTTGCCAAAAGCATACCTCAGGGACAATCAATGAGGATCTGTAGAAACTGTACAAGTGACTCAGATTTTGAAAGGCAAGCAACTGAGCTACAGCATAGGTTTTTACAAAGAGGTTATAGCAGAAAATGTTTAAAAGCAGCCTACCAAAAGGCGAAGTATAGTCCAAGAGACTTACTTTTGTTCCAGGATATGCCAAATGAAACTCCATTTACAATACATCAGATTGTCAGATATAACAATCAATATAATCAAATTAGAAAAATTCTGGACAAACATTGGCACATTTTAACAGGTGACTCCATTGTTGCTCGATTTGTCAATGAGAAACCACATAATACATTCCGTCAATATAAATTGTTTAAGGATACACTTGTATCCAGTCACTTCTCCCTTGAAGGCTCTGGTGATCCCTGTAGATCCCCTCCAAAAGGGACCTTTAAATGTGGCAATTGTAAATATTGCAGATTTATTAATAATGGTAAAGATATACTCTTGCCCACTTCAACACCGTTCATTCCTAAACATTTTGTAAACTGTAAAACTATTGCCATTGCGTATCTTCTAAGCTATAGCTGTGGCTCTTTCTATGTTGGAAAGACAAAAAGGGAATTTTGGCGACGCATCAAAAAGATCATGTCGATGATGCGACACTAGGTATAGTGGAAAAACTCATAGCAAGGCACTTTGCCACTAAACATCAATATAGACCAGACAGTCTCAGATTCTTGGCCTTTGAACCTATCCACTCAGCCCCCAGAGGGAGTGATTTTGACCATAGGATACTACAAATTGAAACAAGATGGATTTATTCCCTTAAAGTGACTAAACTATCTGGTTTAAATGATTATTTTAGTTTTGCCCCTTTCCTGACATCTTGACAGTTCTGTCATCACATTCCTTATGTTTCTTTTTGGTATATTGCAGCTATCTCAATCCTCTTTATTATTTTTCAAATACATGGTGGATGAGATTGTAGTTCTATTTATCTTGCCGGCCTATGGTCTGCTATTATACCAATGTATATTAAAACCTGGCTTATTTGGTTGATTCTCCCGTCCCTTTTTATATGGTTGTTGAGGCCTATCAGATAGGTATTGCATTATATGTAGAGATGGCTTGCGGTTCGCCTGGCGGTCGGTTCGCGGCAAATTTTGCTTGTTCGCTACTGGCCAATTTTGCGAACACATGGCGTTGTTCGCGGCGGTCATATTAGTTTACATTGGTGAGAACTTTGACCCATGACACAGCCATCAGGAGGAACGGGACAGCCAATTGAAACATTTCAGCACATGGACATGCCCCCTACCTTATAAACAGACCAGAGCAGGCGGCCATTTCACATTCTGCTTTTTGTCAGCATAGGGAGAGGTCTGCTGTATGCATCAGGGAGAGATTGCCAGACACAAATAGCTCTGTTAAGATCCACTAAAGTCCTTTTCAGGGCTGGTATTTCGGTATAGGTCTACTACAGTCTCTTTTCAGTTTAGGGACAGGTATCCAGTCTGTGCTTTAGGGACAGTTATAGATCGGCAGTGACACAAATCGCTCTGTTAATGTCCACAAAAGTCATTTAAAGGGCTGCAATTTTTTTGGTATTGGTGTGCAGTTTCTGTTCAGTTTAAGCACAGGTATCCAGTGTGCTCTAGGGACAGATCTGCAGTGACACAAATTGCTCTGTTAATGTCCACAAAAGTCATTTAAAGGGCTGGAATTTTTTTGGTATTGGTGTGCAGTGCACTATATAGGGGTGTAATCAACGGTATAATATACTTTGTAATAGAGAAAGCTTATAGTGGATTTGTATTGTGCACTGTTCAGCATTGTGACTGGTGTGGTGAGCATTGCTGCAGCAATACTACAAACAGTTACAAAAGCACTTTTAATGTATTATAACTAGTGTGACAGACCAGTGCCCCCCCAATACCACATATTGAAGTGGGGTGTTATCTGAATATACTTTTACAAGTGTATTTGTGTCCTGCAACAATATTGCCTCTTTTGCTGTGTTAACTCTGATACTCACAGTGACAACAGTTACTGGCCAATTATTTGTAGAACTGGTGTAATAAACCGGTTGCCCCCCAATACCACATATTGAAGTGGGGTGTTATCTGAGTATACTTTTACAAGTGTATTTGTATCCTGCAACAATATTGCCTCTTTTGCTGTGTTAATTCTGATACACACAGTGCCAAACTCACTGGCCAATTTTTTGAACAACTGGTGTGATAAACCAGTAGCCCCCAATACCACATATTGAAGTGGGGTGTTATCTGACAATACTTTCATAAGTGTATTTCTGTCCTGCAAAAATATTGCCTCTTTTGCTGTGTTAACTCTGATACACACAGTGCCAAACTCACTGGCCAATTTTTTGAACAACTGGTGTGATAAACCAGTGGCCCCCCAATACCACATATTGAAGTGGGGTTTTATTTAACAGTATACTTTTCTAAGATTGTATTTTAGTCCTGCAAAAATGTGGCCTCTTTTTCTGTGTTAACTGTGCTACACACAGTGACAGCAGTTACTGCCCAATTATTTGTAGAACTGGTGTGATAAACCTGTTGCCCCCCAATACCAAAAAAGATACCTTTTTCCAGATACTGCAATTCTCTAGAGACTTTTGACACAGGGTAATTTAAAAACATGACAGGCAGAGGAAGAGGCAGACACTTACGCAGGGGTAGTAGGGGTAGGGCAGGAGCAGTAGGCCGGAGCCAAAGTGTGAAGTTTCAGAAAGCGCTTTTAATTATGTCAAAGGACGCACCAGACTTGGTTGAGTGGCTCACTCAGCCTTCCTCTTCTGCACCCTCCTCATCCTCTCTATCTGCACCCTCTTCACTCTCTGTTGTGTGCACCCCCAAAGACACCACCACAAACACCACCACCACCACATACCCTCAGCTTGAGTCACTAGAATTATTTTCCAATCCATCACAAGACATTTGCGATGCGCAGCCATTGTTGGCATCGGATCAGGAAGAGGAGGTAGCAACAGCTGGCACTCAGCAGTCTGATGACAGTACCCAGATCAGCCCAAGGAGGTTGGTCCCCGCTGTTGCTGCCTACTCCAAGATCTCAAATGTTAGTGGTGGGGAAGGTGACGTGGATGATGATGTGTCTATGGACGTCACGTGGGTGCCCACAAGAGAGGAAGAGGAGGGGAGTTCAGAGGGAGAGACGGACCGGCAGATAGGGAGGAGAGGCAGGCAGAACTTGCATTGCACAACAGTTACAAAGCAGACTGCAAATGTATCAGGAGCGAGCCATCATCAACCATGTACTGTCACATCTGGTGCTTCCAGGATGCCAGCACATGGCTCCGCAGTGTGGGCTTTTTTTAATGTGTCCGTTGCTGACAACAGTGTTGCCATCTGTAGCCTTTGCAGTCAACGCATAAGTCGCAGTAAGCCCAACACTCACCTAGGGACGACCGCCTTAACCACTTGCCGACTGCCGCACGACTATATACGGCGGCAGTCAGCCCCTCACAGGCAAAGTGACGTATGGGTACGTCACTAGCCTGTGAGGCTCTAGGGAGCGCGCGCTGCCGGAGGCGCGCTCCCGCTCGCTCTCGGACCCCCCCGCACGAGTGAGCGGCGGACCCAATGTCCGCCGCTCACTCGCGATCCTCCGGTACAGCGGGAGAAAGGCAGGCGGCTAGTGTAAACAAAGCCACCTGTCATTCTCCCCTGTGTAACAGCACAGATCATACGGTCCTGCTATGTAGGACCGTTGATCTTTGCTGTTACACACACAGCCACATCCAATCACAGTTACAAGCATGCCCCTAGGGACACATTTAACCCATCCTTCTCAAATAAAATTAACCCCTTCCCTGCCAGTGTCATTTTTACAGTAACAGTGCATATGTATAGCACTGATTACTGTAGTAATGTCACTGGTACCCCCAAAAGTGTCAAAAATGTCAGTCAAGGGTCCGATCTATCCGCCGCAATGTCGCAGTCCCACAAAAAAAATCGCAGATCGCCGCCATTACTCGTTATAAAACAAAACAATAAAAATGACAAAAATCTTTCCCTTAGTTAGTAAACGCGATTACTTTTGCGCAAACCAATCAAGATACGTTTTTTGCGATTTTTTTTACCAAACATATGTAGCAGAAAATAAATTGGCCTAAAATGTTAAAAAATTTAGATTTTTTAATTTTTTGGGGGGGAATTTCATATAAAAAAATGTGAAAAATATTGTTATTTTTGCAAAATTGAAATTGTCGCTCTTTTTTTGTTTTATAGCGCATGATCAAAAAAATCGCACAGGTGATCAAAAACCACCAAAAGAAAGCTCTGTTTGTGGGAAAAAAGGACATCAATTTAATTTGGGTACAGCATCGCACGACTGCGCAATTGTCCGTTAAGGTCACGCAGTGCCGAATCGCAAAATAGGCCCTGATCTTCCGGGGCTTAAGTGGTTAAGAAGGCACCTGGACTCCCATCACCGAGCCCAGTGGGAGCGTCACTGTCAGAACCCATAAAGCCACACTCCAGGCTCTCACCGTCCAGCCTCTTCTCCTTCTCCTCTCTCCTCACATTTGTCCTACACTCCACCTTCCATGATGCCGTCATCACGTTGTTCTGGAAAAAGGCAGGCTTCTGTGGCCCAAATATTGGAACAGAAAAAGATGATGACGCCGGATAACCCTCTTTCCCAACGTTTGACTGCTGGCTTGTCGGAATTGATAGCCCGCCAACTACTGCCATATCAACTGGTGGACTCGGAGGCCTTTTAAATTTGTGGCCATTGGAACACCACAATGGAAGGTCCGAGGCAGTAAATATTTTTCGCAGAAGGGCATTCCAGAGCTGTATGGCCATGTTCAGCGGCAAGTGAATATATCTCTGGCACACAGTGTTGGTGCCAAGATACATCTGACCACAGACATATGGTCTAGCAAATACGGGCAGGGAAGGTATATAACTTTTACTGCCCCCTGGGTGAACCTTCTGACGGCCGTCAAGCATGTAATCCGTGGCACCCGTGTAGATTTGGTTGTACCGCCACGGATTGCATGCAGGCCTGCCTCTTCTTCTCCTCCTCCTCCTCCATCCTCCCTCTCCTCTTCGGCTGACTCCTCCTTTTCTGCTGCTACCGTCTCTTCCGCTGCGCCGCCCAAGATTCCCAGGACCTATTTCACATGCCAGATGAGACGTTGCCATGCTGTGCTGCGTCTGTTGTGCCTGGAAGCCAAGAGCCACACTGGTCCTGCAATCCGTTCAGCTTTGCGTTCACAGGTGGATCAGTGGCTGACACCGCTGAATTTGACAGTTGGTAAAGTGGTGTGCGACAACGGTGCCAATCTGCTGAACGCGCTGAAGCAGGGCAAAATAACACACGTGCCATGCATGCAACACGTCCTGAACTTGGTGGTGAAGCGATTCGTTGCCAAATACCCTGGGGTCCAGGATGTTTTGTGGCAGGCTAGGAAAATCGCGGGCCATTTCAGAAGATCTTACACAGCCATGGCTTGCCTTGCTGACATTCAGCGGCAACGCAACCTGCCCGTCAGGCGTCTTATTTGTGACTGCCCGACGTGATGGAACTCAATGTTGCATATGCTTAATAGGATGCTCCAGCAGAAATGTGCAGTTAACGACTACCTGTAAGAACTCTGCGGCAGGACAGGTTCTGGGAAGCTTGGGTTTTTTTAACCTCGCCAGTGGCTGCTCCTGCGGGACGCATGCAGACTTCTGTGGCCATTTGATGAGATCACCAAACTGGTCAGTCTTACAACAGATTTATTGCGGCAGGCAGCCCCTCCTGCACGAACCGACGTAGCTGTACATCGGTCGCACACCTGCAGCTAGGGGGCAAGCACGTGCTGTCGGCGGTGAGTTCCCTCTCCCACTCGGCAGTGGGGACTCCGCGACCTGGTACTAACACGCAGCAAAATCCATCTCCACCATCAGGAGCGCTGGTGAACACCGGTTAGTACTTAGATTCCGCACCTCAGGTGAGCCTGCGTCATCTGCCAGTGTGACCTGCCTGTGTGCCTATCCAGCTGGTTCCTGTGTAAGCTGCTATAGCTATTGGTCTTCGAGCCTGACTCCAGATCGTGACAGAATATTCTGGCCCAAAACATGGAGGCCGTTGTAGCAGCTGCTGTGGCTCCTTTCAGGGTACAAATCTCTGAGTTGCAGGCATTTGGTACTACCTACCAGGAAAAGTTTGCTGAGTTACAAACTGAAGTGAAAGGGCTACAAGAGGACATCCTTGATCTGCACAGACAATTGCAGGACATGCGTTCTCGAGATGCTGTTGCGGTTGATACTAGCACACGAATGCCCCTCCCACTCAAGTTTAATGGTGACCATCACAATTACAGAGGTTTCCTTAATCAATGTCGTATATACTTTGAGATGCAACCTGCTGCATTTACTTCTGACAGGAAAAAGGTGCTGTTTATCATCAACCTCCTGACTGAGGAAGCCTTAGCCTGGGCCTCGACTTATGTGGAGAAATATGATGTCATCCTGGATAATTTCAATAATTTTGTGGCTGCCATGAATCAAGTTTTTGATGATCCTAACCGCTGCGCTACTGCTGAGGCAAAGTTGCACAATTTAGGGCAGGGGAGGCGCTCTGTTGCAGAGTACACAACTGAATTCAGACGTTGGATTTCAGATACCAATTGGAATCCAGCAGCGCAAAAGAGTCAGTTTCGTCAAGGACTCTCTGAACAAGTAAAAGATGAGCTTGCCCGAGTAGAAAGCCCTGATGACCTTGAGGCCTTTATTAAATTATGTATTCGAATTGATCAAAGACTTACTGAAAGGAGAAAAGAGAGGCAGGGAATTCTAGGCAGTAATGGTGGCATGCATTTTTCTACTACTCAGTATACTCCTAAGGGTCCAAGAGTTCTTCCAGGTTCTGACACTCCTGAACCTATGCAGGTGGATGCTATTAAAAGATCTATTACCACTCAGGAGAAAGAAAGACGACGTTCAATTGTCCCAATAAATTTAAAAGAACAATTGCGGCAACAGATCTTATGGTATCTGAACAAATAAACTCAATTTCTCAGTCTGTCTCTCCTTTGATTGAAGAAGCTCATAAAGTTAATTTATCTTCTCATTTTGTCATCCCTGTAAAGCTTATCACTGAAAGCAGTGAAATACCTTGCTCCGCTATGCTGGACTCAGGGGCCGGGGGGAACTTCATGGACATTGAATTTGCCCAAAATAACAACATACAAGGAAGAAATAAATTTGCCCCAATTGATATGGAAACTGTGGATGGCTCACCTTTGTCTTCAGGACCTGTTACCCACAAGACTGTCCCACTTGAACTCTTAATCGAGACTGACCATCAGGAGACTATCAGCTTTCAGCTGATCACATCGCCTAAATTCCCTATCATCCTGGGCATTCCTTGGTTCTCTATCCATAATCCTTCTATTAACTGGGAGACACGTTCTTTAAAACTTACCTCTGACTATTGCAAAGAACATTGCAAAAGATCTTACCAAGTAAGCCCACCACCAACCCAGGACTCGCGAGCAGCTATGGTAACTACCCAGTCATACGAAGACCTGCCCCCACAATATCTTGAATTTAAGGATGTTTGTGATAAAAAAAAATGCTGATCAGCTGCCTCCACATCGCTCTTATGATTGTCCCATTGAATTGCTTCCAGGGGCAGAGATCCCCTTTGGCCGTCTTTATTCCTTATCTGAACCTGAACTGAAGGTGCTCAGGGAGTGGCTTGATGAGAATCTAAAAAAAGGGTTTATTAGACACTCAACTTCTCCTGCTGGAGCGGCCTTATTCTTTGTAGAGAAAAAGGATTCCACCCTGCGTCCATGTATTGACTACAGGGAGTTAAATAGGATCACAATTAAAGATCGCTATCCACTTCCACTAATTCCAGAAATGCTTGAGAGGCTACGCTCCGCCAAGCTCTTTACCAAATTAGATTTACGAGGGGCATACAACCTGGTCCGCATTCGTCCTGGAGATGAATGGAAAACTGCTTTCAGAACCAGATATGGACATTTTGAGTCTTTGGTTATGCCTTTTGGACTTTGCAATGCTCCCGCAACCTTCCAACATTTCATTAATGATGTTTTTCGAGATTTGTTGGATCAGTTTGTAATAGCATATTTGGATGATATTCTTATTTTTTCTGATAATTTGGAAGAACACCGCAAGCACGTCTGTACTGTCTTCGAGAGACTAAGGCGGAATCAACTTTACATTAAACTAGAGAAATGCGAGTTTGAACAAACTAAGATCCAGTTCTTGGGATACATCATTTCTTCTGAAGGAGTGAGCATGGATCCCGATAAGATCAAAGCAGTGGTGGATTGGCCTGTCCCTAAGAATGTTAAGGAAATACAGCGATTTGTTGGATTTGCCAACTTTTACAGAAGATTTATAAGGAACTTTTCCAAGGTAATTGCTCCAATTACGCAGCTGACAAAGAAGGGGGTGCCCTTTTTGTGGTCACCAGAGACACAGGCCGCCTTTACTAAATTAAAGACTCTCTTCACTTCTGCACCAATACTGGTACATCCAGATCCAGAGCTACCATTCATCATAGAAGTGGATGCTTCAGATTCTGCTGTGGGAGCTATCCTTTCTCAGCGAATTGGCGAAAAAATGCAGCTCCATCCTTGTGCTTATTTCTCCCGACTGATGTCTTCTGCTGAGAAAAATTATGACATCGGAAACAAGGAGCTGCTGGCAATTAAGGAAGCATTTTCTGAGTGGAGGCATCTGTTGGAAGGGGCTAAGCACTCTGTAACCGTTCTCACGGATCATAAAAATTTAGAATTTATTCGTTCTGCCAAAAGACTGTCATCTAGACAAGCACGTTGGACCCTATTCTTCTCCAGGTTCAATTTTGTTATTTCGTACCGTCCTGGGTCAAGGAACGGTAAGGCTGATGCTCTATCGTGGATGTTGTCTGGGCCTCTCCAGGAAAGCAACGCCGAATGTACGATTCTGTCTCAAAATAACTTTCTAGGGGCCACAAGTTCTAAAACCTTTTTTAATCTTCTTAAGGAGGGGTATGAGAATGACCCACTTCTTAATCATCCTCCTAGGAACATTAATCTCAAATACAAGAACAGCTTTTGGACTCAAGCGCATCGCCTCTATGTACCTGAATCTGTTCGGGTAGAAGCCCTCAAATTGGTTCATGACTCAAAACTTGCTGGTCATTTTGGGGTTTCTAAAACAGAAGAACTCTTATCACGTACCTTTTGGTGGCCTGGGTACAAGAAGGATGTCAAGAGATATGTGGCCTCGTGTCTGACATGTGCTCGCAATAAGACACCCCGATCTTCTCCTCTGGGGTTACTTCAACCACTGCCTGTTCCATCAAGACCATGGGGGTCAATTTCTATGGATTTTGTGGTTGATCTTCCCCTTTCAAAAGGGATGACCACTATCCTGGTAGTTGTTGACCGTCTCACTAAGATGGCTCATTTCATACCAGTTAAAGGTGTACCCTCAGCGGAGCAAACTGCAGAAGTAATGGTTCGAGAAGTTTTTAAACTACATGGAATTCCTGATGATGTAGTGTCCGACAGGGGAGTACAGTTTACCTCAAAATTTTGGAGAAATTTTTGCTCAGCTTTGGGTGTAACAATTAATCTTTCCTCAGCTTTTCATCCTCAGTCTAATGGTCAGACCGAGAGGACCAATCAAACTTTGGAGCAATACCTTCGATGTTTTGTGAGTTATCTGCAGGATGATTGGATTGACTACCTTCCTACAGCAGAGTTTGCTTATAATAACTCTAAACATAGCTCCACTTCCCAAAGCCCCTTTTTCTTGAACACCGGATATCATCCAGTTTTTATTCCAAATCTCCCTATCTCGACTCCAATTCCTGCTGTTACTGACAGATTAACTACATTACAAGACATTCAAGAGAAACTGATCGATACATTGAAGAAAGCCCAGGAATATTACAAGAAAACCGCTGACAGACATCGCAGATCAAGTCCCACCTTTCTCGTAGGTGACAAAGTTTGGTTATCTACCAAAAATTTGAAGGTTCATGTTCCGTCTGCCAAATTGGGTCAAAAGTTTGTAGGACCTTTTGAGATTTCCGCTCAAATCAACCCAGTCACCTTTCGCTTAAAACTTCCTGACAATATGAAGATTCACCCGGTTTTTCACGTATCACTATTCAAACCGTTTCATGAAAATCCTTTTTCGGGAAGAAGTCATCCCCCTCCTCCACCTGTGGATGTTCAGGGTGAAGAAGAATTTGTGGTGGAGAGAATTCTTGACTCCAGGATCTTTAGGAACAAGTTACAATATCTGGTCCAATGGGAAGGATATGGGCCAGAGGAAAATTCTTGGGAGCCTGAAGAAAATGTTCATGCCCCTAGATTAACAAGAGAATTCCCTCAAAGATTCCCTCTTAAACCTGGTCCTAAGGACCCGGACTTGAACCTGGGACCTCCAGTGTGTCTGCCAATGACTCTACTTGCTGAGCCACCTGGAATGCTGGACAGCTCCTTGGACAAATCCTTGAATGATCCTGCTGTGAATCTTTATTACCTTGAACCTTGAACCCTTTGCTCCTCCCATGAACTTCCTATTATAAGCCATGTCTTTGCACTTCCTAGTTGCCAGAATATTGTGCCTTAAACAGCCGATATCTCGCTTGTCTCTCCTGCTGCCGTCCGTATCTTTGCTATCATCCGTTATCGACACTTGGCTTGTTCCTCGACTACGCTTTTGCCTAATCCCGAACTGCAACTACTTGTTACCGACCTTTGGCTATTCCTAGACTACGCTTCTGCTTGATCCTGACCTGCTATATCTGCTATTGGAGCCTGGCTTGCTCACCTCCTGGTGGGGCAATCCTGAGGACCGCGACCTGGTACTAACACGCAGCAAAATCCATCTCCACCATCAGGAGCGCTGGTGAACACGGTTAGTACTTAGATTCCGCACCTCAGGTGAGCCTGCGTCATCTGCCAGTGTGACCTGCCTGTGTGCCTATCCAGCTGGTTCCTGTGTAAGCTGCTATAGCTATTGGTCTTCGAGCCTGACTCCAGATCGTGACACTTACTTTACTTTGCCTTTGATTGTGAAAGAGTCCTTTTAGCTTCCTAAGGCACTCCTTTCCTGAGCCAGCTGTCCTTTATGGTAGACTGCACTGCTGAGCGACTTCAAGGCCTTTCCTGGTGCCCCTTTTACCCCCTAATCTTCAGGGCTTAACAACTTGGCACCCCTTTACTGTATCACTCTGGGTTAGCTGACTTCTGGATCCCATTGACACCTCCGGAGTGGTCCCCTCTCTTAGGCAGACCCCTGGGCAGATTCTTGAGTACTCATGTTACTGTTGTCCAGAAGTATTCTGCCCAGCAGCTCCACTTGGTCAGCACACTGGATCCTTCTGCAGCACAGCTCAACCCCTGGTCCCTAGGCCGACTGTCTGGGCCACATTCCTCACATCAGCAGGAGGAGAGACAGCCATTCACCTCCTCTTGGGACTTTGCTCCCACCAAAAGACACCCTGTCACATTCCCCCTCCAGATTTATTCCCAAGCCCAGGATGCATTGCAGCAATGCCCACCCACTGGGACAGTCATAAACCCTGGTGTGCTATTGGCTGGGTTTCCTCTCCTGTCCAACAAGGTCCCTCATTGTATACAGTGGGAAGACTCCCCAGACTCAACAGGTTACACCTAGAAACATGTGACAGGCTAACTAACAGATCAGACCCTCCTGATAAACAGAACAGGGTATCATATATGCTTTGCCTAGCACCTACCTGGGAGGGTGCTACACTAGTAAAAAAAAAAAAAAAAACAATAAAAATGACATAAATCTTTCCCGTAGTTAGTAGGCGCGATAACTTTTGTGCAAACCAATCAAAATACACTTATTGCAATTTTTTTTTTTTACCAAAAATATGTAGCAAAAAACAAATTGGCCTAAAATGTTAAAAGATTAGATTTTTTTTTTTTCAGAATTGTCTCTCTAGCGCAAAAAATAAAAAATACAGGAGGTGATTAAATACCACCAAAAGAAAGCTCCGTTTGTGGGGAAAGGACATCAATTTTATTTAGGTACAGCATCGCACGACCACGCAATTGTCCGTTAAAATAACGCAGTGCCGAATCACAATAAATGGCCTGGCCATGAACGGGGCAAATCCTTCCGTTCCAGAACTAGTTAATACACCTACTGTTGTAATGTATTCTGCAGATAGCAACATATGTTTGTATATTGTATGGTATAAAAGATAACGTTTTTAAGAATAATATCTTAACTTTTCTGTAAAGTTAAGTGACTGCAGAAGTAAATTTAAAGTACCACCCCCCCCCCCCCTTTTGCCTTTTTAGTACAATTTTTTATTTTTAATTATATCCTTAGCTTCTATTGTAAGTGCATATTACATCTAGAAGTGGATCATCTTTTCTGACCTTGTAATACACCATAATGTCCATTAAATCAAAAAGAAAAGTTGATGCTGAGCCGAGGAAATTTTAAGAGAGGTGGACAAGTGATTATTTTTTTGTGGAGTTGAAAAGGATGGCTACCTCTCTAATCTGCAATGAAAAGGTTGCTGTTCTTAAAGATTACAACCTTAGGCAGCATTATAATACTAAACATGCTGATCATTATGCAAAGTATGAGGGAGAAGAAAGGGATTGATAAACTGGCCAACTTCAGAAAGGACTGTCCATGCAGCAAAATCTCTTTAAGCACACAAAAAAGGAAAGTGATGCAGCAGTTGAGGCTAGCTATGGAGTGTGTGAGCAAGTTGCAAAAGCTGGAAAGCCATTTACTGAAGGGCAATTTCTTAAAGTTTGCATGGTAAAGGTTGCCAATATCCTTTGTCCTGAGAAGGAAAGTCTGTTTCGAAGCATCAGCCTATCAACAAATACAGTGGCTGAGAGAATCAGTGAGTTGTAAGATAACATATATGATCAATTGTGTGATAAAGATACTAAGTTCTGTTTCTATTCGCTGGCTCTTGATGAGAGCACTGACATAAATGACACTACTCAGCTTGCTGTATTTGTCAGAGGAATTAATGACCAATTTGAAGTGACTAAATAGTTGCTCAGTTTAATTGCAATGCACAGGCAGACTACAGGCAGCAACATATTTCAGCATCTCTGTGATGTAATTGATCATGTTGCCCTGACTTGGGATAAATTAGTTGGAATAACCACAGATGGTGCCCCATCAATGACTGGGAAAAGAAATGGCCTTGTGGCGCTGATACAAAGAAATCCGAAATAAGAGAATGTAGATCCCGCTATTGCTTTGCACTGCATTATTCATCAGCAGGCATTTTACAGCAAAGGCTTGAAAATTGAAAATGTTATGCCAGTTGTGGTGAAATGTATTAATTTCATCGGATCAAGGGGCTTAAGGCACTGCCAATTTCATGCTTTTTTGAAGGAAAGTGGAGCAGCTTATGGTGATGTCCTGTACTTTACAGAGGTACGCTGGTTGACCAGAGGCAATGTCTTGAAGAGGTATTTGAACTGAGGCAGGAAATCAAGACATTTCTGATGTATGGAAGACTGGATGTTCCTGAGCTTGATGATTCTAATGCCTCGTACACACGCAAAGATTATCGACCGACCGATCGTCTGACTTTTGTCCAGAGGGGTGTTTTGTTGGTTGGAATGTGCCTAGACTGCACACGAATTTTCTCGGCCAACAAAAATCTACTTCAGAAGTGATGTCATGTGCTGGTTTAATTTCCGTGTGTTTTTTCTTCTCTGAGCATGCCCAGTCTTGCTCATCAGATTTTTGTCTGCCGAAATCTGTACTGACTGACGGAAAATCGGCCATTGTGTTGACGGCCAACAAAAATTTTATAGCCTGCACACCAGATTTTTTTCGGCCGAAAAGTCGGAGTCGGTTGTCGGAAGCATCATACTAACAAGCTGAAAATCGGCCGATCGGACGATGGCCGAAAATTCACGGCCAATTATCGACGCGTCTGTACGGGGCTTAAGTGGATCATGGACATAGCATTTTTGGTTGATATGACACAGGTGTTGAACAAACTGAATCTTAAGCTGCAGGGCCCAAACCAATTTTGTCACTGTGGCTTTTGACAATGTGAAAGCATTCTCCTTAAAGCGTAACTCCACTTTTGTTGAGAAAAAACATTCCCCCCTTTGGTGATCTCTGTACATTGCAGGGATTTTAACAAACTTTGTTGCAGATTCCTACCTGTTGGTATTCTGAAGAAATCATTGTTTGTTCCTCTTTGCCTCTGTCGAATGGGTGTAGTTTCATAATTATCTATCAGCTGTGCAGCTGCAGAGCTCTAATGAGGAAAGCTGCTGGGCCTGCATCCTTTTAGACATGTTTCTATTGGGAGTATCTCACCAAAAATGACATTTTTGTTGCAGGGGATGCCAGAAATCTGACTTGTATCTTAGGCAAACATCTGGGGAAATTGGTGAGCCAATCACACAAGCAGGAAATTATGTTTCTGGGGTGTGGTCAGTACACATTCTGTGTACAGAATACCTCCAGGTAGCCATATTGCATTGCATTTTCAGAAAATTACAACAGCTGCAGATTGAAAAGGAAAGGTAATTTTTAATAACATTCAATTACAATATGACTTGTGTCGCAATTGTATACGCTATGTTGTTTTTTCTTTCTTTGCTGATTTTCTTACCCACGAAAGTGGAGTTACCCTTTAAAGCTTCAATTATGAAAACAATTATGAAAACAATTATGAACAGTTCACCCAAAAAAAAAACCTCAGCCATTTTCCAACATTCAAGTCTGTATTTAAAGAAAAGAGTGAAAATATTTCTGTGCTTTGTATCGATAAATAGGTTGCTGCCATGGAGAACCTTCAACAGGAATTTGATCAGCAAATTTCTAACTTCATATGTTCAATGCAACTTTCCAGATGTTTTCAGACCCATTTTCCTTTGACGTGAACAGTGCTGCAAATGGAACTTATAGATCTGCAATGCAGCACTGACCTCAAAGCCAAGTTCAGAGATGCACAGGGAAACACTGAAACGATAGCTCCGTTTTTGAGAGTAAAGCCACGTACACACGTACCGAATGTCGTCCGAACGATCGGCCGTCTTTTGTCCGGTGCTGTCCTGTCGGTTGAAAAGTGCTAAAGACTGCACATGAATTTTGTCGGCCAACAACAGCCGACTGCAGAAGTGATGTCATGTGATGGTTAACTTTCCGTGTGTTTTTTCTTCTCTGAGCATTCCCAGTCTTGCTCATCTGCTGTTAGTCGGCCGAATTCTGTACTGACTGGTGAACAATCGGCCGTTCTGGTGACGGCCAACAAAAATTTTATAGCCTGCACACCAGATTCTGTTTGGCCGAAAAGTCGCAGTTGGTTGTCGGAAGCATCATACTAACAAGCCGACAATCGGCCGATCGTTCGGCGGCCGAATATTTACGGCCGACAATCGCTACGTGTGTACGGGCCTTTACCAGCTACCTTTCCAGAGCTATCCAAACTATTCAAATGTGTCATGTGCTTATTTGCAAGTAGAGATGTATAGAACTGTTCGCCGGCGAACAGTTCCCGGCGAACTTCGCATGTTCGCGTTCGCCGCTGCGGGCGAACATATGCGATGTTCGGTCCGCCCCCCATAATACATCATTGAGGCAAACTTTGACCCTGAACCTCACAGTCAGCAGACACATTTCCAGCCAATCAGCATACCTCCCTCCCACACCCTCCCACCTCCTATAAATAAGCAAGGGCAGCATCCATCTTAGATCATTCTGAAGCAGTGTGTGTAGTGAGAGTAGGGAGAGAGCTGCTGCTGCTGCTGCTGCTGCTGCTGCTGCTGCTGTTAAGCTAGGGACAGTTAGTCAGTGTTCCTGGTCTTGCAGTGTTCTTGGTCCACTACTGCTGTAAGGACAGCACCACAAAAAGCCCTTCTAAGGGCTGATATTTGTGTATTTATATATATATATATATATATATATATATATATATATATATATATATATATATATATTTATATATATCTAGCGTCCCCAAAAGCCCTTTTAAGGGCTGGTAATTGAGTTGTTTCTTCTTATATATATATATATATCTATCTATCTAGTGTCCCCAAAAGCCCTTTTAAGGGCTGGTAATTGAGGTTTTTTTTTTTTATTTATATATATACATATATATATATATTTAGCGTCCCCAAAAGCCCTTTTAAGGGCTGGTAACTGGTAATAGAGTTTTTCCTATATATATATATATATATATATATATATATATATATATATATATTGTACACTGCAGTTGCCTGCCCGCTGTGTGTGAGAGGCCACAGACCTACCACAGACTGTACTGTGTGCACACCACACTCATTTCGGGTGGCACAGGCACAGTACCTGGCATTTTAAAAAATATTTTTTTTTTCCTCTGTCATAATTGCAGTGAGTGCTGTGTCAGGTCCACAGAGTGCACTGTACCCACTGCAGTGCACTGCCCACCACTGATATATATACGGTGGCACAGCATCTTGTTGCAATAAATTGAAAAAAATATATATTTTTTATTATTGCAGTTGCCTGGGCAGTGACTGTCAGGTCCACAGAGTGTACTGTGCCCACTGCAGTGCCACTGTGTGCCCACCCACCACTGATTTATAAGGTGGCACAGCAGCTTGCAAAGTAAAAAAAAATATATATTTTTTTTAAATTGCAGTTGCCTGGGTGCCAGTGACTGCTGTCAGGTCCACAGAGAGTGTACTGTGCCACTGCCCACCCACCACTGATATATAAGGTGGCACAGCAGCTTGCAAAGTAAAAAAAAATATATTTTTTTTTAAATTGCAGTTGCCTGGGTGCCAGTGACTGCTGGCAGGTCCACAGAGAGTGTACTGTGCCACTGCCCACCCACCACTGATATATAAGGTGGCACAGCAGCTTGCAAAGTAAAAAAAAATATATATTTTTTTAAATTGCAGTTGCCTGGGTGCCAGTGACTGCTGTCAGGTCCACAGAGAGTGTACTGTGCCACTGCCCACCCACCACTGATATATAAGGTGGCACAGCAGCTTGCAAAGTAAAAAAATATATATATATTTTTTAAATTGCAGTTGCCTGGGTGCCAGTGACTGCTGTCAGGTCCACAGAGAGTGTACTGTGCCACTGCCCACCCACCACTGATATATGTGCCTGCAAGAGAAAAAGCCAGCCGCAGAGAAGCCGTATTCCTGAAAATATAAGAAAAATGCTGTTTTTTAGGGGTTCTGGACATGCTACAGAGCTGAAACTTGACAGGTACACTTTTTAGACCCCCCAGACACTGAATACAAAAAATGACATGCCTGCCTAAAAAAATGCCCGCTAAATGCCTGCAAGAAAAAAAGCCAGCCGCAGAGAAGCCATATTCCTGAAAATATAAGAAAAATGCTGTTTTTTAGGGGTTCTGGACATGCTACAGAGCTGAAACTTGACAGGTACACTTTTTAGACCCCCCAGACACTAAATACAAAAAATGACATGCCTGCCTAAAAAAATGCCCGCTAAATGCCTACAAGAGAAAAAGCCAGCCGCAGAGAAGCCGTATTCCTGAAAATATAAGAAAAATGCTGTTTTTTAGGGGTTCTGGACATGCTACAGAGCTGAAACTTGACAGGTACACTTTTTAGACCCCCCAGACACTAAATACAAAAAATGACATGCCTGCCTAAAAAAATGCCCGCTAAAGGCCTGCAAGAGAAAAAGCCAGCCGCAGAGAAGCCGTATTCCTGAAAATATAAGAAAAATGCTGTTTTTTAGGGGTTCTGGACATGCTACAGAGCTGAAACTTGACAGGTACACTTTTTAGACCCCCCAGACACTAAATACAAAAAATGACATGCCTGCCTAAAAAAATGCCTGCTAAATGCCTGCAAGAGAAAAAGCCAGCCGCAGAGAAGCCGTATTCCTGAAAATATAAGAAAAATGCTGTTTTTTAGGGGTTCTGGACATGCTACAGAGCTGAAACTTGACAGGTACACTTTTTAGACCCCCCAGACACAAAATACAAAAAATGACATGCCTGCCTAAAAAAATGCCCGCTAAATGCCTGCAAGAGAAAAAGCCAGCCGCAGAGAAGCCGTATTCCTGAAAATATAAGAAAAATGCTGTTTTTTAGGGGTTCTGGACATGCTACAGAGCTGAAACTTGACAGGTACACTTTTTAGACCCCCCAGACACTAAATACAAAAAATGACATGCCTGCCTAAAAAAATGCCCGCTAAATGCCTGCAAGAGAAAAAGCCAGCCGCAGAGAAGCCGTATTCCTGAAAATATAAGAAAAATGCTGTTTTTTAGGGGTTCTGGACATGCTACAGAGCTGAAACTTGACAGATACACTTTTTAGACCCCCCAGATGCTAAATCCAAAGAAATTTATTTTTATTTTTTTTTTAATTTTTCCAATAATTGGCTCTCTATCAAAAAATTATCATTTTTAAGAACTTTTTTTTGCGTGATCCCTCTCCGGCATGCCACAGTCCAGGTGTTAGTCCCCTTGAAACACCTTTTCCATCACTATTGTGGCCAGAAAGAGTCCCTGTGTGTTTTAAAATTCGCCTGCCTATTGAAGTCTATGGCGGTTCGCCCGGTTCGCCGGTTCGCGAACATTTGCCGATGTTCGCGTTCGCCGTTCGCGAACGGCGAATTTTAGGTTCGCGACATCACTATTTGCAAGTACATACCTGTGTAAAAAAATATTCTCAACTATGAGCTTTAATAAATCTTGACTAACTGATGAACATCTCCAGGCTGTTGTTAGGGTCTCAACTGCTAACTTACTAAAAGAAAACTTGGCTCATCTAATGCAGAGCAAACACTGCCAAGCATCTGGCAGTAAGCAGTGACTGGTAGCAAGCAGTAACTACCACTACAGTATATAGTTTAATGTTGTTTTTAAAGTTTGCATGCGGCCCCCATGGGATATGAAAACGTGTCCAGTGGCCCTCAGGTATTCTGAATTTGAGACCCCTGGTCTAATAGACTAGGCTATACTCCTCTTGTCACTATGCTCAAAGATTCTTTGGGTTTGGTGGAAAAACAATTTTCTAGTAAATGACTGAAGGTCAGGCTTCTAATAGATTATCCTGTTCAGTTGTCTACATGTGCAAATATTATTTGGATTTGGCACAGGAGACATTGTGCTCCATTCACTAAAGCAGTTTGCACGTAGTATTTAGGTGTTCAGACACATTTTCCCTGAAACTGACAAATCACCGTGCGGTTTTGCGGTATTTACCACAAAACTCTGAAAATGCTTGGTAAATACCGCATGAAAAGGCGTTAAACACAATTCCTGGAAAGAAAAAAAAAAAAAAAATGACATGCATGTGGTAATTAACTAGTGGTCCAGGCATGCAGTAATTAAGGAATGTAATTGTTAACCAGTTCTGGACCAGAAGGATTTGAGTGATCTTAATGACCAGGCCATTTTTTGCGATTCGGCACTGCGTTAATTTAACGGAAAATTACGCAGGCGTGCGACGCTGTACCAAAATAAAATTGATGCATTTTTTTCCACCATTTCTTTTGGTGGTATTTGATCACCTGTGTAATTTTTATTTTTTGCGTTATAAACAAAAAAAAGAGAGACAATTTTGA
The DNA here is from genome assembly GCF_965119305.1 of Pelophylax lessonae. Classification (NCBI taxonomy): domain Eukaryota; kingdom Metazoa; phylum Chordata; class Amphibia; order Anura; family Ranidae; genus Pelophylax; species Pelophylax lessonae. Next base: position 247,175,952 of record NC_138769.1, read on the forward strand.
AAAAAAAAACAATATTTTTCAAATTCTCCTATATACAGTAACTTTCCCAAAAAAAAAAGATTTTTAAATATCAACATTTTTCATCCTTTTAGGCCAATTTTTTTTCTGCTACATATTTTTGGTCAAAAATCACAATAAGCATATTTTGATTGGTTTGCACAAATGTTATCGCGTCTACAAACTAGGGGAAAGATTATGTCATTTTTATTCATTTATTTATTTTTTGCTAGAAGTAGCGGCGATCTGCGATTTTTTGCGGTACTGCAACATTGCAGCAGACAGATCGGACCCCTAACTGACATTTTTATTTTCGGGGGGACCAGTGACATTACTAAAGTAATCAGTGCTAAGAAATATGCACTGTTACTGTAATAATGACATTGGCAGGGAAGCGGTTAACCTAGTTGGTGATCAAGGGGTTAAATGTAAGCCTAGGTGCGTGTTTACTAACTGTGGGTTGTTGGGCTTTTGAAATGATCACATAGACGTGTGATCCTATATAGAAGGATCATAGGTGTTCTGTGATCATATCAGAGAAAAGAACGGTCAGCTGTGTTTACAACAGCTGACCGTCCTCTCTCAGCGGGGATCGATCGCGGGTGCATGCTGGCAATCACGCCCGCTGGTCCCGTGCATCGGCATACCTGCTGCCGATTGGGGGTGGGAGCTAGTGGTGCACTCACCCCCCAGCACCACTCCTGCGACCGACGTACCCCTATGTCGGTTCACACAGGATGGGCTGCCTGCCGCAGTATATATATGCGGCGGGCAGTCCTTAAGTGGTTAAGTAATGTGTGTCTGCCTTTTTGGATCAGTTCTATCAAAAGAAATGCATAAAAACCTAAATAATATAAAAATAGAAAAATCATTGGGGTTGATTTAAAGTATAACTAAAGGAAAAATGTTTTTTTGTTTTGTTTTGGTTAGAGTACAGGTGGATTAGAACCCCTGTCAGATTTTTATTGTTGTCTGTGCCGCATTAGGGATATTCACCCTCTCTATTTGTCCTGTTTACCATTATCATTGAAAGTGAAAGTAAAAGAAAATTTGGGGTTGCCCCAGAAAAAAAATTGAGGGGACATCCCCCAATGGGGACACAGATGGTGAAAAAAAATTCCCCCTTACTCTATCCAAAATAAAACATATTTTTTTCTATAGTTCTGCTTTATGGCAAAAAAACTGTGCAATTATCAAGTTGCTCTAGAGCTTAGTATATGAGGTAAACTTCACTTTACGAAGAATACCCAATCACATGCAAGGAAAAAACAGCAATTTTGCTTGCACGTGATTGGATGATGGAAGTCAGCAGAGCTCCCCCTCATTTACTTAGCTCTAGAGCAACTTCACTTAGAAAGTGCTCAGGCTAAAGAATGTGCCTTTAGTAAATAAACCTCATTACATTTAGTAAATTATACTTATTTTCTCCTCTTATTTCGCCAGATTTTCAGAGCCTTTTTTTGTGACTGTACAAGCATATACATCATTTGCTGCAAAACACCTCCCGATTAGAGTTGAGCGGACACCTGGATGTCCGTGTTCGGCGGGTTCGGCCGAACTTTAAAAAAAAGACCGGGTCTGTGTCCCGGACTTTTGCCGAACTTTTCCCGGACACCGAACCCCATTGAAGTCAATGGGGACCCGAACTTTCAGGCACTAAAATGGCTCTAAAACACCAATGGAAAGGGCTAGAGTGCTTCAAATGGCAGCAAAACGTAGTTAAGAGCATGGCAAGTGCTCTGCAAACAAATGTGGATAGGGAAATAACTTAAAACAACAAAAAAAAAAAACTGAAAAATAAAACAATGTTCTTCATCTCTGAAGGACGAGGCCCATATGGAGTAGGAGGGAGGTTGAGGTGGTGGTGGATGTGGCGGTGTCATAGGCGTGCGCACAGGGTGTGCCGGATGTGCCTGGGCACACCCTAATCACCTAGGGCACATAGCATTATCGCTCTGTTTGCCAGTGAGGTGATGGGAAAGATCTCCCTCGGACCTGCTCTGCTCTATTTCACTTTCCCAGCAGGGAGAGTAATGTATCGGGGCCATGTACATGTAGGCAAACACATGCATGTACAAACACATGTAGGCAACCTGATGCAATAGGCTGCGCACACCTATGGGCGGTGTAGGTGGAAGCGGCGGTGAAGGAGGACCAGGGCCGGATTAAAAGCATCATGGGCTTGGTGCTGAGGATTTTGAAGGGCCTTAAGGGCCGTGCCTTGGCATGCACCCAGAGGAGGAAGGGTGCAGCCATGCATGCCTAATTCCACATGGGATGCTGTCTCTGAAGCCCATAAACACATCCATGCATCGGCAACTGTCCCTCCTTGTCCGGCCTTCGTGCTGTGTGGGGAGGTTCTGAGGGAGCTGCCTGGGGAAGCGAGCATAGAAGCCAGACTTCTGTGTTTACAAGTGACAGAAGAGCGGTAACAGTGAATATGGCCAACCTGGGGCCTATATAAAGGTAGGGGCCTGGAGCTGCAGCTCCAATAGCCCATACGTTAATCTGGCCCTGAGGAGGACGAGGTAGCCAACACTGCTTCTTTTCACAAATTTTAAATGAGGGTACACCCCAAAAGAGTGAGAACAAAAATGGAACAATGGCTGGGTAAGGTCGGTATCCATCGCTATTCTGCACAAGGTGCGGAAAAGTCCCATGGGATCCATGCCTGGTTCATTTTAATGAACGTGAGCTTGTCCACATTGTCTCTGGACAGGCGGCTGCGCTTGTCTGTGATAACGCCCCCAGCCGTGCTAAATACCCGTTCAGATAATACACTGGCTGCAGGGCACGCCAGCACCTCCAAGGCGTAAAGGGCAAGCTCAGGCCATGTGCCCAACTTGTAAACCCAGAAGTTGAAGGGGGCAGACCCCTCATTCAGTACATCTAGGCGTGTGCACACATACTGCTCCACCATGTTGGTGAAATGCTGCCTCCTGCTAAGACGTTCCATATGAGCTGCTGCTGCTGATGTTTGTTGTGGCGTACTGACAAAGCTTTTCCACATTTCGGCCATGCTAACCCTGCCTTCTGAGGTGCTGGCGGTGTCCTGGTTGCGTTGGCGACCTCTTCCTCCTCCTCCTCCTCCTCCTCCTCCTCCTCTGCCTTGTGCTTCCACTGTGGCCCCGCTGTCAGGTGGGAATGCCAGCAGCATGGCGTCTACCAGCGTGCGCTTGTACTCGCGCATCTTGCGATCGCGCTCCAGTGAGTGAATTAAGGACGGTACGTTGTCCTTGTAACGGGGATGCTGGTATTCAGGGCCAGGGATCGCGGGTGGGTAGGGGGGTACTTCCTCTTCCTCTCAAGTGTTTGGGAGATGGAAAGCTGAACGCTTCCACGGGACATTGTGGAGATTGTTGGTGACCCAGGTGGTGGTGTTGCTGACAGATCCTCTGTTTGTGGGGTGGCAGGTGCCGGTATCACTACAGATGTGGCTGGAGCGGCCAAGACTGCAGCAGAAGAGGAAGCAGGATGAGCCAGAGAAGTTTCTTGGTTTTGAAGGTGTCTACTCCACTGCAGCTCGTGCTTTGCACTTAGATGCCTGATCATGCAGGTTTTGCTCAGGTTGAGAAGGTTTATGCCTCGCTTCAGGCTCTGATTGCACAGGGTGCAAACCACTCGTGTCCTGTCATCAGCACATTTTCTAAAGAACTTCCATGCTAGAGAACTCCTTTGAGCTGACTTTGGTGCGCTCGTTCCCTTGCTGCGTTGGGCAGTAGCGGACGTAGTGTCTAGGGCGCGGCCGCTCCGCTTCTGCACCCTGCTCCCTCTTCTGCTGTGCTGGTGGCTCTGTGCGACCACCGCCTCTTCCTCCAAACTACTCAGGTCACCTGCATGAAGTTCATTCCATGTGGGGTCGAGGACCTCATCGTCCTCCACATCATCTTCCACCTAGTCTTCACCCCTGCCCTCCTTGTCGGTCTCCACAATGCTGAACGCCGCAGCAGTTGGCACCTGCGTTTCGTCATCATCGGAGACGTGCTGCGATGGTCCTTGCATGTACTCATCTTGAGAAATAAGTGGTTGGGCATCGCTGCACTCAATCTCTTCAACTTCTGGGGCAGGGCTAGGTGGATGGCCCTGGGAAACCCTGCTGACAGAGTCCTCAAAAAGAACAAGAGACTGCTGTATGGATTGGGGCTCAGACTGCTTGCCTGATTTCCAAGGGGGTGAGGTGAAAGACGGTTGGACATCGGCTGCAGGTGCCAACTCTGACCTTTCTGCAGTAGACTGGGTGGGAGACAATGTGAAGGAACTGGAGGCACTGTCAGCAACCCAATCTACTATCGCCTGTACTTCTTCAGGCCTCATCACATCTAGAGGCGCATTATGCCCTACCAAATACTGCTGCAGGTTCTGTCACCTACTCACACTTGTGGAAGGTGTATCACTTGTGCGTGTAGCTGGCACAGATCGACCACGTCCTCTCCTTGCAACAGGAGCTCTACCAGCAGCACCACGACCCAGGCCACGGCCCCTATTTGACGGTCTCCTAATATTTCTGTAATTTATGATCTTGCCCTAGAAAGGTGTTTATTGAATAGCGGAACAAAACAACAACAGTATCGCACGGGTGTATCTGACAGTCAAATATGCAAACTATGCCGCAATTTAATGTTTTTTACCCCAAAAGGGTGTATATTGAATAGCGGAATAGGAAAAAGGATAAAAAAACGGTGTATCTCACACGTACAAACACAGACTAGGCCCCGATTAAAATTTTTTGTACCCTAAAGGGAGGATGAGGAAGAGGAGTAGGGGGAGTTGGGAACAGGAGGCAAACTGAAGCGCCCTGCAATCCTTGGCGGTGGAAGGAGATGCGCCAAACAAATTTAAAAGGTGTATCTCACACGTACCGATACAGACTATGCCGTAATTTAATTTTCTTACATTCCAAAAGGGTGTATATTGAATAGCGGAACAGGAAAAATGTTATAATATGGTGTATCTCACACGTACAAACACTGACTAGGCCCCGATTACAATTTTTTGTACCCTAAAGGCAGGATGAGGAAGAGGAGTAGGAAGAGTTGGGAACAGGAGGCAAACTGAAGCGCCCTGCAATCCTCGGCGGTAGAAGGAGATGCGCCAAACAAATTGAAAAAGGTGTATCTCACATGTACCGATACAGACTATCCCGCAATTTAATTTTTTACACTCAAACAGGGTGTATATTGAATAGCGAAATAGGACAAATTTTACAAAACGGTGTATCTCACACGTACAAACACCAACTAGGCCCCGATTACAATTTTTTGTACCTTAAAGGCAGGATGAGGAAGAGGAGTAAGAGGAGTTGGGAACAGGAGCCAAACTGAAGCGCCCTGCAATCCTCGGCGGTAGAAGGAGATGCGCCAAACAAATTTAAAAAGGTGTATCTCACATGTACCGGTACAGACTATCCCGCAATTTAATTTTTTACACTCAAACAGGGTGTATATTGAATAGCGGAATAGGACAAATTTTACAAAACGGTGTATCTCACACGTACAAACACAATCTAGGCCCTGATTACAATTTTTTGTACCCTAAAGGCAGGATGAGGAGTAGGAGAAGTTCGGAACAGGCAGGAGGCAGACTGAAGCACCCTCAAATCCTCGGCAGTATGAGAAGCGCCCCAAAAATTGGAAAGGTGTATCTCACACGTACCGACACAGACTATTCCGCAATTTAATAGTTTATACCCAAAGGTTTTGATTAAATAGCGGAATAGAAAATATGATCAAAAAAAGTGTATGTATCGCACACGTACAGAAGCACACTAGGCCCCAATTACTATTGTTTGTACCCCTAAAGGCAGGATGAGGAGTAGGAGGAGTATGGAACAGACAGCACCCTCAAATCTTCAGAAGTATGAGATGAACCCCAAAAACTTGGAAAGGTGGATCTCACACGTACCAACACAAACTATCCCGCAATTTAATTGATTCCAAAGGTTTTTATTGAATAGCGGAATAGGAAATATGATCAAAAAAAGTGTATGTATCTCACACGTACAAAACCACACCCAATTACTATTGTTTGTACCCCTAAAAGGCTGAATGAGGAGTAGGAGGAGTATGGAACAGGCAGCACCCTCAAATCTTCAGAAGTATGAGATGAACCCCAAAAACTTGGAAAGGTGGATCTCACACATACCAACACAAACTATCCCGCAATTTAATTGATCCCCAAAGGTTTTTATTGAATAGCGGAATAGGAAATATGATCAAAAAAAGTGTATGTATCTCACACGTACAAAACCACACTAGGCCCCAATTGCTATTGTTTGTACCCCTAAAAGGCTGAATGAGGAGTAGGAGGAGTATGGAACAGGCAGCACCCTCAAATCTTCAGAAGTATGAGATGAACCCCAAAAACTTGGAAAGGTGGATCTCACACATACCAACACAAACTATCCCGCAATTTAATTGATCCCCAAAGGTTTTTATTGAATAGCGGAATAGGAAATATGATCAAAAAAAGTGTATGTATCTCACACGTACAAAACCACACTAGGCCCCAATTACTATTGTTTGTACCCCTAAAAGGCTGAATGAGGAGTAGGGGGAGTATGGAACAGGCAGCACCCTCAAATCTTCAGAAGTATGAGATGAACCCCAAAAACCCCAAATATCATTCAGCTCTGCTGCAGGCCACAATTTATTTTTTTTTAACCCAAGGCTGTATATTGAATAGTGGAATAGAAAAAAAGTGTATGATTTCTGAAACCACTCAATATTAGCACATGTGAACTGAACACAGCAGTGTATGATCAGTCACTCAGCACAGCACAGCTGAATGAAAAATGCTGCACACAGTGCCTGATAGAAAAATACTTTTCTCCCTCCTCCTCAGTGGACAAAAAAGATTGTGTTCACTGCACCCCAAAAAGATTGTGTTCACTGCACCCCAAAAAGATTTTGTTCACTGTACCCCAAAAAGATTGTGTTCACTGCACCCCAAAAAGATTGTGTTCACTGCAGCCCACACACAGCAAAATGGATGTGGACCACTGACACCTGCCTATCTCCTATCCCACACCACACAGCAATATCGATTGTAGTTTGTAGAACACACTGTCTGACCCTAAAAATCAGCAGACTCTGTCCCTAAAAGGATTGATAAGATCGTAGATCGGGTGACTGCAACCCCCCCCCCACACAGCAATATCGATTGTAGTTTGTAGAACGCACTGTCTGACCCTAAAAATCAGCAGACTCTGTCCCTAAAAGGATTGATAAGATCGTAGATCGGTCACTGCAAACCCCACCCCACACAGCAATATCGATTGTAGTTTGTAGAACACACTGACCCCAAAAATCAGCAGACTCTCTCCCTAAAATGCCTACAACTCGCCCTGCCTAACACACTCCGACCTGTCCCTCAATTCTATCCGGACACAAATGTTTTTTTTCCTGTCTGTCCCTAATCAGCAGCCAGCACCCCAAAAAGATTGTATTCACTGTACCCCAAAAAGATTGTGTTCACTGCACCCCAAAAAGATTGTGTTTACTGCAGCCCAAAAAGATTGTGTTCACTGCAGCCCACACACAGCAAAATGGATGTGGACCACTGACACCTGCCTATCTCCTATCCCACCCCACACAGCAATATCGATTGTAGTTTGTAGAACACACTGACCCTAAAAATCAGCAGACTCTTTCCCTAAAAGGATTGATAAGATCGTAGATCGGTCACTGCAAACCCCACCCCACACAGCAATATCGATTGTAGTTTGTAGAACACACTGACCCTAAAAATCAGCAGACTCTGTCCCTAAAAGGATTGCTAAGATCGTAGATCGGTCACTGCAAACCCCACCCCACACAGCAATATCGATTGTAGTTTGTAGAACACACTGTCTGACCCTAAAAATCAGCAGACTCTGTCCCTAAAAGGATTGCTAAGATCGTAGATCGGTCACTGCAAACCCCACCCCACACAGCAATATTGATTGTAGCTTGTAGAACGCACTGTCTGACCCTAAAAATCAGCAGACTCTGTTCCTAAAAGGATTGCTAAGATCGTAGATCGGTCACTGCAAACCCCACCCCACACAGCAATATCGATTGTTGTTTGTAGAACACACTGACCCTAAAAATCAGCAGACTCTCTCCCTAAAATGCCTACAACTCGCCCTGCCTAACACACTCCGACCTGTCCCTCAATTCTATCCGGACACAAATGTTTTTTTTTTCCTGTCTGTCCCTAATCAGCAGGCAGCACGTTGATGTGTGCTCTCTCCCTGAACTAAACAGCAGAATGACGCCGCAGCGGCGCTGCCTCGAACTTATAAAGACGTGGTCACATGCTTCAGATGGCCAATCACAGCTACTGATACATTTGTAGGCATGGCTGGGATGGCTTAGGCACACCAGTTAAACGCTTGTTGATTGGCTGTTGAAAGCCCGCCATGAAAAGCACGCCAAAGCATGCAAAACCCGGAAATAAAACGACCGAACACGGATTTTTACCCGAATATACAGTAAAGTTTTCGGGTCCGTGTTCGGGTAACAAAAATCCAATTATTCGGTACGAACACGAATAATACAATCACTCCACACATAATGCAATGTACATGAATATCACAATGGTCTAATCCATTTGTAGAACATATGTCATATGTAGCGGGGATCGGCAAGGTGTCCACACACGGACACTGGTGTCCATGAGCAGTCATTGCAAGGTCCGCCGCTGAGTCTGCTCTGCCTCTGGCCGGCCTTGGCTCGGCCGCTCGGCTCCAGACGGATGTAGATCTGGCCGGCGCCACCCACTGGTGGAGACCTGCGTGTGGAGTGATCTCTTGGTGAGGGAGTGTCTGGGGAGGGACTGTGCTGTGCAGCGGCTGCTCAGCGCAGCGCGGGAGAGAACAGTCAGGCTGCAGGCAGCCTGAGCCGGCCCGGCGAGGAGGAGGACAGCAAATAAGGAGGACTCGAGACTGTGGAGTGTTCTTATAAAAATATTCTTTGCAGAGGGAGAGGCCAGAGGTCTGTGGTGCTGCAGGAAAACCTTGCCTGGAGACATGTGAAAAAAAAAGGTAAGAGTAGTACTCTCGACGCCCAGACGGCGTCTTTTGATGACGAAACGTTGGCGACTCCAGACGCAACGTCCACACGCCCCCTGGAAGTAGCCGGCCTTGGGATTGTTGAAAAGAAACACTTTCTTTTCTATACACAATATTGTGGATATTGGTTTTCATTCATTTGGACACCCTTTATATCATTTTTGTGAATATTGATACTTTTAGCGCTGCACTTTTATGATATATTGTTCTTTAGAGTCACTGTTAGGCTCCTTTCACACGGCCGCTCCGTGTGTCCGCAAATCATCCAATCCGTTTGCGGATGATTTGCGGACATAATGTAAGTGAATGGCACTGCGGGTGTCAGCGGAATACCACCCGCTGACACCCGATTTTCCTCCATTCAGTTCTGTTCCGTTTTTACAAATGGAACAGAACCCATTTTTTCTTCCGTGTAAAACACGGAAAGGAAGGAAAATCGGGTGTCAGCGGTGTCATCCGCTGACACCCGCAGTGCCATAGACATACATTATGTCCGCATATCATCCGCAAACGGATGGGATGATATGCGGGCACACGGAGCGGATGACAGAAATGTCATCCGCTCCGTGGTAAAAAAAAAAAAAAAGTCCCGCAGCGGACCTTTCACACGGAGCGGCCGTGTGAAAGGAGCCTTAGTTGATTTTGTGTTGGCTGCTGATACCTTTATTTTTCACTCATCACATTAGCGTGTAAATTTTCTATATTTATTTGCATTTTTATATATATATATAAAATTATATTATTGATTCAATTATAATTCATGCGTTATATATTACATATATATATATACACACACACACACATATATATATATATATATATATATATATATATATATATATATATAATATATAATGCATGAATTATAATCTAATCAATAATATAATTTTATTATATATATTATATATTAAATAATAAAATTATATTATTGATTTGATTATAATTCATGCGTTTGTGTTTCAAATTTATCACATCTGGGATGTCTACTAGACTCTTGTTTTGGTCAGGTTTAAGTCAGTAATTACTAAGAATTGTAGGCCTATAATACATAACGCCAAATTTCCATGAAAATAATTGTACCGCTTTTGGTATGTAATTCCTGACAGAATCATACCGCCAGGGAGGTTAAAATTCAAGTAATTACAATAATACAATTTTAATATAACACAAATATAGAGGAAATTCACAACCTAAGGTGTTTGATGACTGAAAAAACTGTGCCTTCAAGATTGCTACCCTAAGGTTAGAAACATGTAAGTCCAGCATATTTACTGTATACAAAGTTATTGCTGATAATCTAGAGTAGAGTCTTTGTTCATAAAGAGGAAAAAGTGACTGAATAGAATGTATGTACTTTCAAATGGGTGCTTTTAATAGAACAAAACAAGCTGTGGCCTATTTAAGCAGATCTGCAGGTAAATAGAAGACAACAATATATATTTTGTTGGTCGTGGTACTAAATGAAAATTTACTATAATTAACAGCTTAATTTACTTGTATTAAACCAACTACATAATAGTATATACAAGTTTAATAGCTACTATAAGAGACAAATCCACTTCCATTATTGAGTAAAATGTTTTATATATGTTGGATCATAGTGTTTCCTTGTCAGAGTAATAGGTAAAAATGAAAAGATTTGTCTTCTAAAATGTTAACTTCAAATGAGTATGATGAGGAAATAGGAAGATCTAATGGCCAACTCAGCATCTTACAACACTGTAGGTTAGTTTCTTGCGAGGTAAAGACCGAACCCAAATTCCCATCAAAATCAATGGGGGCCAAATCTGTCAAATCAAAAATACCCTCTTTCTAGGCTAATAGCCAAGGGGGTGTCGAAAAAAAGCATATTGGGGGGGGGGGGGTGCGCACTGTCCTGGAAAACATATACCAAAGCTAAAAACTTTTTTTTTCCATTCTGCCAGAGCAGAGATTTTTTAAATATTTGAAGTGAAACATTAAAATTGCCCAATACCTCTATATAAGATGCCTGGGGATTGTCTTAATACTGCTTTTGAAGGGGCATGTCTTTGTGACGTACAGAAATTGTAAATGTGCTACTGCATTAACACATTTACAAAAGAAAAAAATAGTTAAAATTGCCGGTAAATAATATTATATATATATATATATATATATATATATATATATATATATATATATATTATATTATTTTTTAAGAAGCTGACAAGGAAACTTCATTTTCTGGCAATTTAAACTGCATCATTATTTATTCCTTTTAAATTTTACTTTCGCTGTATCACATCCTACATCAAGAGTGAATAAATTGCATAGACTCCTCTCTTTGAGTCATGCTTTTAACCTCTTTAAGACAGGAAGGATTTGCCACCTTAATGACCAGGCATTATTTTGCGATTCGGCACTGCGTTACTTTAACGGACAAATGCGCGGTCTTGCGACACTGTACCCAAACAAAAACATTTTCTTTTCCCCACAAATAGAGCTTTCTTTTGGTGGTATTTGATCACCTGTGTGATTTTAATTTTTTGCGTTATAAACAAAAAAAGAGTGACAATTTTGAAAAAGAAAAAAAACAATATTTTTCACTTTCTGATATATAACATTCCCCAAAAAAATGTAAAAATCATTTTTTTTTTAACATTTTAGGCCAATTTGTTTTATGCTACATATTTTTGGTAAAAAAAAAAAAATCGCAATAAGCTTATTTTGATTGGTTTGCGCAAAAGTTATCGGGTCAACTAACTACGGGAAAGATTTATGTCATTTTTATTGTTTTGGGGTTTTTTTTACTAGTAATGGTGGCGGCCTGCAATTTTAAGCGAGACTGCGCCTGCACGAGCCAGCTTGCTGCAGTAAATATAACGTAAATGGTCAGGAAGTGGTTAAGGAGGTATCCCGTGCAAACAAACGTGTGTGAGGCCCCCCTTAAGATTGATACCAGACCCATAATGAGCATGCAGTCTGGCTGGTCAGGAAAGGGGGAGGACAAAAGTGTGGCCCCACCTCCCTGAACTATAGCAAGCCACATGCCCTCACCATAGAAGGATGTTAATTAAGTCAAAGACTTCTTCCTCACAACCCTGGCCAATGGTTGTTGGGGTCCGTGGGTAGTTTTTGGAATCTGGAAGCCCCTTTAATAATAGGGGAGCCCCCAGATACTAAGGGTCAGGAAAGCGAATGAGTATATGAGCTAGAAATAAAGACCCAAATGTTTGACAAATCCTTTATTTGCAAAAAAAATGTCCTTCATTGTCAATCCACCATCAATCAACAATGCCCACTGAGTGCCAAAAAAAGACGTCCAGGTGAACACAACCGATTCTGATGGTACTCATAGCTAAAGACAGCTCAGGAAAGGGGAGGGGAAGGGATGGGGTTGGGATAATGGTGACATCATTGGCCACTTGTTCTATTTGTGATGTGATGTCACTGTTATCCTTGCCCCTTTGTTTATATTGCGGGAATTCCTAGGGACATCATTGGTTCCTAGAGATGCCATGGGTTCAAGCACACACTGCTTTCTTAGGAATCAATGGAAAGCTGTCATATATAGAAGCAGTATAAATATCACTTTTTTATGTTGCTTGCACGAAACAGGGTACCAGATGGGCTAACATTCTGCCATTTGACTGAACCATCAGCTCACCCCTACTTGTAAGTAATGCATTGCATTAGTTACAAAAAACGGGATGTCAATACTGATTAACCGCTTGCCGACCGCCCAGCACAGATATACTGCGGCAGGGCGGCTCGGCTGTGCATAACCACGTAGATCTACGTGATTATGTGGACGCGCGCCGGAGCTGCTCTCCCGCTGTGGTTAGACACAGCGGGAGCCAGACCTCGGGAGGAGCTGGCTCGATTGCCGCCGGCCTCCCAAGATCTTTGGCTAGAATGACAGAAGACCTGCCTGCTTATGTAAACAAAGCAGGCGGGTCTTCTGTCAGAGAGGCAGGGAAAGATCGTGTGATTCAGCTAAGCTGAATCACCGATCTCTCCCTGCCTCTGTCCAACCCATCCCCCACACAGTCAGTAAGCACTATTAGGCATACACTAACCCCTTGATCACCCACAGTGTTAACCTCTTCCCTGCCAGTGTCATTTATACAGTAACAGTGCATAGTATTTAGCACTGATTACTGTATTAATGTCACTGGTCCCCAGAAAGTGTTACAAATGTCAGTTAAGTGTCCGATCTGTCTGCCGCAGTGTCGCAGTCCCGCTAAAAATCGCTGATCGCTGCCATTACTAAAAGAAATATTAAATAAATATCCAATAGTTTGTAAACGCTTTAACTTTTGCGCAAAACAATTAAAATACGCTTTTTTGGGATTTTTTTTTTTACCAAAAATATGTAGCGGAATACAAATTGGCCTAAACCAGGCATGTCCAACCTGTGGCCCGGAGGCCGCATGTGGCCCGGAACTGCAGGCAATGTGTCCCCCTGACAATTTTTTTTTTTTGCTGGGGAGGAAGGAAGTCGAGTCGGGGGCACAGACACAGAGGCAGCCTCGGAGGGAATTATCCACTAGTTGTGTTAAATTAGTGCTGGGGGGGGCGCCGCAGCACGGGAAGGGTGCGGCGGTGTTTTATTACTTGTATACCTTAACTAATAGTATATATTTTATATGGGGCCCGAGAAAATTTCTCTGCACTCAATGTGGCCCAGAGAAGCTAAAAGGTTGGACACCGATGGCCTAAACTGATCCAAAAATGTAACTTTTTAAAAAATTTTATTGGAAATGTTTTATAGCAGAAAGTAAAAAATGTTTTTTTTTTTCAAAATTGTCGCTCTTTTTTTGTTTATAGCACAAAATCTAAAAACCGTAGAGGTGATCAAATACTACCAAAAGAAAGCTCTATTTGTGGAAAAAAGGGACATCAATTGTATTTGTTTACAGTGTTGCATGACCGCGCAATTGTCACTTAAAGCAACGTAGTGCTGAATCGCAAAAAATTGCCTGGCCATCAAGGGGGTAAAATCTTCCGGAGCTAAAGTGGTTAAAATAGTCTGCACTTAAAACCTAGGTGCTCAATGCATTCCACGTAGTTGCATAATGATAGTTCAGATGAATAATTAATAAAAGGTTCTTCCTAGATGTATCATTCTTCTTTAGGCTGGCCATAAATTATATAACTTTCTTTTCTTCAACCATCGTTTGAAGGAGAGAAAATTGCTTGATTCCCCCATGAATACAGTCAGTGTTGATAGGGGAATCCTTCCCGCTGTGCTATTGTATTCCAACAGTGGGAGGTTTCGCCAACAGAATACAACGATCACTGCTGGTAGATACATTTTGATACGTCTGAAGGTGATTTCTCTTAATATTCACCCTAGATACCTTAAATGTATATGTATATCATAAGTCCCTGACTTATTGGCTAAATCTAGTCTGTTCTATGCAAAATAAAGCAGAGCTCTGGAGAATGTTTTATCCTGTTAAAGAAGACACGTGCAACCACTGCTCAGTCTAAAACATTCTTAAGTTTATTTGCAAAGCGGGGTAACTATTATACACAGTATTGAACAGGAAATACAGATGGGAGGGGGAGTGGATACTCATGAACAGTCAAGTTCTCACAAAAGTTGGACAATGGGTTAATACAGAATGTCCGTTAGAAATTGCAAAATATGCCTTGTCTAGACCCTATAGCTCAACTTAGAATAAAAGGAAGCAGAATGTGTTAGGTACAAAGGAAGTGGGGATGTATCTTTATCTTGAAGTGTCAGAACATATCGGATGATTTACTTAGGTCATTGTTCATGTTTAACTAAAGACTTAAAGTAACCTTAACTGAAACAAGTCATTATAAGTCACAGTTGTAAGAAAGAAAATGGTGTTACACAGGTCAAGCTAGAAAATGGTTGCCAGCAACTAGAAAGAGGTCATTCCCCTTCAACGTCTATGGCCAGCCTAAAGTTTTTTTTTCTCTAAAGTGTGTGGGGGAAAAAAATATAAAAAAATAGAAGCTGACTGGTTGCTTTGGCAAAGCCACCATTTGAGATAGAATTTGTTGCACACACCTTGCAGCAATCTTAGAATCGAAAGAGTAACCACACTTTTGTTGAAAAAAACAATCCCCTCTGAGTGATCAATGTATAGTGCAGGAAGTCCTACCTGATTCTGCCCTGAAGAAAAAGCTATTTAACCACTTTACCACTGCTCACAGTAATATTACTGCGGCAGAGTGGCTCGTTATCGTCTGACGACGTAGTACTACGTCGTCAGACACTCCCCCTTCTCCCGCTGTTTTCATTCACAGCGGGAGTCGGGCCAGGGGAGGAGCAGCGGCGATCGCCGCTGCTCTTACCCAATCGTCGGGGATCGAGTCTGGAGATCCGCCCGCTGTGTGTAAACACAGCGGGCGGATCTCCATAGTGACAGGGAGTGACAGATCGGACTGTTCAGCATAGCTGGACATCCGATCTGTCCATGACTCACTCAGTCACCTCCCCCCCTACACGTCAGTAAGCACCAGGCATACATTAACCCCTCCCTCTCCAATAAAATTAACCCCTTCCCTGCCAGTGTAATTTTTACAGTAACAGTGCATATATATAGCACTGATTACTGCAGTAATGTCACTGGTACCCCCAAAAGTGTCAAAAATGTCAGTCAAGGGTCCGATCTGTCCGCCGCAATGTCGCAGTCCCGCAAAAAAAATCGCAGATCGCCGCCATTACGCGTTAAAAAAAACACCAAAAATGACAGAAATCTTTCCCTTTGTTAGTAAACGCAATAACTTTTGCGCAAACCAATCAAAATACGCTTATTGCGATTTTTTTTACCAAACATAGGTAGCAGAAAACAAATTGGCCAAAAATGTTTAAAAAAATAGGTTTTTACATCTTTTTTGGGGGGAATTTCATATAAAAAAATGTTACAAATATTGTTATTTTTTCAAAATAAACGCTCTTTTTTTGTTTATAGCGCAAAAAGTAAAAATCGCACAGGTGATCAAATACCACCAAAAGAAAGCTCTGTTTGTGGGAAAAAAAGGACGTAAATTTCGTTTGGGTACGGCGTCGCACGACCGTGCAATTGTCAGTTGAAGTCACACAGCGCCGAATCGCAAAAAGTGGCCTGGACGGAAGACAGCAAAATCCTCCGGTGGTAAAGTGGTTAATGTCTACAGAGTGAATCTGAATAGGAGTGACGTTTTTCATTATTAAAGCAGAGCTCCACCCAAAAGGGGAAGCTCTGCTTGTCTGCCTCCTCCCCTCCTCTGCTCCCACATTTGGCTTAGTTCGCCCCCCCTTCCCCCGCAGCCTCCCCCAGCCTTCTTGGTCACTTCACAGGTTTCAGAAGATTGCGACTCATTAACAAATCATTCATTTATATTTCCATTTCACACGTTTCTGGGAAAAGCCCTAGGATACTCCGTGCTGTAGCAACCACCAGCTGGAGACTGGATCACAAAGCATATCGCTTCATGCATATGCAGTAGGAAACCGGCTGTGAAGCCACAAGGTTTCACTGCTGGTCTCACTTAGTCAAGATGGCACCTGATAGCTGATCGAAGAATCAGCTTGGATGAGGACACCGCTGGATGCCTGGACCAGTAAGTGCCCTAAAATTAGGTATCTGATGCTGACTTTTAATGTTTTATGAAGGAGCCTGGTCGTCTTCCTTAATCATATGATGCACTTGCAGTGGTCTAATAAGGAAAATGCAGGGTCTGCATCCCTTTAGATGTGATTAGCGCTTTGGGAGCATCTCACCAAAAATGTTTTTTTTTTTTTGCTGAAGATGCCTAAAATCTGGGTTTTTCTTAGTGCAGATTTCTGGGAAAATCAGTAAGTCAATCACACAAGCAAAAAATTATATTTCTGGGGGTCTTCCAATGGTGTACAGAACGCCATACCACATTTTACAGAAAATCATATTGCTGCAGATTGAAAAGAACGGCTAATTTCTAATTATATTCAAACATAGCTTTGTTTGTGTATGCTACATTATTATTACATTATATACTACATTAGTTTACCACCCCTCCTCCTCAAAAAACTCAATTTGCTCGGTCTTCGTGGCTGCAGTCTCCATTGGTTTGAATCTTACCTATTTCACTGCACCTTCATTGTCACTTACAACTCCGCTTACTCCTCTCCAAGTCCTCTTACCTTTTGGGTCCCCCAAGGTTCTGTCCTTGGACCTCTACTATTCTTAATCTACACCTCCTCCCTGGGTCAGCTGATGGCTTCCACAACCATTTCTATGCTGATGACACCCAAATCTATCTCTCTACCCCTCAGCTCACCCCATCAGTCTCCTCCCACATCACTGATTTACTAACAGACATATCAGCCTGGATGTCACACCACTTCCTCAAACTGAATGTAAATCCAAGCTCATAATATTTCCTTATCCACATGCCCCTTCCCTTGAATTTTCTGTCAATATCAATGGCACAAATGTCAGTCCTTCCACACATGCCAGGGTGCTAGGGGTAACCCTGGACTCTGAACTGTCCTTTCAGGCCCACATCCAATCCCTGTCCAAATCATGCCGCCTTAAACTCTGCAACATCTCTAGAATATGCCCCTTTTTAACCAACGACACCACCAAGTTTCTAATTTGCTGGTTATCTTTCGCCTCAACTACTGCAACTCCCTCCTCATTGGATTACCTTTATATAGACTATCCCCCCTTTAGTCCATAATTAATGTTGCTGCAAGACTCATCCACCTTACAAACCATTCAGTGTCCTCCACCCCTCTCTGCCAATCCCTCCACTGGCTTCCACTCACCCAATTAATAAAATGCAAAGTAATAATAATAGTTTACAATGCCATCCACAACTCTGCCCCCGGCTACATCACTAACCTGATCTCAAAATATCAACCAAGCTGCTCTCTTTGGTCTTCCCAAGACCTCCTGCTCACTAGCTCCCTTGTTACCTCCTCCCATGCTCGCCGCCAGGATTTCTATAGAGCTTCTCCCATCCTCTGGAACTCCCTTCCCCAATCTGTCTGACTGTCTCTTAATCTATCTATCTGTAGCACCCTCCTAGGTAGGTGCTTGGAAAAAGCATCTATTTGCTCCTTCTGCTTATCAGGGGAGCCTTATCTGTTAGTTTGCCTGTCATGTGTTTCCAGGTGTGATTCACTGGGTCTGAGGGAGTGTCCCCACTGTGTCCAATGAGGGAGCTTGTTGGAAAGTGGAGGAAACCTAGCCAGTGACACATTGTGTTTTATGGCAGTTCCAGTGGAAGGGCATTGCTGCAATGCATCCTGGGATTTCCCATAAATACGGGGGGAGCATGTGACAGGGTGTCTTTTGGTGGGAGCAAAGTCCCAGGAGGAGGTGGATGGCTGTCTCTCCTCCTCCAGGTGTGAGGAACGTGGTTCAGGCAGTCGGCCTAGTAAACCAGGTGTGGAGCTGAGCTGCAGAAGGATCCAGAGTGCTGACAAGTGGAGCGCTGGAAGAGTCTTGTGGGAAAAACAGTATTGTGAGTACCAGAGGATTTGCCTAATGGTCTGTCTGAGAGAGGAGACCACTCCAGAGAAGTCAGGGGATCAAGGAGCTAGCTCACACATGAAGTGTATCAGTAAAGGGGGTGCCATGTAGTTGACCCTGAAGATTAGGAACAAAGGGGGTTCCAGGAAGGGCCCTGAAGTTGTTCAGCAGTACAGTACAGATTACCTCAGAAAGCTCATTCACTTATACTTCACAGCAAAGGGCAAAGTGAAGCCTGCAAACTAGCGTTACTCAGCATTTTCAAGTCGTCCTAGGTAATTGTGCATAGTGTAAAAAAATTTGAGTATCCCACTCATTCCCTTCTCCTATCCAAGTTCCAAATAAAAACACAAAAACCAAAGCTACTGGACTGTTTTCTTACTGAGCTAAAACACTTGGGAAAATGTTGAACTGTCATGTTGTTGCTAATGGTACCCCAGGGGAACCCGTAATCAGCAGCTCCCAAGGGAGTAGTGCTACACATCTTTAGACGATCCCTGAAAACGCTTATCTTAAAAGAAGCCTATCCAGCTTATAACTAAAACACTATTTCACCTTCTCCATCAGCTCATCCTTCACAGCTATTACCTTTTGTATCAATTGACCCTCCCTCTTAGATTGTAAGCTCTAGCGAGCACGGCCCTCTGATTCCTTTCGTACCAAATTGTATTGTAACCTTAATGTCTGCCGTCCTTTTGATAAGCTCTGCTCAAACCCGTTTGGCGCTAAATAAATCCTCTATAATAATAATAAATATTATTTTTTATTTGTTCTTTTTCCCCCTAAAAAAAGGGGAGTTAAACTTAAAGTGGTTGTAAAGTTACGTGTATTAATTACTTTGTTTCGCTCTGTTTTAGGTCCCTGTTCAGTTCGGTGTGTTTTCCTAAAATTATAATGTTAAATACCTTCTTTGCAGAGCCCTACTGCCCTGTCATGTGAACTCCCTCTGCTTCCATCCCTGAGTAAGGGAGTACAATGGGAGGGGCTGACATTTCCCTCTGATGAATGCAAGATACCAAAGGGAGGTCACATATCTGCACAGCGGGGCTCTGCAAAGAAGGTATTTAGCATTATAATTTTAGGAAAACACACACACTGTACTAAACAGGGACCTAAAACAGAGAGGATCAAAGTAATTAATACATGGTTCTTTAGTTTACAAGCACTGGAGCAGCTGCAGGGAATAGAATTACACAGGCATTAGAGGAGAGAAAAGAGGAGGTGCGGAGAGGATACCAGCTCTCACACAGACTACAGAACTGGCAGGGGGATGCAGGGATCCTGAGGAGATTGCTGGATGATGGAGGCACAAGAACTGACCATGCTATCAGAGATCAGCAGCCATAATAAATGTGGCCAGTTTAAATAGAGAAAGACAGGAACAGGCAGGATCAGCAAGGTATTGTAGAACATAGAAAGGGACAATTGACAAAAGCACTGTGCTATATCTTGTGCTTTAAAGGGACAGGAGCATTTTTTTTAGGGTTACAACCACTTTAATTAGCAACAATAAGCTTACAATTTTAATACGCCATAATAAGGAATACAGTATAGTTAGTACCCCACACAAATAAAACAGAGATTCTAATCAGTATAATGTGCTTGCAGAGTGATAAAGTGTGTTATCAAAATTGTTACCTTCAACACTAAAAGTATATACTTCTAGCAAACTTGTAACAAACTTGTAACAATGTTAGCTGGTTGAGCTCATAGCTCAACCAGCTAACTAGTCAATATAAGATTTCTTATTCTTGCCATTGTTTTCTCAGTTTATTGATATATCTTAATTACAACAAATCAGTAGGAGATATGGAGCCACCTGTTTAACTTTGCAATATTATATGAAATATCAGTTTTTGGAGGGTATACTCCAGTTGTCTAGCTGTAGCTGAAAAACTACAGTTATTTTGTTGATAACATTATTGTTCATCAAAGTATACAGCAATATTATACCAGAGGGCATATAGCAATAATACAAATAATAGCCTTGTGGGTACTTGCTCTTTAATGCGTAATGGACCACTATAGCTAATAGAAAAACAGTAATCTTTATACATTTACTTTACTAGTGTTTAGGGGATCCAAATATAATGTACAAATAAATTGTAAAATGCAGTGCCCAGCCAGTTCTAATTTAGCTTGTTAACAAGCTGCCTTTTTCAGTTTGAATCTTTCAGTCTTAAAGCAAAACTCAGGCTTTTTGTCACTTTAAAATAGTTAATTTGGATCAGCTTGGTCCAAACAAACTACTATCTTCACTAAAAGATGCACCCAATGTGAGTACTATATAAACTGTATGTAGCATCAGCTAGATACAGTATACCTGTATAGTGCAGTATTTCAGCAGTGGGGTGTGAACGTTCCGCTCTGCTCCCGGAAAAAACTGGAGTTGGGCTAAGCAATGCTCAGTCATTCACAGGAAGCCTTGTATTTTTTGAATAAATACAAGGCTTCCTCTGATTGGCTGAGGTGGAGAGGCAGGTGGATGATGACACAATCGCCATCTCAGCCAATCAAAGAAAGCCTTGTATTCATTCAGAAAATACAAAGCTTCCTGTGAATGGCAGAGCAGCGCTCAACCAGACTTGGCTTTGCTCCGGGAGCTGCACAGGAATTTCACATCCCATTTCCAGAACACATCCCTCTATACTGTATGCAACTGAGAATACATACAGTTTATACAGGGCTCACAGTGAGTGCATCTATTAGTGAAGGCAATAGCTCTTTTGGACCAGGTTGAACCAAACAATGGTGGAGTTTGGCTTTAAAGTCATACTAAACCTTATGTGGGTGTTCACTTAAATGTAGTGCTGTCAATCAAATCCAATCCAGCTAAGGAAGTACATTTTCATTGCTTTTGGCCCACTTTTATTAAAACAAAGCTCAAAACAACTCACAGGGTTACATTTGTATGGGTTGTCAACATCACCAAGACAAAACATACATTTTCCAGCCTCCTGGCTTTCAAAATTTAAGAATCCTTGAGCCTGTCTTCACACTTACCAAGTTTTCTCAGTCAGTCTTGTGACAAAGGTAATGCCCACCTGGACTGCACAGGCTAATTCCTAATGACATTTAGTATCCTAATATCTCCTAGGAATTGGCCTAATCAAATTAGATTGCCTCTCCTTGCCTAGTCACACGTGCTGCTCCTGCAGCAGATTGTCTCTAGGGGAAGGAGCCCTGAACCACAGACAGCTTCTTAAATAAAAAGGCTACCTAATCAGGCTGCTAGTCTTCAGTAAGATGTAGACACTGGGTTAGGGGCTTCATCCCACTCAAAACTCTTCAGATTCTCTGGACTCCATAATCCAATCCGGGAATTACCAATTATGGAGAAAACTGCAAAACCAGTTTTCACCACTCAGAACTGATTTTCTGGAATGGAACCCCTCAACCTGCATCAGTGAGAACCCCATATATGATATATATCCCTTCTTATACCATGCCAAAGGCACAGCACTGTCACAACCACTTATTTTTTATTTACATTTCATTCAAGGAAATCCAAACTTGTATATAGTTAGTATCCTTGAAAGTTTGCATTTTTCTTTTCCTTAGTAAGTCCCAGAGCTGCTGACCCCAATCTACTATTTGTGTCCTTTAGATAGCTGCTCCTAAAAGATTTGCACATTCCCAGCCAGGGATGAGTGTATCCATTGAAACACTCAGTGCCCAGCAAGCCATGATCGCAGAGGACCTGAGGTAGCAACAAGGATAGCAGGTAAGTATTTCGGAATGGAGTTGGGTTGTGAATTAATAAAGTATTTTTTTTTACTTTAATGTATTAATGTTAAAAATGTATTGCCTTTAGTTCTATAAGAAAATAAAACCTGAAAACAGAAATTAGACATGCTCAAAATCCAAAGGCATTTGGAAAGTACAACAATTTAAATCTAAATACCAGTTAAGCATTAACCCAACACAAAAAAAGAGATATTAACTTATCTATGTATACAGCATAATGCAATATCAAGACAGAATTCTGAGTTTCCTGTCCTTTCAGTTGCAGTGAAATTAATTTTGAAACACAAATAGCACTTCCATTTCTTCCATTGATTTTTCGCTGCTTCGACATTTCTGCTGAAAGTGAGAATAATGGAGGAAAAGGACATGATAAAATGCCATCCAGTGTTAGTGTGGAGTTGTCATTCTGCTGTTATCTGCATAGCTGCGGGCTCTGTTGCTCTAGGGAATAGAAATGGTGGTTTGTGTCTTTAAACATTTGTGTTGGTAAAAATAGGAAATAGTGTGATTTAAACATTAAAACACCATTCACCATTCAACACTTTGCCCAAATAAAATATATGTCCTTTTTTTCCCCCACAAATTGGTAGTATTTGATCGCCTCTGGGTTTTTTAGTTTTTTGTGCTATAAAGAAAAAATGGACAATTTTGAAAAAAAAAAAAAACAATAGGTTTTACTTTCTGTTATAAAACATATCCATAAGAACAATTAAAAAATCTAATTTTTTTTTTTTTTTAATTGTTTTTATTAGTTTTCATACACAGAAAAACAAAGACTTACAACAGCCCTCTAAACTGGGCCGAACAACACAATAACAATAGCAAAATTCAACACACTAACAGTCAGCTTGTGGCTTATCGTATAGCCCTTAGGTGCCATATAAATGGCATAATCAAACAGTTAACCCTGTAAATGACCATACCCAGCAAAAATATGAGAGACCCCATCTCACCATCTATTTGCAGCACATGATATTACATCACCAGCTTCTACGACTACACACCTCATCCGTCAGGGAAGATGTACAGTATATGCAGACCCATTCTCCCAAGCCTGATATTTTTATATGGTTCCATTTGCCCCAACAAACCCTATCCTGTAAATTCCGTCAGAATCAGTTAGATACCGTGGACGTGCTACTAACCCAACAATCACATACCTTTTTGAGCTTGGCAGGTATTCCCCTGTTCATGTATGTTGCTTTATACAGAGAGAGTGCCTTGTTTATGACTGCTTTCCAAGTCTGCACTGTAGGCGGTCTGGGTTTTTTCCATGAGAGTACTATTAATTTCCTGGTGTAATAAAGTAAAAGCGTCAAAAGAGTACGGGTAGCGTTTTTGTGAGTCAATCCATCCATCAAACCTAAGAGACACACCTCTACTAGGGATGATCCAACTTTTGAAAAGTTCGGTTCGACCAGAACACCTGAATTTCCCGAAAGTTCGGTTCGGATTCCAGAACCCCATTGAAATCAATGGGACCCGAACTTCGGGAATCAAAAAACACCATTTTGAAGCCCTAAAACCCAATAAATGCCCCTAAAAAGTGCCTAGGGTTCTGGGTCATGCCCCAGGGACTATAAATCAGGCAAAAAAAAGTTCTTAAAAATTGTTGTTTTTGATAGAGAGCCAATTATTTAAAAAATTATTGAAAAAAAAAGTGAACCTGTGAAGTTTCAGTTCTGTAGCATGTCCAGAACCAGAAAAAAACAGATTATTTTTCTTAGAATTTCAGTAGCGCAGGGATGGTGTTACCCTCCTTTCACACCTGGGTGGTTTTGTTTCAGGCGTTTTTTGGACATTTTTTGAAGGCGTTTGGAGGCAGGCATGACATCTGAACTTCTGTATAGGGGTATATATACTGTATATATGTATATATATATATATATAAATATATGTATATGTGTGTGTGTGTATATGTACATATACACTGTATATATATAAATATATATATATACATATATACAGTATATATACCCCTATACAGAAGAATCTGCATAGTGGGGTCAGCCTGACATGGCAGAGTTCGGTCACCCGGGCATGGCAGAGTCAGGTCACCCTAAAGTACACTACGGTCACCCTGACATGGCAGAGTCAGGTCACCCTAAACTACACTATGGTCACCCTGACACTTAAAAGTATTCTTACAAAAACTAGATTATTGAATCTAACTATAGTGGTATATAGTACCCTAACTACACTGCATATCCCTTTCCTCACACTAAAAGAACAGCTCCATACAGCAGAAGATAATTGCAAAATGACACTGGAGCTTTACAAGCAGCAGGAGAAAAACAAATGCTTCCACTCTCTTCCACAGCCTCTGTATTACAGTGCTAGAGGTTTGGCGGGGCTATGTTATATACTGGGGGGTGTATTCACTCCTGATTGGCCTCTGGACCCCGTAGTTACTCCAATCACATTCCTAGCAGACTCCTGCCCCCTCAATTGGCTTTTACTGACGTTTCTGGGCCAATCACGGGCTTTTAAAGCCCAGTTCCTGTCCCATTGCATTTTGGGCGGTTCTGGTGACCGAATTCCGAACTTTTAACACAAAAAGTTCGGAATTCGGCCGAATTTCGAACACCCAATGTTCGGGTTGAACCGATGGTCGACCCGAAACGTTTGATCATCCCTAACCTCCACTACTGGCTGTACAGCAATAGTTGTATCCTCAGCTATGCAGTCCGTGACTCCCCTCCAAAATGCCTGAAACTCAACACGCCCCCAAAATACTGTATATGATCAAAGTCTGCATTAACAGAAGTGCACCACCAGCAGTTTGGGGACTGTACATGAAACAGCCTAGCCGGGGTAAGGTATATGCGTTGCAAAAATTTGTATTGGATAAGATAATCTCTGGAATATACCAATCTGGAAAAATGTATGTCCCATAAGTCATCCAAGTCATCCCCATCCAATTGTCGGAACACAGCCTCCCAGCCTTGAGCGCCATAACTATGTCCTCCTCCCTAGACCTACGTCGGTCGCACATGGGACACTAGGGGGCAAATGTGCTCCGCCAGCGGCGCGCTCCCATCCCCACTCGGCAGTGGGGAAGCCGATGCATGGGTCAGGTGGCTCCGATTGCCGCCTGACAACCACGATCACTCCCTGCTGAGAGTGAAGAACGGTCAGCTGTTGTAAACACAGCTGACCATTTTTCTCCCTGAAATGATCATAGAGCCCATGTGATCCTTCTATATAGGATCACATGTCTCTATGGTTATTTCACAAGCCAGGCCCCCCTACAGTTAGAATCACTCCCCTAGGCTCACATTTAATCCCTTGATCACCCACAGGGTTAACCCCTTCCCTGCCAATGGCATTATTACAGTAACAGTGCATATTTTTAGCACTGCTTACTGTAGTAATGTCACTGGTACCCCCAAAAGTGTAAAAAATGTCACTTAGGGGTCCGATCTGTCCACCACAATGTCGCAATCCCACAAAAAAATCGCAGATCGTCGCCATTACTAGTAAAAAAAACAAAAAAAAACCAATAAAAATGACATAAATCTTTCCCGTAGTTAGTAGACGCAATAACTTGTACGCAAACCAAACAAAATACACTTATTGCGATTTTTTTTTACAAAAATATGTAGCAGAAAACAAATTGGCCTAAAATGTTAAAAAAAAATTTTGAGAATGTCATATAGCAGAATGTGAAAAATATTGTCCCTTTTTTTTTGTTTATAGCACAAAAAATAAAAATTGCACAGGTGAGCAAATACCACCAAAAGAAAGCTCTATTTGTGGGAATAAAAGGACATACATTTTATTTGGGTACAGCATTGCATGGCCGCGCAATTGTCGGTTAAAGTAACGCAGTGCCGAATCACAAAATAGGGCCTGGTCAGGAAGGGGGCATAAAGTGGTTATGTCCCAAAACACACAAAAAACACTCGTTTTCCAGCATTGCAGTCTTCTCTTCTAAGGGGATCACTCCATGGTGTAGCTGAAGTTCAGTGGAAATCTTCCGGGAGAAGAAGAAAAAAGAAAACGTTTTTGCTGTGTTCTCTTCCCCATTGTCCAAGGAACTCTGGCCCCAAATGAGTCACAGGATGTGAAAGCTCAGGAAGCCTTATATTCGGGCTGTCAGCATGCGACCGCAGCAGTGCCATCAGAAAGTCACATGACAGTCCACGGATCAGGCACAGCAGGTCAGTCCCCCAAAATGATAGGCAGAATGATACACCAAAACAGTGAAACGGTGGTCCAGATGACATGCATGTTTACACAGCCTTCCAGCACAGAAAGTAGAGACAGAGGTAACAGCCATGTTATACCAGTGTGTCTATCCAGTCAGATGCACCAGATGGGGAGTCCAAATACTTCATGACCCCCTTATGTTCCACATGCAGCTTCCTGGGGTATAACATACCATATTTGATACCCTTACCCCTCAAACGCTTCCTCACATCAACAAAGGACCTCCTGAGCCTCTGTATCTCTTGCGAGAAGTCAGAAATGAACCGTGGAGTTTTCATAGCGGAGCTGAGGGTGTTTCCTGGCTTCAGCTAGTATCAGATCACGGTCACAGTAATTTAAAAAGCATATCAAAAATGGCCTTGGAGGTGCACCCTGCGGTCTCGGGCCCGTGGGGACCCTATGGGCCCGCTTGACGATGTATGCTGATGAAACATTGGTCAATGCAAGGGTCTCTTTAAAGAATGTCTCAGTAAAGCTAGCAAGGGCTCAGGCCTTCCGCACCCTTGGGCAGGCCAACCACCCTCACTTTGTTTTTGCATAGCCTTTTCTTTGCATCCTTTGAGCACACCATCAGTGTTTTCACAGTATGCTGTAAGTCTGTGATGGCCTGATTGGAGGCTGCAGTGGTATCTTCTATGGTGGAAATGATGGATTCTGCCGAGGTCAGCTGGCCCCTGAACTTGTCCAGGTCCTGTCTGATTACGCCGCATTCTATGGCTAGAGTATCTATCTTGCCCATCAAGGTGGAATTGCTGCCTTCTATGGCCGCTAGGATAGCAGAAGTAGCTGCCTGCTCCCCCTCCTGTGCCATACCTGATGGGGCTGGAACGTCCTCTGACTCCATCTCCAGAAGCTGCCGTAGATCTGTCTGCACAGAGATCGTTCTCCCGCTTTCCGGTGTCAAGATGGCCGCCACACATGTGACCGCCGGGGAGAGCCGTGGCTTGGGAGGTGGTTGTTTCTTGCCCGATCACACTTTTGCAGGCATGGATGGCCCGGGGGGTGATTCCCCGATCCGGTGGCACACACTTACTAAGCAGGATGGCTTAGATATCAGGAGGATTATCATGGATGCTACCAGACAGGAGTCGGAGCTCTCTTCCACCTTCCACACGTCCTCACTCCTTCACATCTGGTCTCGACCCCAAGCTACTAGAATTTTTTTAATACTAGTAATAGCGGCCATCAGTGACTTATAGTGTGACTGTGATATTGCTGCGGACAGTCTAACACTTTGTGGGAACCAGTGATAAAAAAATGGACTGTCACTGTACACTGGCTAGGAAGGGGTAAAAATCTAGGGCAATCAAAGGGTTAAATGTTTGCCTAACCAGTTTTTGCGTACTATGTGTTCTGTTTTTACTAAGAAATCTGATGGACTTGGAGGGGCGTGTCCTGCACGGGTGTGCCGCTACGGACGTCTTTCCTGTGAGCTCCGCCATCCTGGCTCACGAATCCGCCTCCATCAGCGGTATTACTGCTCCGATCCGCAAGCCACCCCGATATTTAGGCTCCCTGCACTGTCCTGCAACGTTTGATGCCACTTTTGGGCCGATTCTTTACTGTCCACCGCCCGCCGGCATCGCGGCCTACTTGTAAGGCCGAAGCCGCGGCCTCGATTAATAACCGGACCCCGGCGATCGATCGCGAGGCCGACCTCGCAGCTCCCGGACACCAAATCACGAGCCAGCAGCAGGAACAGACTGCAGGGCCCTCCACCCCCCAGGAATAGACCACCACGGGGCGCATGCACGAGGCTCAGTATGATGGACATGTCTAACTAGAGCTCCGTGCCGCAACGGGACATACTGCCGCCTCCGCCAGTGACCAGCCACCTTACAGCCCGGACACCGCTCCAGTAAGACGGCCGTTAACCCCCGCCGCGCCGCGATGGTGTCCGGCGGTGCTAAATCAAAAATTAAGAGCAAAAACATCAGGGATGTTCTGGTGCGGGCTTCATCCAAGATGGCGCCGCCACTCACCTCACGCTCTGGCTCCACAGCTTCCAGGGTCCCCAGGCTCAACATGCCACATCCAGATGAGGGTGAGTTGGATGCTGGAGCCCCATCATCACAAGGGTTCCCCTTCTATGATCCCTCACAGGCTGCCCTGATCCAGCGTTTTGAGCAGGTTCTCCATAAGGCCCTGCAGCAAACCTCCGATCAAATTACAGGCAGGCTCACTAAGGAAATTAGGGAGCTAGGCCAGCGTACCTCAGATCTTGAAAACAGGGCTGATGAGCTTGAGGTATGCTTTGCTAACCACTCTGATGAGCTTGAGACCCTAAAAGAGGAGAATCAAGCCCTACAAGCCCAGCTTGAGGACCAGGAAAACAGAGCTAGGCGCTCTAATATAAGAATTAGAGGGATCCCAGAGACTGTAGTAGATCTGCAATCCACCATAACTGCTCTCTTTCAGGAACTCTCCCCTTCCATCCCTATCGAGCGACTTGAAATGGATCGCATTCACAGAGCCCTAGCCCCCGCAAATCCGAGGGGCCACCCCGGGACATTATTGCCAAACTTCATTATTACAGAACCAAAGAGCAACTGCTCCAAGCAGCCCGCCAGAAAGAAAACTTGGTGTTTCAGGGCCATACTTATCAGCTCTTCACTGACCTCTGCAAGGCCACCATCATAAAACGGAGAGAGTTCAAACCCCTGTTACAAGTTCTCCAGCAAAATCAGATCATCTACTCCTGGGGCTTCCCCTTTTCTGTGAGATTCACATATCAGGGACGCAAACACACCTGTAAATCAACTGCAGATCTCCAACACCTCCTCTATGAGTTACACCTGTCCTCTCCCTCTGACATCTCAAACTCTCAAAGACAGCGCAGACGCTCTGCCTCAAGGTCTCCCCAGAAGACCACCACCTCCACAGCTTCGACCCCTAAGCAAAGCCGCATCACTTGTCCTCGGCCTGAACTCGCTGACTCCATGGACTGACTGAGCCCTGCAACCCAGGAATCCTCTTGTCGCCTAATCCAACTGGATTGAACACCTGCAATCTACCGCTACTTATGACTCCTACCCCCCCCTTTTTTGTTATTGATTTTGTTCCTTTTTGTTTCCATTTTTCTCATTTGACTCTAGCCTGTCCCTCGCGTCCAGCCGAGGACCCCGGAGAGGACTCGGTTACATAGACCCACCTACATACTTCTGCACTCTTGTCGGGAAACTGACTCTCACTATCCACCCAGGATGGTAACTATGCCTCTGTCAGCTGACTTTCCCACATCACTCCCCTCCCCAACCCCCCCCCCCCCCCTTTTTTTTTTCTCTTCTTTTTTTTTGGTTGTTTTGGGACTATACGGCAGCCGCCCATCCTCAAGCATGCCGTTATCTCTGTTTATTAGACTTACATGAAAATTTCTGTGTATGTGTGTGTATGTATGTATATATATATATATATATGCATATATATGGATGTGTGTATGTATGTATACATGTATATATGTGTATATATGAAGATTAATTTTTTTTTTTTTTCTCTTCCCTGTAAGCTTGTTTAATCGCTATGTTATACTACACCCTTGTGAACTTGATTACCTTGTTTCGATATCTCTGGTCACACTTATGTATCCTTCTGTTCCTCAAACCCATTGGCGGCACTGTCCCCTGCGGGTAGTCACTGCTGCCCCCCACTTGCCCTTAGAACTCTCCACTAGGAGATTTCCTGGGGCAACCCTATTCCCTCTGTGAGGGTGCCGGCCACCTGAGCAGACGGAATGCTTTTTGCTTTACTGAGTATTGCACTACATCTTCCAACTTCTATGTCTCCTCTACTCCTCCTCTCCCCCTCTTTGCTGAGTCTCCCTCTTCCTCCCTCCCCCACGTTTCCCTCTGTCCCCTTGCCTCGCCGGGGGGGGGGGGGGGACCACTGGCACCTATGTGGTTTTCACCACTAGCTTCCTCTACCTCCGTGATGAATGGCCTCCCTGAATGTGCTAACCCTTAAAGTTCAGGGACTAAATTCTCCTCAAAAGCGGCGCAAAGCTTTCCGCTCCTTTGCTTCTATCAATGCTCATGTCACGTGTTTGCAGGAAACTCATTTTACCGCCTCCCATACGCCTAAATACTTAACTGCCTCTTATCCACAGTTCTTCACAGCCTCAGCTACAGTCAAGAAGAGAGGGGTTCTGATAGCTTTTCATAAAACAACTCCGTTCACGCTCTACTCCTCCATCGTTGACCCTGAGGGTAGGTACCTGATACTCACTGGTTCGCTGCTAGTTACTGACGTGACTATAGCTTGCTATTATGCACCCAACTCCAGGCCACACTCCTTCCTCTCCCATTTCTTGCAAATAGTAGCGCAGCATAAGAGAGGCACGGTCCTATTGTGCGGGGATTCTAATCAGGTAATTTACCCCTTTTTGGACAAAACCCCTATCTCACCCCCCTCAACCCCCCACAAGCTCTCATTCCAACAATTACTCCACCACCACTCGCTTGTGGACATGTGGCGTGAACCTAACCCCGTCCGGCGACAATACACGTACTACTCTAATCCCCACAAGACTTTCTCACGCATAGACCACATCCTCACGTCGGTAGCGACCTCTCCGTCGCTCCATCTCTCCTCTATTTTGCCAATCTCATGGTCCGATCATAATGCAGTCATCTCTACCTTTGGGTAAACAACACGGCTTCTCCTGGTCTCTGAATGATACTCTTCTGACCCATCCCTCCCATAGACTAGAAGTAGCCACAGCAATCAAAGACTACGTCTCCCATAATGTAACCACGGATGTGACCCCACTTACGATCTGGGAAGCCCACAAGTCTGTACTTAGAGGAACCCTCATAGGTCTGGCCTCCCGCCATAAGAAAGAACGTAAACTCCTCTATCAAACCCTAAATTCAAATTTTAACCAAGCTCATGACCAATTTCAGTCACACCCCACCCCCGATAACAAAAACTCTCTTGACAAAGCAAGATTAGAACTGGATCTCTTTCTCACTGAATCAGCTGAAAAGGCAATAAGACGTTCCTAACATCAACTTTACACCAAGGCCAGTAAACCTGATACCTTCCTGGCCCTTTCACTTCGCAACGCTAACTTGGTTAGGAAACCAATCCGCCTAAAGACCCCCTTGGGTGGGCACACTAGTAACCCTGTTAAAATACTCGAGACTTTCCGCTTACATCTCTCTAAATTGTACTCTACTACTACGCCTTTAGCAGACTCCCAAGTCACTGAATTCTTTTCAGATCTCTCCATGCCCTCCATGTCCTCCTCTCAATGGGAAGAATTGGACAAACCCATTTCGGAACAAGAAATCCGCATTGCAATTAAGTCCCTTAAACTTAATAAGAGGTCCAGTCCAGATGGCTTTACAGCCTCATATTATAAGCACTTTTCTGATCTCCTCACCCCTATGCTATCCGAAGCCTATAACTCGATCCTTAAAGGTCACTCCTTCGGGGCTGACTCTCTTCATGCAGCTATCACAATGATCCCCAAACCGCAAACTGATGATTCGTCCTGGACAAACTACCGCCCAATCTCACTCCTCAACATTGATATTAAACTGCTGACCAAAATTCTGTCCACCCGCCTTAACTCCATCATAGGCTCCCTTATACACAAAGACCAAACAGGCTTCATCCCATGCAGACAAGCAGGGGATAATGTACGCAGGGCAGTTCACCTGGCTCACCATGCACGCACCCGCCGCATCCCTTCCTGCTTTATGTCTTTAGATATCAAAAAGGCCTTTGATACTCTATCATGGTCTTACTTACAATATGTATTGCGTGCATGGGGTTTCGGGCCTCATTTCCTGACTTGGATCTCGAGTCTATACTCCACCCCATCTGCCTACATCCGCTATGCGGGCTTCAAATCCCATACCTTCCCAATCCGTTGTGGCACTAGACAGGGATGCCCCCTTTCCCCGCTCCTCTTTGCACTCGCCATCGAACCCCTCGCCCTGAAAATCCGCTCCAACCCTAATGTTAAAGGTATAGAACTTGGGGGTCATCAACATAAACTATGCTTATTTGCTGATGACATCCTCCTGTTTCTCACATCCCCCCTTACCTCCGCTCCTAACCTCCTAGCTATTTTAGATCAATTCGCAGGACTTTCGGGTCTGATTGTCAACCACCACCAAAAATCCAAAGCCCTCAATATATCTTTATCCCCTCCACTCCTTTCCCATCTACAGTCGGTTCTCCCCTTCTCCTGGGCTACTCATCATCTCTCCTACTTGGGCATTCAGTTCACCTCCGACCCATTGGAACTCTACTCTGCTAACTACCCTTCTATGCTCCGACATCTTACCAAACTCATGGACTCCTGGGCCTCCTTACCCCTGGCTTGGCTAGGACGTATCACGGTTGCCAAAATGGCTATTTTGCCAAAGATTCTATACCTTTTTCGGGTCTTACCCATTCGAGTCCCGTCCTATTATCTACGCCAACTTCAGAGCCGAACCTTTCGCTATGTATGGGGAAAAACCCGCCCTAGGGTACCACGAAGGGTTCTGTATCTCCACAAACTCCAAGGCAGATTGGGTCTTCCGCAATACGCTAAGTATTATCAGGCTGCACAGCTGGCCCAACTTACAAAGTGGCATGCGGCCCAGGAAGTTCCCCTTTGGGTAGCTTTGGAAGCAGTTGACTGCGACCCTCTCTCTATGGCCAATCTTTTGTGGCTGAAGCCCGTGGACCGTAAGTCAGTTGTTAATCCTGTTATACGTCACTCTTTACACCTGTGGGATACCCTGAAGTTCAAATACAAGCTCCAATCACCCCATAACCCTCTGCTGTCATACTTGCATAATCCATCCTTTCCCCCTGCGTGGGAATCCCCTACCTCATTTCATCGGTGGTCGGCTGCTGGTCTTATCCGAGCCCACTCACTTATGGTATCCAATTCGTTCAGACCGTTCCCAACCCTCTGTGAAGCCCATGGTTTACCGAGCTCCGAAATATTTCGGTACCTCCAGATCAAGCATTTTCTAACACAATGCACCCACACTGATTCTACCTTACCTAATCTCACATCCTTCGAACATGTCTGCTTACATGACCCGCACTCCCGGGGCCTTATCTCCCTTCTCTATTCCAGGCTCTCGGACTCCCCCAACCGGACTCTGCCCGCCTACGCCAATAAGTGGAAACAAGACTTGTCATTGCACCTAGACTATGTAGACTGGTCCAACATTTGGCAAGCGACTAAGGCAGCCTCCCAGAATATCGTGGCTTCTGAAACTAACTACAAGGTCCTAATGCGTTGGTACTTAGTACCCGCCCGCATAGCAAAATTTCTGGCATCCTACCCCTCGACTTGTTTTCGAGGTTGCCTAAACGCAGGCACCCACTTACACATATGGTGGACGTGCCCTAAAGTACAAGAATTCTGGGAGGCTGTCTTCCGCATCCTTTCCACTCTGCTGGATACGTCCATCCTCCCAGACCCTTCTCTGGCCCTTCTGAATATGAAATCGGACAATGTCTCCAAATCCCGACAAAAACTGTTTCTACAGGTAACCACTGCAGCCAAGCAGACTATAGTGAAGGCCTGGAAATCCCCACATTTACCCATACCTGAGGTAAAACACAGGATCACCAAGGCGATGATTCATGCCAAAATAGAAGCAGTATTGCTGGACAAAGTGGATAAATATAACAGGCTTTGGCAACCTTGGGTTGAACATTTCCTCCCACCTGATTTTGATTCCTCTCTTTTGTTGCCATGATACTCCTCCTTCAGCTTCATTATGTTACTTATCTGATGCCATTGCTCTACCCCCCGGTGACACCCCTCCTACCTTTTCTCTTTCCGTTCCCCCTGCTTCTCTCTTTTCCTCCCTCCATCCCTCTTTCTTTCTCCCTCTTCCCTCTCTTCCCCTGTACGTGCACTCATGTGTTTACTAAATATGTCCTAGACGTGATGTGCCTCAATAGCATGGTTATGCTTTTGCACTCACCACAGTTCCTGTCTACGTTTTCAGATATGTAACCCCTGTTTTTACCACTATAGTTGTTGACTTCACTTTTGTTGCTCTGTTTTCTCAATAATATTTTTCTTTGTATGTATATGAGTCTCGGAGTCGCCTCTATCTACGTAATAGCGGGCGGGAGGTCGCATCGCCCAGCGCGGGCACAGCTTGTTCCCTTTACGGGGTGCCTGTGTGCCGGCGGCGACAGCCCCACCTCCTCTCATCCTGGTTACTTGCGGCTTGCTTTTGCAACCGCCTGTATGTACAGTTGGGTTTTGTATTTATGGTTTCTGTAACACCATGTTATTCTGCACATTGCTGTATTTATTCTTCTGTTCATTGTTCTTCTGACGCTTCTCTTCACCTGTAAACCTTAATAAAACGTTTGAACAAGAAATCTGATGGACTTTATTCCCGGCATTACAGCAAAAGCAAATCCATAACGTCCCTGCTCACACAACAGGGCTCAGCCTTGTTTACATAGGCAGAGCTCTTTTCTGTGTCTCTCCTCGCCGATCTGCAGGTGCTGGCAGACATTCATTGGCCAGCACCCGCTGATCGGCTTGCACTGTTTCTAATCACAGCACAGCTGTGGCGCTGGCAAAGCACGTGCCCCCTACCAGGGAGTGCCAGATCACAAATTCGGTACATAATCCAGAACAGCAGACGTGCTTTGCCACCATATAACTAAGTTATGTCATCAGCAAGAGGTTAATTTATTTAAAGAAGAATTCCAGGCATTGGCATACATAGTTACATTCGTCCAGCCAAGCAACCAACCTCCTGTGTGCAGGGCCTGAAAGTAAAAGGAGGGGGGAGTCCAGGGGCATGAATCAGGTAATATATATATATATATATATATATATATATATAAATAGTTACATTGGTCCAAGCTGGACCAACGTAACCATGTATAATATACTGATTCCTAGAAGTCCTCTTCAACACTTTCATTATGTCCAAGGCTATTGGGTTAATCCTGTAGCACCCTCCTAGGTAGGTGCTAGGTAAGGCATCTATTGCTCCTGCTGCTTATAAGGGGAGCCTGATTTATTAGGTTGCCTGTCACATGTTTCCAGATGTGATTTACTGGGTCTGAGGGAGTGTCCCCACTGCATCCAATGAGGGAGCTTGTTGGACAGTGGAGGAAACATAGACAGTGGCACATCATGTTTTATGGCAGTCCCAGTGGGAGGGCATTCTTGCAATGCATCGTGGGATTGACCATAAATACGGAGGGGACATGTGACAGGGCGTCTTTGGCGGGAAGCAAAGTCCCAGGAGGAGGTGGATGGCTGTCTCTCCTCCTGCAGTGTGTGAGGAAGGGGATCTTAGGCGGTTAGCCTAGTGAACCAGGTGTGGAGCTGAGCTGCAGAGGATCCAGAGTGCTGATGGTGGAGCTGCTGGCAGAGTCTCTTGGCATAAACAGTGTCCGTGAGTACTGAGGGACCTGTCAAAGGGTCTGGCCCAGGAAGGGGGACCACTCCAGAGAAGTCAGGGGATCAAAGAGCTAGCTCACATGGAGAGTATGACAGTAAAGGGGGTGCCATGTACAAAGCCCTGAAGAATAGGAACAAAAGGGGGTGCCAGGAAGGGCGCTGAAGTGTGTTCTGCAGTACAGTACAGCTTATCTAAAGCGGTTCATTTATCACTACTTTATCGCTATTGCCAAGGTGAAGCAGCGGCCTTGCCGCATTTAAGTACAGTTCAACGTCCCAGCAAATTGTGCATAGTTTATTCAAGTTGGAGTATCCCACTCATTCCCTTCTCCTATCCAAGTTCTCAATAAAAAAAACAAAACCCTGGCTAAGCACTTTAAAGTCGCTGAACTATTGTACTGTTGCTATAGGTAACCAAAGGGGAACCTGTCACCAGCAGCTCCCAATGGAGTAGTGCTACAATACAAAGTACTTTGGGGTATTTAAAAATCACTTAAAAAAGGTATTCTTATTACAATGATATTTGATATTTTATTGTATTCTAGTATATACACAGCAAACATTTTGTATATTTAGGATATTTGTGATTTTAAGAAGCAGCACTTACAGTATATGTGTTTAATGTCATAATAACTTTGTAGCCTAGATTGAAATTGGTCTTGTCCATATGACATTTTTTTTGGAGGAGACAAGCAAGTGAATTGTTTTTTTTCTCTCAAGTAAAATATAGCAATATCATTGAATATGGTATAATCTATGGTATAAATATGAGTTCCACATCCATATTTAGTAGCTATGATCTGAAGAATAGGGATGATCGAACTTTTGAAAAGTTCGGTTCGACCAGAACACCCGAACTTCACGAAAGTTCGGTTCGGATTTCAGAACCCCATTGAAATCAATGGGACCCGAACTTCTGTAATCAAAAAACACCATTTTTAAGCCCTAAAACCCAATAAATGCCCCTAAAAAGTGCCTAGGGTTCTGGGTCATGCCCCATTAACTATTAATCACACAAAAAAAAGTTCTTAAAAATTGTCATTTTTGATAAAAAAGCCAATTATTGAAAAATTAAAAAAAAAAAAAAAAAAAAGACCTTTTTTGATTTTTACTTTGGATTTAGTATCTGGGGGGTCTAAAAGGTGTGCATGTGAAGTTTCAGCTCTGTAGCATGTCCAGAACCATGAAAAAAAAAAGATAATTTTTCAGTAGAACAGGGATGTGGGTCGGGACCCTCCTTTAACTTTAACACCTATATGATCTTTTTTTCTGGTTCTGGACATGCTACAGAGCTGAAACTTCACAGGTACACCTTTTAGACCCCCCAGACACAAAATCACACAAAAAAAAGTTCTTAAAAATTGTCATTTTTGATAAAAAAGCCAATGATTGAAAAATTATAAAAAAAAAAAGAGATTTTTTGATTTTTACTTTGGATTTAGTATCTGGGGGGTCTAAAACGTGTACATGTGAAGTTTCAGCTCTGTAGCATGTCCAGAACCCCCCAAAAATTTGCATTTTCTTATAATTTTTATAAGAACAGGTATACGGCTTCTCTACGGCGCTTTTTCTTGCATTTATCGGGCATTTTTGGAGGCAGGCATGACTTTTTTTGGATTTAGTGTCTGGGGGGTCTAAAAAGTGTACCTGTGAAGTTTCAGCTCTGTAGCATGTCCAGAACCAGAAAAAAGATCATTTTTCAGTAGAGCAGGGATGGTGGGACCCCTCTTTTACACTTATATGATCTTTTTTTGGGGTTCTGGACATGCTACAGAGCTGAAACTTCACAGGTACACCTTTTAGCCCCCCAGACACAAAATCACACAAAAAAAAGTTCTTAAAAATTTTCATTTTTGATAAAAAAGCCAATGATTGAAAAATTATAAAAAAAAAAAAAAAAGAGAGATTTTTTTATTTTTACTTTGGATTTCAGATCTGGGGGGTCTAAAAAGTGTACATGTGAAGTTTCAGGTCTGTAGCATGTCCAGAACCATAAAAAAAAGATCGTTTGTATTAGAAAA
This sequence comes from Pelophylax lessonae, assembly GCF_965119305.1. Taxonomy (NCBI): domain Eukaryota; kingdom Metazoa; phylum Chordata; class Amphibia; order Anura; family Ranidae; genus Pelophylax; species Pelophylax lessonae. The sequence goes on from NC_138769.1 coordinate 247,213,812, forward strand.
CTTTAAGCACAGGAATATGGCTTCTCTGCTGTAACACCTTGCCGGTTTAATAGCAGGCATTTTTTTGGGTTCTTTGCAGTCAGGAAAAACATCTGAACTTGTGTATAGTGGTACTGTGCACAAGTTCTGATGTTTTGCCTGCCTCCAAAACCCCCCAAAAAATGCCAGCAAAAACACACCTGGGCATTTTTTTTTTTTTTGACGCTAGCGTTTTTTTGGCATTTTTTGGGGTTCTTTTGAGGCAGGCAAAACATCTGAACTTGTGTATAGTGGTACTGTGCACAAGTTCTGATGTTTTGCCTGCCTCCAAAACCCCCCAAAAAATGCCAGCAAAAACACACCTGGGCATTTTTTTTTTTGACGCTAGCGTTTTTTTGGCATTTTTTGGGGTTCTTTTGAGGCAGGCAAAACATCTGAACATGTGTATAGGGGGTATATATAGGCATATATGTCTGAATATATACCCCTAGACATATATAGGTGTGATAGTAGCAGAAATATATTACTGTAAATGATTTCATTAGCGCAAGCATTTATTTCTGCTACTATCACACCTATATATGTCTAGGGGTATATATTCAGACATATATGTCTATATATACCCCCTATACACATGTTCAGATGTCATGTCTGACATCAAACATGTCCTCAAAAAAGCACTGGCAGTGGCAGCCCCTGCAGCATAAAAAATGCTTGGCTGGTGAGAAGCCACATACCTGTACCGAAGCAACTCAGAGAAATGATCATTTCTCTATAGCGGTCACCCTGCTATGGAAGGGTTTTGTCACCCTGCCATAGCAGTCACTGTCAGTTAACCCTACACTACACTACGGTCCCCTGACACTTAACACTTTCCCTACAGAAACTAAATTTTTGAAGCTAACTTAAGTGTAAAGGAGCACTCTAACTACACTAGATATCCCTTTCCTCACACTAAAAATAGCTAAATGACACTTTTAAAGTAAAATTAACAGAACTGCTTCCACTCTCTTCCATGTCCAGTATAACAATGCTGGGAATATGGCGGGGGCGATCTTATATACTGGGGGGCGTATTCACTAATGATTGGTCTAGGGACCCCCTAGTCACTCCAATCACATTCCTAGCATTCTCCTGCCCCCTCAATTGGCTTTTGCTAATGGTTCTGGTCCAATCACGGGCTTTTAAAGCCCATTTCCTGAAGCATTGCATTTTGGCCGGTTCTGGTTGCCGAATTCCGAACTTTTTGGGCAAAAAGTTCTAAATTCGGCCGAACCTCGAACACCCAATGTTCGGGCCGAACCGATGGTGGACCCGAACCGTTCGATCATCCCTACTGAAGAATACAGAGTTCTGTAATTTATTTTTTATATTACATTCAGTAATCCAGGAGACATTTGCTGCCTTGGTCTGTACAAATAATAGATATTGGGCTGGGGGCACTGAGTGGAGATACTTTTCCATTCAGACCTCATTCAGAGTATGGACTGCAGTCAGTGAATGGTAAACTGAGAGAGGCTTTGTGCTTATTTGGAAGGATGTTGAATAATAAAGTAAATTTGTGACAATGACACATTTTATTCAGTGCTTTATATGGTTAAATCCATATAATTTTCACAGGGTCATCTTGTTCAGCTCATTAAGTACTTCTGTATTTACAGTTCATCTCTTACCATACCCTGTTTGTAGCATTTATATGTGAAAAGGTGTGCTGAAATAAACCGTGTTCTTCAAGACAACACAGCACCCACCTTTCACCCTGGCCATTAATCACTGAAGCACCACCACACACTGTGAAAGACAAATTAGCAAGTAGGGCAAAGGACCTGTTCATGCACATGCTCCTGCACATGGCTCACCATCTGGAGATTTAGCCAGATGCTTGACTCTGCTTAAGGGTGCACACTGGTGATAAATTTGTTATTTAAGGTCAAGTACTCCTCAGTTACTTAAATTCGTTTTTAACAGTTGCTTTACCTGACCTGTGGATGCGTTGCGATAGACCCAGCTTATGCTCTTGACTTGCTCTTATTGTAGATTACCACTTTGGTTGTCACCTAAACCTCTGATTTTCTGTAATTGGCCCCTGTCTGCTGTTTTCTACTGGGCTGCCAGCAAGTTAACAAGCTTGGCTATCCAGTAGAACTTGTCTCCACCTGTTACCCCTGTACAGGGCTTTTTTTCAGCCAGAATGTTCATCCACCTCTGGCAGCCCTTCCATCTCCATCCTGTCACTTAACACAGAAGCCTGTGGAGGACGTTTTCTGTAGTACTCACTTCCTCCACCAGCTTCTGGGTGCTAGCGCCGGCACCTAGAGCAAGTGCTCCACATCTGTTGATGAGTGCCCTGAGTTGTGACATTGCAACCACTGGAATTTGAGAATTCCTAAGGCAGCTTATTACCCCCCCCCCCCCCCGCTGCCTGTCAGACCTGTGTAGCACTGAGCCTAGTGAAGCGATCTGATACTCTTCCTTGGTTCTGTGATACAGTTACGATAGGCGAAGCTGCACAGATGAGACTGCAGTAGACTGAGAAACAAAAAGGTCTGCTCGAGCCTAATAGAGCAGTACTGGCTGCACCTCTGTAATGCATCTGTGACAAGGGGAGAGCTGTGGAGGGAAAGTAGGAAGAAGGTGTGGTTGTACAGGAAGACAGCTGTGGATAGACTAGGGGTGTTGTGCAGAGACAAGAGCACAGGGGTGATAATAGGTTGTGCAAAGTGAGAGCTGTGGGTGGGGGGATTTGTACAGAGTTAAGAGAACTGCAGGGGTAGCTGGGGGCGTGAAAGATAAGGGGTTGGGAGCTGTGGATTGGGGTGTGCTGTATATGGAAGTGCAGAAGTGAAATGTGAAGGGGGCAAAGACTAACTGTGGGTGGGGATGCAGAGATGTGAGTTGTGGTCTGGAGGTTTAAGCTATGTATGAGGGGGGGGGGTGTGCAGAGCTGACCTATTGACCAGGGGTAAAAGGATGAGTAGTGGCCATGCTAAAGTAAACTGTGGATGGAGCGGGAGAGAGAAGGTGAGCTGTGGGTAGAAGGGAGGTAATCTGTGGATGGGTGGGGTGGTAGGTGAGCTGTGGAAGGGTGGGTAAAGAGGTACGTTTTGGACAGGGGGGTGGAAAGAAAACAAAAAAAGGTGCAGAGATAAGCAATAGATGGTTACTAGATAGAAATTGTTTTTTTGCTTTGGGAGACAAGAGAAATTTGCGAGGGGACAGCAAAGCATACAGAGTTCAGCGATCAAGAGTATGTAATATATGGCATGCAGGGTGCTTGATGGTTAGGATTTGGTAACTGGCATATTAAATACTCAGAACCATTATACTTCAGATGATGTGCCAAATGTTGCATACCTCTTAAAGTTGTAAGTTACATATTAATGGTCCCTGGATGGTACTCCTGAATGCTGCACCTTCCAGTGCTGTAGGGATTAATGGAGCCAAGGGATCTATCACAGAGGCAGATTTAGAATGAAACAGCAGTAAGTATTGTCCCATGGGCTGATTTTTCTGCACCCTGTGTGATACATACTCCTCAGAGCTGCACAGAGTACTGTACTTTCTGTGTTACACATTGCTGAACCATGCATTGTGTGCAAAATACAACCCTGAGCCAGTATCACACCCATTATTTGGCATTGCTTTACTTCTTTTCCCTGAGAACATCAAGATTTGAGTGTGATTTCCTGCACCTATTCCTTGAGAAAAAAAAGATCTGCTTCTGTACCATGCTGTCTGCTGGCTGTTGACCCTGAATATTGTTTATTTCTACTGGCTACTGTTTCTGTGAACTCACTAGTGATGTCTTGCTGATATCTGCTTGCCAAGTGGAAAATTCTACATACCTGTACCAAGCCTGCAGTTTAGACTTTACTATGAGTTGCCAGTGCCAAAGTCTGGGACACCAGTTACCACTTTGAGGCTTATTTGGACTGGAGAAGCAGGAAGGGCTAACCTCACCACCGTGGGCTTATACCAGGTGTGTGACATGCTCTTTGTGTGAAATACTTATTTTACACCACATGAAACTGTTCCTATCATGAAAAAAAATGCTGTTATGCTTGTTGTTACTATTCTGTTATGCGCACCATACCATGCGTTACTGTATACTATATCCTATGGTATGGCAGTTACTGTACATTCCTATTTTTTTCTCTGTTAAACTTCAATAAAAACTTTGAAAAAGTAAAAAAACTGCCGTGTGTGGTTGTTTTTTGGGCAAAGGTTTCAGTACTCTGCTGCAGTAATCTGTTTCTGTTAGAAATTCTGTATGTAGCTCTACAGAACAGACAGACAGTGCACAGTCCACATGGACTTTGCTGCTTAACTGCAAACAGGAACAAAAACTTTATTATATAGAGAAAAGAAATAGAGTATAGTCATAGATGCAGCTAAAAACTTATAAACACTGCCATCCACTGGGTGATGTAGTTGTTGTACAAAATACATAAACAATGTATTCGAACACCCCACTAAACTAATCCTTATGTTCGTCCCATTTTGAATCTCAAATCTATAAATCTGTTTCAGATAACCAAGAGATGTCATCTCTTCATCAGCAGCTCTGATCCACTTTTGCTTCTCATGAATTGGGAGTTTTTGCATCTCAACCCATGAATCTGGCTCTGGTTTTAATCCTACAATAGCAACATAGGACAGACATTTGGCTGGGATGCCTTTATTTGCTTCTGGTGGATTTCCTGATTAAAGCCTCTTTTTTTTGCATCATTAGGATTGTCTGTGTTAAATTTCTATTTCTGTGTCACTTTGTTGCTTATCTTCATGTGACACTAATGTGGAATTTCCCTCAGTTTAAAGTGTTTGTGTTACTTCATGAAATGTTAAAACACACTGAAGTTCCATTGACAATTTCACTTCTATGGATGGTTACCTTGTTTGTGTCTTGGTGTAGAATTCTGTATCCCTTTGAGATTCACTGTATCCCACAAGTGCACCCTCCTTTGTGCTAAAATCTCATTTTGTATGTTTTTCTTTTGGTACATGCACATAGGCTGTACTTCCAAAACTTTTAGATGGTTCAAATTCAGGCATTTTCCATTACACAGTTCATATGGTGTTTTCTTAATTGATTTCACTGGTAGTCGGTTTTGGAGACGGGGTCATAATTGCCTCCCCCATGTGGATGGCAAATCTGCATCAAACAGCATTATTTTTCCACTCTCACATAAAGTATGGTTCATTCTTTCTGAAACCCTGTTTTGTTCTTGGTTGTATGGTACAGTAGTTTGAAATAATATGCCATGCTTTCTGAGAATAGCTTGTGTGTTATCACCTGTATATTCAGTTCCAATGTCTGTGAGCAATACACTCTACTACGCATTTTGCCAGATTTGTTGCTTACTTGAGCCAAATATAGGGGGAAAGTTTCCGCGCTATTGGAGGAAATTAAGTAAATAAATGACTGCAGCCTACCTCAAAAATATAGATAACTATATTTGGTAAATGTGAGGAAAGGGGAGGTAATATGGCGCTGTCAGGCTAATAAATAGGAAAAAATAAATAAATATGTCTTAAAGTGCACTGGTGATAAGGTGAATATAAATCAAAGTATATAAAACTTCATATGGTGAATCCTTAAAAAGTGTAAATAAGTTTGAAGAATTTGGTAAAAAAATGTGTATCTATATAATGATAAATAGATAGGAAATTTAAGATATAAGAGATAAATTATTAAAAATCAATGTGTAATCTTAAAGATATATGTATGACTATATAAAAGAATTATAAAGTGGTGTTATAAATATCCTCCATATATACTTAAAGTGCTAATTAGTCAGATATATATTGTGCTAGTGGGCCAAACAGTAAATAGCTTTGTATAAATCTGTGCACATACAAATCATAAATAGTGTCCCAACAGTTTAAATAGCATAAATAAATAAATAAATATAAAGCGAATATATAGGAAAATTGTCCATATAAATAGCCAAATATTAAATGGTGCTACAAATATAATTGAGTCCCAAGAAGGGTGATGAAGCAGGGATTTGACAGGATAAAATGGATTACAGGACTCCCAGACTGATGGGGGTGCTCAATACAGGAATCAGTGCTCCCCTCCTATTATTCCCGCACTCACCAGATGGTGGTACCCCCACAGGGGTAATCAGCGTTTGGGGTGACTCTCAGAGGTCCCTCCGAAGGCTGGCTAGTAATCCACTTAATCCCGACTTCGTATCTTACTCCAGGGGAAATTGATGAAAAAATCCCTCCTCTTAGAGTACTCCAAAGTGTTTGAGAGATCCGGATGAGGAAAGAAAAAAGGGCTCCAATAGTGAAGTATTGCAAAAGATAGGTGCTTTATTCGTATAAAATTACAATACTCACATTTAATAGAAAAAACAGTGCATGTATGTCCTAGGGACCGCAACACCCTCGTGTGGCGGTAGTTCCGGGACGCGGTGCGTTCCTGATGACGTCATTGATGACGAAACGCGTAGAGCGTGGTTACGTCAGTTCCGCTTCCTGTTGACTGAGACGCACATCCGGCCGGTGGAACGCACCGCGTCCCGGAACTACCGCCACACGAGGGTGTTGCGGTCCCTAGGACATACATGCACTGTTTTTTCTATTAAATGTGAGTATTGTAATTTTATACGAATAAAGCACCTATCTTTTGCAATACTTCACTATTGGAGCCCTTTTTTCTTTCCTCATCCGGATCTCTCAAACACTTTGGAGTACTCTAAGAGGAGGGATTTTTTCATCAATTTCCCCTGGAGTAAGATACGAAGTCGGGATTAAGTGGATTACTAGCCAGCCTTCGGAGGGACCTCTGAGAGTCACCCCAAACGCTGATTACCCCTGTGGGGGTACCACCATCTGGTGAGTGCGGGAATAATAGGAGGGGAGCACTGATTCCTGTATTGAGCACCCCCATCAGTCTGGGAGTCCTGTAATCCATTTTATCCTGTCAAATCCCTGCTTCATCACCCTTCTTGGGACTCAATTATATTTGTAGCACCATTTAATATTTGGCTATTTATATGGACAATTTTCCTATATATTCGCTTTATATTTATTTATTTATTTATGCTATTTAAACTGTTGGGACACTATTTATGATTTGTATGTGCACAGATTTATACAAAGCTATTTACTGTTTGGCCCACTAGCACAATATATATCTGACTAATTAGCACTTTAAGTATATATGGAGGATATTTATAACACCACTTTATAATTCTTTTATATAGTCATACATATATCTTTAAGATTACACATTGATTTTTAATAATTTATCTCTTATATCTTAAATTTCCTATCTATTTATCATTATATAGATACACATTTTTTTACCAAATTCTTCAAACTTATTTACACTTTTTAAGGATTCACCATATGAAGTTTTATATACTTTGATTTATATTCACCTTATCACCAGTGCACTTTAAGACATATTTATTTATTTTTTCCTATTTATTAGCCTGACAGCGCCATATTACCTCCCCTTTCCTCACATTTACTTGAGCCAAATGCTGTTCAAGTTTCTCTGGTACTTCACTTTTGTTGTGTAACAGATTAAGTGTAGTAAACCTGGAGTAGTCATCTATAAAAGTGAGAAAATATCTCTTCTTTCCTGGAGTAAATTTTTCAATTGGACCCGAAAGATCTGAATGAATTAAAGTAGAAGGGCATCCAGAATGCAGTTCGTTCTGCAGTCCTGTGACCCATTTTATGCAGACAGTGGGCTGAAGCCCGCTCTTGGCTGACTCAATGGAGCCAGTTCAGGCTGGGAAAAGATTGCAACAATATGGTCGGGATCCACCAAAAATCCTGGATTGCCACCTGGCTCAGCCTCTCAGCAAGCTGATGAGAGTCTGAGCCAGCCCCACCTGCCTCCCTCCACAGCCCAGTGCTTCAGTGAGCACGGGGGACGGGGGGGGGGCAGAGCGGAGAGCAGTGACTGACAGTCAACAGCTCTCTGCTCACAGAGCCCTGAAAACCAAGCAATTAGTGGTGTTTGATTGCTCAGTTCTCAGTCTTAGAGCCTGTGGGGGGAAAGATGCAGCATTAGAATAATGCTGCATTCACCTAGGTAAGTAACTAGAAAACATAACTTAAAACTATACTTATCTATACTTAGAGGTTTCTTAGCTCTGCTGTTACTTTGCTTTGGGAAGGCTTTTCATGTCATTTTTCCTTTTATACAGCTGGTGCATTCCATTGTTTGATCTAATGGACTATTTTTTATTCCACTTGAATAGTCATTCTCAGTTAATTATTATGTCAGGACTTCTGTGCCCAAGTTGTCGGTGTCATGTATGCAGTTTGAATGTTTTTCCTCCTGGACAGTATTAACCACCTCATTGCAGTGCAGCTGACACAGTTCATAACTAGTGGCACTACTGTCATCTTAGAACGTCACTACATTTCCTTGTTGTGTGAGCTTTTTTGACAAAAGATTTATTTCAAGAGCAGGAACATAGAAGACATGTTTCACAGGTATCATTCTGGTAACACTCTGGGACATAGGACAGTAAAGAAAACTGTCTCCTATTCCATCTGATTCTATTATTTGCCCATTAGTTGTGATCTTTTATTTATTATTTAATTTACTTTTTTTGTCATGTGACTCATAGCTCCTGAATCAACACACCATGCCTCCAAAGATGAGGTGCAACTTTTGGAATGAAAAACATATTCATTATCTGAAGCAAAATTTGTTTTTCCTTTACACTTTTGGCCTTTTTTAGTTTAGTTTATTCTTGCATTCTAGCTTTCCGGATTATGAAATCTGCTTATAAATTATCTTATTGCTTGCACACAAAACATTCACATTTCTCTTGCTGCATGTCGCTATTTTATTCCTATTTTGTATCTTTAAAGCAGACACTGCAACAGAAGCACTGTCACTATTAATGCTTTGTTTTACACTTTTATTCATCCACAAGCTTGCCCTTAACATATTCCAATGTCAGTTGATAATCTGGACATGCATCAAGTGCTGTGACAAGCATTTCATAATTTTCTGGTAAACCACTTAGTAATAGTGCTCCAACATGAAAATCTTGTATTTCTTCTATACTGCACTTTTCAGGCGTTCAACCATTTCAAAGGTGTGCCTGATATAATTCTGCTGGTCCTTGCCTTTCATCAGCTTGGATTGGTATAGCTTTCTAATCAAATAAATACAGTTTATTGCTGAGATTAACTCTTTCTTTTTTTCCCAATAAAGTGCTTTCATGCACCTTTTGTAATCCTTCCCACATTTCTTTAGCAGCTTCACACTTACATGTATGTATGTATGATTTTATCCTCTACTATGCTAAAAAAAGATTGTACTTTGAGCTTTTTGGTCTGTTTTTATCCACTCATCTGAAGAGTGCTCTGGTCTATCTTCATTGATACATTTCCATGCACCTTCTCGTATTAACAGTATTTTCATCTAGAATTTCTAAGACTGGTAGTCCTGGTTTTTTAGATTTGCAAACAAAAGCTTTGTTGCAGCTGTGTTGCTAGACATTTTCCTTTATTCTTTTGCAATCTTCTTTCTGTTGCTGTATCTTGCACTGGTCTGCTGTAGCTGGCTATGACTGGGTTCTCAGCTTTTCTCTGGGCTATACCTGGGCCTAAAACCTTTTAGAAATTCTGTATATAGCCCTACAGAACAGATAGACGGTACACATTCCACATGGGCTTTGCTGCTTAAAGTGGTTGTAAACCTCAGTCATGAAATCTGATCACATTTATCTGTAGTGTTTATTTATCTCTCCCCAAAGCTCTAAGTGTTGTTTCTCTCTGGTGCTTCCTTCATCTTTTACAATCATAAATCCCTTTTAAAAACTTTTCCCGACACATGAGATAAACTTTGTGTTGGGGAGGGAGCTCAGCACACAGCTTGCCTATTCAGAACACAGTTCTTCTGCTGTGTGGAGGGGGGATGTTCCTTTCCTCTAATCAGCTCCCACACACTGTAACTGCAGCCTCTCTGCCCCCTCCTCTGTGCTCCTGACAGATGAAAAAGGATTTTAACACGTTTCTGCCCTTTTGAAGTGGTGTAGGGAAGAGTGGGAGTTAGGTAAACACGTAAAACCTATGTAGGAGGATTTGTTTCATCTCTGTGTATCATCTAAGGTTGTTCACTTCATTGGGTATATGAGATGGTTTGCAACGACTGTAATTGCAAATAGGAGCTTTGTTATACAGAGAAAAGACATAGAGTATAGTCATAGATGCAGCTAAAAACGTATAAACACTAGTTATGGCAAAAATACATGAACAACGTATTCCACTTTCACAACTGGTCTACATGTTATTGGGGTAAGTAAGACTTTGTGGGTGTAAAATTTATAAAGTTATAATAAGGGATGTGATAATTATACAGAGTTTGAGTTTAAAATAGCAACTATTAAATAGCATGAAGTAAAGCACCAAAAGATTACTGTATAGAATATTTTTTTCTAATATACACCAGAGTCAAGATTCATGCAGCAAAAATGAAATCGTAAAAGTGGATTTTTGATGAATTTTGATTTTAAACACCTCTTTTTTTGTAGACCTCTAAACGTAATTAATGGTTATTATCTGGTCATCTCGGTACAAATGCAATAAATATGATTGCTTTATATTTTATATACAAAAACAAACATGAACTTTTTCTTTTAAGTAAACTGTTATGTAGTCCAGGCCAACATTTTTTTCATATTTTTTCTTTTTTGTGGATATAAAGGATTTGATTGTCTATAGTAAGGGCACAAACAAGTCCTCTTGGACATTGCTGGATGAAGCAAGACCTCTAGGAAATTTCCCTTGCTGAAGTTGCACTTTCTGTAAGCATCTTTAAAGGGGTAATCTTATTAGTACTGGAGATTGTGCACACAAGATTAGAGAATTAATTACTTATCAGTCTAGGATTGTGGTTTGAATGATTCTTTTCCCTCCCCTTCTTCTTGAGTTGAAACGATTAAATATTTTTATGAGATTACAGTAACAAACAGATTAAATAAAATGTATTTTAAATCAACCAGCTTAACATTATATTTTTAGCATTTTTTGGATTAGCAATCAGCTCTATGCATTTTACTTCCATAGAGAATGCATAAGCAACCTGTCCTGAAATTGGCATTTGTTTTTTTTGTTTTTTTTTAATTTATATCTTTATTGGTGATTTTTTATATATACATACATTTCAAACAAACATTGTCATGATCTGACCAAACCCCACCCCCCTTACCTCCCCCTCCCTCCTCCCCCCAATTAAACAGAAAAAAAAAAGAAAAAACAGACAGAAAAAAAAAAAAAAAGTTTTTATACTTTTATACACTCATTCCCAACATTTCTTCGTATGAAGATGTATTCCATACTATATTACTGTACGCCAGAAGGGGTATGGGGACCGCCCCCCCCCGCGGCCTGGACCAGGCTCCGCCCAGGATGACCCTCTCTTAAACTCCCTTTAAGAAGAATTGGCTTCCAAGTATTGCACCCAGGGTCTCCATCTCAACTTAATTTGATCCTCTGAATTTCCATATGGCGGACAGTTCTTCCATCTTAAAAATCTCGTTGACCTTCCCACACCACAACTCGTAAGTTGGGATCACTGTCTGTTTCCAGAAAATAGGTATGCATGCCCTTGCTGCATTCAACAGACGCAGAGTCAGGGACTTCCTATAGCTCCGCACTGAGCTTCCTGTCAAATGCAGCAAGCACAACACGGGGTCCTCTAGTATATCCACGTTGGCTATATGTTTTATAGCCACTGCTATCTTATTCCAAAATAGCCGCACACTTTTACATCCCCAAAAAATATGTACCATATTTCCATCCTCCAATCCACCCCGCCAGCATTTTCCTGAGACCGCCTCTTTTATTCTGTGTAATAGTGATGGGACTCTATACCATCTGGTTAGAATTTTATACCCTGTCTCTTGGATCTTACAATTGGTGAGCTAATTTCAGGATCTTATTTATCTGCTCTTTTGACCACACAGTGTTTAACTCCTGCTCCCATTTTTGGATAAACGGCAATTGTTGGTCTCCCTCATCTTCTGACAATTGTGTATAGAACCTTGAGATCAAATGGCCCGTCGCGTTACCTGTTCTACACATATTTTCCAGATCTGTTAGCTCTCGTGGTGCATACCCTTTCTGCCGAACTGATCTAATATAATTATACAACTGATAAAGGCTGAAATAATCTAGCGATTCTCCTGCACCTGTCCTAAGTTCTTCTAGGGAGGGCATAGGCCCATTTTGCCATATATCACCTAGGCGCCTTTTACCATTCTGAGCCCACCTACGGAGTCTGGCATTTATACACCCCGGGGGAAAATCCGGGTTCCCCAAGATCGGTGTCATCGGAGATATACCTGGGGCTACCCTCCAATGTGACTGAATTCTCTTAGTTTCTTTTATAGTCGCTCCCACTGTAGGATGTTTGAGAATAGCGTCTTTTGATTCGAACACCGACCATGGGGCTGGGGGGGTTAGCTAACCTGATTCCTCATTCTCTAAATCCACCCATCGTTTGGTAAGTTTATTGCAGTGCCAGTCTACCACCCTTACTATATGGACCGCCCTGTAATATCTCAGGATATCTGGTAATCCCATCCCACCTCTTACTTTGGGTAAGGCCAACGTCTGCATCTTAATTCTCTGGGATTTGTTTGCCCAAATATAGGCGCGGAGTATGCCCTTGATTGATTGAAAGAATTCTTTTGGAACTGCTATTGGAATTGTCTGCATTAAATACAAAATACGGGGTAACACATTCATTTTAATAACGCTACAGCGCCCAAACCACGTCACTGCCAACAGCTGCCATATTCTAAGATCTGCTTTAATCTTTCCTACAAGCAGAAGGTAATTCTTTCTATAGAGATCCGCGGGATCTGCCGTTAACTGTATCCCTAAGTATTTCAGCGTATCTGAGGCCCATTGAAACGGGAACGCTGTTCTAAGTGCTCTCTCTTCATGGTCAGATAACGATATGTTGAGTGCCGCTGATTTAGTTACATTAATTTTATAATTAGAGAACCCACTGTATGTTTTCAGGGCGTCTAAAATATTTGGTAATGAAAGAGAAGGGTTAGTAGCAAAAAACAGCAGGTAATCCGCAAACGCGGCCACCTTGTGTTGTTCCCCCCCACTTTGGATTCCCGCTATATCCGGAGAACTCCGAATTCTGCACAATAGGAGTTCCAGACACAACACGAATATAAGCGGGGATAGAGGGCACCCCTGCCGTGTGCCATTAGAGATAGGGAAGTAACTCGACCTCCATTCATTTACCCTAACCGCAGCCGTAGGGACCGTATAAAGTGCCAGTATAAATTGCAGCATTTGTGGTCCCAGGCCTATGTATGACTGGGTGGCCCGGATAAAATCCCACGCCACCCTGTCAAAGGCCTTTTCCGCATCTGCTGCGAAGAGAACCATCTTCTTCAGTGATGTACGTGCCCGATGTATTAAATCTATGGCTCGGATTGTATTGTCCCGGGCCTCCCGGGTAGGAATAAAGCCCACTTGGTCGAAATGGACCAAGTCTGCCATATGTGGTAAGAGCCGATTTGCTAATATTCTTGCGTATAGTTTTGTGTCTACATTTATCAAAGATATTGGGCGATAGCTGCCGCAACACAGGGGGTCCTTCTTCTCTTTAAGTATTAGAGTAATATGCGCCCGTAAAGAATCCAACGGGAACGCCGCTCTTCTTCCCACTTCATTGAAATGTGATAGTAGGGGGTTCTTTAAACGCTCCCCAAATTTCTTGTAATAACTTAAAGTAAAGCCATCTGGGCCAGGTGCCTTATGTGCCTTGGTCTGTGAAATCGCAGCAGCCAGCTCTTCCCCCAATATCTCGCCTTCCAAAGTCAGTACTTGGTCTTCTGAAAGTGTACGCATGCCCAAGTCTCGTAAATACTCCTCTATCTGCTTCCCCTTTTCTGGACTTTTCTTGCTCCCTATTTCCGGTAGGTTATATAGTGACCGATAGAAAGAGCAGAACTCTTCTGCTATGTCAGCTGAAGTGTCAACCTCCCCACCTTTTGTATTTCTAAGATGTAAAATTTGAGTTTGTCTTTTTGGGCCCCTCAATGCTCGTGCCAGCATCGCCCCTGGTTTATTTGCGTATTCATACAGGTGTCTTTTCAACCATAACATATTTCGTACTCTCTTTTGGAAAAGTATCTGATTCAATTCCTCTCTTACCCGCATGAGAGGGATCAAGTGAGCTTCCGCAAGCGTTCTCTTATGCTGTCTACTCAGATGTTCAATTTTAGTTAGATATTCTTTCATTTTCGCCTCTCGCTCTCTTTTACGCTGTGCACCCAACTGTATCAGAACCCCTCTTATCAATCACTTGTGCGCTTCCCAGATCGTGGAAGGTGAGAGCGACTCCGATGTATTTTACAAAAAGTAGTTATGTAACGACTCATCTATCTTCCCCTCCGTTTCCGAGGATTGTAATAATGCCTCATTTATGCGCCATGATCTTGGACTACAGTTTTTTGATTCCCACTCTATACTCACATACACCGGAAAATGGTCAGAGATTGAAAAATCTCCGATATCTGAGTCTGTCACTAACGGCAGGTCTGCCTGGGTAACCAGGATTCTGTCTATCCTACTATATGCCTTGTGGATTGGAGAATAGAAAGTGTAATTTCTCTCCCCTGGGTGCATCAACCTCCATGGGTCGATGAGGCCCAGGAGGGAGATCTCTTTTTGTAGCCTTCGTAATTTAGCAAATGACATATATGAACTTTTTTTGGAGGTATCCAACAGAGGTTCTGGGGCATAATTAAAGTCACCTCCCATCACTAAGTGCCCTTCCCAGAATTCCAAGACAACTGGAATCATTTTCTGTAAAAACATTACATGCTCATAGTTGGGAAAATAGACATTTACGAGGGTTACCTCGACCCGTCCTATCCACCCCTTCACCAACACGAACCTACCCATTGGGTCAGCCAATTCTTCTTTCAGGGTCCAATTCATAGCACTTGATATTAAAATGCTCACACCCTTTGATTTAGCAATAGGGGATGTAGCGTGGTAAACCCATGGAAAGTCTTTATTGTACAATTTTGGTACTGCATCTTTGCGGAAGCAGGTCTCCTGAATGAAAGCTATTTGTGTAGCATCTCGTTTTAGATCTCCCATAAGTCTCCTACGCTTCTGTGGGGTTGATAGTCCCCTCACATTATAGGTCGTAATCTTACAACCTGCTGCCCCCCCCCTGGGTCGCCCCACCTCCAGCCACCATTGTGGAACAGTCCCCTGCCCCCTACGGCCACACAACCTATGCGAGAAAAAAAAAAATTAATAATAAAAAAAAAAAAATTGACAAGAAAAGAAACCCCCCTTCACCCACACAAGTATGTATATACTGTTTAATACCCACTACCCCTACCCCCCTCTAATGGTTATCTAAACCAGCGCAACCAGGCGCTATCTACTGAGGGGGCCGTGGTTCCCAAAACCCCGCAAGCAAGCCACTGTACCTGGACACTCTCCTTCAAGAACACAAGAGGGAAGAAAAAAGAAGAAAAGGCTGGGCTCCAAAAAATTGGAGCTAAGAAAATGGGCTCTACTCCCTCTCACCCCTACCGTGGTGGTAAGGATGTAGTCCCTATCTTATCACTGGCAGACAGTAAAACTATAAATTTAAAGTGTCCAGCTAGAGGAGCTCTAACTCGGCGGACGATCGCCTCCCTTCACATAATGTCAATGTCCTACTCCCCCCCCACCCCAGAGACCCCCTCTTACGCCTCCCGATCTAGTCAAACTACCCCGAGCCAGGTCGCAGATAAAGGGGACTTAATTGCTACATGGTCAGATCTCTTGCTTGTGCCTTCTACTCCTATCACTCTATGGATTCCCCTCCCCCCATCTCCCTTCCTGAGGGCCCCGGGGCCCCCTCACCCCACCTTCTGCAAAACATCTACCCTCCCCTCAACTCCATCTTAACCCTTCAGACTTGCGCTAGGTCCTGGGAGGATCTCTCTTACTCACTTCTAGTTGCTATTAACCATAACTATTCCCTGAGTCACTATATCCTCTGTATACACCCTAATAGTGATTTAAATTCGGTATTATTAAGTCTCACATATCTTCTTTTTTATGTCTTAAGCGTGTCCCGCACGAAGTGAGGGAACACTCTCAAATTACCTCTACCTCAGTGCCCCCTTCCCCCTTAACCCTTAAGATCGTGCTCCTGCCCCCTCCATGGCTGGCGGAGGCACGAATAGAAACAAAAAAAAAAATGTATAAAAAAAAAACACCTTGTGAAGTTATTGTTGATTTCTAATGATACAAATATATAATATCCAACTTTCCTGTGAAAAAAAATCCAAAAACGCACACCACAAATCCCCCATAAGAAAAACATGAAAAGCATGGAAAAATAACACAAATCACACTAAAAGTAACCCCCCCCCCTCCCTTCCCCTTCGAGGGTGACTCAGATAGTAAGGACATATAAAAAGTAAAACAGAAAAAATGCAGAAAAAACGCCCATATCTTGACAAAGCAAATGTTCTAGGCGGGTGTGGGGATACCAGGGACCTCCACACATCTTAACTTTCCCCCCTCCCAGAAAGAGAGGGAGAAGAGGAGATAGGGAGAACCCCAGAAACAAACAAAAGAAAAAAAAACGCATGGGAAAAACCGGAAAAATAAATACAAACACACAAAAAAAAAAATTGGCATTTGTTAACTTTCCTCTGGCCTTTCATTTAGTGGGCAGAATAAGCAGCTTTGTTATCTCAATAAGCTGGAGGAATTGTAAGAACATGTACATTGGTGTTTTCACAATTTGTCTGCTTAACTGATGTAAATACATCAGCAACATAGCAGTAAAAGTGGGTAGAAATGGAAAGAAAGTTAGCTGGTTCAGCAAGGACCTTCCTAATTTTGGTCTGTTTGTGGTCCTTCCTTTTATACAGAAGGTGAAGTCGAAGTGTCAAAAAGGACTGTTGTAAAACCTTCATCGATCTTCAGCTGCAGCTCTGATCAGGGTACTCAGACAGTGGAGGAGACCTCGCTGTTAGAATATAATATTACAGCCAGGAGGATTCCTCCATCCACCTCTCTTTTGACTTTAACAAAAAAAAACCTAGGCATGTATGCCCAACCTATATCAGAAACTGGAAGAACCAGCCCTTCTCATCTCTCTCATCTCTTAAGGCTCATTCACATTATGTGGTGACTTTTGTTTTTTGCGCTGGATAAACGCAGAACACTGTTAGGGTCTTTTCACACGGTCCACCTATGGAGCCATTCTGCTCAGTGGGGGATCGATCCGCCAATCCCCAATGAGCAGGTGGATGACAGCTCCGTCTCCGCTCTGTGTGCAGAGACAGAGCTGTCAGATCCCCGCTGTTGTCTATGGGGGAATCAGATGAGAACGGACCGCCTGTCCATTCTCATCCGATCCAAACCGCTGGACGAATGGGAAATAGGGTTTCCATCTGTTTTCACAAATAGAATTGGAAGCGGATAGCAGCGGGTGTCATCGGACATGTCTCCGCTGACATCCGCTGCCCCATAAGAATGCATGGAGCATCCGATCAGGTCGGCCTGAAAAATTGACAGATAGATCTGATCGGATCGTTCGTGTGAAGGGACGCTTAGAGCACATGGAAATTGACTGTTTTCTATGTGATCCATTCACACCACAATGCTAGTGTGATGTGAGGTGTGTTGCAGTGCGTAAAAATGCATCCTGTCTGCACAGCACTGGATGGCATTACATCTGACAGCACAGCAGAGAAAAACACCTCACCACTTTGCAGTGACATAAATGAAGTATCACTATTTGACACTTCAAATGAAGTTGAAGAAAAAAAAAAATGCCATGAAAAAGCTCCCCGCCAGAGTTCTATCATGCAGGCTAGTGTAAATCTGACTTTAATATTTATATGCTGCAGATATGTGGAGGATGGATTAACTCATTGTTTACTGTCAAATGAGCTATGACTTTTATTTGCTTTGTATTCAGCATTACAGTGTGGCTTCTTTTTTTTTTTTTTTTTTTTTACTCATTATACAGTAAAATAAACATGTCTGCTAGAATTGTTTTCTGCATTAAATACCTCAAATTTGCACTGCATTCCTTTTTATCTACACATAAAACCCTATTACATGTTTTTTTTTTTTTTTACCCCTTCCTGACAAGATTCTAGATTTCCCTACAGACGATAACTGACAAGTTAGCAGGATACAAGTTGAATGCTAACACTTATAAATCTGTGTCAAAGTTAGAGGTGGAGAATAACAGACATTTTCTTAATATAGGCAGAAGGCCAGAGCTGGTGACAAACCAGCATAGCCTTGTGAAAAAAAAAGAACAGTATCCAGAATTCAACAAGGAGATATAAAGAATAATTTGTGCCCAGCCCCACTGTTGAGGAAAAATAATCAATCAGCCATGAGATGGTAAGAACCGGTAGGTAAAGCAGTTGGTGACTGTAAGTAACTTCTAGGTACTAGTATTTCTTTTTACATCGGGCTTTCTCAAAGTGGCAGCAAAGTAGGTGCTCCAAGAGGAATTAGGTTTGTGTTTGCCATTACCATGGATTTGAGGCATATTCAACATGTTTAAAATCTGCAGTCCAGAAGAATCAATGCAGAAATTTGCCATAATAAATTATTTGTAACCATAATGCACTGCCTGGCCTTTGAATTTAGATCAGCTGGCTCAGAAGTGCTATAAAAGTGGCTTTTGGATAAGCCACCCTCTTCAATATAAAAGGGTGAGGTCACAGCCATTTTGACAATGCACTTTGTGAAAGCGAAAGCAAAGGAAGTGCTGCTGACAAATCACATAGGGAGAGATTAGTGTAAAGTGTGTAGGCATTGCCATGTCTGTTAAAGTAGATTCAAACCCTTACTGAAGGTCATGTAGCTTGCAATGCTATGTATCATGTGGAATTGGGGATGGAAGGTTACCTTTTTCATCCTTTGTCACATATTAATACTGCTGATGTCCTGCAGCTTCTTTACAGCCTGTCCCTGTCCAAATGCATTACAGTGGTAACAGGCGGCATGTGCATTTTCACAGAGCGTCCTTAATTGCTGTATATATAAAAAAGTTAGAATTCTATTTTGCCACTGGGGTTTTTCCCTGCAGTGGCAATTTTTCTCCTCCTCATTGTCTGCTGGCCACTCAGTGACCTTAATGATTTCACTCCTCACATCTTACACTACATATTTCCCCTTGCATCACCACAGAGACTGCCATCCCTTGCATCCTTATTGCTGGAAGCTTACACCAAGGACATCTTGAGAGAATGAGAAGGAGGCACAATCTTTGGACATCCGGCCAGCTTTGTCTTCTTGCATACACCAATTTGCTTCAACAGGGATGAAGGGGTTCCGCTCAGAGGCAGTAAATGTGGCTATGTAGAAATCCTAGGAGGGTGCAGAGTGGCCTCAGGCTTCAGGGTTATGAAACACTCTCGGCATTCCAGAACCCAAGACAATAATCATTCTACTGTTCAGACTTTTGTTAGAGTGCATTTAGGGGAAGAAAAACATCAGTGAAGTTTTTGGTCAAAGACAATGTGGTGCACAGAGGATAGAGCATTATAGAATACAATGGGGGAGAGCATGATACAGAGGAATAGACAATACTTACTGAGGCACACTGCTGAATGAATGACAAAAAACATGTTGGAAAGAGACTGTTACCAACTCTATCTTCCCCTCCTCCGTCATCACCCACCACATCAAACTCGCTCTTTTCTCACCACCTACTGCATTGCCCCCTCTTCTCACATCACCCTCTGTATCACACCACCTTCTTTCACCTCTTACCTCATTGAGCTTCCCTTTCTCTCCCCACCCACAGCATCTGCACCCCTCATTCTCTCCAACCCACAGTGCGTGCACTCACCTTCTCTCACAACCGACAGCACCTTTACCCTGGTTCTCAACACTGTTTTTGTTTGCTTCTCCCCAATATGCACTCTTTGGCACATGCCTGCCTGCCCCTTCCCAGTGCACCTGTACAGCCCCCAACAATGCACCTATACAAGCTACCCCTCCACTAACACTTTGCTTGCAGGTTCTTACTCTTTTGATCACTACCACGGCTGTGCTCCACGTTCACATCACTACCATGGCTGTGCTCCACATTCACAACCTCACCCGTACACCCTTTCTTACCAAGCTAACCACACTTTTCCCCATTCTGACTCCATGCCTGATTGCCCCTCCTTCCTTGCTGTCAGCCCAAACCCTTAGAAAGCTACCTTATTAACACCAAATACCCTTGTGAAAGGTAAACCAGAAACACTCAGTGCTCATAGTGTAGTCATAAATTTAAAAAGATGTTTTGCGTCATCCTGCTTATCACAGTGGAATTCTACCTGGCCTGGCTGCTGGAATGGAGGTTCAGCTGCACACTGAAGATGCTGAGAGGTGTAGGAGTTCCAGGTGCTGTCAGTGATTCCCCAGCCCCCTTAATTGACATGGGGATGTGGCAATGGGAAGAATGCAATTCTGGGGGAATACAGTACATATACTGTATAAAATATTTAGTTTTTCATTCTATACTATAGTTTGGTAATCCTTTTAGCACATCCTTATAAACTAGAGCCATTCAGATTTCACCTAGAAGTCTTTGCTGTGAGAAGTATAAGACACCGATCGTTATCCTCCTAGCCTGGTTCAGTATACTTCACATCTCAGCTATCCTGCTGTACACTTGTGCTTTATGATCAGCACTGGATAGAGCACACAGTATTTTTTTTGTTCATGTGTAGACATCTGCGGTTCATTTCCTTCCGAAACTAAATTTGGATGGATTTTTCATTTGGATACTGTACATCTGAATTTTCGAAATTACAATAGTAATGACTTTAAACGAATCCACTTTCAGACACAATTTGAATTTGAATCAAATTTGAGCATTTAAATTGAATTAGAATTCAATTTTTTTTTAAATTTGATTCAAATTCAAATTTCCAAATAGAATAAAAAATAATAAAAAAAAAAGTAATAGAAAAGAAAATAATAGAATAGAATATAATAGAATATAAAAGTAAAGAATATCATAAAACAGAACTAAATAGAATAGAA
Organism: Pelophylax lessonae; assembly: GCF_965119305.1. Taxonomy (NCBI): domain Eukaryota; kingdom Metazoa; phylum Chordata; class Amphibia; order Anura; family Ranidae; genus Pelophylax; species Pelophylax lessonae. Next base: position 247,234,839 of record NC_138769.1, read on the forward strand.
AATAAAGGAAAAGAATAAAATAGAAAATAAAGGAATAGAATAGAAAATAAAGAATATAACCATCTTCTGAAATTCGATTTTTTTTTTTTTTTTTTAAATTCGATTTTTAAATAGAATAAATTCAGATTTAAATGGAATACATTTTAATTTAAATAGAATAGAAAATAATTGATTAAAATAGAAAATAAAAGAATAGAATAGAATAGAAGAAAACATAGAATAGAATAAAATAGAAAGAATAATAATTTCTTAATTTATTAGGAAACTTTATATGGCAAGGCAGGAAATCTAGGATAGCACTGACCTCTCTAACTGCACATAGGAAATGTGGAGGTATTGGTCTACCAGACCTTCTAGCCTTTTACAGAGCATCTTTATTCTATCAGCTTAAACACTGGATTATGCCATCTAATGGCAAACTATGGTTCTTTATGAAACAACTGGACTTTATGGCCCTTTTAGCAGCGTCTCTTATGTCCCCATCTGTGAGTAAGGCATCCCATCCAATAGTAGCAGCAACACTAGATGCATGGCATATACTATTATCTTCACAATGCTCAGTCAGAGATTTTTGTACATTAGGTGTCCCTGTTAAGTTCTATGAGTGGTTAATCCCCTGCTTTACTGTACATGATTGTCAGGTTTGAGGTATTAATTTTCTCAAAAGCCTTAAACAGAGTCCCCTTCCCCAGGACATCTATAGGGGTCGTGCAAATCCAATACTTTCATACTTCTATTGGTTGCAAAGATAGTAAAACAATTCCTAAATAGTGATGAGCAGAACACCCCCCCCCCCGGTTCGATTCGCACCAGAACGTTCGAATAAACGAACCCCATTGAAGTCTATGGGACTCGAACCTCGAAAATCCAATGGCCTCATTTTAAAGGGTTAAATGCAAGTTATTATCCCAAAAAAAGTGTATGAGGGTCCGGGTACTGACCTTGGGAACATGTAGCAATGAAAAAAACGTTTTTAAAAATGATAGTAATAACTGATTGTAATGAGGCCTAAAATGAAATTAGAAAAATTCCTTCAAATATCGTGCCTGGGGGGGGGTCCCCTGAATGTGCTTGTAAAGTAGTGCATCTCTGTGATGTATGTAGCCTGCTGTAGCAATACTGACATTTCTAAAGCAAAAAATGTCATACAAATATAAATACAAATTTCAAATCACATGTACTTGGCATACGGTTGCAGAAAAATTGGGCCTTGGTTGTTGGTGGTGCCTGAACACTGTAACCCCTCACAGTTACTCTTGCTGGGTGCAGGAATGTGCCCTGATGCTAAAAAAATCCATACAAATTTCAAATCGCATGTACAAGTCATACAGTTGCAAAAAATTGGGCCTTTGCTGTTGGTGGTGCCTGAACACCGTAACCAAGCCCTCGCAGTTACTCTTGCTGGGTGCAGGAACAAGACCTGCTGGTAAGAATTCCATACAAATTTGAAATTGCATGCGCTATACAGGTGCCAAAAATTGGGCCTTTGCTGTAGGTGGTGCCTGAACACCGTAACCCCTCACAGTTAGCTGGGCAGAGGGACAGGGCCTGCTGTTAAAAATGACATACGAAATTTAAATTGTATGTACCTGTCATACAAGTGCAGAAAAATTAGGCCTTGGGGATTGGTAGTGACCTCAACATGTTGAAAGCTAGCATAATAGAGGTAGAGGAATATGATAGCCAGCATATGCCGTCTTCAAGGGATGGCAGACCCCTAGCAAATGCAATCAGTTACATCAGCATCAGGGGCTTGATAGCTCTTGTTGATCCAGGAGTGGTTCATTTTAATAAAAGTCAGCTGGTCAACAGAGTCTGTGGACAGACGCACTCTTTTGTCCGTCAGAAAACCTCCAGCAGCACTGAACGTCCATTCGGAAAGCATGCTGGAAGCAGGACAGGCCAGTGGCTCCATTGCATATTGAGCAAGTTCTGGCCAGTGGTCCATCCTCAAGACCCAGTAACCCAGTGGATGCTCAGCTGGAAAGGTCTCCAAGTCTGCTCTTACGCCTAGATTTATCATGCACCATATGATGGAGATGCTGGCGATGGTTGCTTAAACCTAACAGCCCTGGGTGCTGCTGAGGACAAAAGAACTGTTTAAAGGCATCTGTCAGCCGGCCGCCTTCTCCACCGCTCCTCCTTTGGCTGAACACTGCCTAAGAAACACATCCAGAGAATGTTGACCTCCCAGTGTCTGGAAAGGTGGTACACAAATTTTTTTCAAGGCCTCCTCAAGATGTTTCATCCTCTGCTCCCTCTGCGAAGGCAGGATGAGCTCTGCAACTTTACCCTTGTAATGTGGATCAAGAAGGGTTGCCAACCAGTAATTATACCTCTCCTTGATAGCGCGAACCCCCGGTTCATTTCACAGGCTTTGCAGAATCAGGGAGCCCATGCATCGTAATTTGGAGGAGGCATAAGCTTCTGAGTCCTCTGGGTCACTAAGGATGACATTGTCAGCAGGAGCACCCTCTCCCCAACCACGTACAACTCCTGGGGTTTCTGGGGAATAAAAACCATCCCTTGAAGACTGCTTTATGCTATCCTCTACATCCATGCTGCCAAAATCCTCATCCGTCTCCTCCTCTTCCTCCTCCTCCTCTTCCTCCTGTGTGTTTTGTGGCCCTGCAGGAATGATATCTGCATAAAGGGGGCAGCATGAGGAAAGAAAGTCCTCCTCTTCCTGACGCTGTTCTGCCTCAAGTGCCCTGTTCATGATTCCATGCAGCATGTGCTTCAGCAGGTAGACTAGCAGGATAGTGTCACTGATGCATGCATCATCCCAGATCACCATCCTTGTGGCCTACTCAAATGGTGACAGGACGAAGCATGCATCCTTAATCAAAAGCCACTGCTGTGGCGAAAAAAAGCCAAGCTCCCTTGACCGTGTCCATGTGCCATACTCACACAGGTACTGATTGATGGCCCTCTGCTGCGTGTGCAGCTGCTGCAGCATTGCCTACGTTGAGTTCCACCTGGTGGGCATGTCACAAATGTGGCGGTTGGTGGGCAGGTTGAATTTCCGTTGAATGTCAGATAAGCAAGCACTAGCATTGAATGAACGGTGGTAAAGGCCACAGACTTTTCTGGCCTGCCTCAGGAAATCTTGAAGTCAAGTATCCCTGTCGGAGGGCAGAGAGAAGGTTGGTGCCATTGTCGCATACAACCATTCCTGGCTCAAGCTGTCCTGGCGTCAACCATCTCTGAGCCTCTGAGCCTGCCCCTGCAGAGCTGACAGAATCTCTGCCCCAGTGTGACTCCTATCCCCTTGACAGACCAACTGAAGTACAGCATGGCATCTTTTTGCCTGACTGCTTGTGTAGCCCCTTGAATGCTTAGGGGGCACTGCTGCTTCAGAGGAGAATTGAGCAGAAGAGAACATGGAGGAGGAGGAGGTGGTGAAGTAGCCAGATGTGGCAGAACCAGCACCAGCTTTTTGGAGGTGTGGTGGCACAACAAGCTGCAACACCGAACCTTATCCTGCATCCTTCCCAGCTGCCAGCAGAGTTACCCAGTGCGCCGTGAAAGAAATGTAATGTCCCTCTCCATGCCTGCTGGACCAAGAGTCAGCAGTAATGTGCACCTTCCTGCTAACTGCTTTGTCCAACGAGGCCAAAACACTACCTTCCACATGACGGTAGAGAGCCGGAATGGCCTTACACAAAAATAAATGCCTTGGGACCTGCCACTGTGGTGCAGCACATTCCACAAATTTCCGAAAGGGAGCCGAGTCTACCAGAAGATGAAAAGGCTGCAACTGTAATGCTAGCAGTTTGGCCAAGCTAGCATTAGGACGCTGAGCATGTGGATGGCTGGGAGAGTGCTTCTTTGTATGGTTCAAAAACTGGGGTAGTGAAATTTGCCTGCTGCTCAAATCAAGCAGTGGTGTACTGCTAGCAGATTGGGTGCAAGTCTCTGTGTCACTCATTGCTATATCATCATACCTCTCAATGCTGGTATTTGAGAGGGCATGAGGTATAGTAGGGTTAGAGATCACAGATGAGGAGCAAAGTGATGTATGCTTGTTTTTATCTGGTGCCTCTTTCAGGTGCTGTTGCTAACGGACCGCATGGCAGGTCGTCATATGCCTTGTCAAGCATGTGGTGCCCAAGCAGCTGGTGTTCTGGCCACGCCTGATCCCCTTTAGACAGATGTTGCAAACAGCAACGCTGCTGTCTACTGCACAGATGCTGAGAAAAGCTCACACTAATGAACTTTTTGGAACCGCAGGGATTTTGCAGCACTCTGCACCTGTGGAGCTCTCTACTGTGACGCAATCGGTTGGTTACTGCTATGGCAGCCCCTGAAGCACATCCTGCCTCATTGGTGTTGTGCGTCCTCCTCATCCTCCCTCTCCTCCTCTTCCTCCTCCTCTATCCTGTCAGGCACCCAAGTACAGTCAGTGACCTCATCATCCCCTCCCTCCTTGGCAAAATGCTTCAGCTGTGGCAACATGACTGCTGGTTTCTTGTCCGTCATTGTTACCCCTTCTCTCTAGGCTCACATTATTCCCTTCATCAACCTGGGAACCAACATCACAGCTTTCAAATTGCTGCGCATCCTCCAGCAGAATGTCACTGACACTATGATCGATAAGGAGCCTGTGGAACGGGCCGCTTTGGCAGCTGTGGTGGAAGGCAAACTACTGTGAGCGTGGGTGTCAGAGGACGAGGAGGATGAGGATGGCTTATTGATCCACTCCACCAACTCTTCCACATGTTGTGGCTGAATAGCACGGTAGCACCAGAAATAAAGGATGGGTGTGCCCCGCCTGCAGAGGATGCACTATGTTGACTGTGACCACCACTTTTCACAATGAACACAGAGGCTGCTTGCCCTCTTTTCGTGGCCTGTGAGCATTGGCCTCTCCTTGTCGGCCTTTCGGACATGATGTTGATACAGATCAATATAGGGTATACGCAACTGACCAACAGATACTCAATGACCTGTTATGATGTAATCTATAGCTCTATAGATGATCTGTGCTGCTTATAGGATGTACCCAAGTGACAGATGAACAATACTCTCACTGATATCTGATGTAATCTATAATCCTATAGATCAGGGGTGTCAAACTAAATCTAATCGCAGGCCGCATCAGCATTATTATTGCCCTCAAAAGGGCCGGTTGTATCTGTAAGACTAGATGTCCAGAGCATCCCCTACCCTTACATAACATGTTAAGAGCCTCACCACCATCAGAAGTTGAGTCCCTCACCCTCCCTTATGTCACAGTGAACCCCCTTAATCTTGTGCAGCTGCTGGGAAGAAGCTTTAGGCATTGCTAGAAAGCAAAAAGTACAGGGGCTTGAGCTCTCCTGCAGCTGTTTGAGAGGTGCGAGGGCCACATGAAATGGCCTGGAGGGCCGGATTCGGCCCGCAGGCCATGTGTTTGACACCTGTGCTATAGATGGATGATCTGTGATGCTTATAGAATTTTCCACAACTGACCAATGAACAATACTCTGACTGATATCTGATGTGATCTATAATCCTATAGGTCTGTGATGCTTATAGAATTTTCCACAACTGACCGATGAACAATACTTTGACTGATATCTGATGTGATCTATAATCCTATAGGTCTGTGATGCCTATAGAATTTTCCACAGCTGACCGATGAACAATACTTTGACTGATATCTGATGTGATCTATAATCCTATAGATCTGTGATGCCTATAGAATTTTCCACAGCTGACCGATGAATAATACTTTGACTGATATCTGATGTGATCTATAATCCTATAGTTCTGTGATGCCTATAGAATTTTCCACAGCTGACCGATGAACAATACTTTGACTGATATCTGATGTGATCTATAATCCTATAGATCTGTGATGCCTATAGAATTTTCCACAGCTGACCGATGAATAATACTTTGACTGATATCTGATGTGATCTATAATCCTATAGTTCTGTGATGCTTATAGAATTTTCCACAACTGACCGATGAACAATACTTTGACTGATATCTGATGTGATCTATAATCCTATAGGTCTGTAATGCCTATAGAATTTTCCACAGCTGACCGATGAACAATGCTCTCACTGATATCTGATGTAAAGAAAGAAATCTCTCGGCCCTCCCTACACTGCTAGGAATGAATCACTCACTGGCGCTGCACTGTCTGATATGATGTAAAGAAAGAAATCTCTCCTTGCCTGACACACATTCCTGGCTTTCCCTACACTGCTAGCAATGTCTCTGCACTGTCTGACAAACTTCAAAAAAAGCTACTCTCTCCCTGCCTCACACGCGTGCCTCTCCCTGTCTCATCGCCCGCACAATGACACAACACGAGCAGCCTTTAGGTAGTGTGGGGAGTGTACTTGGCCCCTGAGCCATGAGTGGCTAAAGGCAGCCTACCTTTAGTCCAATCATTTCAGAGATCATTTGATTGGCCAAAGCATGAGGTCAGGGTGCATGCTTTGGCCAATCACATAATGTGCTGCACGCGCAGCGCATTATGGGAATCTCAAATTTCCCGCAAAGAAGCACATTTGTTTGTCATTGGACGAACGATCGAACAACCGATGTTCTAGTTGAACTTAGCCTCAACTCAAACTCGAAGCTCATTCCTATTCCTAAACCCAATTGGCTTTATCTTCGTTTTCCAAAGCTCGGGTATCTCCTTTTTCTATTTCTTTTTCTCTGGCCCCTCATTAGATATGCTCAAATGGGAACATTAATTGGCTAATATGTTTTCCTTAATGCTGTAGAAAAGGGCTGTACAACTAAGTTTTCAAGTATTCTTATGTATTGATCAATGGGACATTTTTAAAAAAAAATCTATCATAGATGGTATATGACTCCCTGTAAAATATCCAAGATATTTAAACAGACCCCGCATATTTGTCATTTCTGTAGGTCCATTGGCAACCTTATTAGTGAGATTGCTAGTGTCCCTGTGTCCATGAAACCCGAACTAGCCCTACTAAATTTAGGATTAGAATCCTTCCAAATCCCACATAGAACAATGATAGCCCATATTCTTTTTTTTAAATCAGGTCATTTTTATTAAGAAACTTTTTGTTACAAACAACAGAAAAAAGAGAAAAGAGAAAAAAAACATCCAACACAGTGAACCATAGCAGGGCAGTAACGGTACATATCAGCAAATGACACTGGATTAAATACAGGCATAAAACCTAGGTGGTGCAGTCTCCCAGCACAATGGGGAACATTCCACTTTCCCCCTCCCCCAGCGACAGCTTCCCAGCCCCTCAGGGCGATAATAATTAAGTGGCTCTGTCCTCTCGCTCCCACTCCACAACCGCCCAGGCGCTGCCCTAAAATAACCATTGAAGTCAGCAACAGCTTTAAGAGGAAGAAGAAATCACCCCCCCCTCCCAGGATCCTATTTGCGACCAGGTGAGGAGGAGCCAGACCCGGCACATCCAACCATGGTCCCCAAATGCGCTCAAATTTCATGGTGCTCCCTCTATGCAGGTAAGTCAGATGTTCCCTGGCCAACAGAGATTTAACCTCCTCCATCCATTCCACATGAGTGGGAGCAGATGGAGAGATCCATTTCCTCGCTATCAGTTTTCGGGCAAGAAATAGGGTCCTAAGGACTGCCACAAACACCCCCGTAGTATACAATTCTTCGTCTAGCCAACCAAAAATACAGAGTTTCGGATCCAGAGAAAGCTGTAGCCCCCAGACAGCGTTAATGGAGCGCAGTAGTTCAGAGCAGTAACGGTGCAGCTTTGGACACCTCCAAAGCATGTGTAGTAGCGTGACCTCATGTATCTTGCATCGGGGGCAGAATGGGGAGTCCCTCCTCCCCCAGCTATGTAATTGTTGAGGAGTCCGATAGGTGTGGTGCAGTATGAACAATTGTGTGAGTCGCTGTGTAGCTGACAGGGATACCTTGAGCACATTGTCAAGTATACCTGCCCACTCTTCTGATGTTATAGACCCCATATCGTCCGCCCAGGCAGTTCTGCAGTTAAATGACATAGCTCTCGATACCTGGTCCATAAAGGAGGAGTACAAGGAGGAAATTTGTCCCTTTTTAACCATAGAATTTACAAGACTAATTAAAATGACTGGGTTACACGGGGAGTCCCGGGTCTGCGACGTAATAGCGTGCCTCAACTGTAAATATTGGAAAAATAAAGTGTTAGGGAGCCCAAATTCAGCCCTGAGCATCTGAAAATCCTTGAGAACATTCCCTCTGTACAATTGTGAAATGAATTGAACTCCGTATCTAGCCCATTGTAGGGAGTCCCGTAGCCTATCCAACTCAGGGTAGTTAGCATTACGTAATATGGGGGAAAATCTGGAAACCCTTCATATGCAAAGTGACTCCTGGCCCTACGCCAAACTTTATCTATCAACAATAGAGTCGGATGCTGGGAAAACATGCTCAGCTCTCCAGACTCCAAGGACTCCACCAGCGACCCCCCCGGCAGACACACCACAAGGATCCGGCAGACCGGGTCACAGGCATCATCCTGTAGCCAACCCGTGAGATGTTGCAATTGGGCTGCCAGAAAGTAATATAATGGATTGGGAACTGCTAAACCCCCACTATCCTTTTCTTCCTGTAGCGTCTCCAGGCGAATCCGAGGAGACTGTTAATTTCAAATAAGTGCACGGTAGACAGTGTTAAACTGTTTGAAAATAGGAATCGGTATCCAGACAGGAGCATTATGTAAGACATATAATAGTTGCGGATTCCAAATCATTTTCATCAGATTGCACCTGCCTACTACCTACAGCGGCAACCTGACCAAGGTGGTCAACCTCTCCTTGAACTGGCCTAGTAACGGGGCAAAATTGAGCATAACATACTTCCGCAGATCTGGATGTATAATGATTCCCATATACCGAAACTCTTCCACCACCTAAACCTGAGACGCTAGGGGCGGCAATGCAGCCCCCATTGGGTCCAACGGCATCAGGACTGATTTGTCCCAATTGATCCGGAAGCCCGAGAAGGTTCCAAATTTAGCAATCAGGGTCATTAATTCCACTAAAGAGCCCAAAGTATCGCCAAGGAACAGTAATGCATCATCGGCATATAATGCTAGCTTCTCCTCCCCCTCCCCCCGTCTGAACCCATGGATGGCAGGGTTGGCCCTGACTGCCACCGCCAGGGGTTCCACCGCCAGGGCAAACAACAGGGGCAACAAGGGGCAACCCTGTCGCGTGCCCCTGTGCAGCGGGAAGGCCGGGGACAGCATGTTATTCACCCTTACATACGCCATGGGAGCGTTATACAACAGTTTGATCCATGCTATAAATTTGGGCCCCATCCCTAATCGTTCCAAAACCACCCAGAGATACTGCCACTCCACGCTATCGAAAGCTTTAGCAGCGTCAAGTGACAGTATTGCTCTGTTGCCACAGTTATCTGGAGGAATCTGCATATTCAAGAATAGCCTGCGTATGTTAGTGGCTGTTTATCGCCCCGAAATAAACCCAGATTGATCCCCATGGACAATTTTAGAAATCACCTTGGACAGGTGGTTGGCCTGCACCTTTGCAAAAAGTTTCAAATCTGACGTAAGAAGGGAAATGGGTCTATACGAATCAGGGCGGGTCGGATCCTTCCCAGGCTTCAGGAGAACCACCATCACTGCCTCATACATAGAGGGGGGAAGCGCCCCCAACTCTGAAGAGGCCTCGAGTGTGTGTAGGAACTCGGGCAGCAGCACCCCACTAAAAGCCTTATACAGTTCAATAGGGAGCCCATCTGCTCCCGGTGCCTTGGAGTTAGGATAGGCTGCCAAGGCCTTCTGGAGTTCCTCCAATTTAATGGGGGAGTCCAGAAGTGCCCTATCTGCAGCAGAAAGCTGCGGTAGCTGAAGGTCCTGCAGAAAAGCCAGCAAGTCACCCGGATCATAGTACACCTTGGAAGCGTAGAGATCCCTAAAAAAGGTGAGACCACCACACCAGAAGGGAGAGTCAATCTATGTATTATTGGGGAATGCCTCTGTGCCCGCGAAATAGTCGCTAGCATATGACCAGTCTTTTCCCCCTCTTCAAAATATGCTTGTGATGTGAAAAAACGTTTGTGGTCAGCCTGCTGTTGCTGGATGGAGCGAAAAAATCGTTGCGCTTCCAGCCAGCAATTCTGATTCTCCACCGTGGGTGATAACAGGAAGGTACGCTCGGCTCGGAGTACAGCGTCACTGGCATCCCGAGCCCAACGCCTACTTCTAGACTTAACAGTTGATATTTCTTTAATACAGATACCCCAAACAAATGCCTTCATGGTATCCCACACCATACCCGGAGCTGCAGAGTGTCTGTTATCGGTAAAGAAATTGGTGAGGTAGGTATGGATTTGAGAATGGTCAGGAAAAAGTGGAAGCCAGAACGGATTCAGCTTCCTCTGCCTGGGCAAACTGGGCCCCGGTAACTGAAGGCACACCAGCATCGGGGAGTGATCAGAAAGGCCACGCGCCAGATAGGTGACCTCAGGTGCATAAGAGAACAGTAGATCGGAGCCCAGGGCTAAGTCAATACGGGACAATGCGGAGTGTGACAAAGAATGGCAGGAAAAGCCCGTCTCCAATGGGTTCTTACTGCGTCAGATATCCACAAGTCCCAGCTCCCCCAAGAACTTAGCAAAGGGAGTGGGAGTCCTGGATCCTCCGGGGCAAAACCGTTAAGAGGGTATCTAGGGATGGATCAAGGACATTATTAAAATCCCCCACAGCCAACACCGGGACTTGGGGGTGCGCACCAATGAACCGGGACAGACACTCCAGCACCTCAAAAGTAAATGGAGGAGGAACATAAACATTAGCAATAACACATTTGAATGTATCCCACATCCCCATTAGAAAAATAAATCTACCCTGAGGGTCAATCAAGGAATCAAGGGGCTCAAATCTTACAGAGGCTGATACTAGAATGGAGACCCCTCTAGAATACTGGGTGTGAAAGGAGTGAAATTGCACAGGAAATTTCGAGGTACGGACATTACCCACTGTGTCCTTAGTCAAGTGAGTCTCCTGTAAACAGACAAGTGTGGGGCTATAATGTGACAGAAAGGTCCAAATAGCAGTGCGTTTGTGAGGGTCCCCTAGGCCACGGACGTTCCAGGAGAGAAGAGATCTAGGTGGACTAGCCATTGGGGATATAAGGCACATACAGGGCTCCCCGCAGACCACGAACAGGCCAGGGGGACAGCTGCCAATAAAGTATTCCAGCGGGAAGGGGCAACATGTTCCTGAGTAGGGGGGGGGGTCAAAATCTCGGGGAGACTGTAAGCAGTGAGACCGGATAGTCTGGGTCTTGGAAGTGCACCATAGTAAGAACAGACAGATAACAGAAAAAAGAAAAAGCACAATCAAAAAACAAACCACTGAAGAGCAACTGTGGGACGGATAGCCCAGTGGGCGGCTTCCATCCATACCCCGCAGGGAAGTATCAGCTAGCCCAGAGGCCGCAGGGGGTAAAAGTGAAGAGGGCCCAAACTCGGACAGTCTGTAACAGCAAACCTCTTTAAGACAAACCTTGAAGCAAAAAGTCAACTCCGTAAATGTAAAACTTGGCAATCAAAGGGAGACAGTTCAGCTCCTAGCAGGGGAATAAGAGACCCACTTGCAAATGAAAACAGCACAAACAGCTATGTAACATCAGACTGCAGCAGCTCGTAGTTGTCGTTCTTGACGATCCAGCCAGTTAACTGCCATGGTAGGATTTTCAAAGAAATGGACGGTACCGTTCGCCACCACTCGCAATTTAGCCGGGTATAACATGGAGTATACCAGCGGTATGGCTCGCAGACGTTTCTTGACTTCAGTGAATCGTGCCCGTTGCCTCTGTAGTGCAGCTGAAAAATCAGGATAAATAGAAATCCGAAATCCCTGAATTTCCATGCGAGGTTGTTGCCTGACTAGTCTCAGACTAATATCTCTGTCCTTATAATGCAGTAGTTTCAATAGGAACGGGCAGTCAGGATCCCCCGGTGGCGGAGCCCTGAAAGAAACCCTGTGTGCCCGCTCCACAGAAAAGAAAGGAGAAAGGTTATCCTTCCCAAAGGTAGACATCAGCCATTGCTCAATAAACTCCACCGGTGCTTTACTCTCCGCTTTTTCCGGTATGCCCACCAAGCGTAGGTTACTGCGGCGCAGCCGGTTTTTCCATGTCTTCCAGTCTGGCCATTGCCTCAGAGACCCCAGAGGAATTCATCCTGACATCTTGAATAAGGGGTGGCAGCTCGTCCTCCACCACACTGACTCTGCCCTCCAAGGCTGTGGCCCGCTCCCTGATTTTTTGCATGTCCTGTCGCATGTGTAATAGACCTTCCTTCATGCTCTTCACCTCAACCGTCAGGTCAGCGAGGGAAGCGCCGTAGGTGTGCAAAGCCGTTAAGACATCCTGGAGGGTAGGTGCAGGATGTTCAGAACCCCTGGGAATGTCATCCTCCCCCCCGGTGCCCCGTGGGAGTACTCACTGCGGCCTCGGGAGGTGATGTGTCCGTGTCCTCCCGCCGGGGAGACGAGATCTGCTGTGCAGGAGAGCGGCAGGGCTGCTTGTCTGGCGATGCAGCAGACGGCTTAGGTAGAGATTTATGAGAGGCTGGAACGTGGGCATATTGCTCCAGTTTAGATAGCGCTGTAGGGAGCTTGTCCTTTCCCGCCAGCTGAGGCTGCGGGACGCCGCCATGTTGGGCCTGCTTGGGCGCCTGTGATCCATCTTCCTTCTTCTTCGTCATGAGTGCTGATGTGGTCCGGAGCACAGGGAGCGATGCCGGAGCCAGGCAGACCCGCTTGCGGAGCTCTCGGGCAATTTCTGCAGTGATTTGGGTCAGAAATAAGGATAATTAATGATCAGGATACCGGAGCCGATGCGACACACTTCTGTCTACATGAGCAGTGAAAGGGGCCTAAGGGAGACTTAGATTGAGCCTAAACTAGATTTATTCTAATGTTTGTTTGAAGATAAAACCTGCCTCATCTCTCCCTTCTATACTAAAGCCTAATAAAGCTAGTTACATACAGTCCAGCCATTGGAAAAATGATTTTGTGTATTGTATCTCAGATAATACTTTCCATTTTTTATTGAAAAATCAAATCTGTTTTGGCTCTTACTATTTTCTGCCTATTCAAGAGCTCCCATGCTGGCCTGTAACTAGCCAATTTTTACCAAGCTCAAAGTGGAAGTCTATATGTTTTAATATTTTGGGAATAACTGGGGGATACATGCATGATAGAGGGTTTAGGGAATGTGGGGTTGTGGTTTTGAAATATTTGTATGCACTTTGTTTTGACATTTTCTAAATATATAGGGCAATGCAGTGTGGTACTTAAAAAAAAAACCCCACAAACAATTTTATTAAATCACATGCCCCAGTCAAGGTCTTTCTGTGAGGAAATGTGTAGGGAAAAGCAACAGGCTGACATCATTGGGTGCCTTTGTTCCCAGAAGTGCAGGTTGTCATACTCTATGCCGACTGGCGAGATTGTTTTAGCATGTTTTTTTTCTACATTACTGTAAGTTCAATTCTATCTTTTAAAAAATGACCATTACGTTGTTACACTATGTGGAGCAGCTTCTGTTTTTTGGTATAATAATATGGAAATTGTGGTCAGATGATTCCTACTTTGGCCCAAAGGAACCCCGCAAGAACATCTGTGAGAGGCCCTAGCTGAGTATATAACCAAAAGAGCTGCTGACCTTTTTTCGAGTATAGGTCCATTCTAGTTGTTAAGCAGTTAAGTTTACCATTCCAAGGTGGCGGTGTCTTCTGCAGACTTTTGCACGTGGTAATGGATGGTGACTGCATGTTTTCTAACCACGGGTCACATATGAGGAGGACTTTATCTTAACAATCAATCTTTGCAGTATCCCTTTGGATTTTAATTTTGGACTTATTTTAGTACATGCTATATATTTTTTCACTATGTTTTCCACACTGATAATTGATAACTGTCAGTGTGACTCTGTTTGTATATAATCATGATTAACATAGATCATCTACATCACTGAATGATATTACTGATGAAGGATTTTCACAAATATTTTTTATTTACATTATAATTTATTTTGTGAATAATTACTATACATGTACCCTTTTCTCATCCAAGCAGGTGGGGTCCAAGTATCAGGGGGCCCCATATTTTAAAGGGGGTTTCCAGAATCCTTCCTCATATCCCTGCATACACTGGGCCAGAGATATGGAGAAGAGGCCCTTGTCTTTATCAACCTGAGAAAAAAAGGTGGTTTTCCAGGTTATGCTCCTCATATTGAGGATATGTGGCCTGCTATGGTTCAGGAAAACTTGCTACCCCTCACCTGTCCTGACTAGCCAGGCTGCATGTTCTGTTAAGGTCTAGAATGGATTATTAGGGGAGGTCATGATTTTTCTCTTGTTTGTTTTTTTTTTTTCTTGCATAACTCTTTAAAATCCACATCAAACCCAAAGGGTCTATTATTGATTCAGGGGGCACCTCACACTCGTTTTTTTTTCTATCGTGTTAACCCTAAAATCCATACCAGACCCTTCTCAAGCCCCTCCTTGCAATATATTCCAGATCCCTATGTAGGATAAGAATCTGGTATAGATTTCTATTTGGGGGCAGGCCCCACATCCTATTTTTTTCTTGTACAGTGTCATTGGTCATTTTGGTGCACAATAACAACTAATGACCTGCAGCCACCAGCATCCAAGCAATCAATTACATCATTTAATGCTAGGATGCAGGCTGCCAGCTCACACAGTGTCCTGAGTTGCTGGGATGAAGATTGCTGCTTGCATCCTAGCAACCAAAAAAACTAGCAGCCTGCACAGTGGAAGTTTTCATTTAATGACAGTAGTAATGCTATCGCTAAATGAAGGACTTCACATTGCAGGCTGAAGATCTCTTGAGTGGTTGAGCACTATTTAGTTTGTCCATTTATGGTATGGCAAATGGCCAAAGTTTGCACGAATCCTGGAAGGCTGTAAACCCCATCCCTATTTTTAATGTGGTGTACCTATAAATACAAACAATAAACTGCTTAAAGGACATATGAAAAATTACTTTTATTATAACAATGACATACAATAAAAACAACACAAATATTCAACATAAATATATTGAATAAACCTATGTATGCCTACAAGAATAAGTTAATTTACTTATTTGGGTTTATAGGTTATGTAGGGGATGTGTAATTTTGAATCCATCAGAGTAATAACATTATATTTCCTTTATTCTCTTTGAATGGTTTGTTGTTGTATAATAATAATATATGGTAGATAATATTATTTATAGGCATGCCTCATTAAGGGCCAACATAAACATAATTGCTCCTTTATGATTTAGATAACTGTAGCTGAGATGTACTGTAAGTACATTGTATTTGAAGCAAGGAAATTATTTATATTTCTAATTTTTATTATGTTCTTGAAATGTTTGCTAGTATTTTTCCAAAGCCTGAATAAAATACAAATGTACTTTGTGGAGTGTGAGAATAATCATCTCTGTAAAATGGTAAAAGTGCCTTTCTGAGTTAAAAGATCAACTTTAAAAAAGCACTTCTGGGAATTTATTAAAATACAATCTCATAGATAGTTTACTAAAGGTAAAGGTACTAAAGGCGCTAATACATACAATGATTGCCTTATGATAATGTGAGTTTGCCACAATGAGAAGATCAAAGAGTATAAGAAACAAAGCTCACTCCCTTGGCACAACCCTTTAAGCAAAAAAAAAAAAAAAGATGAAGAACATAAATTTTGTTAGCTTACTGTTATCCTCAGGACAGGGGCAGTGCCTGTAGGACACATAAATATGTATTCTTTATAATATTCTTACACATTTTGTATGTGCTTACTTGAGGAATAAAGATTGTTAGTCATTAGAAAGCATATGGATATTATAAATGATCAAACTATGACTAACTCAGTAGTTGGTTTATAAATATTGTTATCTTTAGAAACAGCAGAATTGAAATATGAATAAACACATGCAAATTATTGGAATTAACAAGTGCAAACAAAGTTTTGTATATTCTACAAAACTTGGATGAATGAAACTAAATTTCCACTAAAACCAAAGATGAGCATAGTTCAGTATGTAAGTTTGATCAGACTTTGTAGGTTGTATAGTTAGGCCTGCTCATCAGATGTGTCCTCACTTCAAATGTAATACATATCACATATGGGGTAGAAGCAGCTGGCAACAGAAATAATACTTAATCGGATTTACTAAAGGAGTTGAGAATCTTCAAAAAATTGAGTGAAGATTTACTTAAAATATCCAACAATGTGCTAAGCAATTCCTTTTTTTCCTCTGCAAATTATTGGGTAAGCAAAGTGAAAACCTCACCCTCTCTCATAGCATGTTCTATGAACATGCCAAAAAATCAGGCAAATTGCTCGCCAGGGCTCTCCAAAAGAAGAGGGCGGCAAACACCATACATACCGTCTCTGACCCCTCGGGCAAGGCGTTTGTCTCCACACCAGATATAGCTGACCAATTCGTACGCTATTATTCTAAACTATATAATCTACCACAGGCAAGTACCCCTGAGCTTCAACATTCAAGATTGAGTAAGATTCGCCAGTTCCTACAAAAGTTCTCCCCTCCACCGCTCCCAGAAGAGGTCATCTCTGACCTCAATGAACCTATTACCTCCATGGAAATTCTCACGGCCTGTAAACAATCGAAACCATGCAAATCCCCAGGTCCAGATGGCCTTCCTGTGGGTTACTATAAAACTTTCTCAGACACCTTGATGCCCCATATGGTCAACACTTTCAATGCATTCCCAGACTCAGCTTCCTTGGGCCCGGATTTCCTGGAAGCCCATATTTCAGTTATCCCCAAACCGGGCAAAGAAGCGACTCTGGTTCACAATTATCGCCCAATATCTCTTCTTAATGTAGATATAAAACTATACGCGAAAGTTCTGGCCAATCACCTTCTTCCCTTCATCCCTGGTGTGATCTCCCTCAATCAGGTGGGTTTTGTCCCCGGTCGGGAAGCGAGGGACAACACCATTAAGGCTCTCCATCTACAAAACTTGGATGAATGAAACTAAATTTCCACTAAAACCAATGATGAGCATAGTTCAGTATGTAAGTTTTATTAGACTTTGTAGGTTGTTTAGTTAATCCAGCTCATCAGATATGTCCTCATATCAAATATAATACATATCACATATGGGAAAGAAGCAGCTTGCAACAGAAATAATACTTAATTGGATTTACCAAAGGAGTTGAGAATCTTAAAAAAATTGAGTGAAGATTTACTTAAAATATCCAACGATGTGCTAAGTAATTCCTTTTTTTCATCTGCAAATTATTGAGTAAGCAAAGTGAAAACAGCTACACTTTCTTGAGTAAGGATGTACACCTTTAGGCCGGGTTCACATATGTATGAGGTAAATTTTTACCTGAATTTGCACCTGAACCAGACCCAAACACCCACAGGACCCTTTCAAAATCTGCTCCATGGCTACCCTGGACCTGTGTGAACAGCTCCATTGAGAGCCAGTCACACAGCCAGGTCCACATTTTTGCCTGAATTTGCACATGAACCAGACCCAAACACCCACAGGACCCTTTTAAAATCTGCTCCATGGCTACCCTGGACCTGTGTGAACAGCTCCATTGAGAGCCAGTCACACAGCCAGGTCCACATTTTTGCCTGAATTTGCACCTGAACCAGACCCAAACACCCACAGGACCCTTTTAAAATCTGCTCCATGGCTACCCTGGACCTGTGTGAACAGCTCCATTGAGAGCCAGTTACACAGCCAGGTCCACATTTTTGCCTGAATTTGCACCTGAACCAGACCCAAACACCCACAGGACCCTTTTGAAATCTGCTCCACCCTGGACCTGTGTGAACAGCTCTATTGAGAGTCAGTCACCCTTGCATGTCATGGAAATACATAAAATACAGGGCCTAGAAAAACCCTAATCCTGCCCTGCTCTGCTTTTGAACCACAACAGTGTTGCAGCACAGTCTTTCTTGCTTGCACACTCAGGAAATACATCCCGCATTTGATCTTTATAAAGGAAGCTAACTTTGCCTTCAACAAAACATAGTAAACATCCAGGGAGCCTTGATAGGCAGTGGCGTAGCATGGGTTGTCAGCACCCGGGGCAAGGCAAGTAATTTGCGCCCCCTAACCCGCGGGATTTTAGCACTCGAGTCTCTTCCACTAGATTAGTTAAAGAAACCCTTACCCCCTAAGCACATGTATTGTTTGTTATGAAAATACTGAAGTAATTAAAGTAAAATGCATCTAAATACAAGTTTGAATGACCAGCGTGCCCCCTCTCAATGCAGAATGACTAGCATGCCCCCTTTCAATGCAGAATGACCAGCGTGCTGTAATGTTCCGGTACCTATGGTACCCTTGTTCCTATATTTCTCCTCTCTTTGCGTCCCATCTTGTATATACAAAGGACGCATACACCTTTAAGACCGGATGACATCACTGCCGAGCGCCGCTATGAGCGGCTATTTCAATCGCCGGTTTGCTCTCACTCATCGCTCGTTCAAACCCACATGTTCATCGCACCTATGCCTGAGAAGTCGGAGCTGCTGACATACCTTCCTTGCTGAACTAAAGCCGGAAACCTCGCTGGTGATCCGTATCCCGCTACGGGATCACCCCTCTCCTATGGACACTGTTATTCCTAACCTATCTAAGTGATAAGTACCCCGCAGGGGATTCTTACTAACCAATCTCCTACTGTCATCTACTGCAATTACCAAGACTATCTGTATCTATCTATTCACTATCATCTGCATAAGACTGTTAGCTCTTGGGACTACCTTGAACTATCCTTGCACTAGGTTACTCTGTCTAAAGTATACTCCATCTGTGTCCTCTTACCATCTGCACTATACTTGACATCAGAACCTATCTGCTTACCATCACCTGCAACTCTCCCATACTACTTCTAGTGCTCACCATACAATAGCCTGTCTCTCATCTATATCCTCATATACTCTATCCCTCCATTAAACATCTATTAATATATATATAGTATATAACAGGCTGTATACGGTGATGAAGTCCTGAGAGTTGGATATGCTGTTCAACAGATTCTCTACAAGGCTACTGAGTGTAATAATTCTGCAGCTGTAAATCCATCCACAACCAAAAACGCATGAACGTTACAGATTGAACGAGCCTTTAAAAAAAATATGGATTCAGCAGAATTATCCACTCATGTACTACAATTAAAACAACAAGTAGATGCATTGATCCATGCACTTACAGAGGTAAAAAATGACAATCAAACCTTGAGACAGCAGCTTGGCCGTCTCACACAGCCTCCTGCTGCTCAGCCCCGTGAGCCTAAGATAAACCCTCCTATAGTGTTTTCTGGTGATCGGAGCAAATTCCGTGAATTTAAAAACGCATGTCAATTGTTTTTTTTGTTAAAACCTCTAACCTACACTACTGACCAAATTAAGGTTTGTACCATCATCTCCTATTTAACGGGTGAACCCCGGGCCTGGGCAGATGCTCTCTTTGAAAAAGATGATCCACTCCTTAATTCTTGTCCCTTATTTCTAGCACAACTTGCTACTTTATATGAAGACCCCAACAAGCAGAGTACCGCTGACACCCAGTTACGGGCCCTAAAACAAGGAAGGAGACCTGTTGAAGATTTTGTGGCGAATTTTAAAAGATGGTCCCCTGATTCAGGGTGGAACGACACATCTTTGCGAACGCAGTTTAGACTCGGCCTATCTGAGGCCGTTAAAGACGAGCTCGCCCGAGCGGATTTACCTGGCACTCTAGAGGGACTGATCCAGACCAGTATCAATATTGACAGACGACTACGAGAAAGAAAGGCTGAGAAGATGGGCTCACCATTTTCCAGTCCTTCTCGGATGTTGCCTGCTGACCCTACTCCTATGGAAGTAGGAATGATACGTCCACCTCTGACCCTTTCTGAACGTGCCAGGAGGAAAACCGAACATCTTTGCATGTACTGCGCATCCCCGAATCATCTGGTAAACCACTGTCCTCTTGTCCGCAGAAAAGAGGGTGAGTGTTCAAATGTCTTGCTAGGGGGACTCACAACTTCCTTTCCTAATCCTTATCTTTTTGTTCAATTAACATTGCAGTGGGACCAAACTAGGATCACCACCAAAGCTATGATTGACACAGGATCTTGTGGAAACTACATTGACATTTGTTTTGTCTCCCTTAATAAAATACCTATTGTTTCAAAACCCAAACCTGTCTCCGTTAGTTTTATTAACGGTACCCCTTTATCCTCTGGTCCTATCACCAGTCAGACACAGGCACTTCTTGTAACTGCTGACGAGTCTCATGTGGAGACCACCACCTTTGATGTATTAACCTCACCACATTTTCCAATCATTTTGGGACTTCCCTGGTTACACATACATCAACCAATCATCGATTGGAAAACAAAAACGTTAGCCTTCTCTTCTCACTATTGCGAGACAACGTGTAACCTCCCCACACATGATAGGATCCTGTCTGTACTGCCAGATGACATTATTCCTAAGTGTTATCAAGATTTATCGGAGGTTTTCCTCGAGAAAAACGCTCAAATGCTACCTCCTCACAGGGACTATGATTGTTGTATCGATCTGCTCCCTAATAGTAAGTTGCCTTACGGACATGTATATCCTCTCTCACAGGATGAACTCTCTCACCTTAAGGAGTATCTGGATGAAAACTTGGCAAAAGGATTCATCCGACCTTCTACTTCCTCCACTGCTGCTGGGCTTTTCTTTGTCCGCAATAAGGACTCTAGCCTTAGGCCTATCATTGATTTCAGACAATTAAATGCCATCACAATAAAGGATCGTTATCCTTTACCTCTTATTCCTGAACTTATCGAACAGGTGCGTGGGGCTTCTTTCTTTTCAAAATTGGACCTAAAAGGGGCATACAATTTAATTTGAATCCGTAAAGGGGATGAATGGAAGACGGCATTCAGAACCAGATACGGACTGTTTGAGTACCTTGTAATGCCATTTGGGCTATGTAATGCACCCGCAGCCTTCCAACGTTTTATGAGATATTCCGAGACTTGCTTGATGTTTGTGTGGTAGTATATTTGGACGATATACTTATCTATTCTCATTCCTTACCTGAGCACATAAAACATGTGAGACTTGTGTTGTCAAGACTACTTGCACATAACTTATATGTTAAATCAAAGAAATGTCTGTTTCATAAAGAGGAGGTACTATTCCTAGGATATATTATATCTAAAAGTGGAATCAAAATGGACATGAGCAAAATATCCTGCATTCTGGATTGGCCTGTGCCAACCACTCGCAAAGCATTACAAAGGTTCCTAGGATTCTCTAATTACTATAGGAAATTCATTAAAAACTTCTCTGCGATTGTGAAACCTCTCACACAACTTACAAGCACGAAGAGACCATTTAATTGGTCAAAAGAAGCAAATGGAGCATTCTCTCTGCTGAAATCAAGCTTTACTACTGCCCCCATATTATGCCATTCAGACCCATCCCTTCAATACATCTTGGAGTTAGATGCGTCTAATATGGCAGTAGGAGCAGTTCTCTCACAACGACCAACAAACACCTCACCACCTCACCCAGTTGCTTTCTTTTCAAAGTCATTAAGTAGCCCCGAGGTGAACTACCCAGTAGGTGAGAAGGAGTTATTAGCCATAAAACTGGCATTAGAGAATTGGAGACATCTACTTGAGGGCACTCAATTGCCAATTCTGATATATACTGATCACAAAAACCTCTAATACCTTCAGACTAATAGAACTCTTTCCCACCGGCAGGTACGGTGGTCGTTATTCTTTCTGAGATTTTATTTTTTAGTAACTTACACGCCCGCAGACAAAAATAAAAAAGCGGATGCACTCTCACGACTAGCCGAGAAAGATTGTACTGAGGTTCCCTCAGTTCCTATAATACCACTTGAACGTATTATCGGAGTCGTTCGCTCACTGAAGGAGGAGATTTTGCACAGCATAGGGTTGGATTCACCTCCACCACAACTAACTACTGACGCAGAAGGCTTCCTCTACTACAACGATAAATTATACATACCCCCTACTATGCGAACCAAGATCTTAGAATTGTCGCATGATGTACCTATGGCAGGACATATGGTATGACCAAAACTCTCAATCTACTCACTAGGCAATTTTGGTGGCCGGACATGAAGACAACCGTAAAAAAGTTCGTTTCATCTTGTGATATCTGTGCAAGGTCTAAAATTGACAACACGAAACCATCAGGATTACTCTGTAGTTTACCGATACCCCAGGTTCCGTGGGAAGTGGTATCCTTGGATTTCATAGTGGAACTACCACCTTCCAAAGGATTCAACACCATCTTGGTATCAGTGGACCATCTGACCAAGATGGCACATTTCACCCCTATCCGAAAACTACCTTCATCCAAACAAACAGCAGAATTACTTGTGAAACATGTCTTTAAGTTACATGGTATTCCAAAAACACTGCTGTCTGACCGTGGTTCACAATTCATCTCAAAATTTTGGCTAGCTCTATGTCAGATACTGCGAATAGAGCGTAACCTTACTTCTGCCTACCACCCTCAGACCAACGGACAGACAGAGAGAGTTAACCAGTGCATTGAACAGTACCTGCGTTGCTATACTTCGTATCTACAGGACGATTGGGCAGATCTCCTCCCACTGGCGGAATTCGCCTATAACAACGCTACTCATAGCACTACTAAGCAAAGTCCGTTTTACCTGAATTATGGGTTTCATCCCACACTCCTTCCTCCACGTATCTTACCATCAAGTAATCCAGTAGCATCTGATTATCTTGCCCAGATAAAGGATTCTCTGGGATTACTCAACAATACCATATCTCATGCTCATAGCCAACAAAAAAAATACTACGACCTCCGTAGGAAACCCTCTCCCCAATATGCCATTGGGGATCTTGTTTGGCTTTCTACAAAAAATCTGAGACTAAAGATCCCTAGTAAAAAACTTGGACCTCTATTTCTGGGACCTTTTCCAATAGAGAAGCTTATTGGAAAAGCTGCAGTACAACTCACATTGCCAGTAGACCTCAAGATACATCCTGTCTTCCATGTGTCTCTACTGAAGCCCCATGTTCCTAACCAAGGAATAAGGCCTACTATCTCACCTCCACCTCCTGTACAAGTGGAGGGTGGAGAAGAATTTGAGATAAAAGAAATTTTGGATTCCCGTTTCAATAGAAGAAGACTCCAGTATCTTGTACGATGGAAGAATTATGGGCCCCAAGATGACACCTGGCTGGATACCTCCGATATCCATGCCCCTAGACTGATTTGCAATTTCCACTCGAAATATCCGGAAAAAACAGTTCTAGAGGCCTTCCAGAGCCGGCCTTAAGGGGGGGGGTACTGTAATGTTCCGGTACCTATGGTACCCTTGTTCCTATATTTCTCCTCTCTTTGCGTCCCATCTTGTATATACAAAGGACGCATACACCTTTAAGACCGGATGACATCACTGCCGAGCGCCGCTATGAGCGGCTATTTCAATCGCCGGTTTGCTCTCACTCATCGCTCGTTCAAATCACATGTTCATCGCACCTACGCCTGAGAAGTCGGAGCTGCTGACATACCTTCCTTGCTGAACTAAAGCCGGAAACCTCGCTGGTGATCCGTATCCCGCTACGGGATCACCCCTCTCCTATGGACACTGTTATTCCTAACCTATCTAAGTGATAAGTACCCCGCAGGGGATTCTTACTAACCAATCTCCTACTGTCATTTACTGCAATTACCAAGACTATCTGTATCTATCTATTCACTATCATCTGCATAAGACTGTTAGCTCTTGGGACTACCTTGAACTATCCTTGCACTAGGTTACTCTGTCTAAAGTATACTCCATCTGTGTCCTCTTACCATCTGCACTATACTTGACATCAGAACCTATCTGCTTACCATCACCTGCAACTCTCCTATACTACTTCTAGTGCTCACCATACAATAGCCTGTCTCTCATCTATATCCTCATATACTCTATCCCTCCATTAAACATCTATTAATATATATATAGTATATAACAGGCTGTACACGGTGATGAAGTCCTGAGAGTTGGATATGCTGTTCAACAGATTCTCTACAAGGCTACTGAGTGTAATAATTCTGCAGCTGTAAATCCATCCACAACCAAATACGCATGAACGTTACACGTGCCCCCTTTCAATGCAGAGTGACCAGCGTGCCCCCTTTCAATGCAGAATGACCAGCATGCCCCCTTTCAATGCAGAATGACCAGCGTGCCCCCTTTCAATGCAGAATGACCAGCGTGCCCCCATTCAATGCAGAGAGACCAGCGTGCCCCCTTTCAATGCAGAATGACTAGCATGCTTCCTTTCAATGCAGAGAGACCAGCGTGCCCCCTTTCAATGCAGAATGACCAGCGTGCTCCCATTCAATGCAGAGAGACCAGCGTGCCCCCTTTCAATGCAAAGTGACAAGTGTGCCCTCATTCAATGCAGAGTGACCAGCATGCCCCCTTTCAATGCAGAATGAACAGCGTGCCCCCTTTCAATGCAGAATGACCAGCGTGCCCCCTTTCAAAGCAGAGAGACCAGCATGCCCCCTTTCAATGCAGAGAGATCATTGTGCCCCCTTTCAATGCAGAGAGATCATCGTGCCCCCTTTCAATGCAGAATGACCAGCATGCCCCCTTTCAATGCAGAATGACCAGCGTGCCCCCTTTCAATGCAGAATGACCAGCGTGCCCCCATTCAATGCAGAGAGACCAGCGTGCCCCCTTTCAATGCAGAATGACTAGCATGCTTCCTTTCAATGCAGAGAGACCAGCGTGCCCCCTTTCAATGCAGAATGACCAGCGTGCCCCCTTTCAATGCAGAGAGACCAGCGTGCCCCCTTTCAATGCAGAGTGACCAGCATGCCCCCTTTCAATGGAGAATGACCAGCGTGCCCCCTTTCAATGCAGAATGACCAGCGTGCACCCTTTCAATGCAGAGAGGCCAACGTGCTCCCATTCAATGCAGAGAGACCAGCGTGCCCCCTTTCAATGCAGAGTGACAAGTGTGCCCTCATTCAATGCAGAGTGACCAGCATGCCCCCTTTCAATGCAGAATGAACAGCGTGCCCCCTTTCAATGCAGAATGACCAGCGTGCCCCCTTTCAAAGCAGAGAGACCAGCATGCCCCCTTTCAATGCAGAGAGATTATCGTGCCCCCTTTCAATGCAGAGAGATCATCGTGCCCCCTTTCAATGCAGAGTGACCAGCATGCCCCCTTTCAATGCAGAATGACCAGCGTGCCCCCTTTCAATGCAGAGAGACCAGCGTGCCCCCTTTCAATGCAGAATGACCAGCGTGCCCCCCTTCAATGCAGAGAGATCATTGTGCCCCCTTTCAATGCAGTGAGATCATCGTGCCCCCTTTCAATGCAGAGAGACCAGCATGCCCCCTTCAATGTAGAGAGACTTACCTGCAGTGGCCTCTTCTCCTCAGTTCCCTGCGTCTCCTCGAGTCCTCCCGCCCCCTCCTCGGCCAATGGCATGCGTTCGCCTTTCGGCCATTTAGGAAGCGGGTCTCTGACCCACTTCCTGATTGGCCAGGAGGAGGATCTGTGTGACAATAGCAAATTTTCATTCACTATTGTCACACAATGTGTGGGCTCGGGGCGCACTGCTCTGCGCCCCGGGTCCACACTTTTTTGAGGCCTATTAGAGCCTCTGGCTCTAATCAGGTGATTAAAAAAAAAACCCCACTCTGAGACAGCGCCAGGCTGCTGACTCACTCGCTGCTAAACTGACTGAGCAGTGAGGAGAGGCAGCATAGGCGGGGCTTGGCTTGCAACGCCACCCCACCCTACACCAATGGACAGGCGAGGCACAGTCCAGCCCCGCCCCGACCCGCCATTTTCAGCCATAGGGCGGCCACGCTGGACATCTCCCAGCCTAAAGATGGAGGCAGCCGCAGACAGTGTGTGAACTGTGTATGTCAGAGTCAGACAGACAGAGTGACACTGCGGATGCGCCCCCCCCAGATGTTGCACCCGGTGCGGCTGGCCCCCCTTCAACCCCCACGCTAAGCCACTGTTGATAGGCCATATTATTTATTTTCCAGTATCTGAAGCCAAGGAGCCAACATGTCCAATGTGACAGGAAACAACTTTGTGATACTTCTAAACCTAAATTTGCTATGCCCTTTGTAGTCTGTGCCAAGACCTTGTGCACCAACTCCACCCAACAAGCAGACTGGAATGGTTTTCTGCATGCTACAAAGCCATTTCTTCAGTTGGTATAAAACAAATGTTCGCGTGGTGTAATTAGATAAATGTTTTAAGAAAATTGGAAGATAAATAAGGACTTTATCTTGTTCAAAAAATATGGAGATTTTCATTGCTGACCTCTGGTTTTTTCAATGCTAGTCATTTGGCTGTCATATATCCATTGTTTTCAATAATTTCTTAAAATCTAATTGGGAGCTATGCAGGGCAGTAGTTTTGACTTTACCCTTACAGTGAGCATAATAATGGAGGATCTCCTCAATGGAAATACAGCATTCAAGATCAAGCAGTCTTACCCTGTCCCACAATCCAATACAATCAAAATGTTCTACATGTCAGATAACAATGGCAAACACAACAGTTTAGGATATTTCAAAGTTTCCAGAAGTGGTTATCCTTCTAGGAATGTTTGCATAAGTCCCACAGCACATTTGCAAAATGCATAGGAAGCTGCAGCATCTAGGCTGGCAGTTTTTAACCCTTACTATAATTTTCTTTAATAATTTTATGCTGAGAGTGCATCCACAAAGAGGTATAAGGTTTCTTCAATTGTTTAAAGAGTTTATAGAATATACAATTAGACATGTTACATCCATTAGTGCTGTTGCTAGTTTTCCCACAAATAGATATTAGGAATTGGAGACATTTAATCTTAAAAGGTTAAAAAAACATTTCTCAGCATGTTTATTTATCCTTTTATGCTTCATTGACGCATAAGGGGTTAAACCCAATCTACCCAGCACACAATCAATCTCTTTGAAAGCTAGTACACAGTGATTATATTAATCCAGGTCTCAGAGGGTTGATGAGTAGATTCTAGATTTATATAATCACTGTGTTACTGATGTCTTATTAAAGAATACGACTTGTAGAAGGTATCATTTTTTTTTTACTAACAGGTATTGAATTGCAATTTGTTAACATAAACATGCATAAACAAATAAAATGACAGAGCATTGCAAAAAATAAATAAATAAATGAATAAATCAAGAATGGTAGTGTGGGGTTTGGAAATACGGTTACATAGTAAATTTAATCTTTGTTTTACTAATTTTAATATTGCAAATGGCACTTGCGTATACTTAAACAACATTAAGAAGAAGTAACTGTTTTGTAAGTAGTAAGTAGATACAAAAGAAGACACTAACCATCCCACTCAGTAAGTTGAAGCTTTACAAGCACATATTATACTTAACAAAGAATAAGATTGCAGATGGTAAGCAAAGTTCATGGTTAGAAGCTATTCATCTAAAGCCTAAAAGTTGATCCATAAATTAACACTATACAAAATATTATTCAAAATATATCATGTCATAAAAGTTTTTTTTTTCTTTACACTAATAACTATCAGCATAAAATGGACAGATTTTAGGAAATTAGTCCAACCTAATCCAGTCCAGTCTAATATTTTGGCTATTATTTCCTAAATAATAATCTCTCCATTTTACATTGCTGCTCAAACACACTGTGAACAAACTGTCCAGCCAGAGTACTATATATGTGGCTATTATCTCTCAAATAATACACTTAGATTGGATGGACAGATTGTTGGGTGGGTGTCAGGAAGGGCATACCAGCAGACAGGATGGCTCTTGTGCATGGCTTCCTATGCATAGGTGCAGGCTAAGGCCTCGTACACACGCAACGATTATCGGCCGACCGATCGGCCGTCTTTTGTCCAGAGTTGTGTTTTGTTGGTTGGAATGTGCCTAGACTGCACACTAATTTTTTCGGCCAACAAAAATCAACTTCAGAAGTGATGTCATGTGCTGGTTTACTTTCCGTGTAATTTTTCTTCTCTGAGCATGCCCAGTCTTGCTCATCAGATTTTTGTCTGCCGAAATCTGTACTGACTGACGGAAAATCGGGCATTGTGTTGACGGCCAACAAAAATTTTAAAGCCTACACACCAGATTTTATTCGGCCGAAAAGTCGGAGTCGGTTGTCGAAAGCATCATACTAACCAGCCGAAAATCGTTGGCCGAAAATTCACGGCCAACTATCGACGCGTGTGTACGGGGCATAAGTCAGGGTCCTTTGCATGCACTTCCAAAATGTGCACGTGCTAATGTTTGTGTGCATTGTGTGCACCTACGTGCTTAACTGTTTCTCACCTGCGCATCTGTTAATCACATGGGCGCCAAGGGGGCTATTTAAATTGAGCCTGTGTTAGGCTTCATTGCTGTCTTGTCTACAGCTTTCCCATGCAATCTTGCAATCTGTAACTCTGCATCTGGCTACTGGCTACTGAACTCCACACGCACTAAGCCTGGCTTGCCTCTAACCTCGCTTCTGCCTGTGCCCTTTTCTGATGTTCCATGGATCTGTTATTCATTTGTATCCTAACCTTGCTCCTACCTACACATATGCATCTGATTCGTCTGACTGTGTATGGCCCGGCTCATCTGATACTGCCTCTGTCCCAATTGCTGCTGGACTGCCTGCTGCAAGCCTGTGCTGATATTCCACTGGTGCCTGCTCACCACCTGTCTGCTACCAGCCTGGGCCTGTCTGCTGTCGCCAGTGACAGCCTGCTCCTGCCTCTTGCTCATTGGTGTCCAATCAACGATCTTCCTCTGCATAATCCAGATAGTCAATCCAGTTCTGCTGCTAGCAAGACCAATAGTCACTTGTGCCACTCTGTACTCCTGCACCACCTGTCTGCGCTATCAGGAGCCAGAATGTCAGGCTCTCCTACCACGTACGTGACAGTTGGAGTGTGGAGGATCCAGATGTCATGGTATATATTTGTACGCTCCTATTACTCACCCACCACACAACCATTCTTAATGTTTCCTATATTTGTACGAATGACAAAGTTAGAGGAAGGTGGAGTGTCCTTACCAACTTCCGGACTGCCCGCCGCAGTTTTACGTCAGTAGTTTTACATTAAATATCGGTCTTATGGCAGCATATCGCTGCCATAACCCTGGTATTGTCTTACAGGGTAGGAAGTCCTCTTTCACATAAAAGTGGTTCCAGTGGTGGATTCACTGCGGGATCACTTTTATAGGTGGTGGGAGAGTCCCCCCCTCCCCCCACTTCCCAGTTGTTTTCCCTGCTTACCGGAGCCGTCGATAGTGGGGAAAATGATCCAGTCTGTCCATGTCCCAGGCAGGAAGTAGAGTGAGGGCAAGATGGCCCCAACTTGGCTGTATGGCCTTGGAGAACTGTAGCAACGTCATACGTTACTTCCTCCCAATGGCCTTAAAGGGCCCCTTTTTTTTAATGCTAAAAAAATGACATTATTTTATTTTTTTTTCTTTTAAGGTTAGATGTGAGATCTGAGATCTCACATTAAAGAGGACCTGTCCTGCTTTTTTCTATTACAAGGGATGTTTACATTGCTTATAATAGGAATAAAAGTGATCACAAATATTTATTTTAAAGGGACAGTGTAAAAAAAATAAAATAAAAAAGGTAAAATCAATAAGAAAAAAAAAAAGTAAAGCACCCTGTCCCTCTGAGCTCCCACACAGAAGCGATTGCATATGCAAGTCGCGCCCACATATGTAAACAATGTTCAAACCACACATGTGAGGTATCACCCCGATCGTTAGAGTGAGAGAAATAATTCAGGGACTTAGGTGCCTAAGAAAGAGCTTCAATGTAGTATTTTCTGAAATACATCCTGTACCATGAGCCGCACCAGAGAGGCAGCATATAGGGTGCAAGGACATGGTGTATAGGGTTAAGCTCTGTTGGGAAAAAGACGACCAGAAAGTTGGAAGATCTAGGATGTGTTGTTGGGGGATTGGTGATAGGTAAACTATGCAGTGAACAAGAATCAACGTATGCACTGAATAGAGATGTCGGCTAAGTTGGGGGGAATGGGCCTCAAACCAGATGGTAGAGAAACTAAAGTATCCAAGACCAGTGCTATTAGGCTTGCTAAAACTGTAACCCAAGAAGAGTAAAGATACAATCAGTTATGCTTATAAAAAATTAAAACATGCAGTATGTACAAAAATGCAAGAAGTCTTAATAATAAAATTGAAAAACTTGAACTTTGATACTTTATGAGGTTGACTTTGTGGGAATATTAGACATTTATCTGTGATTATGCGTTTACTTTTTTAGCCAAGATCTTAGTTCCTTTTTTGGGTATACAGTAAAACCTTGGATTGCGAGCATAATTCGTTCTGGAAACATGCTTGTAATCCAAAGCACTCTTATATCAAAGCGAATTTCCCCATAAGAAATAATGGAAACACAGATGATTCGTTCTACAAGTCCTTCAGTTTATAGTTTATATACAAAGATTATAGCAATGTGATAGGTTGTGTAACCATAAAATGTCCATCCACAATATGTAGCCTTCCCAATGGTATTTGAAGCAAAATCTAGCAGAGCTACAGAATATAAGAGAGATGAGAGGCTCCTCTAAGTGTAGCAATATGGTTACATTTAATGAAGGTTCAACATTTAGCAACTCACATGGTTGATGATTAAAATAGGCACACCTAAGTATGCAGGCATCCGGGGTAAAGCTGTCCACATAGACCATCTTCTGAACCACCGGCTCTCACCACTGTCAGTCTGCAATCGTGACCGTGAAGAATAGCCTGCTGTAGAGTGATCTGAAAGTGAGGCTTTGAATCACTCGTGGAGTGCAGCGGGGAAGGGATGATGAAGATGGCTGTGCAGAGGATAGTCTATGTGGACAGCTTTACCCCGGATGTTTGCATACTTCGATGTGCCTGTTTTAATCATCAACCATGTGAGTTGCTAAATATTGAACCTTCATTAAATGTAACCATATTGCTGCACTTAGAGGCTCCACTCTTCTTTTTTATACATGATGCTACTTGTATATCAAGACATTGCTTGTATATCAAGACATCGCTTGTATGTCAAGTCAAAATTTATTTAAAAAATGTGCTTGTCTTGCAAAGCGCTCTCAAACCAAGTTACTTTCAAACCAAGGTTTTACTGTATTTGGAAGTACCAGCACTCCCACCTGCACATGTATTTCACCAGCACCTACATTTAAGATTTATATACAGAATTTTATCAATATATATGCTTAATTTTATTGTATTAATTTCATCCCCTGGCACCAGGCACTTTGGCTATTATAACACTTAGTCACTTTTATATCCATCTATTTTTGCACCACCCTCAAGCACTTTATTATTGTAGTATATTTATTCATTGCCTACATTCCTTTTGTGTATATCTTAATTATTTATACTTGAGGCAGTGGATAGCAAAAGGTATCAACTTTATGTGAGTCCTAGACCCACATCCCAAATTCATATAAGAGAAAAGAAACACTTAGATCCATAACCACATGGTCCCAGAAGCCACCTGTGTTATGTCTCCTAATAGAATTTTGGAGGGTCTTGGACTCATAGTAATAAAGGTAAGCATATATATAAAACAACAAGTTTTATTGAAAAATTGTTAAAAACATCACAAAATATTAAGACAATATTCCATAGTCAAGATTAGATGAACTGTAAGGGTGCCTTGTAACCTGCCGGTTCAACGCGTTTCACAGACTTAAAAAACAAGTTACTGCTTTATCAGGAACATCATAGGCGGTACATGGGGGGCCCCTCCCCTGGCATGATGGTTGGAGGATTGTGGTTCCTCATCCATTCAGGGCGGGTGTGGAAAGTGGGGTCCCCCAGGGTTCTGTCCTGGGACCAATCCTGTTTAATTTATTCATAAATGATCTAAAGGAGGGGATATCTAGTACAATCTCAGTATTTGCGGATGATACTAAACTAAGCTTGCCAATATCTTCTATGCAGGATGTGGAAACCTTACAAGCGGACCTGAACAAAATAACGGGGTGGGCAACTACATGGCAGATGAGGTTTAATGTTGAAAAATGTAAAGTAATGCACTTGGGGGCCAGAAACCAGAAAGCAAGCTACTCACTAGGGGGGAACCTCTGGGTGAGTCTAGGATGGAAAAAGACTTGGGGGTACTGGTAGACAACAGGCTTGGCAGTGGCATGCAATGCCAAGCCGCTGCAAGCAAAGCCAACAGAATACTGGGATGTATAAAAAAGGGGATTAACTCCAGAAATAAAGAGATTATTCTCCCGCTCTACAAGACTCTGGTCCGGCCACATCTGGAGTATGCTGTCCAGTTCTGGGCACTGGTCCTCAGGAAGGATGTGCTGGAATTGGAAAGAGTCCAGAGAAGGGCAGCAAAAATAATTAGGGGAATGGAGGGCATCAGCTATGAGGAAAGACTACAAGCACTGAACTTATTCTCTCTGGAGAAGAGACGCTTGAGAGGGGATATGATATCAATGTACAAATACTGTACTGGCGACCCTAGCATAAGGAACAAACTATTCAGTGAAAGGAGATACAATAAGACATGTGGCCACTCACTAAAATTAGAGGAAAGGCGGTTTAACCTTAAAATGTGTAAGGGGTTCTTCACTGTAAGAGCGGTAAGGATGTGGAATTCTCTTCCACAAGCAGTCGTATCAGCAGGGAGCATTGATAGTTTCAAAAAACTATTAGATTAGAGACCACAACATACAGGGGTATACAATGTACGGTTAAAAGCAAACACACACACACATCATAGGTTGAACTGGATGGACTGATGTCTTTTTTCAACCTCACTAACTATGTAACTATGTAACTTGGCTGAATCAGTAATCAATCAATAATGTCAAAATATGAAGTATGGTAAGCATGTAAGAATATGGCAAAGGTAGGGTGTGGCCCCTAGGCACACCTAATCAATTACAATTATATATATGTTTATACAATTTTGGTGATTTTTGTTTTTCTGTGTTTTTCATGAGTCTGTAAAGGTGAATGTACCGCCTATGATGTTCTTGATGAAGCAGTAACTTGTTTTTCAAGTCTGCGAAACGCGTCGAACCGGCAGGTTACTAGGCACCTCACAGTTCATCTAATCTTAACTATGGAATATTGTCTTAATATTTTGTGATTTTTTTATTAATAAAACGTGTTGTTTTATATATATACTTACCTTTATTATTATGAGTCCAAGACCCTACAAAGTCCTATTAGGAGACATAACACAGGTGGCTTCTGGGACCATTTGGTTATGGATCTAAGTGTTTCTTTTCTCTTACATGAATTTGGGATGTGGGTCTAGGACTCACATAGAGTTGATACCTTTTGCTATCCACTGATCATACGGTAGGGTGTAGAACCCAAAACAATACTAATTGTTGCCCAGAATAGAATCATATACTATGATTATTTTCCACCTAGATGGGTGATTGATATTGAATGTAAAAAGAGTTAAATGATACTTGTGTAAATTATATAAATATTTGGATTACTGTAGCATTTGAAACTGATGAAATAGTATGGTATAGAGTTTTTTTTTCTCCTCCTCTTTGTTCATATCCAGGGTCTCTCTCATTAGAAATATTATCTGAATGGCTCAATTATATGGGGAAGGCTGGGAGATCTTCTTAGACTCCATTCAACAGTCATGTGTTCCCCAAACGGAACAAGATGTGGGAATGGAGGTATACTTCCAAAAACTAAGAAGACTTCTTGAACGTAAGTTAAATCTTGGATGGCATAACAGATACTTTGACAGTTATATAAGGGAGAATATAAACCCGCTGGGACTACGGATACAGGTATTTCCATCATTTGAAGTCTCTGATATCAAATTTCGAGAACTGTGGGAGCAAAATGATGGAACTAATTAGGAACAAATATAAACAAGATCTTGAGGAGGTGAATATGGACATTGATGCATTACAGGAGAAAAAACCCAGTACTCAAAATGCGGAGTTTACAAAAAAGGAACAGGAGTTAATTCAACATCTGGAAAAGTTTAATAAAAATGTAATATTGAAAAAGGACTTCAAATTCCATAAGGATAAACTGGCATTTTCGGGCGGTTATGCCTACAAATGGCAGCAGCTGATCTGGCCCAAAGAGGGAAGATCAGGTAAAGGAAGGGCCCCACAAAATACGGAACTATCTAGGTCAGAATCTGATATGTCATTATCATCATCTGCCTCTTCATATAATTCTCAAAATGTGGCACAAAGAGGAAAGACAGGAAGGGGCGCCCATCTAAACGGGGAATGGGAGGAAGGTCTGACCCTCAATACACTAATAGATCGAATAAACGCCTGGTGTAACCACATGAAATCACCCCGAAACCCAAACAATTTAATAGTAGGGGGAGAGGCCAGGATAATATACATGGACAAAGAGGAGGGATCCCCCAATTGTCAATGTTTGGCCCTACTCCAGGTTCACTCCAATCCCCACATCCTAATACAGGAGCTGTTTCTAAACACAGCAGAGATGTCCCACTATTAGAAAGTGAAAATCTTCCCCCTTTGGCCCAAACCCCAGCACCGGCTGCAAAGTCTGGACAGCCAGTGCTGGGAGAGAGGAGAACAGGAACACTGGATCCCTATTTTACCAAGCACAACAAGACGCCACAAAATTGGATGTGGTGAATCTGTCCTCGTATGAATTGTCACCAGCTGAGGTGGAAGTGTTGAAACCTGGCCTTAGCTTTTGTCCCCTTGATAGACTCAATAAGTTTCAAATCATCAAGGATCTCCATCTATTCGTGAGAAATATCACATTCTGTTACATATTTGATAAAGAGAGAGAGGTACATCCAAGGTTGGGGAGGAGGAATTATACAAGGCTTTCAAAGTACAAAACTTTAGGACGATGAAGATTTTAATACAGCTGTTGGATGAAAATGAACAATATACGGGATGCATGGATTCCGGGTCCTCGTACTCTAGCGGAGGAGTTTGAACCCATATGCAGTCCCATCAAATTGAAGGCCAAATCAAACACCTTCCCTAAACTACAGACATGTCCAGCTGTATGGGCATTCCTAAAGCAGTCCATACAGGACATCGAAAAACTGTCTATCTCCATACTATATGTCCCCAACCTAACAATGGAACAAAGGGTTGCACTTGAGGGGTTGATCCATAACGACCACATTATAATTAAGCCCTCCGATAAGGGGGGTAATGTGGTCATTATGGATCGGCTCCAATACGAACAAATGTGCATGAATATACTGTCCAATCAGGATTGGTATGCTTGGGTATCTCCCGACACAATAGGGGAGAAGGCAGGAATATTCAGATCTCTGATAAGAAGTGCATTAGCTAGGGGTGTGATAGATTAGGACCTTTACGACTTCCTGAATGTCAAGTGGACTATAACGCCCACATTTTATTTACTCCGAAGGTCCATAAGGACCTGACTCAACCCCCTGGATGCCCTATTGTATCGAGTATTGGCTGTGGTACTGAGATAGCAAGTCAATATGTGGATAGCCAATTACGACCCCACGTTACAAGATTACCATCCTACCTTAAGGACACCCTTGAATTGTTAAAAATCTTGGAAGGACTGACAATCCCTCAACAATCCCTTTTGGTGGTGATAGATATAGAGGCACTGTACTCTAGTATACCACATACCCTGAGTATAGAGACGGTCGAAATGTTCCTTCGGGAGCAGGAGCGAACTCTCTGGCCCCAGGCAGATTTTGTACTCAGTCTTCTAAATTACATCTTGCAATCTAATGTATTCACCTTTAACGGTGAAACATTCCTCCAGGTACAGGGGCTTGCGATAGGGACATCTTGTGCCCCATCGTAAGCCAATCTGTACCTGGGGGGATGGGAGCGTTGGCTGTTCTCGGATGACGCTGCATTGATGTTCCTTCGTCACGTATTATTGTGGCGAAGGTACATCGATGACGTGCTTGTGGTTTGGACTGGCTCGCCACAGGAGCTCCAGGATTTTATGGAGTTTCTCGCCGTGAACCGATTGAACCTAAAATTTACTTTGCAATACAATAATGTACAGATCCCATTCTTAGACACCTACATCTGTCTCAACAGGGATGGGTCAGGGCATATGTCCCTGTATCTCAAGAGTACAGCAGGGAATACAATTTTGCACTTTGACAGCGGTAATCCACGCATTCTTGTGTGAAGTATACCTTATAGTCAGTATCTCAGACTGCATAGGAATTGCGCAAGAGATACTGACTTTAACCGCTTGCCGACCGCCGCAAGTAGATTTACTGCGGCGGTCAGCCCCTGCCAGGCAGAGTGACGTTAATTAACGTCACTAGCCTGGGAGGGTCTGGGGAGCGAGCGCGCGCCCGCGGAGGCACGCTCCCACTCCCGCGCGGTCACGGACCCCCCCGCGTGTGTGACCAGCGGACCCGATGTCCGCCGGTCACTCGGCGATCGTCGGGGGAGAGGGAGAATGTCAGGCAGCTTGTGTAAACAAGCCACCTGTCATTCTCCTCGCTGTAAAGACACTGATCACACGGATCTAGTATGTAGATCCGTTGATCAGTGTCCTTACAGCTCAAGCCACAGCCAATCACAGTAGAAAGCACGCCCCTAGGGACACACACAGCCCCTCCCTCCCAAATAAAGTTAACCCCTTCACTACCAGTGTATTTTTACAGTAACAGTGCATATGTATAGCACTGATTACTGTAGATAAATTTCACTGGTAACCCCAAAAGTGTCAAAAATGTCAGTCAAGGGTCCGATCTGTCCGCCGCAATGTCGCAGTACCGCAAAAAAAATCGCAGATCGCCGCCATTACGCGTTAAAAAAAAAACAACAAAAATGACAAAAATCTTTCCCTTTGTTAGTAAACGCAATAACTTTTGTGCAAACCAATAAAAATAAGCTTTTTGCGATTTTTTTAACAAACATAGGTAGGATAAAACAAATTGGCCGAAAATGTTAAAAAATTTTGATTTTTACATTTTTTTGGGGGAATTTCATATAAAAAAATGTGAAAAATATTGCTATTTTTGCAAAATTGTCGCTCTTTTTTTGTTTATAGCGCATGATCAAAAAATCGCACAGGTGATCAAATACCACCAAAAGAAAGCTCTGTTTGTGGGAAAAAAAGGACGTCAAATTCGTTTAGGTACAGCATCGCACGACCGCGCAATTGTCCGTTAAATCACGCAGTGCCGAATCGCAAAAAATCTTTTAGCAGGAAAATCCTCCGGGGCTTAAGTGGTTAAGAAAGAAGCAGATGCACTCCGGACTCATTTGCTAGCCAGAGGTTATAGTAACAAAGTACTGAAAAGGGCCTTTCAAAAGGCAAAGTCGCACAATAGGGAACAGTTGATCTTTGCTTCAAAAAATCTCAAACAAAACACCACCACTAGAATCATCACAAGTACAACGTCCACCATCAAACTTTAAGATCGGTTTTCAATAAGAACTGGCATTTTCTGCAAGATGATCAGACCATCTCAAAATATGTTCATACGAAACTGGAGATAGTCTTCCGTAGATCTAAACCAATAAAGGACTCATTGGTACATAACCACTATGTCCCAAGGGATTTGCATGAAGGGGACATCACAGTGAGAATGGGAACATTCAAATGTGGCAACTGTGACCAGTGTCCATGGGTAAGGTAGGGGAATACCCTCCCCTTACCTGGGGGTGGTATCTTAAAAGCTCGATCATTTGCAAATTGTGAAACGGAGGGAGTTGTTTATATTGCCAACTGCCAATGTGGCACTTTTTATGTTGGCAAGACCAAGAGAAAACTGTCAAAAATAATTCAAGACCATCTCTATTATTTGGACGCAGGCTTGTTATATACACCAATATGTAAACATGTGGGTCTTAATCATGGCTATGACCCCAACTTTATCCAGTTTTCGGGTTTTTTAGGTCATCCATAGGAATCCTCGAGGGGCTGACTTTGACAACCGAATTCTGCAGAAAGAAGCAAACTGGATTTACAGCCTACAGGCAACATCTTGGCCGCCATATCCTTTAAACCCTTCTGGTAGGTCTGATGCTCATCCAATACACACTATATGGATCAACATGAAGGGGGTAATTATTGTACATTAACATGAAGGGTGCACCCTCTACTGAAATTGTCCTTTTCTTCCCCCTTTTATTTATAAGGTTTTTTTTTTTTTTTGTTTTTTTTGTTTTTTTTTTTTGTTTATGTACAATGCTGTTTTATCAGTAACTAAATATGCAATATATAACTGAAAGTGTTGCTGAAATGTATTATGATTAGTGTTGAGCGAACACGGACTGTATTATTCGTGTTCGTACCGAATAATTGGATTTTTGTTATCCGAACACGGACCCGAAAACTTTACTGTATGTTCGGGTTTAAAATCCGTGTGACGCTGCTCCTGATGACGTCATTGATGACGAAACGCGTAGAGCGTGGTTACATCAGTTCCGCTTCCTGTTGACTGAGACGCACATCCGGCCGGTGGAACGCACCGCGTCCCGGAACTACCGCTACACGAGGGTGTTGCGGTCCCTAGGACATACGTGCACCGTTTTTCTGTTAATGAATGTGAGTATTGTAATTTTATGTGAATAAAGCACCTTTTCATTGCAATACTTCACTATTGGAGCCCCCTTTTTTTTTTCTTTCCTCATCCGGATCTCTCAAATATATTGGAGTACTTTAAGAGGAGGTATTTCCCATCAATTTTTCCCCTGGAGAAAAATACAGTATATGAAGTCGGGATTAAGTGGATTACTAGCCAGCCTTCGGAGGGACCTCTGAGAGTCACCCCAAACGCTGATTACCCCTGTGGGGGTACCACCATCTGGTGAGTGCGGGAGTAATAGGAGGGGAGCACTTATTCCTGTATTGAGCACCCCCATCAGTCTGGAACTCCTGGAATCCATTTTTTTCCTGTTAAATCCCTGCTTCGTTTCCCATCTTGGGACTCAATTATATTTGTAGCACCAGTTAATTTTGGCTATTTATATGGACAATTTTTCTATATGTTCTTTTTACATTTATTTATTTATTTATGTTATTTAAATTGCTGGGACACTATTTATGAATTGATTTTGTGTACAAATTTATACAAAGCTATTTATTGCTTGGCTCACTAGCACAATTTACATTTGATTAATTAGCACTTTAATTATTTATTGAGGTTATCTAATATATCACTTTATTTATTGATTTAATGTATTTTGTATGAAATCATATTTATCCCTCTAGGATCACACACTGAATAGATTTTCAATAATTTATTATTTACATCTTAAATTTCCTATTTACCCATTTATCACGATAATATATATATATATTTTTTTACTAATTTCTTTTAAACATATTTACACCTTTTAAGGATTCACCACATTAAGTTTTATATATCTTGATTTTTTATTCACTTTTATCACCAGTGCACTTATAAGACATATTTATATTTCCTACTTATTAGCCTGACAGCGCCATTTTACCTCCCTTTACCCCACAAAATCCGTGTTCGGTCATTTTATTTCCGGGTTTGTATGTATTGGCGCGCTTTTAATGGCGGGCTTTCAACAGCCAATCAACAAGCGTTTAACTGGTGTGCCTTAAGCCATCCCAGCCATGCCTACAAATGTATTAGTAGCTGTGATTGGCCATCTGAAGCATGTGACCAAGTCTTTATAAGTTCGAGACCGAGTGCCGCTGCGTCATTCTGCTGTAGTACAGGGACAGAGCACACATCATACGTGCTGGCTGCTGATTAGGGACAGACAGTCATAAATTATATTGTGTCCGAAAAGAATTCAGAATCAGGGACAGGTCGGAGTGCTGCAGGCAGGGCGAGTTGTTAGGGCATTTTAGGGCGAGGCTGGAGATAGGCAGGGTCAGTGTTCTACAATCGATTTTGCTGTGTGGGGGGGTTTGCAGTGCTGGCAGTGACCGATCTTATCGATCATTTTAGGGCCAGGCTGGAGATAGGCAGGGTCAGTGTTCTACAATCGATTTTGCTGTGTGGGGGGTTTGCAGTGCCGGCAGTGACCGATCTTATCGATCATTTTAGGGCAAGGCTGGAGATAGGCAGGGTCAGTGGTCCACATCGATTTTGCTGTGTGTGAGGTGGTGTGAACACGCTGAGGAGGGGGGAGAAAAAAGTCTTTTTTATCAGTCAGTTGTGTGCAGCGTTTTTCCTTCAGTGCTGCTGACTGTGATAATACACTGCTGTGTTCACATGTGCTATTATTGAGTGTTTTCAAAATTTATACACTTTTTTCTACTCCACTATTCAGTATACACCCTTTTGGGTTAAAAAAAATTAAATTGTGGCATAGTCTGTACTAATCTATTTAAAAATTACAAACTTAAAAGGGGAATTTTCTTTTTTTTTTCCCCTCCATAGCCTGCAGCAGAGCTGACTGATATAAGACACTGCTGTTCACATGTGCTATTGAAAAATCACCAATTTTATATCATATTTTCTATTCCGCTATTCAATCTACACCCTTGGGGTAAAAACAATTAAATTGCGGGATAGTCTGTATCGGTACGTGTGAGATACACCTTTCCAATTTTTGGGGCGCATCTCATACCGCCGAGGATTGCAGGGTGCTTCAGTGTGCCTCCTGCCTGTTCCGAACTCCTCCTACTCCTCATCCTGCCTTTGGGGGTACAAAAAATAGTAATTTGGGCCTAGTCTGGGTCTGTACATGTGAGATACATACACCTTTTGATATCATATTTTCTATTCCGCTATTCAATCTACACCTTTGGAGTAAAAACAATTAAATTGCGGGATAGTCTGTATCGGTATGTGTGAGATACACCTTTCCAATTTTTGGGGCGCATCTCATACCGCCGAGGATTGCAGGGTGCTTCAGTGTGCCTCCTGCCTGTTCCGAACTCCTCCTACTCCTCATCCTGCCTTTGGGGGTACAAAAAATAGTAATTTGGGCCTAGTCTGGGTCTGTACGTGTGAGATACATACACCTTTTGATATCATATTTTCTATTCCGCTATTCAATCTACACCCTTGGGGTAAAAACAATTAAATTGCTGGATAGTCTGTATCGGTACGCGTGAGATACACCTTTCCAATTTTTGGGTCGCATCTCATACCGCCGAGGATTTCAGGGCGCTTCAGTTTGCCTCCTGTTCCGAACTCCTCCTACTCCTCTTCCTCATCCTGCCTTTAGGGTACAAAAAATTGTAATCGGGGCCTAGTCTGTGTTTGTACGTGTGAGATACACCGTATTATAAAATTTTTCCTATTCCGCTATTCAATATACACCCTTTTGGAGTGTAAAAAATTAAATTACGGCATAGTCTGTATCGGTACGTGTGAGATACACCTTTTAAATTTGTTTGGCGCATCTCCTTCCACCGCTGAGGATTGCAGGGCGTTTCAGTTTGCCTCCTGTTCCGAACTCCTCCTACTCCTCTTCCTCATCCTGCCTTTAGGGTACAAAAAATTGTAATCGGGGCCTAGTCTGTGTTTGTACGTGTGAGATACACCGTATTATAAAATTTTTCCTATTCCGCTATTCAATATACACCCTTTTGGAGTGTAAAAAATTAAATTACGGCATAGTCTGTATCGGTACGTGTGAGATACACCTTTTAAATTTGTTTGGCGCATCTCCTTCCACCGCCAAGGATTGCAGGGCGCTTCAGTTTACCTCCTGTTCCGAACTCCTCCTACTCCTCTTCCTCATCCTCCCTTTAGGGTACAAAAAATTTTAATCGGGGCCTAGTCTGTGTTTGTACGTGTTTTTTATCCTTTTTTCTATTCCGCTATTCAATATACACCCTTTTGGGGTAAAAAAAATTAAATTGCGGCATAGTTTGACTGTGAGATACACCCGTGCGATACTGTTGTTGTTTTGTTCTGCTAGTCAATAAACACCTTTCTAGGGCAAGTTCATAAATTACAGAAATATGAGGAGACCGTCAAATAGGGGCCGTGGCCTGGGTCGTGGTGCTGCTGGTAGAGCTCCTGTTGCAAGGAGAGGACCTGGTCGATCTGTGCCAGCTACACGCACAAGTGAAACACCTTCCTCAAGTGTGAGTAGGCGACAGAACCTGCAGCAGTATTTGGTAGGGCATCATGCGCCTCTAGAAGGGATGAGGCCTGAAGAAGTACAGGCGATAGTAGATTGGGTTGCTGACAGTGCCTCCAGTTCCTTCACATTGTCTCCCACCCAGTCTACTGCAGAAAGGTCAGAGTTGGCACCTGCAGCCAATGTCCAACCGTCTTTCACCTCACCCCCTTGCAAATCAGGCAAGCAGTCTGAGCCCCAAGTCATGCAGCAGTCTCTTCTTCTTTTTGATGACTCTGTCAGCAGGGTTTCCCAGGGCCATCCACCTAGCCCTGCCCCAGAAGTGGAAAAGATTGAGTGCAGCGATGCCCAACCACTTATTTCTCAAGATGAGTACATGGAAGGACCATCGCAGCACGTCTCCGATGATGACGAAACGCAGGTGCCAACTGCTGCGGCATTCAGAATTGTGGAGACCGACAAGAAGGGCAGGGGTGAAGACTGTGTGGAAGATGATGTGGAGGACGATGAGGTCCTCGACCCCACATG
Source organism: Pelophylax lessonae (assembly GCF_965119305.1). NCBI lineage: Eukaryota > Metazoa > Chordata > Amphibia > Anura > Ranidae > Pelophylax > Pelophylax lessonae. The sequence continues at coordinate 247,277,372 of NC_138769.1, forward strand.
GAATGAAGGTCATGCAGGTGACCTGAGTAGTTTGGAGGAAGAGGCGGTGGTCGCACAGAGCCACCAGCACAGCAGAAGAGGGAGCAGGGTGCAGAAGCGGAGCGGCCGTGCCCTAGACACTACGCCTGCTACTGCCCAACGCAGCAAGGGAACAAGCGCACCAAAGCGAGCTCAAAGGAGTTCTCTAGCGTGGAAGTTCTTCAGAAAATGTGCTGATGACAGGACACAAGTGGTTTGCACCCTGTGCAATCAGAGCCTGAAGCGAGGCATAAACCTTCTCAACCTGAGCACAACCTGCATGATCAGGCATCTAAGTGCAAAGCACGAGCTGCAGTGGAGTAGACACCTTCAAAACCAAGAATGGTCTCTGGCTCCTCCTGCTTCCTCTTCTGCTGCAGTCTCGGCCTCTCCATCCACATCTGTAGTTATACCGGCACCTGCCACCCCACAAACAGACGATCTGTCAGCAACACCACCACCTGGGTCACCAACCATCTCCACAATGTCCCGTGGAAGCGTTCAGCTTTCCATCTCCCAAACACTTCAGAGGAAGAGGAAGTACCCCCCTACCCACCCGCGATCTCTGGCCCTGAATGCCAGCATTTCAAAATTCTTGGCCTTTGAAATGCTGTCCTTCCGTCTGGTGGAGACGCACAGTTTTAAAAGCCTTATGTCGGTGGCTGTCCCACAGTACGCCGTGCCCAGCCGCCACAACTTTTCCAGGCAAGCCATCCCTTCCCTGCACAACCAAGTGGGGGAAAAAATCAGGTGTGCACTGCGCAACGCCATCTGTGCCAAGGTCCACCTAACTACCGATACGTGGACCAGTAAGCACGGTCAGGGGCGTTATATCTCCCTAACGGCACACTGGGTAAATGCAGTGGCGGATGGGCCTGAGGCGGATAGCAATTTGGCGCATGTCCTTCCACCACCGAGGATTGCAGGGCGCTACAGTTTGCCTCCTGTTCCTAACTCCTCCTACTCCGATTCCTCATCCTCTACCGCCTCCTCATCCGGTCAGCGTAACACCTTCACCACCAACTTCAGCACGGCCAGGGGTAAATTACAGCAGGCAGTTTTAAAACTTGCCTGTTTGGGGGAAAAAAACACACACCGAGCAGGAGTTGTGGAGGAGCATGGAACAGCAGACAAATGAGTGGTTGCTGCCAGCGAGCCTCAAGCCCGGCCTGGTGGTGTGCGATAATGGGCGAAATCTCATAGCAGCTCTGGGCCTAGCCGGTTTGACTCAAATCCCTTGCCTGGCGCATGTGCTGAATTTGGTGGTGCAGAGGTTCCTTAAAAATTACCCTGATATGTCAGAGCTGCTGCAGAAAGTGCGGGCCGTCTGTGCGCACTTTCTGCGTTCTCACCCTGCTGCTGCTCGCCTGTCAGTGCTGCAGCGTAACTTCGGCCTTCCCGCTCACTGCCTCATATGTGACGTGCCCACAAGGTGGAACTCCACCTTGCACATGCTGGAAAGACTGTGCAAGCAGCAGCAGGCCATAGTGGAGTTTCAGCTGCAGCATGCATGCGTGAGTCGCTCTGCGGAACAGCACCACTTCACCACCAATAACTGGGCCTCCATGCGAGACCTGTGTGCCTTGTTGCGCTGTTTTGAGTACTCCACCAACATGGCCAGTGCCGATGACGCTGTTGTCAGCTTAACTATCCCACTTCTATGCCTCCTTCAAAAAACGATTCGGGCGATGATGGAAGAGGATGTGGCACAGGATGAGGAGGAGGAGGAGGAGGAGGATGAAGAGGTAACATTTCCAAGGCTTTCAGGGCAGTCATTCGCAAGGGGCTCCGAGGGTGAGTTCCTGCACACACAAACGCCAGGGACACAATTGTCCAGCAGGGGCACAGTTCTGGAGGATGAGGAGGAGGAGGAGGAGATGGAGGAGGAGATGGAACCATGTTCACAGCAGGGTGGCACCCAGGCCAGCTCATGGCCATCACTGGTGCGTGGCTGGGGGGATACAGAGGACACAGACTATACACCTCCCACAGAGGACAGCCTTTCGTTGCCTCTGGGCCGCCTGGCACACATGAGCGATTACATGCTGCAGTGTCTCCACAACGACCGCCGAGTTGCCCACATTCTAACTTGTGCTGATTACTGGGTGGCCACGCTGCTGGATCCCCGTTACAAGGACAACGTACCTGTAGGAGCGTGGGACATGCTCCTCCATCTTTAGTATCCATTTAGTATCCATTTTGTATATCTATGTGTTTAAACTCCATTCTGCATGTATCTCGCAATTGACATTATAGCATGTTCAAATTATACTATCATGTTTCCTGTAGAATACTGTCGCCTTATAGTTTAGTTCCTCTTTATGAGGATGAGATCAGAAATGTCTAAGCTTTCATTATTAACCAATAGAATTTACTAAATAAATTAATGCCTGTAAATGGAGCGTGTTTCCCATAGCTCGAAATTGATTCGTTTATACCCCCTTATAAGGAATGTACCCTAGACACCCCTCCTTTTGCATGCATCCTGTATTCTTTGTATAAAGATCTCTGGATATGTATTAAACAGACGAGAAGTCCTTTGTACCACACGCAGACTACTTGATTTTATTCCAGTGGCAAAGGACTCTTCCGGAGGCTCCGCTCTTACATAGAACAGATTAGACTTAACTATAGTGGGGATGGGATTGACCAAATCACTAACAGTTGGGGGCTCGTCCGGGATAGTTGGGGGCTCGTACCAGGGCGGAAGAGAGGTCATCACAGGTCCGAGGATCACCGGTACTGGGTAAGGAGATATTTTATTTTATCTGTTTGCCTGTCCGGGGGACTTGGACTTTTGGCCCTGGTTCCGTTCTCTGAAACATACACCAAATGCTCAGGGAGCATGTTGGATATAGAGCGACTCTGGGTAGACGCTCTGGATATATATATATATATATATATATATATATATATATATAGAGAGAGAGAGAGAGAGAGAGAGAGGGAGGCTTCAGAGAAGCCGGAATAATATTTTTCAGGGAAAGATATTATATGTTAGTCTGTTGAACCTGAATACGTTCTGGGAACGTATCGGGACAGTGTCTCTGGGAGACACAGGAATTTTCTTTGGGAAATACAATATCCGGGGCTTCTGGGAAGCCCAGGGGATTTTTTCTCAGGAAAAGCCCATTCCTCTGGGAGGGACAAATAAAACATCTCTGGGAGGCGTTGAAGCTGTCTTCAACAAAGATAGTTTTTTCTTTGGGTTTCAGGGAAGCCCAGGGGGTTTTAGGAAAACCCCATTCCTGTAGTGAAGAATAAATAGATGTCAATCTGTTCTGTGTAAGAAAACAAAAAACTACCCCTTTTCTTGCTTACATCTTTCTATCGCATAGAACTGTAAGATTTAAAGTATAAGATAATCTGTTTGTGTGGCATGGAGGTTCAGTTTGGTAAGTTAAATGAATTGGTTTGTCACTTATATGTAGAGATTTAAGTTCATTTACTTTATGTCTAATAAGAGGAAATTATTTGTCACGATTGCTGGTTTGACATATGGAAACTGTATCTATAATTATATATGACTTGTAAAAAATTGCACCAGCTGACTGTTAATATAACACACTGTTCCTGATAGCGACTGTCACATTATTACTGTAAAAATTGACTGACCGATCGTAGGTTATCAGACAATTCAAGATAAATGTTTATTATGTGTATTGTTTGTTTGTCTATAATGGTAGGAAAACCTTATTGATAGCCATTATACCTGGGAGTATCAGTCAAGACTCTGAAAGGGTTTTTTTTTTTTGGGTTGTTCCAAGAGGGTCATTCAGAGTCTAAAAACTATAAGGTTTAATATAAATATACCAAGCGGCTTTTCAGGAGGGTTTTTAACCATAAAGAGGGTCTAAGGACCCAGATACATTTAAATGATTTTGTGAATGTGTAAATCTTAGAGACATGTTTTGTTTATGGTTTTGTGAAATTATACTGAAGGTTTAGGTCTGATGCTGGCCATACATGATACAATTTTCTTACAATTTTCAGTACAGTTTTTCTTGAAATTTACCTCCAGCTATGTAGTACAAACGTCTGCCTAATTGGATACAAATGAATATGTTTAATTTTGACCTCTTATTATGTGGTTTGTGGTGGATCTAACAGAAAATTGTACGATAAAGAGTTGTCCGGACATGTGTGGCCAGCCTTAGAGATATTAGGATACAAGTAACTCTTTTAGAAAATGTTTAGTTGTAATATAAAGTACATGGAAAAAATGGGGAGAATTGGTTTATTTATGCCCCGTATTAGTACAATTAAAAAAAAAAAAAAGCTACGTAGAGATATTAGAAGTAAAAGTGAAAGTCTTTAAATACGTAGATATAGACCACAGCGATTGCCTATAGACAGAAGACGGGTGAGACTGTTTGGGAGTTTTGGGCAGTTAAGTGTCACTGAGTAGCAAAGCACAGTCTTATAATTCAAACATTTGTCGTTAATTTAAAGTCACAGTACATGTTAATTGTAAAACAGCAAGTTTCTGATTGGGCTACTAAAACCTTGGAAGGTTTTAAAAAAAAAGCCATAACAGAGAGCGATGCGGCTGGCTTTTTTGATCTGTCTAAAGAAAAACAGCCTGTCAGCACGATTTCCAAGAGTAGGAAGAGGCAAATCAAAGAGTAGGACATTTTCAACATAGGCCCCCCTACAATAATAATATTACCTTACAAATATCCCTGACCACACCTGCACCCCACGGTTTCATTCTCCAAGGCAGGTGTAGTTTTCTTCGTAATGTCAGACAAGCAGAAAATGTTTATGTGTCAGATACATTTAAAACTAGTACATTTCCTTACTCGAGGGGAAAAGAGAGGGGGTCACTTCTGCAAATGCACTTCTACATTAGTTCCCTAATTCAGAACAGTTGTAGAATCCCCATACATATGCAATTATTTTTATAGAATTTTCTTGAAGTTTTGCCATTTATACATTTGTGCCCATCTTGTATGAGCGTAGTAATAATGAATAAAAACACTATTTTACTTGGAAAAAATATAAATTGCCGTTGTCGGCAGGATATTTTAAAGTTATTTTTTATAGAATTATAGATAATGAAAAAATTATATTTTGCAAATGGTCCCCTATGTGAAGGGGAGCCTTCCTGCAAAATTTTGAAAATTGGCTACTTGCCAAGAAAGCGTTCAAATGTCATATATTTTTTCCTGTTATAATTATGGAATTTATTTTTGGACAGAAAGAGTTACCGCAATTAGTGTGACCATTGGACCCTGTTGGCACAGAGCCAAAAGTTTCAAATCAGATTAACTTTTTATCTGATTATAGTTCTTGAATGATATTTTAGTGGTATCCTCTATTGAAAGAGGGGAACCTCTGGCCAGATTTTTGTTAAGGACGGTTAAAAAAAAAAAAAGTTTTTTGGAAAATTGGCACAAAGCCAAAAAGTTTTTAGGTTTGTATTTGATCACACCATGCAAGTGGTATCTGATGAGCCATCTCTACTGACAGCCATACCATCCGATGCTACCCACTTTACAGTGATTGGTTTAAGTAATGTGTTTTTTTTTCAAGCGTCCTATTGGACGAGGAGACAGCCATCTTTGTTCCTTGTTTTTCAGTCCAGGTAACTGACCTGGTGTAGAAATGCCTCAGGGTCAAGTAGACAATTCAATTGTCCGCTCTATAGTTCTCCAGACCATGCAAGAGGGGATGAACACCTGCTCATGGGTCAGTCCCGCTACAATATGTGGATAACATATGTAGTCACTCTGTGGAGGTCAGTCAGAGCGAGTGAGTTTATTGAAGAAATGTACATGTATGTGGACACAAGGTGTCACAGGAATAATGACAATGGTGTCAGGAAAGTGTTGTTTACCTTGGTTTTGTTCTCACAGAGGGTGATAGTAGAGTCAGTCATATAAGAAGTGGGTCTTGCCAGCCCACAGTGGGTCTTGCCCGCCCACAGGATCATTGCTTGTTATGGATCCAGACTGCTCCTATCTATAATAACATTTTGAGACAAACCACAGGTCCAGAAATGTCACAAGAAATGTTAACTGCATTTATATATCTGAAAATTGCTATGGTTGTAGCGCCTGCACTGGGCCTCCCAAATCATGGAAAAATGTTTTGTGTTTATGCAAGGGACAATTGTAAGACCATGACAGGTGTACTTGCCCAGGAGTATGGTGGTAAACTTTGCCCTATAGTTTTTGTCCAAAGATGGTCGCAGTCCAGGTCTTAAGGCATGCCTGAAGTGACTCCGAACATAGTACATAGCATCTTGTGAGATGGTAATAGGGATGGCCACATAATTTGCCCTAGGTAGGCCCCAGTTTGAAATGGGCTACTGGTATTAAAGGGTGTGTTACACCACAACATGATATATAGGCAGCCATAGAGGGAGCAGAGGATGTTTTTGTAGTTAATTTCCTGCTCCAAGCCAAAGATCACACATTATTAGAGCTACAAACACATACTACAGAACAGGTTTTAAGGACTTGGGTGATGTTTTAGAAAAAGTTGAGAATAGCCTTTTTCTAAAAGAGGGGAGCTCTTGTGTGTATCCCCGCAGCTAGCGCCCCACTGTTTATTGCCTAGTATTATGGAATAGGACACAGGGGGTGGGAAAGAACATATGAAGTATTACTGACAGTTTAGTGCAAGCATATGTTGCTAGATGCATCACCTGTATTAGGAACAAGCAATCCAAACATATAAGGCAAAACATGAGCATCTCCAATACCCATCAAACCTATTCACACATCTACAAATAGATTTCACATATAGGCCCAGAGCAGGGAAGAAATAAGAGTTCTTTTTAGTCAAATAGTGGACGTGTTCAGCAGATAAGTGGAAGCATTTAGGACCACAAAAAGGGAGATGCCCACACGGTGGCACGCATTCTCAATCAGGAGATTATTCCTGGATGGGGGTGCCTGCTTTGAATTAGTTCTAATAATGCTCCAGCTTTCATATCAAAAATATGCCAGGAACTAGTTAAAATCTTGAAAATAGATGATTATCCGCAGAGTTCAGGTATAATGGAAAGAATGAATAGCACAAATAAAGACAAATTGAGAAAAGAGTAATTGAAACTTCGAATCAAGTGGAATGGAACGAAAAGATCTCTGGATATGTATTAAACAGACGAGAAGTCCTTTGTACCACACGCAGACTACTTGATTTTATTCCAGTGGCAAAGGACTCTTCCGGAGGCTCCGCTCTTACATAGAACAGATTAGACTTAACTATAGTGGGGATGGGATTGACCAAATCACTAACAGTACCGTCCTTAATTCACTCACTGGAACGCGATCGCAAGATGCGCGAGTAAAAGCGCTTGCTGGTAGACGTGATGCTGCTGGCATTCCCACCTGACAGCGGGGCCACAGTGGAAGCACAAGGCCAAGGCAGAGGAGGAGGAGGAGGAGGAAGAGGTCGCCAACGCAACCAGGGCACCGCCAGCACCTCAGAAGGCAGGGTTAGCATGGCCGAAATGTGGAAAAGCTTTGTCAGCACGCCACAACAAACAGCAGCACCAGCAGCTCATATGGAACGTCTTAGCAGGAGGCAGCATTTCACCAACATGGTGGAGCAGTATGTGTGCACACGCCTACATGTAGTGAATGACGGGTCTGCCCCCTTCAACTTCTGGGTCTCCAAATTGGGCACATGGCCTGAGCTTGCCCTTTACACCTTGGAGGTGCTGGCGTGCCCTGCAGCCAGTGTATTATCTGAACGTGTATTTAGCACGGCTGGGGGCGTTATCACAGACAAGAGCAGCCACCTGTCCAGAGACAATGTGGACAAGCTCACGTTCATTAAAATGAACCAGGCATGGATCCCACAGGACTTTTCCGTACCTTGTGCAGAATAGAGATGGATACCGACCTTACCCAGCCATTGTTCCATTTTTGATCTTTCTCACTCTTTTGGGATGTACCCTCATTTAAAATGACTGAAAAAAAGCAGTGTTGGCTACCTCGTCCTCCTCCACCGCCGCTTCCACCTACACCGCCCATAGGTGTGCGCAGCCTATTGCATTAGGGTGTGCACCCCAAAGTTTAAATACACATGCATGTGTTTGCCTACATGTATATGGCCTCAGTACATTACTCTCCCTGCTGGCAAAGTGAAATAGAAGTGTGTGGCACTTCTCTTATAGCAGAGCAGGTCCGAGGGAGATCTTTCCCATCTCCTCACTAGCAAACAGAGCGATAATGCTAATGTGCCCTAGGTGATTAGGGTGTGCCCAGGCACACCTGGCACACCCTGTGTGCACGCCTATGACACCGCCACGTCCACCACCAATTAAACCAAGGGTAGGGGGAAGTGTGGAGCCTCAGGAAAACCACTCAAAAACCCCTATGGGGTATGAGGGTGTGACATTTATTGCGTGGAATATTACACCTCTAACCCAACAGTGTACAACCTGTGAGCCAAGCAACTAAGCAGACATCAAAAAACAAACAAAAGGGAAAGAAGTTGCAAAATATGGCTCCAACAAGGGTGAGGTGTGTTAGATCACGAATAATTTTATTGAGGTGAAAAAATAATTGATTAAAAAATCAACAACATCAAAACTAAACAAAATATAAAGAAAGGGAAATTGCCCACTGACATGGAGATAAAAACAACTGCAAGAGGTCCTGTCTCATGAAAGGCCACTGCTACGCTGATCTCAGACTTCACCCACCACCCCATCCATACACTCGAGGTAAATATGCCACTGAAAGAACAACAGGGGAAACATGAAGGAAACCCGTTGGAGGTGAGGATTGGGGGAGAAGACTCCCAAGTATGCAAAGATTCCCAGCTAGGGGCAGTGTTCATCCAATGGTATTGATGTCTCAGTCCGTTAATTACGGGAATCCCCACCAGTGATCGCTGGATGCAGGGTCCTCACACCCGTATTGGTGTATAATACAGTTTGCAGCTCCACCACAAATTCACTCTGGCATGCGGACTAGTACTTAGATTAATGGCAGCAAAATCTGGATAAAGTCCTGTAGGGACAATTATTAGCAAGGACACAGCAAAAGGCACCGTTGGAAGCAGCACGGACATATGGCTAAGCAGACAGACAGAAAGCTGGGAGCAGCGGTAAAATATAGATGGTCTGGTAAAGATCAAATAATCCAAGTCCATGTGTCTAGACAGTCGGTGCACCCAAGTGGTGAAACATCACCTGTGTCTGAGAATGTAACAGTCCGGGGTGGGTGACCATGTTCACCAGTAGACACTGTAAGTGTACATCAGTTCTTAGGGCAGAAGCCGCCAGCCATTCAGAAAGCAATGTTTGTAGTGTGTGCGTCAACAAGACAAACAAGCGTTTTTCACATAGCATAGCCAATTTACTGACCATAAGAGTCCTGTGGATCCGTACACTGTGCACAATTCGTGAAGCACACCGGGGTCAGTTCAGCAAAGGTCCGCCGTGGTGCTCCGTGTAGATGATTTGCTATAGAGGCATGCCGTGGTGTCCGCCAGAGGATGTGGGAGCTTCCCGTCCACCAGGGAGGGTTTGGCGCCAAGCAGCCAGCGAGCGTAGATGCGGTCCGTGTGACGAGCAGGGTGGAGGGTGGAGTCCGTGGCGTAGCAGCGTGTGACGTTGACGCGTTTCGCGTGACGCAGCACGCTTCTTCAGGACGTAACTGGCGTCAATCACGTTAGTCCTTTAATACCAGGAGCTCAGAGGCCATTGGACAAAGGCAATCAGGCTCCCTGCTGACGTGTTGTCATGTTAACGAGGACCCCTAGTGGACTCGGGAGAGCTCAGCACTAAGAAAAAGCAAATTGATTATTACAAAGAAACATAGCTAAACTAAATAGCTTTAGAGTATAATTTATGGCCGTAAAGTATCAGCATCCCAGACGGGTAAAGACCTGGGCATAGAAAAAAGACAGGAAAACCTGACTAGCACTTCAATTTCATAAACATGACAGAAGTGTAGGGAAAAACACAGAGGAGCAATGAACACACCTAAGAATAGGGCAAAAATAGTAGGCTAAGACAATGTATAGCAATATTATAGCCCTCAAACAGATTCCAGGGATATTAGAGAGGTCCTGATAATTGTAGTCAACACCTAAATAGACAACTGAAGAGCGGGTAGGAGATATATATAGTAATACATATCACAGTAATAACTTGATGTACATTAAAGGGGATTAGGATATGCATCTTAGTTTATATATTCAAAGGAGGTTATTATTGATCCAAAAACACTTTAAGACTACACTCAGTCCTCAACCACCACCTCAACCTCCCTCCTACTCCATATGGGCCTCGTCCTTCACAGATGAAGAACATTGTTTTATTTTTCTGTTTTTTTTTGTTGTTTTAATGTATTTCCCTATCCACATTTGTTTGCAGAGCACTCGCCGTGCTCTTAACTACATTTTGCTGCCATTTGCAGCACTCTAGCCCTTTCCATTGGTGTTTTAGAGACATTTTAGTGCCTGAAAGTTCGGGTCCCCATTGACTTCAATGGGGTTCGGTGTCCGGGTAAAGTTCGGAAAAAGTCCGGGACACGGACCCGGACTTTTTTTTCAAGTTCGGCCGAACCCGCCGAACACGGACATCCAGGTGTCCGCTCAACTCTAATTATGATTAATGTATAGTAATTGTCATCTTTAAATGTATATATATTGAATATATCATGGGTATACATGTTAACTGATCACACGCGTGTCCTGATTGAGGACCCATATATCTCTCTCGATCCAGATTCGGGCGCCAAGCAGGCACAGAGTCAGGACATCTGATTCCTGTCCCTTCCTGTTCCTATGGGCCAGGACCATGTGGTGGCGCTATGGAGGGGAGAGTCTCTTCCTATCCAGAAGCGCGGTGCCACATGGAGACAATGCGCCTGCACCGGAAGTTACGTCAACATCAGCCGACATGTGATCACTTCCGGTCGGTCTGGCTTCATTTGTTGGCAGCGTGCAGAGGAAGCCGACAGTCAGCTCCTCTGGATGTGCCAGCGAATAGAAGGCAAGTGATGAGGTATGTGAACCACAGGAAATTTTTTAGGATCTAAAATGGGGGATATGCACTACGGATGACCAAACAGACAGTTACAATATCTCATATAGGGGGATATGAAGTAGGTGGACCATAGATGACAAAAGAAATGTATTGCCCTCAATGACCACTGGGAGGGATGAATTGAGCTGGGCTGCAGCAACTCCCGAGAGAGTAACACAGGTTAAGGCAATACCTGTGGACAATGTTGGGATAGATGTACTCCTATAGGGGGATTTGGGAATGAATATTCCAAACTCATTTTATGTGGGATATTGATACCATCATGCTGAAACATCCGCCGCCAGTTTAGGTGGGTTTCTTCCCCCCTTGGGAGCCCGGTCCAGTCTGCATCAATTGGACTGTTGCCAAGATTGGATGCCATTTATGGGCCCCCTCCCCTGGCATGACGGTTGGAGGATTGTGGTTCCTCATCCATTCAGGGCACGCTTGGCTGAATCAGTAATCAATCAATAATGTCAAAATATGAAGTATGTTAAGCATGTAAGAATATGACAAAGATAGGGTGTGGCCCCTAGGCACACCTAATCAATTACAATTATATATATGTTTATACAATTTTGGTGATTTTTGTTTTTCTGTGTTTTTCATAATAAATTGTCCAATCGCAGGAAGCATTCCACAAGTAACATAAACAATGGATGGTGAGAAAAAGTCCAATATATAATGGTGCAAATCATATATAAGTGCAGCAAATCCCGTCACCAGTGAAGGTAGAAATATATTGCGCTCACCAGATGGATGGGACCCCAAATAAATACTTATTTTCCCCTTATGATTTAATAGGCTTAATTTTTGGCGCTATACCATAGTGAGGCTTGGAACGCACGCCGGTTTTACTTCCGGTTTCCATGCAGTCCACTGCCTACTTCCTACAGGTCTACCCAATTAATTCTACCTCTATATATATATGAACACTGGCTACCTGCTGACTTTATCTTTTGAAAAAGGCATTTATGCCGAAACATGTAAAGAGGACTTGGTCAGCCCAGCTGTTTTACATCTTATATGCCTGTCTTTCACGGATGTCTGTAAGTGTATCAGCTTTATTGATATTAAATTGATTTTAGCAATATTACGCTATATGTCCCTCCATTTTTTTCGGTTTTACCACCCACCATGTGGAAGGGGAATCTCTGAATTATTTCATCTACCGGAGATTTGCATGGTTGCCGTTGGAATCGGTGAAAAATCTGTGGGGACACTCCATCATTCTTAAGCCTGTTTGACTCCTACACTATAAGGTGTTTTGGGGTCCCATCCATCTGGTGAGCGCAATATATTTCTACCTTCACTGGTGACGGGATTTGCTGCACTTATATATGATTTGCACCATTATATATTGGACTTTTTCTCACCATCCATTGTTTATGTTACTTGTGGAATGCTTCCTGCGATTGGACAATTTATTTTGTTGGGAATTTTTTTCTTCTAGCGCTGCACATATTTTTGTATTTGTATTGATTTATCACTCTCCTTAGTTCAGTGATTGATGTCAGCTGCTTACATTTTTTAAGTTAGCGCAATAATCTCTATTTTATTCTGTGTTTTTCATAAGTCTGTAAAGGTGAATGTACCGCCTTTGATGTTCCTGATGAAGCAATAACTTGTTTTTCAAGTCTGTGAAACGCTTCGAACTGGCAGATGAAAAGGCACCTCACAGTTCATTTAATCTTGACTATGGAATATTTTCTTAATATTTTGTGATGTTTTTAACAATTTTTCAATAAAACTTGTTGTTTTATATATATGCTTACCTTTATTACTATGAGTCCAATACCCTACAAAATCCTATTAGGAGACATAACACTGGTGGCTTCTGGGACCATGTGGTTATGGATCTAAGTGTTTCTTTTCTCTTATACTTGAGGCAGTCTGCATGTGATTCATCTACATATTGCTTCTTTATCTTTATCTATATTGCATACTTTTGATCTATAGAAATATCTTTTGTGGCTGCTTCCGATTGGCTACACCATTTATTACGCAGGAGGTAGCGCAGCACTACCCCACACCCCTATTTTTCTGTAGTTAAAGGATTAACTATCAGTGCTAGCAGCAATCTCGCTCCTTTTATTCCACCATCTGAGATGTTCCTTCCCATAATAGCGGGAGAGTCCTCCTTTTTAGTTTATTTACACACATATCCTACCCCCTCTTGCAGCAGTTATGGATGTATTTAAATTTATGGAAAAGAGAGACATTAACCTAGATGAAATATTCAATGGTAATCATTCCGTTAACAAAAATAAAGACCTAGATAGTCTGATGAGAAAACTAGGACACACCATGGAAAAGAAAGTTAGTGCATGGTGGGACATCACCACCTTTGAACGTTATATCAAAGAGAACCTTGTCCTAAGAAGACTTAGATGGGATGTACCTTTAAACGATGGGCTAACCGACCAAGAGTCGGTGGAAGAGTGGTTCAACTTTTTCAATGAAAAAGGGTTGGAGCTGCTCAGATTACTATTAAAGAGAAAGCTTAGGAAAATGAGGAAAATAGATCGACAAATTGGAGAACTAAAAAATCAATTAGATACCTATAAAGATAACCAGGAATTTCTGATGCTCACCCCACTCCTCAACAAGGATCTCATCAAAAAAGATAAAGAGGTACAAATAAGTAAAGGAAAAAAATACACCAGAGATAGCAATGACTACAAAACGGATCAAGTATACAAATGGCAGAATCAATTGGGAGACATCAACCCTACATCTACCTATTCTATACCAGAAAAAAAGGTGAAAGTCTAGAATCAGAGGGAATATAGGCATTACCTACCACCACCACAAGAGTCTCAACAAAATAGACCACCAGGACACCAAGAGAGCATAGACCTCAATGGCGGATGCCCAACAGGTCAAGAAATGACAACTACTATCACCCACAAGAACGTACACCTAATAGAACACAGGAATGGGACAGAACATCACGTAGTGGGTGGAAAAAAACAGCAATTTGGAAGAACAACCGCAAACCCTACAATAATTGGAATAGACATAATAACTGGCCTAAAGAAAGAAGAGGACCACCCCAAGATCAATACTACCACTGAGCACCTGAATATCACAACAACAGACCACAACAAGATTACTATCACCGAGCACCAGAATACCACAACAACAGACCACTGTATGATCACCAATACTACAGAGCACCAGAGCATCACCAAAACAGACCCGAGATAGAAGTCCACCGTATGATCACCAATACTACAGAGCACCAGTGTATCACCAAAACAGACCCCGAGATAGAAGTCCAATACCAACACACAACTCATATGCCCTTCTCAGAGATTTACGAGAAGAAGACAACAACTACCATACATCACAAGGACAAGAACAAGATTCCAGACGCAATTTTTTAGGGAGAAGAACAGACAATCATTCTCTGAGAAGAAAAGAAGAAACAAGAACTCAAAGAAGAAGCATGGAAATAAGAGAGGATGTAGATCAGGAAAGAGAAAACAAAAGAAAACAAGAATAATAGGTGAAGGGATATTTAATCTCAGCGGCAAAGATCTTACTAAAGATGAACTAGCAGTATTGGACAAAGGCTTGAAATACGCACCAGTAAAAAACCTCAATACATTTGATACATACATAGGGATCCAAAAATATGTGAGAAAATGAAACATCAAGAAATATATTTTAAGCAATCCTACAAGACGCATAGAGACTAATGTGACAACAGAAAAAGTGATACATAGCAACTTACGTAATCAATCATTATTTAACCCAGCAATAAATGATAATAAACACATAGAGGTATTCAGAAAATTAGTAACCACTGAAGTAAGTGACCTGAAAATTAAGAAGATACACGAACCAGGGCAAATCAATGCAGGAATCAAGAAAATAACCGAAAGGAAGGACATTATTATTAGACCTGCTGACAAAGGAGGAGGCATAGCAGTATTGTTAAAAGAACACTACCAAGAAATGATGGATCAGCTTTTGACGGATGAAAACACTTATTGCAAATTATTAAGCAACCTATTGTACAAATATAAGAAATAAGGATCCTCCCTGTAAGGGGCGTGGTTGTGGTCATGGCGCCGTGAGACCGCTCGTAGCGAGGCGCTGGTGAGTCATCGCTCCGAGGAAGTGTGTGTTCCCCGCGAGACACGGCGAGACTCTGCTGACGTTCATCCCGGAGGAGCAAGGGGAGAGAGCGGGAGCTCAGCAGACGATTGGAGACCGGGCAGCGGACCGCGTTCAGCATTGTAGACCGGGAGCTATATTGCTCTATCTTAGAAACACGGTGGCGATCCGAGCCCTGGAGGTCCCAATACACTGATGACTGGAGGAGGAGCGTTTGAAATTAACTTGGCCAGATATAGTCGGAGCTTCGGAACTTTGAGTCAATACATCTGAAATTTAAAATAATACCCCGCTAAGAGTGGGGAGCCGACCCCAGAGAATATTGCTGCATTTATATATCGCCAGGATAAAAAGCTATATTGCGGTCTATGAGTGGGGAAGGGGAGAGAACGGTTCCTATCACGCCGGTGAGGCATTCAGACATTTCACAGTATTTTATCCGAACTCCCCCCTCACAAGAAGAAAGTGTTTTTTATCTCAGAATGGCGCAGACACGTTCAGGGTCGGCTAACATAAATGCATCAAAGAAAGTTGGCAGTAATCAACGGGATGCAGTTGAAACTCTCATAGTGAGCCAATACCAGCAAGGGACAGACAAAAATACACAGAGTTTAAACTTGCTCCCTCCCCAGAGCTCCCAGACACAGTATAACTCAAACTCAGACATAAAGGATATGTTGGCGGTTATACCTACAAAACAGGACATGTCAGAAATGGCATCTTCAATTGTTACGGCACTGACACAAGAAATTAATTCTCTCAAAGGGCAGATGGATGTAATGTAAAAAAAAATAGAAACGGTGGAAGTAGAGTCAAATGCTTTGAGAATTAGAATGGATCATATGGAGGACACACATAAGATGTTTATTAGACAATTAGTAACTTTAAAACTCCAACAAGATGATGGGGAGAACCGAAGCAGAAGAAATAATATACGCCTTCGGGGGTTAACAGAGGCAATATAGGGCCCAGACATAAAACTTAAAGTAACGGCCATACTAAATATGCTTCTAGAAACTGCGCAAAATGAAGCAATAGAAATAGACCGAGTTCATCGGGTAAAAGCCCCCAGGAGTATGGGAACAGATTTCCCCCAGGATCCATTTTTTTAAAATCAAGGAAAGAATCATGAAGAATGCATGGAAAAGAGGCCCATTTGATTTTGAAGGCTCAACCATTCGGTTATTGCCGGACCTATCAAAACAGACACTCAGGATGAGAGCAATCCTGAAACCAGTATTGGAAGTTATACAGAATGTTGGGGCTAATTATTATTGGGGGCACCCCTTCCACTTGATAGTGGTCAAAAAAGACAGATCATATACCCTGAGGTGGCCGGATAAGCTACCAGGTCTTTTTACATTCCTTAAAGCCCCCCCTGTGTTGGTTCCAGATTGGTTAGGACTAAAGGGATATAGGGACTCCTTGGGGCATCATATGGCCGAGAAGGGCCGTAAGGAGGGAATGACCCTCGCAAGGGGAGAGGTCTGGCCTCGGGTTGTGGAAGAGGGGTACACACCCGGGGGGAGACACCTTCCAAAAGGGGGGCCCTGAATGAATAAATAAGAATGCTGTTTTTTCTTCTTTTGTCTCTTTATTTTTCTTTTACCTAAAGGGAATACTTAATATAGACTGGGGACCGGGGATAGCGCGGAGAGGCCATAAAGTGTAAACCTGCAAATGATCAATAAAAGGGGAGGAGGGATCACGTTTGGATAGATTAAATTACTGGAAATATAAGTAAATATCCCTGTGAAAGGGATCATAAGTAATGGGCCTAAAACTAATCCCCTAAATAAAATAAGTGCCTATCGTGCTTCCCCGCTCCCCATATTAAATGAAGTCGGAGCGGTGCCTCACCGGGCCCCAAGGGGCAATGCTTGAAGCAAGAAAGTTATTGCTTTATTTTTTCTTTTTTTTTCTTTTATCTTTCTTTCTTTGCATACTTAATAGTTGTCTCATGGAGCGACCTTCCCACACGCCCCTGAAATAGATAAGTGCGTAGTCGCACTTTGGTCAAGGTTTGACGATTAGGGAACAGAGGGGAACAACAGAGAGGATCAGGCGGGACACATCCCCCCCTAGAGAGCGACGAAGAAAGGGGGGAAGTGTTTCCCTGCCTTTTTTTTTTTTTTTTTAGTACCTCCCCCTCTTCTCCTTCCCCCCGACTCCATCCTCCCCCTACATTGAGGGGTTGGGAATAGTGTATCTCCAATCAAAGACTGAGTGGAGTAGGATAAAATGGCCAGGGCTGTCAGAACAGGTTTGAAGTTGTCCTCGCTAAATGTAAAGGGATTAGCCACCCCAGAAAAACGCATGAGGGTATTAAATTATATAAGAAAGGGCCACACACAGGTGGCTTTTTTTCAGGAAACATATTTTAAATTAGATAGTATACCCAAACTATACAATAGAAATTACCCATGGGCCTACCATGCCCCTTCACCAATCCCGAAATCAAAAGGGGTCAGTATGGTCATAGCGAAAGAAGTAGACTGGAAGCACCGAGAATCAAAGATAGATCCGCAAGGAAGATATCTTATGATTAAGGGCACAATAAGACAAAAGGTAATAACAATGGTCAACGTATATTTTCCAAATGTGAATCAATTAGCATTTCTACAGCAGCTGGTGCCGTTGATACTAGATTTTCGGGAAGGAATATTGATAATGGGAGGTGACTGGAATTATGTGGCCGAACCTTTATTAGACACATCACGAGGTTCCTCCCACTTGTCTTACGCAAAACTCAATGGCCTTAGAAAGGAACTTTCCCTCCTTGACCTTATTGATCCGTGGAGGATCATGCATGCAGGTGAAAAGGATTTTTCGTACTTCTCCGCATCTCATAACACATACTCAAGGCTGGATAGATTTATGATCCCCCAGGTTGAACTGGGAAAGGTTAAAGTAACTACGATCGGAACACCCATTATGTCAGACCATGCCCCAGTACATATTGTTATGGACCTAGACTCTGTACCACCAAAACCACCTACTTGGAGACTGAATGAAGCCTTATTACAGTCTCCAGAACTGAGAACAGAAATAGAATTAGCCTTAACAAATTACTTCAAAGAAAATAACGGATCGCAGACCTCACCTTCTATAGTGTGGGAAGCACATAAATGCATCATTAGGGGGACATTGATGATGCTGGGCTCCCGTCGTAAAAAAGAATATGAGAGAAAAGTGACAGAATTGACGATACAGATAGGAAAACTGAGCGCCATACACAAAAAATCACTAGCGCAGGCACATTTACAGTCTCTTATCAAGACTAGAGAAGAACTGAATATACTTCTATATCAAAAAACAATAAAAAGTTTAACATTCATGAGGAGGCAAATATATGAATTTTCCAATAAACCAGGGGCCATGTTGGCCAGGGCGCTACGGGGACCACAGAAAAAAACAATAATTGCCCAGATACAATCAAAGAAGGGCGAGAAAGTTGTAGAGACAGAGGAAATAGTGAAGGAATTTAGTAGTTTTTATCAATCCCTCTATAACATAAATACAGGGGGAGAAGTAGACAATGAGGATAGTGGGTTAGTTTCAAAAGCGCGGGAATACGTGGAAAGGTCTGGGATGCCCTCCTTGAAGAAAGAACAGGTAGAGGCAATGGAAGGGGACATTCTAGAGGAGGAATTAGAATATGCTATTAATCAAAACAAACCTCATAAGGCCCCGGGCCCTGATGGCCTAACCTTGCCGTATTACAAACAACTTTGGTCACAGTTAAAAGTCCCTCTATTAGCTCATTTTAATAATATTGCTAAAGGAAGCCAGGTACCCATAGACAGCCTACGGGCCTATATTTCACTAATACATAAAGAGGGTAAGGACCCCTCTTTGTGTGGTAATTACCGCCCTATAGCATTATTGAACTTGGACGCGAAATTATTCGCTAAAATTATTGCAAATAGAATTATAACATATATCCCGCAACTGATACAATTGGATCAGGTGGGATTTATTCCTTCAAGAGAAGCAAGGGACAACACAACCAGAGTAATTGACCTCATATCCTATGCTCAGTACTCACAAAAACCTCTGATGCTTCTCTCTGTAGATGCAGAGAAGGCCCTTGACAGGGTGGCCTGGGGTTTCATCGAGGCCACCCTGTCACATATTGGACTGGGGGATTGGATGAAAACGAGCATTTTGGCATTATATACGAGTCCTACAGCGGCAGTTAACGTAAATGGGTGGAGATCAGATTTTTTTAAAATCAAAAACGGCACACGCCAGGGATGCCCGTTATCCCCATTAATTTTTATTTTGACACTAGAACCTTTATTATGTACCATCCGGAAAGATCCAGAGATTAAGGGCTTACACATGGGGGGAGCACACCATAAATTAGCCGCCTATGCCGACGATCTAATTTTCTTCACAACACAACCGACACAAGAGTTGCCTTTAATTTTAGGGGCAGTTCAGGAATATGGGAAGCTTTCTCATTTTAAAGTAAACCTAGCAAAATCTGTGGCATTGAACATTACAATCTCAGTTGTTGAGTGGAGGGAAATACAGTCTTTTTTTTCCTTTCAATGGACAACAAAGGCACTTAAATACTTAGGAATACATATCACACCCCGAACAGAAGATTTGTATGAGGCGAATTTTCCCCCTTTTATAAGAACGCTCAAGAAAGATATTGCGAGATGGCAAACCCTGGCCTTGACATGGTTTGGAAGAAGTAGCTCCTGGAAGATGAATGTACTTCCACAAGTACTATATCTACTACAGGCTCTACCAATAGAAATACCAGAATATTTTTTTATGCAAATGAAAACTTTGTTGAGAACATTTGTGTGGGCCAATAAAGCTCCAAGAATAGGAATAAATATTCTTACCCGGCCCAAATGCCAAGGGGGGATAGGATTGCCAGATCTGAAGCGTTATAATAGGGCAATACATCTTACTCGGGTATTAGATTGGCATTGCAATGCGAAATTTAAACAATGGGTGAGTATGGAAAATGTACTGACAGAATGTCCAGTCCCCATGGCCCCCTGGGTGCCGATATCCCTTGACGATCCTATATACTCGCATCCGACGATAGGAACTACAATGAAGGTATGTAGAAGTATACAAAAAAAAATACTTATTGCCCCCCCCCAATTTCTCTTATGCTACCATTAGCGGGAAATATGGACTTCTTGCCGGGTAAGGGAAAAATAAGAAACCTCGCGCGGGGAGGAAAAATACGTTTGGTAGACATATGGACGCAGGAGAACCCCCCTACTGTGAGAGAGATCATGACATGGTCAGAGGAAACCTTGGACGTTTTTTCTGCATTACAAATCAGACATTACTTAGTAGACCTACAGAAACAGGGATATGCCCCTCGGCCTCTGACACCTTTTGAAACTCTATGTAGAGGAGGAAATACAATCCCACACGCCCTATCGTTCTTTTACTCCCTTTTATCTAAGGAACAAGAGGATCAAACACTGACCTTTATGGATAAATGGGAACGGGAATTAGGATTTAATTTTAATCCACAACAAACAAAAAAAATTTTAGCACTCGCACATAAGGCTTCAATAGCTAACAAATATCAGGAGATTAGCTACAAAATTATGGTGAGGTGGTACAGAGTCCCAGCAATATTACATAAGATGGATAAAAAAAAAAAACCCTGACAATTGTTGGAGATGTGGAGAAGAGGGCGGATCAATGTTTCACATTTTCTGGTCCTGTTCCCGGATTAAGGGTTACTGGTCAGAGATTGCGAATGTGATTAAAAACCTCACTGCAACAGAGGTGGAAGGAGATCCGGCTCTATGTCTCTTACATTTGACAAAGTTATCAATTAGGAAATACAGGAACTCCCTCCTGATTCATTTGCTAAATGCGGCCAAGGCGTGTATCCCTGGGGTATGGAGACAAACCATACCTCCATCGGCACAAACATGGATCTCTAAGGTAAACGAAATATATAGGATGGAGACTTTGATAGCAGCACGCAGTGGTAGGGAGGAAAAAACCCGTGCCTGCTGGCAACCCTGGACCATATATACATCTTCGGAAGAGTATTTGAAGACACAGGCGGAAGGAGAACAGGGAGGAGAAGGGGGTTAGGAGGGGGGGACCCCTTTTCCCCTTTTTTTTTTTTTTACGCTTAGATAGGAGGGGATGTGTCAAGCCGGGAATTAGATATGGTGGATAGGAGATTCAAATGGCACTAGGTCCTAAGGATTTATAGGGTTTTTTTTTTTTTTTTTTTCTCTCTCCTCTCTTATTCCTATCGAGTACTGCGGGGTAATGATAAAACCGCAGGGAAGATAGGAATGGGAGGGATTCACGTGTTGAATATGTATAACACAACTGCACAACCGTGTAGTTTTATGTTTTATATCCCTCTTAGGAGGGTCGATATATAGATGGATTGCACTGTTAATTATTGATGTGTTAGGGGGGAATGTCGGGAGATGTAGAGGATGGATTCACTGTTTGAGTATGTTTGACACAACTATGTAGTTTTATGATTCACATCCCTCCTAGGAGGGTGGATATAGGGTAGATTGCACAGGTAATCACCAAGTGTTGCGGGGGGGGGGGTGTTGTGGGGTGGGATTTGTCAAAACCACGCCTTTTTTTTTTTTTTTTGGACCTTAGAAGCTGAGGGGAATCTCCGTTAGGGATTTTATGTTGTATAGGATGGATACTTATGGCATAAGTTCTGTGAATATTATGAATGCTGTTTATGGTTATATGTAATTGTATTATGTGGAAAAAAAAACAATAAAAATGTTGAAATTAAAAAAAATATATATAAGAAATAACTAGAAACAGTGGTACAATTGGGAATTAAGAAAAACATCTTGAACAAAAAGGAAGCTAAATACCTCATTCCAGAGGCCCGCCGCACACCCATAATATATGCATTACCTAAACTACATAAGAATAAAGACAAACCACCACCTAGGCCTATTGTTAATGGTATATATTCTCTCATGGCCAGATTAGGCCAGTATGTTGATTTTTATTTACAACCATTGGTACAACAGACCAAATCCTACCTCAGACACTAAACATATTTTACAACTTCTAGAAGATCTGAAAAAAGAGTATGGTCCATTTATAATGGCAACCATAGATGTATCTTCACTATACACTATCATCAAACACCATCAAGCATGTGAAGCCACTAAATGGACCTTGAGACATCTATCTACCCTTCCATGCAAACAGCGCAAGTATCTTGTTAAGTGTCTAGACTTCTGCTTAAAAAATAGTTATTTCTGGTACAACAACGTCTATTACCTACAGAAAACCGAAGTAGCCATGGGGGCAAAATTTGCACCTAGCATCGCAAACCTTTTTATGTCCCAATGGGAAGAAGACAACATATATCAGAATCGACCAAAGGAACTCATACTCTATAAAAGGTATATAGACGATATTATTATCCTGTAGAAAGGAGATAAAACTAAATTAGTGGATTTCATTAACACCCTCAACCAGAACAACAGGAATATAACACTCACAAGTGACATCAATGAGAAAACAATTACCTTTTTAGACCTGGAGATTCTACAAAACAACAATACATTGACTACAAAGACACATTTCAAAAGTGTAGACTGTAATAGTTATATTCCGACTACCAGCTGTCACCATAAAAATTGGATATTCAATATCCCTAAAGGACAATTTATAAGATTAAGGCGCAATTTATAAGATTATCACCAATTACCAAGAACAAGCAATGAGTATGGGTCATAGATTTATTGACAAAGGCTATGACAAACTACACATAGAAAGCATCATCAGAGAAATACAGACACTAGGAAGAGATACCTTGATGAAAAGCAAAATCAACAATAATATCCAAATGGAACAGGTACCACTAATTCTGGATTACAATGCACAATACAAAAAAATAGAAAGAATTGTCTGGAAACACTGGCATATTTTACAAGCGGATGTACATTTTAGAAATATACTTCCTGACCAACCAAAGTTTGTTTATAAAAAAGCTTCCACTATCAGAGATTCAAGTAGTGAAAAGTATAGTAGATCCTCTTAAAAAAACTTTCAAATTTTTCACGGAAAAAAGGATTTTACCCGTGCAAAAGATGCTAAGCCTGCACTAAAACCAAACAGCCCACAAGTAAAAAAAATGATTTTACTGCTAATAGCAATGCCAAAACTTTTAAAATGAACAAATTTATTAGTTGTAACACGGAAGAAGCGGTATATGTTCTGGAATGTAGCTGCGGCCCCCAGTACGTAGGCAGCACGAAAAGATTGCTGAGAATACGCTTAAAAGAACATGTGCAAAATATATGTAAAGGTTTTGACAAACATAGCGTATCAAAACATTTTGATCTGGTACACAACAGAGATCCCGCACACCTAAAATTTTGGGGGCATAGTGCCCTATAAGAAACATTGGAGAGGTGACCACAAAATCAGAAATCTGAGCCAACAAGAATCAAAATGGATTTTTTTTAATAAACACTTTTCATCCGTCGGCTTAAACATAGAGTTTGATCTCAATTGTTTTCTCAACAACTTTTAATATTTTTAATATTTCATATACTCCCTAATCACCACCCTACTTTAGGGCCCCCCTTGATTCTGAGGTTTCTTCTCCACACACTTAAACATCCCTTCCATCTTGTCGCAGTCCCCTCCGCTATATCCATGATATAATGAGTATTTTTGCATGTACAATTTTTTTCTCACACTCCATTCCAAATATATATAGATCCTTGTACCAAAAGAGTTGTTCCCCCTCTTGCCTCACACAGACACTCAAATTCCCCCTATCTTGTCCATTAATCAGCAAGTTTAATATCCACAGCCCAGGGTTACCTGGATTTCAGACAGGAATATCTATCACCATAATAATTTTTTATTCACATCAGTTTTTTACATCACCTTCCAAAATACCTTACTGTTGGTATACCATATGCTCCATTTTTCCTTTATTACTTTTATCCCATCATGATTTTATTTTAGATATTTTTTTACCTTTGTTATACATGTTACCCATGTATTTTTTAATTAAATGTGATTTTTCCTGTGCTATTTTAAATTGTATCCCAATTGTTTTGAGTTTCCATCATGATTTTATATTTATTGCTCTGATATAGTCATATTCTATGCACACTTATATTGTCATATGGTCTGTGCGTCTTTTCCATATATGTACACAGGCTCCCATCCATTGCCTATATCTGTCTATATAAGGTGGCATTTGTCCCCTTCCTACTGTTTGCCCATATTTCATGCACTGTTTTTCACCGCATCATTTAGTGAAGCAGAAGTAAATAACAGGCAATATAAGGGTTTATTAGCGGTTTCCCTTATACTTCATCATATTCCATCTATCCCTTTATCTTACAGGGCATTACAGGGCATTTTGACACCATGATATTACCGTATGTTTTTATATGCATTTGATTTGCTGTAGACAGACATACAGCCATTATGCCCCATCATACATTATTTGCAGACACTCATTCTCAGTCTGCTACAATAACATGGTGGCAGTTTTTATTTTTATTTTCCAAAACATTTTATTGAAATTATGCAATGTACATAATAATCAAAACTGGTGGAAAGACCGTAATATGTATGAACCAGAGCTATAACAGACATCTCAAACAAATGCAGTAAACAGAACAGTATGAGACAATGTAACTGTATACCTTAGGGAAGGGTAAGGCACTATGGAGACTCTAACTTGAAGTTTAGCATTATCATAGGATCATATAGTAGAAATTATCCGTGCAGCTAAAGAGAACTGGGGTACAGGAGCAGGATTCGTGTTGCGGCGAGGCCCCCTGAAGACCGACACCCCCTGTGGGGAACTTGCTGTGTCGGGGGACAGGGAGCACACACCCTATATTCAAGCGAATCCCAGTCATGAGTAGTGCGAAGTATGGATACGTGGCGAGGCAGACCATGGAAGGTAGTGATCTTTGGATGACAGTTGGGGGGTCAGGAGGGGGGTGAGGCATGAGGGGGGGTAGCAAAAGGGGGAAAGGTGGGGGAGGGAAGGAGGGGGAGAGGGAAGGAAGAGGGAAGAGTGGGAAGGGAAAGGGGAAGACATAAGGAGGTAAGGGAGGGGAGGGGGGATAGGGAGCGGTTCCCTAAGCTTTGGATAGATGGAGTATACCCACCTGTGGTGACGTATATTCGGTTGGGGAAATTCGTGGTTAAGTGCTCAGTGTTTGAAAGTTGGGCAGAGACTGGAAATGTATCCAGGGTGCCCAAGTCATGTAGTGTTTGTGGTTGGAGTCCTTGGCCTGAGCAATTAGGTCTTCCATCTCAGCAACCCGTTGTACCCTCCGGAACCATTCCGCTATATTAGGGGGGGAGGTGGACAACCAGTGGCATGGGATGCACATTTTGGTCGCGTTAATAAGGTGCAAGGTGAGAGATTTTTTATAGTTGGTGAAGGACAGTGATGTGTGGTGCAGGATATATTGCGCTGGGGTAAAATCTGGTGTGAAGGTGGTAATACGGGGGATTAGGGAATGGACCTCTCACCAGAATGGTTGTATGATGGGGCAATCCCACCAGATATGAAGCAAGGACCCCTTGTGCTGAGAACATCTCCAGCATGTGGGAGAGTTAGTTGCTTAGAATTTATGCAATATTTCGGGAGTCCTGTACCATTTGGAGTACAATTGGAAGCCTGTTTCTTGCACAAGCACATTCAAGGATCCCTTATGGATATGATGGTAAATGTTAGACCAATCATCCCCCGAGAGGTGCAAGCCCAACTCCCCCTCCCATCTTGACCTTAGGGGGAGCGGGAGGTTGAGGTTCAGGTTCGGGGTCCCCTGATGTGACTGCCGCATATGAGCGGGTGGATGGAGAGAGATTAGTGGCGGGTGGCGATGTGTGGCCTGTCGGCGCCATATTGGACGCCTGGGTCCGGAAGAGCAACCGGATGCTGGGGCTGATTTTCGAGCCCGTGTCCCACAGGGACCGAGAGTGGGTGGCAGAGGAGGATTGTGCCGATGATGCCATCCTTACCGGGCTTGTGCGGCGGTGGAAGTCTCCTCGGTCAGCAGGTAAGCGGCTCGTGGCGGCGGGAGCTCCTCTCCTAAGTGGCCATCTTCCAGCGCGTCCGGACAACGCCCCTGGTGGCAGTATATATTTACACCTATTACGGACCATGTTCCCCTCTATTTACACCGGTTATGTCCCCCTATTTTTACATAGAGGTGTACCGCATATGTATATTCATATGAATATCATCTCCAGTTAGAAATACAGCCATTTTCTTTGGAATACTTTTTTAATATACACCGTTTGCTACCCAGCTTCGATAGTATGGCGGTGGTAAGCACCCGCACTCGGTCCTCTAGTGCTGCCCCCACCAGTTAAAAGCGTCTCTTTGCACTCTCTCCGATATCCCGGAAGAAGTCACAAAGTCACGTGATGCAACGCGTAGGACACGGAGACCCAGAAGTGACGTATTAGGGAGAGACGCACGATACACACACTGCTGCTGACTGCTATCTATATATGTGAGTTACTAGTACTACTATTTTATTGTAATAAAAGTTTTGAAAATACTACACCATGAGGAGCTGTATGTTTGTACCCCACTTTTGAGATTATGGCCTGGAGTAGCGGAGACCCCCACAGAGCCCCCACGCGTAGGATTACAGGAGAACCCCACTCACAGGACACCAAGAGAGATCCCCCCCCCCCACCAGAAGACAGATCACTACCAGGAGCCAGGAGAGGGACCCATCCCTGGAACCCTGCAGCCATTACCTTTTCCAAAGGCTTTATACAAGAAAGTGACAGGTGAGAAGCCAACCACACAGTTAGGGGGCCCCCCACTGTCCATCACCTGCACTTTCTTTTGGAAATTCCCGGTAATACTTATCTGCATGAATTCCCTGGATTAATTATCATCACCAGCACCTAACACATGGTTTGGCACAAAGTAGTACCACTACAAAGACCACAATAGAAGAGACATTGTTTGTGTTTTCTCCATCCCCAAGATTTCTTTACTATGCACTTTATCTGAATAATTGAACACCCACCATTTTTTGCTTTATTGGATCAAGGCGTTTTTTGCGATTAATTATCTGTAATTATGTGTTTACTTTTTTAGCCAAGATCTTAGTTCCTTTTTTGGGTATATTTGGAAGTACCAGCACTCCCACCTGCACATGTATTTCACCAGCACCTACATTTAAGATTTATATAAAGAATTTTATCAATATATATGTTTAATTTTATTATGTATTAATTTCATCCCTTGGCACCAGGCACTTTGGCTATTATAGTACTTAGTCACTTTTATATCTATTTTTGCACCACCCTCAAGCACTTTATTAGTGTATTCTATTTATTCGTTGCCTACATTCCTTTTGTGTATATCTTAATTATTTATAAGACACAAAAAGTAGAAAAGATGGGGTTTTACGGGCTATTGGGAGGAGAAGGATCAACACCAACACCAAATAAACTAAAATAATGTTTATTAATACATGTTAAAACAAGGCATAGGAATGGTTACCCATGTCTAACATAATTAAAATATTGACAAACATATAGAATCGCATTATAGAAATACTTCCCAACAAGGGAGTGCTGATAACTGGTATCAGGAGATGACGTTAGGGTCTCAGATGGAGCACGGTCTAGGGGTCCCCAGCAAGCCGACGCGTTTCGCACAAGGCTTCCTCAGGGCCAGAGAGACCAGAACAGACCAATATTTCTACAAATTATATATAATAATTAGTGTACAAGAAATAGCAAGAGTATTAGGTATATGTATATACAAATCGCAAAATACCAAGTATTTTGAAACTATGATTAGACATCAACAGCTTTATACTGACCCGATGTGACTCATGTACTGGCAGGCAAAATAAAATGCAAGGAAGATGATAGAAAATATTCCAAAATCAAAATTTTTAAGATGTGTAGATGCCCAAAAATGGCAGCAATGGTTCTGAAGCTTCAGTAGATGAGCATATACAGTGCCTTGCAAAAGTATTCGGCCCCCTTGAACTTTGCGACCTTTTGCCACATTCCAGGCTTCAAACATAAAGATATAAAACTGTAATTTTTTGTGAAGAATCAACAAGTGAGACACAATCATGAAGTGGAATGAAATTTATTGGATATTTCAAACTTTTTTAACAAATAAAAAACTGAAAAATTGGGCGTGCAAAATTATTCAGCCCCTTTACTTTTAGTGCAGCAAACTCTCTCCAGAAGTTCAGTGAGGATCTCTGAATGATCCAAAGTTGACCTAAATGACTAATGATGATAAATAGAATCCACCTGTGTGTAATCAAGTCTCCGTATAAATGCACCTGCACTGTGATAGTCTCAGAGGTCCGTTTAAAGTGCAGAGAGCATCATGAAGAACAAGGAACACACCAGGCAGGTCCGAGATACTGTTGTGGAGAAGTTTAAAGCCGGATTTGGATACAAAAAGATTTCCCAAGCTTTAAACATCCCAAGGAGCACTGTGCAAGCGATAATATTGAAATGGAAGGAGTATCAGACCACTGCAAATCTACGAAGACCTGGCCGTCCCTCTAAACTTTCAGCTCATACAAGGAGAAGACTGATCAGAGATGCAGCCAAGAGGCCCATGATCACTCTGGATGAACGGCAGAGATCTACAGCTGAGATGGGAAACTCTTTCCATAGGACAACAATCAGTCGTATACTGCACAATTCTGGCCTTTATGGAAGAGTGGCAAGAAGAAAGCCATTTCTTAAAGATATCCATAAAAAGTGTCATTTAAAGTTTGCCACAAGCCACCTGGGAGAAACACCAAACATGTGGAAGAAGGTGCTCTGGTCAGATGAAACCAAAATCAAAGTTTTTGGCAACAATGCAAAACGTTATGTTTGGCATTAAAGCAACACAGCTCATCACCCTGAACACACCATCCCCACTGTCAAACATGGTGGTGGCAGCATCATGGTTTGGGCCTGCTTTTCTTCAGCAGGGACAGGGAAGATGGTTAAAATTGATGGGAAGATGGATGGAGCCAAATACAGGACCATTCTGGAAGAAAACCTGATGGAGTCTGCAAAAGACCTGAGACTGGGATGGAGATTTGTCTTCCAACAAGACAATGATCCAAAACATAAAGCAAAATCTACAATGGAATGGTTCACAAATAAACATATCCAGGTGTTATAATGGCCAAGTCAAAGTCCAGACCTGAATCCAATCGAGATTCTGTGGAAAGAACTGAAAACTGCTGTTCACAAACGCTCTCCATCCAACCTCACTGAGCTCAAGCTGTTTTGCAAGGAGGAATGGGCAAAAATTTCAGTCTCTCGATGTGCAAAACTGATAGAGATATACCCCAAGCGACTTACAGCTGTAATTGCAGCAAAAGGTGGCGCTACAAAGTATTAACTTAAGGGGGCTGAATAATTTTGCACGCTCAATTTTTCAGTTTTTTATTTGTTAAAAAAGTTTGAAATATCCAACAAATTTTGTTCCACTTCATGACTGTGTCCCACTTGTTGTTGATTCTTCACAAAAAATTACAGTTTTATATCTTTATGTTTGAAGCCTGAAATGTGGCAAAATGTCGCAAAGTTCAAGGGGGCCGAATACTTTTGCAAGGCACTGTATGTGCATATATCCATATCCAGTTTCAAGGCCTAAATGGCTACTGTAAGTAGATATATAGAAGCAAGAAACTACAAACGCATCCACACATATAGTGTATCTACCATCCATATATATATATATTTAGACCGCAGAGAGCCCACCTTCATATACTGTACTGATAACATGAGGCCAAAATATGTGGGAACATCCCAGCAACAAGTTGTGTCACAATATCCTGTGTACTAGATGCTATAATTACAAAGAAAAAAACAGAGGAAAAAACCTCAGTCAATTACGGATATGGGTAGCAACCACACATCTTAATTATTTATACTTGATGCAGTCTACATGTGATTCATCTACATATTGCTTCTTTATCTTTATCTATATTGCATACTTTTGACCTATAAAGATATCCATACACCATTTATTACGCAGGAGGTAGCGCAGCACTACCCTACACCACTGAATGGAGATGTCAGCTAAGTTGGGAGGAATGGGCCTCAAACCAGATGGTAGAGAAACTAAAGTATCCAAGACCAGTGCTATTAGGCTTGCTAAAACTGTAACCCAAGAATGAGTAAAGATACAATCATTTATGCTTATAAAAAATTAAAACATGCAATATGTACAAAAATGCAAGAAGTCTTAATAATACATTTGAAAAACTAGAACTTTGATACTTTATGAGGTTGACTTTGTGGGAATATCAGACACCTGGTTTGACAGCTCACATGAATGGCTCATGACTATCCAAGGGTACACGCTGTTTCAGAGGGACAGGTTAAGTAGAAGAGGGAGAGAGGTGTGGCTGTATGTCAAGATTGATTTGATAGTTCAGTTGATCATGTCATCTTTTATATTCCATTCCAAGGTGGAGTCTATTTGGCTGGAGCTTCAAACAGATGAAACAAATGGTAAACTATGGGGGAGGCTGAGAGCAAACAAAGGTACTTTTTTAAGTTACAGCGTAACTCCACTTTTGTTCAAAAATAAAATTCCCCTTTGGGTGATCTCTGTACATTACAAGGATTTTAACAAACTTTGTTGCAGATTCCTACCTTTTGATTTTCTGAAGAAATCATTGTTTGTTCCTCTGTGCTGAGTGGGTCTAATGGGAGTGGTTTCATAATAATATATCAGCTGTGCAGCTGCAGGATTCTAATGAGGAAAGCTGCTGTGTCTGCATCCCTTTATATGTATTTCAATTGGCAGTATCTCGCCAAAAATGACATTTTTGTTGCAGGGGGTGCCAGAAATCTGACTTGTATCTTATGCAGACTTTTGGGAAAATTGGTGAGCCAATCACACAAGCAGGAAATTATGTGTGGTCAGTACACATTCTGCATACAGAACAGCTCCAGGTAGCCATATTGCATTGCATTTCCAAAAAAATTACAGTGTCTGCAGATTGAAAAGGAAAGGTAATTTTTATTAACATTCAATTACAATATGATTTGTGTCACAATTGTATACGCTATATTGTTTTTTTCATTATTTGCTATTTTTTTCCCCATGAAAGTTGAGTTACCGTTTAACCACTTGCAGACCGCCCACAGTATATTTACTGTGGCAGTCAGCCTCTCCTGGGCAAACTGACGTAATACTACGTCGCTCGCCCAGGAGCCTGTAGGGGGCGAGCGAGCACTCGCCGCTGGAGGTGCACTCCCGTCCCCGCTCGTTCATGACCACTCCGATGTCTGCTGGCCACTCGTGATCTCCCGCTGGAGAGGGAGAAAGGCAGGCAGCTATCATTCTCCCTGGTGTAACAGCAGAGACTATACAATCCTGCTATGTAGGATCGTATGTCTCTGTGGTTACATCACAAGCTACTCCCCTTGACAGTTAGAATCACGCCCCTAGGGACACACTTAACCTCTTGATAACTAATAAAGTTAACCCCTTCCCTGCCAGGGCCATTTTTACAGTAACAGTGCATATGTATATAGCACTGATTACTGTAGTAATGTCACTGGTACCCCCAAAAGTGTCAAAAATGTTAGTCAGTCCCGCAAAAAAAAACACAGATCGTCGCCATTACTAGTTAGAAAAAAAAAAAAACAATAAAAATGACATAAATCTTTCCCTTAGTTAGTAAATGCAATAACATTTGCACAAACCAATCAAAATAAGCTTATTGTGATTTTTTTTATCAAAAATATGTAGCAGAAAACAAATTAGCCTAAAATGTTAAAAAATTTTGATTTTTACATTTTTTTTGGAGGGAATTTCATATAAAAAAATGTGAAAAATATTGTTATTTTTTCAAAATCGACGCTCTTTTTTTGTTTATAGCGAAAAAAATAAAAAATAAATAGCACAGGTGATCAAATACCACCAAAAGAAAGCTCTGTTTGTGGGAAAAAAAGGACGTCACTTTCATTTGGGTACAGCATCGCACGACCGTGCAATTGTCCATTAAAGTCACGCAGTGCCGAATCGCAAAATAGGCCCTGGTCTTTGAGCAGCCGAATCCTCAAGGGCTTAAGTGGTTAAGAATACATAAATATAATGTGTACTTTAAATGCATTTGCTCTAGATCTGAGGGGAAGCTCTGAAATAAGGAGAAGCTCTGATGGTTTCTATCATTCAATTATGTACAAAATAAAAATGCTGTTTTTTTTTTTTATTTTCCTTGCATGTGATTAAGTATTCTTTTCAAAGTAAAGTTTTGCCTCATTTACTAAGCTCTGGAGCAAGTGTACTTGCAGTGCACAAACTATTTGCCTTTAGTAAATCAACCCCATTGCATCTGTGAATGAGCAGAAAAAAGATGGTGAGAAGTTGAATGCACGATATGCAGCTGTATTAAAATGTGTTACACTTATACAGAAATTATATTTCGGCCAAAATTATGATGGAAAACTTGCCTGAGCCACTGCAATCAAAATTCACCCCTATAGACTTCAGTGTGATTTACTGATAAGTTTGGGTGTGTTGAATTTAAAGCAGGATTCAATTAATTAAACCCAAATACTCCTAGTAACACATTGGGGGGGGGGGGGGGGGGATATAATGTATACATTTGCCTGTCTTGATCTTTTTCAGCTATTATACAAACATCTGGATGATTATGGGAAATCAAGAGGATTGCTTAGGACAGAGATCAGTGAGTAATACATAATCTGTAATCCTACATATACAAGTTACGTATATATCTAATTGCTTTCCCTTTGCTGTGCAGCTACCTTTTCATCATTTATATCATGTTCTACTTAATTACTTTTTCCAGCATTGCTTGTTTGGCTTCAGCCTAATATCATATCTGCTATACATATCACCTCCTAGTTCTGTTTCTACTGCCAGGGTCTTAGAGTGAAACATCCCCTGGGCACTTTTTAGCCTGTTTGCTTAACTAAAAGAGTGTCTATATAAATGCAAATAACCCTTATTATGATCCAATAATAACAACATCATGAAAAAACAAAAGTCGTTTAGGAAACTGTATTCCCACAACTACCTGTGCATGAGTGAAGGAATTGCAGCAGATATTTTCATTATCGGATAATTGATTTTTGCCTTTATTTGCATGAACTGTGTTAATTATTTTTGCAGTGTTTTGTGCACCCAGTCTATGATAGTTACTGCTGAATATTGTACCTTGTTGCAGTCAACTAATAATAATACATTTTACCACCAATAATAACAGTGCATTTTTGCCCTTTTCATCTTAAGTCTAAACTGTACACCAATTGCTGTAATAAACTTAAATGAAAATATAATTGGCACTCATGTAGAGCTACAAAGGATATATCTGATATGATGTGATTGGTATGACTGGAATAGCACAAACAAAATATACATAAACTGTAATCATAAAACAGCAGGTTAACACATGCAGGAAAACCTAGCATACATAAATCACCATCATTAATGTTGCAGGGCCACCTGTGGTTAAGTAGAATTAGTAGGCTACTAATGTACCTTTTGGCACTTTGATTAAAACATATTATTATATTTTTCTAGCAATTCTTTAGGAGTAATGGATCAGGTGTAAGGGTGAAGTGCCATGTGTTTTTTTTTTACACCAAGCATGTAGTAAAAGCAATAGAGTAAATTGGACAATAACGGTAGTCCTCTGTTTTAACAAGGGAACATGACAACAAGAAATTGGCACATTTTCATTTCTCTATTAATGATTTATGGACTGTTAGTTTGCAAAACTACTAAAGCGATTTTCCAGCATAAATGTTGTGGTTCCTCATCTCACAAATATGAATTCAATTTTTTAAAGACACTATTTAAGCTATTTGACAGTAAGTAAAACATTGTAACATTTTACTTTCATAATTTTAGCAGAAAGGCCATCCTCTATTTTCCCCAGCCAGTTGACAATGACAGTACAAGTTAAAGAGAGGGTACATTGAAGAGGGGTGGGTTATGGGTAGGGATAGCCTGTGCATATATAATGCTGCTGCATTTTACATTTCATTTATGTGGATTGTGCTTACAAAGTTTTTTTAACCTGTATGCTATATGGCAGTGCGGGTTCATGCGATTGGGTAAGCGCATAAATAAATCAATTGAAAAAAAGAAGAGGTTTGGGACTTTAAATGAAGGACATGTGATGTTGGCAGGGAATAATAAAATGGCATTTATTGATACATACAGATATAAACACATACAATTAGACATAGTTATGTTCATCAATTGGTACACAAGTATAAAAATTATGTAAACTGTATGTTATTCCCCAAATACAATTGCATAATAATCAACACGGCTGATTCCAAAGAGTATACATATTTGTGTTAGAAAACTGTAGTCTATAGTAAACATCATAGCCTCAACGCATTTCGTGGACCCAAGCCGCCACTTCATCAGGAGTAGATGTATATAAAAAAAAATCTATAGAAAAAAGGAAGATAAGGAATATGAGCATAATGAGGATGATTGCAATTGAGAGGGGAGGGAGGAAAAAGGGGGAAAGATAAGCCCCAAAAAATTCCAACCTTGCATAGCAGCACTCATATTACGGCATTGAATTTGGAGAGCCACAAATGCCTCCCACGAAACGCGTTGAGGCTATGATGTTTACTATAGACTACAGTTTTCTAACACAAATATGTATACTCTTTGGAATCAGCCGTGTTGATTATTATGCAATTGTATTTGGGGAATAACATACACTTTCCATAATTTTTAGACTTGTGTACCAATTGATGAACATAACTATGTCTAATTGTATGTGTTTATATCTGTATGTATCAATAAATGCCATTTTATTATTCCCTGCCAACATCACATGTCCTTCATTTAAAGTCCCAAACCTCTTCTTTTTTTCAATTGATTGAATAGGGATGGAGATGCATGGCAAATCCCACCATGCGTCTCATTTAAAGTCCCAAACCCTCCCCCCCTTTTTTCTGCGCAAGCAATAGGGATGGAGGGACATGTTGTTGGCTGGCAGGGATATATATATATATTTCAAATTTGATTTTGACCGCATTGGATGACACATTCCTTTTCTGCGGGCTCAAACTCAACCCCCATGTAATTTTTGGGGACATACCTGGTATGTGGCAATACAACGACATTTGTACACTTAATAATATTGAATATATCTTCTTTTTTAACAATTTTTTGCAGCGCTTCCCATTTTCTTATGGGGCACATTGGCTTGTCTTTTTGGGGATCTGCTCTGTGTCTCCCGGGAGCTGCGATGCGTGCCGCCTGTCCCCCCGCTCCTCCTATAGGGCGACCGGGTGGGTGGTTCGCCACGCATCGGCGCCACGCTTCCCGCCGACGCGTGACGTCATTTTTGGCGACAACGCGCCGGCGGCTTGTTTTTCCATCTGCAGTGTATAACAGACGACTCATGGAATGGTCACACTCCAGTGTTCTCCGTCTCCTTGATACCGTCTTCCACACACTGCCGTGACGCTGGGCTTACAGTGCAGGGCAAACTTCTGATGAACACGGGGCACCACTTGTTAGAGTCTGGAACACCACGCATGGTATTACTTTTCATTTTCTTATCACTCAACCGGCAATTTCTCTGCCTTTTTCCTTTTCCCTATGCTATGGTTCTCATTTCACCTTGGTGTACTGGATCCCTTATGGGGTACTTTTTGCACCACATTCCCCTGTGGTGGTCTTGGCTTCATCTATCTCACTCTTCCACCTCATCTTAGCTAATTCTTGTCACATCCACTTTTTGTTATTCATTTTTTGCCTCCACTTCACACTTGCATCTGGGTTTGCACTCATACGGTGGGTTCACGGTCCTTGTGTACTCCCGCTATCTCACCTTCACACATTCCTTCTATCACACCTTCTGAGGTAACACCCGGTTATATCTTTTCATCTGGTCACACCTTCTGGATATTTCTTTGGCAGCCTATATCCATATATACTTATTCAATATTATAAATTACATTCTCTCCAATTGATATATATTCACAATATATACATATATATATTCTCTACAGAAAGTTATACGGTTGCCATATCCATGGTTCTTCACCTCAATCACCTATGCCCACACTCACCATGTGTGCAGCGTGTTTCATCCAGATCACCCGCCTGTGTGCCCTCAGCTCCCGTGGGAGGCATTTGGGGCTCTCCAAATTCAATGCTATAATATGTGTGCTGCTATGCAAGGTTGGAATTTTTTGGGGCTTATCTTTCCCCCTTTTTCCTCCCTCCCCTCTCAATTGCAATCATCCTCATTATGCTCATATTCCTTATCTTCCTTTTTCTATAGATTTTTTTTTATATACATCTACTCCTGATGAAGTGGCGACTTGGGTCCACGAAACGCGTTGAGGCTATGATGTTTACTATAGACTACAGTTTTCTAACACAAATATGTATACTCTTTGGAATCAGCCGTGTTGATTATTATGCAATTGTATTTGGGGAATAACATACAGTTTACATAATTTTTATACTTGTGTACCAATTGATGAA
Source organism: Pelophylax lessonae (assembly GCF_965119305.1). Classification (NCBI taxonomy): domain Eukaryota; kingdom Metazoa; phylum Chordata; class Amphibia; order Anura; family Ranidae; genus Pelophylax; species Pelophylax lessonae. The sequence continues at coordinate 247,314,013 of NC_138769.1, forward strand.
CATAACTATGTCTAATTGTATGTGTTTATATCTGTATGTATCAATAAATGCCATTTTATTATTCCCTGATAACATCACATGTCCTTCATTTAAAGTCCCAAACCTCGTCTTTTTTTCAATTGATTGAATAGGGATGGAGATGCATGGCAAATCCCACCATGCGTCTCATTTAAAGTCCCAAACCCTCCCCCCCTTTTTTCTGCGCAGCGCATAAATAAATTGCCTCATTGGGTGATGGGATCTGATTACTACTTCTATCACCTTCACTTGGTTCTACATTTGTATGTGGATCTAGATGGAGTTTGACACTTCTGTTTGGTGATTTGATTCATGGATGCATGTAAGTGCATGTCTGCCTTTAATTAAACTTCTTACACTATGTATTTTTTCTGGTTTCCTTACATGGATCTGGTGAATGAGGGACTTATTCCTCCTTTTTCCTTGATTGGGAACCCATAAGAACATCATCCAGTGATATCCGCTTCAGAGGGATTCAACACCTTACCTCACTAGCTCATCTGACTTGTTTGCCATATAGCATTGTAGGTCAATGCGATTCGGTAAGCGCATATATAGTCTACCTTATCTGGGGACGTTTTTTGGTCACTATTTTGACTTCTGTTGGACCTTTTCTTTCCATTCGTGAAGATTTCATGTGCTGAATCCACTTGACGTGTATGCTTCACGGCAATATATGTCCATGCGATTTGACAAGTACACATACACATCTTTTTTCCCTCTGTGGAAGGGATCCAACAGCTACCCTTACTACTTTTGGATTTTGTATTTGACATTTGGACTTAGAATTTTTCATTTTTGATTCATTGTATGGGACTTATTTGATATCTGTTTGATTTACATATATCACTATATTCAAAAGAAGTTTTTCGGGTTCAGTGCTTTATCCTGGATGCTGCCATCATCCCTCTATGACACGAGAAACAAAAAAGATTCCCCTAGGGGTGGGATTTTTGAGGCAGAAACCAGGACTTGAGTATTTCAAAATGACTTTTATTTTGCAAAGAGTGTTTGACAAAACATGTTGTGACAATAACAAAAAACAAAAAACACATGGAACAGTATAAAAAGAGAAGAAAACAAATATGGTCATAAATACGTCTTGACAGAGGGAAATTGTCTGATATGGCTGGAGAGGACCAGACGCGTTTCGGTTTTTCCTTTTTCAATAGTCCAGTGATGAGAGCCAAATCTCAGACTAGGAAATGCAAAGGATAATAATTAGCACTCCATATATGGCATTCGTCAAAGTACATTGTCTTGAAATAGTAATAGAAGAAATCACATGTTTACATATCAACGTTATCCATAGTATTTGCTGTATCAATGCATGAAGATAGAGAAATCAATGGAGTGAAAAAGTAATAAATGCATACCTAGATAAGCTGTTCTATGTAGGTAGATTATGACTGACCATGTGGAGAATTAAAATCCTATCAGGAGTGTGGGCACATTAGTGCCAAAGAGCCGCCATTTCAAATGTATTTGTTTGTAGATGTCGAAAGAACTTTCGTTTGCTGAGTGGGAGATACCAGGCACAATTGGGGGAGCAGACTAGGAACCCCTGCAACAAGATGGTCCCAAAATTCTCCGGCTCCCGATCACCACAAGGATCCCATACAAAGAGAGGTCCGTGATGTGGGATATCTATATAAAAAGGTTTTTGAAAAAATATAATAGAAGATTGCATTGGATAGGGCAGGTTTCTACTGAGATCCCGGTGGATTCATAATCTTAGAGCGACTATCCCTCCTGGATTAAACGAAAACATCAGCTTCAAACCTTTCCTTGAAGGTTTTAGTTCAGGAAGTTGGGAACAATAAACAAAAAGGCACTGTTTGCCACTTAAACAATTATAGAGTAATTTATTTTTTGCAAGATCTGCTGACATGTAACAGGGATAGGCCTGGTAGATATCAGGCCACCCCTTAACAATCCTTTTTGTCTGCCCTCTTTGCCTAACATCAGACTAATATCATGACGGTCTATTACATAGACCCTTACATCATGCTGATACAAATAATCATATTGCTGCTAATATACACTGTATGCTATTTAGGTTATTTATGGATTTTTGTGCCTGTTTTCTTTGCACATTTTCCATTCTATAGTGACTTTAACAGAATGGGCATCATATGATAACATCAAGGTTACTGGTATAATTTTCAATGCTAGTCGTCATAATATAAGGTATCATGTATGAAAACCAAGTTCCCCCCCTTTTCAGATACTCTATTGTTTAGTGTATACACACTCTTTGCACATTGCATCCAAATACAATCCGTATGACATGGTGTATATTTTATACACACAATAGGGCTCCCCACATGTACTTTTATTATGCTGATTGTAAACGTAGTATCTGTTTTGTCAATGCTGACTGTGGCATCACAAATTTATTACTGTGGCAACAGACATTGTGATCTGTCCCTCCTCTTCCGGTTCCTCTTTCTCCCCCAGCGCACCAAAGGGACGTACTCCGTCCCGGTGCGGCCCCCGGAAGTGCGTCATTGTACGGACTCCGGGGACCGGATGTGATGCGCTGGCGTGCCCCAATGCGCACGTCGCCGCCCACGCTAATGGCGGATGCTCCACATGGCAGAGCGTTCCGCCATTACCCATACATCGGAGACTACTAGGGTAAGTTTATCCCCGCTTTCTCTTGGATGACAACTATATTCATTGACCCCTTTCTATCCCAACATACAAGGGACTTCCTTTTTACTTTACATGCATGTCTATTTATATCTTCTACCTTTTGGTGGCTTATTGGTTTGCTCCTTCCTTAATCTCTGATATCATTAAAGGCACTTGTGGGACTATTCTTTTCTATACTGTTCCCCACATTTGGGGACCATAGATATTTCACTTTCTGCTTTTTATGGCAACCACACATGGTGATCGTATTATCAGTCTCCCTCATGAGATTATTATATCTGAGAGAGCTTCTTTTTCCTTATAGAATACGTGCCCCCATTCTGGGGATTACCGAGATGAAGATTATATCCTCATAACCATGAGACGATAATTACTATTTTTTTCTACTACCACGGTAACCAATATCAACCATCTTTTTTCAATATTTTTTTATTCTTAGTAGAAACCTGCCCTATCCAATGCAATCTTCTATTATATTTTTTCAAAAACCTTTTTATATAGATATCCCACATCACGGACCTCTCTTTGTATGTGATCCTTGTGGTGATCGGGAGCCGGAGAATTTTGGGACCATCTTGTTGCAGGGGTTCCTAGTCTGCTCCTCCAATTGTTCCTGGTATCTCCCACTCAGCAAACGAAAGTTCTTTAGACATTTACAAACAAATACATTTGAAATGGCGGCTCTTTGGCACTAATGTGCCCACACTTCTGATAGGATTTTAATTCTCCACATGGTCAGTCATAATCTACCTACAGAGAACAGCTCATCTAGGTATGCATTTATTACTTTTTCACTCCATTGATTTCTCTATCTTCATGCATTGATACAGCAAATACTATGGATAACGTTGATATGTAAACATGTGATTTCTTCTATTACTATTTCAAGACAATGTACTTTGACAAATGCCATATATGGAGTGCTAATTATTATCCTTTGCATTTCCTAGTCTGAGATTTGGCTCTCATCACTGGACTATTGAAAAAGGAAAAACCGAAACGCGTCTGGTCCTCTCCAGCCATCTCAGACAATTTCCCTCTGTCAAGACGTATTTATGACCATATTTGTTTTCTTCTCTTTTTATACTGTTCCATGTGTTTTTTGTTTTTTGTTTTTGTCACAACATGTTGTGTCAAACACTCTTTGCAAAATAAAAGTCATTTTGAAATACTCAAGTCCTGGTTTCTGCCTCAAAAATCCCACCCCTAGGGGAATCTTTTTTTTTTCTTATATCACTATATTGGTTCAGGAGGTGTGCTCAGGTTATCGCTATTCATCCCATGCACATTAATGTGAACATTCCCAGTTTACAGATTCACGTTAGCGCTGCACTTTTATTTACTTTTTTTCTCACAACTTTTAGAGCCGGTTCACACTGGGACGACTTGTCAAGCGACTGGGTCGCCTGCCATAGATTAGCGCAGGACCCGTTCTAATAGGAGCGATACAAGTCGCTCCGACATAGAAAAAGGGTCCTGTACTACTTTGGGGCGATACAAAATAGGAAACAACTGCGCTAGTCCAAAAAGTAAAAAGTAGAAGCAGCAACCTCAAGTGTGACCGACACCCCAAAAGAATAATAATAAAGTTGCGCTAAAAATGAGACATATAATGTGATTATATGGTAGAAAAAAAGTCCGTAATAATGTCCAAAAATTTGGAAACATGAAGTGAAGTAACCAGCGAGGTAACTGCGCAGGTACCGCTTACCGGAAACAAGATATGTGAAAGCCAAAATATGACAAACAACTCCAGAAGACCTCAGGAAGTGGACCCAGGTGGACCTCGTAATTCCCACATAGATCTCCTCAGTAAGGTATTGGCATGTGGAATAAAAAACAAAACGCCATAGCGTAAAACCAAAAAAACAAAATCAAAAGGTAACACCCAAAGTGATTGGGAGCACCAAAGTTCCCGTGTTAAAAAGTGAATCTAGTGAGTAGACGTGAATAAGAGAAACTGGATCCCCACAAGAACTCAATAGGTACTTCTTACCAGAATGTATAAAGATAATCACCAGACAGGTATATCAGACAGGTAAAAGTCAGACACCTCCCCCAGTAGGACTGCAGCTTACCAAAGAGATGAATGTGATGAGCAAAGACAATTAGAGGATCCCAATCATGCAAACCAGAGAGGGCAACACCGTTTGTAAATACCCTTACCGACTCCAGGTGGATAATATGCAAAAGAATATGCAAGGGGACCAATCCACTAGGACCTCCGCTGGAACTCCACTGGGGACTCAGGATGCAGATGAAACATCTGTTGTGCCACAGAGAAGCTCTGGAGTTTGGCAGAATTCAGAACCACTGGATCTGAATACAGTCCTAGAAAACATGGGTCACATCCGCTGGGGAGGTGGAGCAATGCCAACATTCAGTCGATGACGTCGGATAAATCTTGGCTAGGCGGGCAGGGGTATAGTAGATCCTGTGCAGAAATTTAAACTGCATGAGTTTGTCTCTGGCAGCCACCAAATATTTAAAGGGTGCAACCCACACTTCCTCCCAGTCATCACCCTGCAGGTCAGTCACCTCAACTGTCCATTTCGCCCTACATCTGGCAATACCAGGTGGTGTCAGTTTTAACATGTCTTTGTAAACCGTCGACAGTGTCTTGGGCAGGTCAGCAACTTTTAACATACATTCTAGATCCGAAGGTATTGGTTCAATTTGAGAGTTGGCAAATTAACTCCGGAAAGGCGTGTCGCAGTTGGAAATAACGAAAGAGGTAAGCATTTGGTAAGTCATGTCTGTCTCGTAGCTGATCAAAGGGTAGGAGATCCCCCTCAATCGTAATGTCACCCAAGGTTTTCACCCCTCTCACAGCCCACAACATAGGATCTGGTAATCAATAGAAGTGAGGGAGTGTAGGATTCATCCAGAGAGGGGTGGAAGGCGAGAACCCTACATAGCTGGGACACACCAATTTCGGGGTCTGGACCCATGCTCTGATGGTAGCCTTCATGGAGGGCGTCAGAGGGAGATCTGAACCCAATCCCCTATATAGCGCCAATCTCAGACTCTCAAAGAAGCCAGATGGGCCACCTCCAGGACCGTTGCCGAATCCCCCTCATCAGCCCTCAACCAACGCTGCGCAAACACCCTCTGACCCGCCAGATAATATTTACACCAGTCGGGGAGTGCAAGGCGACCACTGCCCCAGGGCTCCTGTAGGGCTCGCAAGCCAATCCTGTGAGCCCCCGAGGACCAAAGAAAAGAGCCAATGATACCATCTAACTTCCTAAAGAACGATCTGGGTACCCATGTGGAGGAATTACGTAGGAAGTATAATACCACTGGAAGAAACTTCATTTTGAGGAGGCTGATACGACCCATCAGGGAAAGCAGGCGCTTTTTCAAGCAGACACATTCTGTTGAAGCCTGGGAAGCAAAGGTAAGAGATTCAAGGAGTAATAGTCTTGGGGGTGTCTAGTAACCCAGATCCCCAGGTAGGTAAAGGTATCAACCCAGCAGAGAGGGAGGTCCGCAGCCGCTGCAAGTCTCGCATCCTCATCCATAGAAAGGATCAAGGACTTCCTCCAGTTAACACGGAGACCCGAGCACCTACCAATTCATCCAGGATAGACAGAGCCGCCTGTAGGGAGGGACCAGGGTCCTCAAGGAACAAAAGCATATCATCCGCGTACAACGCAAGGCATTCTTTGATGGAACCCACCCTAACGGACCCCCACCGCCGGGGAAGTATGCAATGCTATGGCTATGGGCTCAATTGTAAAGGCAAAAAGGAATGGGGAAAGAGGGAAGCCCTGCCTAGTCCCTCGCCCCACCTCAAAGAACCGAGAGGTCAAGAAACCCAACCTAATGGCCGTCCTAGGTCCGGTATATAGGAGTTTAATCCAGGTCCTTATATTTGGTCCAAAACCCATGAGTTCCAAAACTGTAAGCATGAAGGCCCAGTCAACTGAAATTGAAGGCCTTCTCGATATCTATGGATACCACCACCCTCCTCTGAGAATCCCTCCTCAGAAGCTGAAGATGAGTAAACAACTCCTAATATTAGTATCCACCGACTTCCCGGGCATAAAACTGGTCTGGGTCCATCAAGGAGTGAATGACCTTTGTCAAGATTTTAAGGTCCATATTCAAGAGTGCAATGGGGCGGTAGGAAGAACAGTCCAGAGGGTCCTTACTGGGTTTCAGCAGTACCATATAGGCATCCAGCATGGAAGGGGGGAGTTCCCTCCTCTCCAAGCAATGCTGCAGCAAAGAACTGAGTCTCGGGGCCAACTGCTCAGAAAATAATTTGTAAAAATCAGCAGGAAAGCCATCTGGACCAGGGAGGGAAGGCTGCGATGGCCTTCTCCACCTCCAGAGGGGTTATTGGGGCATCTAAAAGGGCACTGTCCTCGTCCATCAGGGTTGGAAGAGCAAGACCCCATAAAATTAGTTCGACCCCTGAAGGGTCCGGGTCTGACACAGGGGCATACAAAGCCTTAAAATAATTGCGAAACTCCTCAAGTATGTCACGATAGTCCATCACTACATCTCCCCCAGGGCGCCTGATGAGCGGGATGTTAACTGGGGCCCTCTGGTCAGCCACTATCAGTGCCAGAAACCTCCCGCTCTTGTCCCCCTGGGCAAAAATAGATTCCCTTGTGTGCTTGGCCTCATTGTGGGCAAGGTCAGACAGGTGCAAGGAGAGAAGATGTCTCGCCTTCTCTCCCTGTTATGATCCCGTCTGGCAGTTTTAATGGCCAAGATACATTACCCTCGTGTCACCACCTTGAAGGCCTCCCAGACTACCGGAGGCTCTGCGGATTCGACATTCCCTTCCCAGTAAGAGCGGATCGACTGCACTAGGTGGGAAGCGACCTGATCCTGTTGGAGCCAGCCCGCAGACAGGACACCAACCCCGCTCTCTAGCCCCCGTTTGGAGGTTCAATGTCAAGAGAAGCGGATTGTGATCAGACACTCCCCCGGCCAAGTACTCCGAGCCAAGAAAAAGTGACTGCATACGTGCATTCCCAAAGGCCAAGTCAATCCTAGCAGATGAACGGTGTGTGGTGGAAAGGTGAGAGTATTCCCTCAGTAGGGGATGCTTCCATCTCCAGAGCTCGGACATGCCCACAGCAGAAGCCTAAGTTAGTAAATCCACTGAGGCAGGCCGATTGGGGTTGGAAGTATCCAGGGCGCCATCCAGAATAGCATTAAAGTCACCCATAAACAACATCGGTAAGTGTACATGAGCAGATAGCTTATCGACCAAATCATACAGTAAGTGGACCCCAAAAGGAGAAGGCACATATACCGCCACCAGAAGCATTGTGACAAAAAGTATATCCAGTACCACAGCCACATATTCCCCCCCCCCCCCCGATCGGAGACCACCTGGTGAATAGTACACGGCATGGATTTAGTGATTAGTATAGAGACGCCTCAAGCACAGGTAGAGTAGGTCACATGAAGCGCCCTCTGGATCCACGGCCTCCGAAGAGCCAGGATCAGGTTACCATCCAGGTGAGTGTCCTTCAGGAGGAGTATATACGGCTTAATGACCTTCAGACACTGGCCCGCTTGAACTTGTTTTTTAGGCCCCTCCCATTCCATGAGAGGAACCTGATGTTATCAGCCTTGAGAGTCTAGAAAAAAGGAATAGGCGAACCAGGGCAGGCCCCAGAGCAAAATAAAACATTGTAAGAGCTGTGAACTCAAGAAAAAAACCACAATGAGAACCTCGGTGGGCCTAGGAGTAGTACCTTTCGTCTGCTGGCGCAACTTTCCCCGTGCCATTATATCAGAAACAAAAAAAGAAAATAGAAAAACAACTTCAAAAACAGTACGGTAGGCGGCTTGGTCCCAAAACTTCCCAAAAGACTGTAGTGTGTGACGGTCCTCCAGTGTGAACAACTGTCCGGCAGCTAAGTTGATGTTCAATGTTCCCTGTGGAGACTCTGAGGATGCCGGATCAACAGGGGAGGTCAGCAGGCCTAGTTTTGCAACAGGCACATACAGTCAGGTCCATAAATATTGGGACATCAACACAATTCGAATCTTTTTGGCTCTATACACCACCACAATGGATTTGAAATGAAACAAACAAGATGTGCTTTAACTGCAGACTTTCAGCTTTCGTTTGAGGGTATTTACATCCAAATCAGGTGAAAGGTGTAGGAATTACAACAGTTTGTATATGTGCCTACCACTTTTTAAGGGACCAAAAGTAATGGGACAATTGGCTGCTCAGCTGTTCCATGGCCAGGTGTGTGTTATTACCTCATTATCCCATTTACAAGGAGCAGATAAAAGGTCCAGAGTTAATTTCAAGTGTGCTATTTGCATTTGGAATCTGTTGCTGTCAACTCTCAATATGAGATCCAAAGAGCTGTCACTATCAGTGAATCAAGCCATCAATAGGCTGAAAAAAAACAAAACAAACCCATCAGAGAGATAGCAACAACATTAGGTGTGGCCAAATCAACTGTTTGGAACATTCTTAAAAAGAAAGAACACACCGGTGAGCTCAGCAATACCAAAAGACCCGGAAGACCACGGAAAACAACTGTGGTAGATGACCGAAGAATTCTTTCCCTGGTGAAGAAAACACCCTTCACAACAGCTAGCCAGATCAAGAACACTCTCCAGGAGGTAGGTGTATGTGTGTCAAAGTCAACAATCAAGAGAAGACATCACCAGAGTGAATACAGAGGGTTCACCACAAGATGTAAACCATTGGTGAGCCTCAAAAACAGGAATGCCAGATTAGAGTTTGCCAAACAACATCTAAAAAAGCCTTCACAGTTCTGGAACAACATCCTATGGACAGATGAGACCAAGATCAACTTGTACCAGAGTGATGGGAAGAGAAGAGTATGGAGAAGGAAAGGAACTGCTCAGGATCCTAAGTATACAACCTCATCAGTGAAGCACGGTGGTGTTAGTGTCATGGCGTTGGCATGTATGGCTGCCAATGGAACTGGTTCTCTTGTATTTATTGATGATGTGACTGCTGACAAAAGCAGCAGGATGAATTCTGAAGTGTTTCAGGCAATATTATCTGCTCATATTCAGCCAAATGCTTCAGAACTCATTGGACGGCGCTTCGCAGTGCAGATGGACAATGACCCGAAGCATACTGCGAAAGCAACCAAAGAGTTTTTTAAGGGAAAGAAGTGGAATGTTATGCAATGGCCAAGTCAATCACCTGGACTGAATCCGATTGAGCATGCATTTCACTTGCTGAAGACAAAACTGAAGGGAAAATGCCCCATGAACAAGCAGGATGTGAAGACAGTTGCAGTAGAGGCCTGGCAGAGCATCACCAGGGATGAAACCCAGCGTCTGGTGATGTCTATGCATTCCAGACTTCAGGCTGTAATTGACTGCAAAGGATTTGCAACCAAGTATTAAAAAGTGAAAGTTTGATTTGTGATTGTTAATCTGTCCCATTACATATGGTCCCTTAAAAAGTGGGAGGCACATATACAAACTGTTGTAATTCCTACACCTTTCACCTGATTTGGATGTAAATACCCCCAAATTAAAGCTGAAAGTCTGCAGTTATAGCACATCTTGTTTGTTTCATTTCAAATCCATTGTGGTGGTGTATAGAGCCAAACAGATTAGAATTGTGTCAATCTCCCAATATTTATGGACCTGACTGTAGTTCCAGGGAAGGAATGGTAAGGGCCAACCACCAATTCAAAAGGCCCCAGCCCGCTCAGCCACAGCACGAACACAGACTGCCAGAGGGGGGAAAACACAGGAGACAGTCGACCATGGCAACATAGAGGATGGCAGGTAACAGCAGGGCAAGGAAGGGCCAAACTAATGGGAATCAGGCAGACAGCAGATCAGCGCCCATAAGGATATTTTAATGCAAACCATCCAACCACTCCGACACTTGCTGCAAGGACTCAAAAAATTTCACCGAGCCATTGTGCTTGATCCTAAGCTTGCTGGGGTACAGCATTCTGTATTTGATCTCCTTGGTTCGCAGGCGTTTACGGACATCAGTGAAGGAGCGGCGTCTCCACTGCGTCTCAGCGGAGAAGTCGGGAACAACATGATACGGGCATTTTCAAAGTGAAGGACTTGATGTTTCCTCGCTTCCGACAGGAGCATGTCATGGTCTTTGTAATTAAGGAATTTAACCAGGAACGGGCGAGGGGGGGCTCCAGGTGGTCTGTCCCCAGTCGGGACCCGATGGGCGCGTTCCACCACATATGTGGGGGATAGATCAGTACGGAAGAGCAGCCGCTGAAAAAATTGCTCAGCAAAGGGAGCAGGCCTGGACCCCTCCGACCCTTCAGGGAGTCCCACCACTCTTACATTATTGCGCCTCTGGCGATCCTCGGCGTCATTGGCTCTATGTTGCAGGGATTTCACCATGGTTTGCAAGTCAGATATCTCAGCAGTATGCGAGTGGGTACAATCCTCCACCTCCAAGATCCGGTCCTCTGCAGCGGTAATGCGTCCGCGGATCTTGTCGAGATCATGGCGGATCAGGGTGCACTCTGACGCCAAGTGGTCAATCCTGACCACGAGGGCCGCCTTGCACCTTGCAGCTGTCAATGGCTTAGAGTATGGGAGCAGTGATGCCTCTGGCGCCGGAGGAGAGGGCTGAGGAACTCCGGGGAGCCACGAGTCCTCCCACTGCTGATCCTCCATCACTGCACATGCGCCACTACCCCGCGGCGAAGAGGATGTCGGCGCCAATTTGGCAGAGGCGGAGCCTGGGCCCGGGCCTCTTGCAGAGCGGGTCTGCCATTGGTCCTGGGGCTGCTTGCGCTGCAATTTAGGGGTAGATGTTGGCATCCCTGGAATGGCAAAAGGCTCCCCTTAAATATAGAAGTGATGGCAGGCCAAAACTGACACCCTACAATGGATAAAGAGTAGGATGTCCAGAGAGCTCCTTGCAGACACGTCTAGCCTCGATCACATCTGACCATGCCCCCTACTGCATGAACATTGAGTGGTTCACATCAAATATGAACACAGCACCGACATTTTTTGTTGTATACAGTGGGCTGTTTATGTTTTCATTACTAAATGAACACTATATTTAGTATAGACAGGCTTATTTTTTCTCTATGACATTGGAGGTTGTTTTTTTGCTGTGGGTTTTGATACACCCACATAATTGTTTAAATGTTTGGTGTATTAGGGGTGTAGCACTGCACTGTATGTGGGAAAATTAATAATTGTAAATTGTATCCCATTAACCACTTTGGGACTGCCCGCCGTGTATTTATGTCGCTACTTTGACGTTAAATACCAGAGTTATGGCAGTAGATAGCTACCATAACCCCAGTAGTTTCCTACACGGCTGGAGGTCCTCTTTCACATAAAAGTGACCCCAGCAGCTGATTCACCATGGGATCAATTTTATGGGTGGCAGGAGAGGTGCCCACCCCCCTCCTGCCACTTCCTGGTCATTTTCCCCGCTTAACAGAGCCGTCGGTAGCGGGGAAAATGATCCGATCCCCTGTGCTGCTGGAGGACTGGAGTGATGCCGCTTCCGTCCAATGGTCTTAAAGGGCCATATTTATTTATTTTTTATTTAAAAAAAGACATTTTTTTTATTGCTTTTAAGTGTAGATGTGAGATCTGAGGTCTTTTGACCCCAGATCTCACATTAAAGAGGACCTGTACTGTTTATTTCTATTACAAATGATGCTAACATTTCTTATAATAGGAATAAAAGTGATCCAATTTTTTTTTTTTTTAAAGGACAGTGTAAAAATAAAAAATAAAAAGTAAAATAAATAGGAAAAAAAATAAAAAATGTAATGAGCCCCGTCTCTCCGAGCTCACGCAAAGAAGCATTTTGGATACTTTTAGATAACTAAATTACAGACTGGCAAAAGATAGGCATGTCACATGGAGTTACGATAAACCTATGGCTAGAAATGCCCTTCTTAGCGTTCACTCTGAACATGCTAATTATGCAGTTGTTGAGGGAAACTAGTCAGAGCAATAACAAATTGTTACATTTGAAAGATTATTCTTGCTGTATAGAAAACAGATAGTTGCTACAAAGGCTTTTCAGAATGGATTTTTGTTTATGATAAATGTATTTATTTTATTATAGGAGGTTCAATCTTCAGGATAAGCCTTGGATCCCCCTTTAAATTTAATGACCTCCTTATATTTCACTAACCTTTTTGATTTTATGTTATTTTATATCAAATGCCAATTTTATTTTTAAATGACTAATTGTATAAGATAGATAAATAAAATAGAATAAAATGGGACTGCTGACGTGCAAGCTATAATGGTCCTGCTGTGGCTAAAACATATTATCCTTAGAATTTCATAATTTTCATCTTTGATCCACCCTCCACGTCATTAGAGTAGATTCACTTGAGAAACAGTGATGGAAGTACACAGTCCTTATTCAGGTGGAAAGTTGATACAACATTCAGAGAGAAAGAAAGTCTCGGAAGTGAGATAACCATATCCCCAATGATTCACCAAATATGAAGGCTTGCAGGACCTTGCACCAGTTCAGAGACACCACATGCTGAAGTGATGGCCATTAGGAAAGCCACTTTCTGAGACAATGCCAGCAGGCCCTATCTTACTAATATTAATAAAGGGAGGTTTCTGCAATACTGATGATAATATAATACATTTCAATGATACTAGATTAAGATTCTACATTGACAACACCATGAGCTTGAGAAAATCCAAGAGACAAGTAACTGAAAAAAAAAAAAACAAGGGCATACCCCCAGGATCTTCCAAATATAGACTGCAAGCCTTACAGGATCATATGAGAGGGGCTGGATCACCTGTTGTTGGCACTATAGTCTGTGCAGTTCCAGTGTCCACCTTTGAGGATCCCCTAGCAGCCAGCAGGACCCAAGATTTAGTCTGAATCTTGGTGCTCACTGCTAGAAAGGTATTTAGCCCCTCCTCAGTTATCTCTTAGCCAGTCAATAGAGGATGACAATGACAAGCTTAGTGTTCCTGAATATTTTCAGAACTTTCGCCAGAAGCCTTCTGTGAGTCTCAGAGTTTCAGCAATTGAATCAATACCCCATAGTATCAAAGAAGTACAACTTTTTAAATGACATATAATATTTTGAGAATGCTCTGATTGGCAGAGCGAAACGCGTCAAGCCGTCAATCTTACGTACCACGTCAGTTCCGGTTTCTGGTTTCCGGTTTGCACGGGTGGAACGCACAGCCATGTTTGGCATCCCGCACCAGGAAATGTAACTGCATGTAATCTTCTATACGATGTAAGTGCAACCTTTTTAGCATTAAAATAAAGTTTGAATATACTTCACGATGAAGGCTTTTCTCTCTCTTTGTTAATCCCGCATGGGGAAATCGATCCTGAATGCTCTAAGCTGGAGATTGCTTTATAATATTATGGTGTATGATGCTGCTATCTGGTGACAACCTGCTATCCAGACCAGTGAGGATTATAACACAAAGGCTGTTTTATACTGTTTATCTGGTGAGTAAGGGACCAAGAGGGGAGCACCTGATTGCACTATTAAGCACCGGCACTTTGGATGTTTTTATGTCTACAGACAAGCACTGAGCACTTTGTTGAAGACTTATTTATTGATATAGAGACCAGCACGGAGCACTTTTTGAAGAGAATTTATTTATTTATTTATTTATTGATTGTTTGTATCACAAGAGCACTGGACACTTTATATAATAAATTTTATGGTGATGTACATTGATTTTGTATGATATCAGCTCACAGTAGATTTATCGTATTGCTTTATTATTTATTTAAAGTGGTAACATTGTATAGCACTTTGATAAGTAGCACGCAGTTTATACTGAATATAATAACCTTGCAATTCATTAAGATAGCAAGGTATAGCACTTTATTAATTTTTGAGTCACTTTAATCATGAAGACACTGTATTTTGCACATATTTATTGAGCAGCGCTGATATATATTATATCTATAGTTTTAAAAGGTATCCCCCCTTTTTTTATCAGCAGCAGCTTATTTATTTAGACGTTTTTATTTTTATATTCCTAAGCGCTGGCACTTTACATACATTTCTCTTTAAATGTCTCTGCAAGAGGGAGACCTTCTGGATCTACACCCTAGACACCATGGAACAGGGAGGACTTAATGAAGGCCTAGAGATTCACACTGTCCTTTAACATACATTTTAATAGGTATCTGCATTTAAAATTACTCATGGTTCCTTGGTAACCTCATGTGTCTTTAATGTTTCTTGTCATCCTGCTGTGTATATATGTACTGTATGTAAAAGAAAATCAGAGAGAGGGATTGCTGCACTTAAAAAATTATGAAATATGAATCTCTACATCAGTTTATATATATATATATATAGCAAGTTAAACATCTGGAACCAATTAATTAATTATATGAAAACTAAGTAAATAGATAACATATAAATAACAATAGAAGCGGTGGTTTAACAGGTGTGATCGATCTCCTCCACCCGAACGGGCTGCATTGAAAAAAGCCTGTTATTAAAATCTATATACAGTCGGTCCATAAACAATAAAATATACATGAGAAAAAAAGGTTCTATAAAGAATAATTTGATGAAAACAAATTAATGTGGTATTGAAGAAAATGATACAAACCAAATTTTAAGTTCAATTCATGAGGATGTAATGTATTTAAACAGTGTATCCAATACACTTCTCTTTTCCTCAACCCCATGTTGCCTCTTTGTCTGTTTCTAGATATACCATCTATTACCATGAATTTATTTGTGAGATTAAATGTCCTCTTTCCACAAAATGTCACGCCAAAGGTAGCTTAGCGAGTTCCCTAATGGAATACTTATGTTTAGCAATTCTGTCCTTGACTTTCTGTATGGTTTCTCCTATATTTATTAGACCACAAGGACATTTTATAATGTATACTACATAAGATGATTGGCATGTGTAATGGACCTTAATATTGATATTATAACCCTGATGTGGATGAGAAAAAGGTTTTCATTTTATCATGCTATTGCAATGCATACAACAAAGACATAGGTTAGAACCAAAATTGCAAGGACCTAAAAACGTAAAATGATAGACAAAATTGATTTGGTTTAACCAATCGATAGTGTGGAGAGAAAAATTATTGTACAGATGGATATCCCCTGGTTAAGATGGACCAGTGTTTCTTAATTATAATACAAATGCAATTAGAGAAGGAATGAAACTGGGAGACAAAAGGCAACCTCCAGGGATTTCAAAACTTTTTTTGGTTCCTCAGACCAAGCAAAAAATGGGACTATTTAGGCAACTTTTTTACATTTTATAAATGCAATTTGGAGATTCATGTGATTTTATATAAAACATATTTATTTTAAATTGATATTAAACAAGTGAATTAACATGAGGTAGTGCTCCATTTGGGCTAAAGGCCCAAAGGTGAGTGGTGAAGAAAAGTAAGAAGTTAGTGACAAATGTGATATTGGTGACTTTAAGAGTTTGTTTCTCTGTCATCCATGCGATATTGGATGTACAGAGGGCGTCTAAATCCAACGCGTTTCAGTTCTTGCCTTTGTCAAGGATTTCACCATATCTACAATTACATTGATAGTTATCGCAGCAGCGAGATCCCATATGTGTTGGAGTACAGCAGGTGGTACATTTGCTAGGAAGAAAGTAAACAACATTTTTATGGAGTTTCTGTTGCTCCATATAGAGAAAATGTATTTTTAAAACTTAGTTTGAGAAGTGCAAAAAAGGATCTCTCCCATAGTGTTCCTATGCCCTTTGGTGGTCTCCTTTCAGCTTTCTAGGAGTTAATAGAAAATTCCATGTGTTTTATTTACGGCATTACAAAAGATTGTGGTGTAGTAAAAAGGCAAATTTACTTACTTTCAAAGTGCCTTTGTGTGGCTATTGGTTAGATCTCGCCATGTATGGATGACTGGATCTGGCAAAACATGAGAGTTTTTCATGAGTCTCCAATTTTTTAAACTTAGTAAAGTAGGAGGTCTCCTTAAAGTTAAAAAGTACCTTGTCTTAATAAGGTGGAGAGTCCAGGGCTGTAGGAAGGAGGGGTGTGTTCTTCTTCTGGTGTTCTCCAGGATGTGCTTCCTCTCCTCTGTGTTGGAGATGAATGGCACTCTCCTAGGATCCCTGGCGTCTTCTATATAGGCTGTGCATGCGCAGTGCTGCGCAGCACGGTCCTATGTGTCAGGGCGGAAGGTCTTCATCCGGGCCTACTGCGCATGCGCCAGGTGGGGAGTCCGTCCACATCTGATGGATGCAAAACACCGCCGACACGGAGGGGAGGAGCCAGGGTCTGAGGGGCCAAAGATGTAGATGGAAATGACAATCTTCTGGTTGCATTGCTGGGTGCTAACGTAGCAAGATGGGAGCATTCAAAGAGGGAACCTTGTCAGAGCTCTTGATCTGCATTATACAACAGTAATACATAGTGTGCGACATATAAATCAGTTATATACATTACATATATTGTGTTCCTTTTCTCTTTTTTACAGCAGTAATTATACATAGTATTAAATACCAAGATGCAAAACAAGGCTGATGGGTCTGGGTGTTGGTGGGACCAAAACCAATGGGTGGTATTGTAGATGGTTAAAGCAATCCCCAAAAGTTGAGCAAACATCCCATAGCCCTAATGCTTAAGTACTATTTTGGGATGGCCCCATAGAGTCACTTCATGCATGTCTTACGCGAATGAATAAAAATGATTTTAATTTATCATTCACTATGAATGTGGACCCTGACCACATTACTTTCCTAGATGTTGAATTTATGCGAAGTAAAAACAACACTCTACAAAGCAAACTCTACCGGAAGCCGACTGCAGGAAACACGATCCTTCATGGATCAAGCTTCCATCCAACGGCTCTCCTCCGGTCCATCCCAATTAGCCAATACTTAAGGCTTAGACGAAATTGTTCAGACTCTGAATCATTCCAGACAGCAGCTGATGAACTTCAGAAGCGCCTTTTAAGACGGGGCTACTCTAAAAAGTCCCTGAAACAAGCATACCAACGTGCTTTATCTAGCGACAGGAAAAAACTTTTGGCTCCCACAACAGCCAAAAATCTAGATAATAGTGGCAAGTTGAGAATTATCACCCCGTATACACATCAACACTGCAAGATCCAACAGATCGTGTCTAAACACTGGCACCTTCTGTCCTCTGACCCAGTCTTGAGTCAACACCTCTCAGACTTACCCAACTTTACCTTTAAAAGAGCACCTGCACTTAAAGACAAGTTGGTCCGCAGTGAATTTGTTGATAGGCTTTCACTCACTTGCTGCAAATATAAAGGGACCTTTATGTGTGGCAGCTGCAAATACTGTGGCTACATGCTTACACAGAAGTGTCCAGTATTACCTAATGGTACCATTCACAAAGCCAAACACTTTGCCAATTGCCGTACCATCGGTGTCATCTACCTTCTATTGTGCGATTGCAAGTGCTTCTATATCGGCAAAACCAAACAGGAGTTCTGGCAAGGGGCTTACCGTCATATTTTGAGTATGAGGAAGTTCGACCCAGACCTCCCCCTTGGTAGGCATGTAGCCACAGTACACTCTGGCAAAATGCCCAGGATTAAATTTTTAATCCTGGACCGGATCCACCCAGGCCCTAGAGGAGGGGACTGGAACAAGGTTCTCCTCCAACTTGAGCTAAGGTGGATCTACCATCTCAAAGCCACCGAACCCCCAGGTTTAAACGGTACACTATCATTTAAGCCCTTTCTTGAAGGGTTCAGCTCTGGAGGGATAGAAACGTAAGGTTAAATCCCCCATTGCTCCAGAATATTTACTGTCTTTTTTTGTGCCATTCTATTTTCCAACTGTCCAAGTCTATGTATATGCCTTTGAAATCATACATGAAGTTGACAATTCGTTGTACCACATGTACCCAAGTATCTGGTTCCATAGATTACACCTGGGATTATATTCATATGTGTCATATCTGTATATTCTGTTATTATATCCTTTGTAGCCTAAACGATTTGTTGTGCAATAATTGATTGTGATATTCTTTGTTAACATATCCTTCGCAGCTTATATGATTCGAGATGCAATAATTGGTTGTGATATTGCCATTCTAATAGTTCTGTTTTTTCTTCCCTCTTCCCATTGTTGTCTGTGTTGTTGTTGTGTTTCTAGTGATTGATGTTACCGAACACCTGGTTGGAAACTTGCTGGCGACATATGGCTTCACTCATATATTAACAAATATGGCTCTCTAATTTTTCTTCTTTTCTTTATCAATAGCGTCCAGCCACAACTCAGCATACCGCCGCATTGGAACTCTATTTTTGATCCTCTGCATAAGGATGCTTAGCACAGCGCCCTCTACCACCTGCAGGTCACTATGCTGCCCCCTGTCTCTGGCCATCCCGGCACAGTGAGACACATCGCTTCCTTAGCGATGTACCTCATTGGTCTGTTTCCATCTCACTCTGAGCCTGCCCAGGCCGGCGTGTGACCAATCGAAAACCGAAGTGCAGTTGCACTTCCGGTTTCGATCACCGTGCCGGTGGAACGCAGATGCCGGCCTCGCCCACACCTCGTCACGCTGCTGTGTGACACACATGAGGTTTTGGGGCGGGCCCGGCACCGGCGATCCAGGAAGCCCTTCCTGGACGCCAGCTGCCTTCCATTCCAGCTGATTTGGCTAAGGTAAAAGCACACCTCTCCCAGCACACAGACAATCTATTTGTCTGCTGGTTGCTGGCTGGAGAGGATGTGCACACTGCTTTTCACCATCTCAAGGTAACTCCTAACATCTATTTACTACTTTGGCTGCCCCTAACTTGGGTTTTTAGTCATTTTTGTTGCTCTACTCGGCTCAAATAGTCTTGCAGCAATTTCCCTATTATTTCCCTTGAATTAGGGTACATTTTTATGAGAATCTTTGTTGCCTATCCCTTTAGATTGGTGGCATTCACACTGGACGATATACCTATATAGTGAGGCTCCTGGCTTCCTCCTTTTAGGACTTCAGATGGCCATTCACATGTGAGGCATCCACCTGACCATGCTTCCAGTGGCTTTTACAAACTCGATTAAAACCTATATTGCCATACACCACCAGACAAGATCCAGCCCAACCAGATGTTTTTAAATTTGTGTACAAGCATGTAAAGCTCAGATGAGATCAGCTATGTAAGTACTCACACTATGTATACTATATACATCGAGAACTACAAAATTATCTTTGTATATGCAGATTTTATAATTTATGACTCTTACATGCATATGTTTGTATCATTAGAGTACCGCTATGAACTTCCCCTGAAGAAGGAGCAAGCATTTGTCTTCGAAACATGTCGGGTTTCATGTTCTAGCGCCATAAGCTTTTTCTGTATCTGCCCCACGCTTGTACAATGTTTTTAATTTTATTGTTTTTCACTTTTTGTATCCAATAAAGCCAATATTGAATATATACTTATCTCTCTATTTCCATGTGCCTTCAAAGTCCCAATTAGGGGAACCCCTTTCTTTTGCATTGTTTATAGGGATGTGGCACACCTCAACATAGGTCAATAGCACCCTTTTATAAGTACTATTTGTAGGGAGAATGGGGGAGGATGTAGGGGACCAATGAAGGTGAAGAATGCAAAACAATGAAGGTGTCTCCCACATTCCAAAGTATCTTGAGGTGGTTTTTTACCTAATTTTGGTATAGAACCTCATTTCAACAAAAAGTGGGGTGAATGATCTCCAGAACGGGACGAGGGGTGCTGCATTTTGTCTCATAGTACATATGTTTTTTAGACTTTTCTTCAGTATTTAATCTGTTTTGCCAGATACAAATCCTTCCAGAAATGGTTGGTAGCTTTTTGCATTGTTTAACCACTTCAATACAGGGCACTTTCACCTGCCCAGGCCGATTTTCAGCTTTTAGCGCTGTTGCATTTTAAATTACAATTGCGCGATCATGCAATACTGTACCTACACCAAATTTATGTCACCCTCCCCTGCAAATAGAGCTTTATTTTCGTGGTATTTGATCACTGCAACGTTTTTTCTTTTTTGCTAAACAAAAAAAAAAAAAAAAGACTGAAAAGTTTGAAAAAAAAGTTTTTTGTTTATGTTATACAAATTTTGTAAATAAATATGTTTTTCCTGCACTGATGAGCACTGATGAGGCTGCACTGACAGGCACTGATGAGAAGGCACTGATGGGTGGCACTGATAGGCGGCACTGATATGTGGCACTGATAGGTAGCACTGATAATCAGCATTGGTGGGCACTGATAGGCGGCATTTATGGGCACTGATAGGTGGCACTGATTGGCACTGATAGGTGGCACTGATGGGCACTAATGGGCACTGATAGGCGGCACTGGTGGGCACTGATGGGCACTGACAGGAGGCACGTATCGGCACTGACGGGCGGCACTGATGGGCACTAATGGGCACTGATAGGCGGAACTGGTGGGCAATAATGGGAACTGGTGGGCGGCACTGATAGATGGCAATGATGGGCACTGGTGGGCAGCACTGATGGGGAGGGCACTGGCGGGCAGCACTGATTGGGAGGGCACTGGTGGGCTCCCTGAGCCCTGATTGCCATCCCTTGTGGGCATCCCTGGAGTCATGGGTGGGCATCCCTGGTGGTTCTAGTGGCACCCCCCCCGAGGGTCTGCACTGGTAATCAATGATCTGATTACCAGTGCAGACTCCCCCCTGTCAGGCCTGTCAGGCACGTACTGAGGAAAAGCCGATCAACGGCTCGTCCTGTGTACTATGTGACCAGCCGTGTGACACGCCGCATCACCGATCATCATTCTGCACGCCCATTACCCTGCACATTATCCTGCCACCATCATATGACGTCCGGTCAGGATAATGCAACCACTTTCCCGCCGTCAATCGCCTATAGGGCGGGCAGAAAGTGGTTAAGCCTGGTGGGGAGGTTGCTTTCAAGCGCTTTATTCAGCACATTTATCTCTGTAGTAGGGTTTTATTCCAGTCTCCCCCCCTTGCGGGTATGTGTATCCTGTCCAGGGCCATGAAATTCACTTTTAGCATTTTAGATCTGTGTTCGTCCCTCACGTGTCTGCCTAATGGTAGATAAAAGTTGCACATTTGCATACTTAACATGTGTTTTTCCAACTCGTTTCTGAAATTCCTGCTTGGTCTTCCCAATGTAATAGGCTCCGCACTCACACTCCATTAGATAGACGATCCCCTGCATCTTGCAGTTTATAAAATGCATTGGTAGGATATGTTCCTCATTGGAAAGTGTTTTCGATGTACATTTGGTAATTACCTTACATTGAATGCAACTGCCACAAGGAAAAGTACCCTTTTCTTTACAAGGGTCTTTTTTAGGGCCCTCCTTGTATTCGCTATGTACAAGTGCTTGTTTTAGGTATCCTGCTTTCCTAAACGTAATTTGGGGTCGTGCGGGGATCAGATGTTTAATAGAAGGGTCTTCGGTTAGAATGGCCCAGTTTTTTTAGAATTCTTCTAATCTGGCCATGTTGATTGGTATATCTCATGATGATCCTACTTGTTTTTTTAGCTAGGTTCACTTCATCACCTTGGATAGGTTCACTTCATTTTCTCTATACGGAGCAACAGAAACTCCATAAAAACGTTGTTTACTTACTTCCTAGCGAATTTACCACCTGCTGTACTCCAACACATATGGGATTACGCTGCTGCGTAGGAGAGGGAGAAAAAGGAGAGGTACCCTATGCGCATTGATCTTACATCTGCACAAAAAAATATAAATGTAAGCAATTTTGTAAAAATAGTAAAAATATTAAACATACTGTTATTACCTAATAATATACACTCATAGCCATCTAACATCTTTGGAGACCCTGTGTGAAAGTGTGCCCTAGACTGTGCCATGCTGGACCCTATACTAATACTCCACTAGTGTGTGGTAGCGATGGAAACAGTCACCGATGCAGAGGTCAGGTTCGCCAGGACAGGAGGGACAAAAATAGCGGGTGTAACGCCTATGTCCGCGCTTGCTATAGACACAGCATCTTTTTTGGTTAGGGGTACCATACCAGGGAGGACATCTGGAAAATGCCTCTCATGCAGTTGGCTCACTGCCTCTTGATTAGGAAATCGGGCAACAGCACCTTCTGGATACAGAAGGGCTGTGATGATTTCTTACTGGAATTTTAGGAAGGATCCACTTCTTCCAGACGCTTTGTATAGAACATAAGTGTTGAAAAGAGCCAATTGGAATAAGTATACAGACACTTTTTTGTACCAGCGTCTGGCCTTATGGGAAATTAGGAACGGCCCCATCATATGGTCGTTGAAGTCCACCCCTCCCATTTTATGGTTGTATTTGTGGACACAGAGGGGCTTGAGACCAGTCGCCGTTGTAATTTGGACTGCAGTGTCTGTAATTTTTCCCTCCACTTCACAGCAAGCATCGCACCTCACAGCATTCATTGCACCTCAAGCAGGCTTTCTACCCTTACTAAGTGGGGCATTTATAAGCCATTGAAAGAAGCCCTGGTAATTAGATTGCACGGTGCAACATGCACCAATTCCTAATTGAAAGAGGTTTGTATAGAAGTTTTCCAAGTATAAATGGTATCCCTTTCTGAATAAGGGTGACACCGAGTCCCAAACAATCTTGCCGCTGCTCTCAATGTAGTCTGGGCAGTTGGGGGCTCCACATTGTGATCTTTTCCCTCGTAAACCATAAAACTACATGTATAGCCTGTTGCCCTGTCAAAGAGCTTATACATATTGACCCCATATCTGGCACGCTTGCTGGGGAGAAACTGTTTGAAAGCAAGGCGACCAAAAAACGTAATCAGGGACTCGTCAAATCAGAAATCTTGTTGGGAGATAAACAAGGCTGCAAATCTTTGACTGAATTGGCTTATGAGGTGCCAAAATTTGTGGATCCGGTCATAGCCAGTGTCACCCCGAGGACAACAGGTTTTATTGTCACTGAACAGCATGAACCACAATATTTGCTCGTATTGAGCCCTGGCCATGGCAGCAGAGAACACGGGCATATGATGAATTGGGTCAGTGGACCAATATGATCGCAACTCACTCTTTTTAGTAATGCCCATGTCGAGGGATAGGCCCAAAAAGGTTTTAAATTCTGGAACCTTTATAGGTTTCCAGCCACATTGTCTGACATGATTCAAATTTGGATTTGTGGTGATAAATTGATAAATTGCTTTGTTCCACAATAGATCCGTACAGATCTTCCGTGAAAAACAGCTCAAAAAAATCAAGGGGAGTAAAATTGTCTGTTTCCACCTGAATTCCAGGTTGGCCAGTAAATGGGGGATGTACGGCCACTGCAGAATCTGTGGGCTGCCAATCAGAAATTGCAAGCACATCAGGAAGGGCATCATGGGGTCTACGGGCCTGCGTTCAAATTTTTGGTGGCTGCGTGCCACTACTTGTACTAGCCACCACACCAGCTTGAACTGCACTTATAGGACTCACTACATCACCAAGTGATACTGCAGTGCTTGTTTGTCTATGGCCAGGGTGTACTAGGCCGCTGGTGCTCACCAGTTCACCAGAAAGTTGAGTGGCACTAGTCCCGACACGCTGCTGCATACGAGAATCATGTGGTTGTTGCACCTCAGCAACACAAGAACAGGGTCGGGTATGCCTGAACTTAGCAGGGACTTCTACTCCGTCGTCAGAGCTATCTGTCAGGGTGCTGCTGCTCTCTACAGGTTCAAATACTGAGCCTGATTCTGACAGTGAGAACTCCTCATTGCTCTCATTTGTCATCCTCAGTATCCTAAAAATACTAATGAAAATGGCCGCACTCCAACAGATATAATGATTCTTCTTTATTAACCACTTTAGCCCCGGAGGATTTTCCTGCTTAACGTCCAGGCCACTTTTTTCAACTTGGCACTACACAACTTTAACTGACAATTGCGTCCTTTTTACCCCACAAACAGAGCTTTCTTTTGGTGGTATTTGATCACCTCTGCGCTTTTCATTTTTTGCGATATTAATAAAAAAAGAACGAAAATTTTGCGAAAAAATTGACATTTTCTACTTTGACAGTTAAAAAATATCCAATATATTAAATTTTTGTCATATATTTAGGCAAAAATGTATTAAGCTACATGTCTTTGACAAAAAAATTCTCAATGAACGTATTTTTAACCACTTTAAGACCAGAAGATTTTACCCCCTTCCTGACCAGGCCATATTTTGCGGTTCGGCACTGCGTTATTTTAACGGACAATTGCGCGGTGGTGCGACGCTGTACCCAAATTCAATTTATGTCCTTTTTTTCTCCATAAATAGAGCTTCTTTTTGTGGTATTTGATCACCTGTGCGATTTTTAATTTTTGAAAAAAAGAGCGACAATTTTGAAAAAAAAAACAATATTTTTCACATTCTGATAGATAACATTCCCCCCAAAAAATGTACAAATCAAAATGTTTTAACATTTTATGCCAATTTGTTTTCTGCTACATATTTTTGGTAAAAAAATCACAATAAGCATATTTTGATTGGTTTGCTCCAAAGTTATCACGTTTACTAACTATGGGAAAGATTTGTCATTTTTATTGTTTATTTATTTTTTTTACTAGTAATGGCGGCGATCTGCAGTTTTTTTGCGGGACTGCGACATTGCGGCGGACAGATCGGACTGACATTTTTGACACTTTTGGGGGGACCAGTGACATTACTACAGTAATCAGTGCTAAAAATATGCACTGTTACTATAATAATGACACTGGCAGGGAAGGGGTTAACACTGTTGGTGATCAAGGGGTTAAATGTGTGCCTCATGCTTACTGATGTGTGTGTGTGGGGGGGGGGGTTGTGTGACACAGACACAGATAGCAGGTTCAGCTATGCTGAATCCTGTGATCTGTCCCCGCCTGTCATTGAGGAAATCTGCCCGCTTTGTTTACACAAGCGGGCGGATTTCCTCACTCTTTCCCCGACGATCGGGAAAGAGCGGCGGTGATCAACGCATCTCCTCCCCTGGCCCGACTCCCGCTGTGTCTGAATACAGTGGGAGTGAGCCTCCGACGGGGCGCAATGAAAGCTTAATGGCATATAAAAAAATAAAAAATCAGAGTGGTAATAAATATCCGTATAAAAAGTATGTGAAATATCCACTAGAGATAGTCCTTAACATGGGTATGTCCACTATAAATTACAAACCATCATACTATAAATATAGCAGCAATTCCAGAACCTCACAACAATAAATAGTCCATGGCTAATTCAGTAATACATAGTCCATTAATCAATATAGAAATACAAAAACGGCAATAATCTTCAAGGGTAAAGTGACTTCAGTGCAGGTGCTCAGAACTTATTGCAGTAAAAGGTGCTAGAACTCAGGTGCTCAATCTGTGCTCCCCGCACCCCTTGGACCGCACTCACCGGACTGAATCACCCCTACAGGGGTACCAGGCTCTCAGTAAGTAGTATCCTGGGTCTCCCTCAGGTCCCACGGCGTGATCCTGTGGGTACGAGTGCTATCCAATCCCTGCCTGAGTCCTCGTCCACTAGCCTTAGAATGGGGTATTGTCCACAGGTATATGGGGGAAATAAAGGTCTAACATAGGGTAGTACCGTCTAAATAATTTTATTAGATCAGAGTGAAATGGTACTCACAAACAAGCAGGTTAAAATCGGCAGGTAATACAACAAAGTCTGCGCACTTCCGGGACGCTGTGCGCTCCACGGACCGATGTGCGTGTCAGCTGGGCGGATGTGACGCGATGACGCTCTACGCGTTTCGTCAGAGTGACATCTTCATTTTCCTTTCTTTTTCCTTTTTTCCTTTCTCCTTTCTCCTCCCCCCCCCCTGTTATTTATATTGTTTTATATAACATAGTGCTATGGAATTAGCTTATATTACTTTCATTTTCAGTTTCTTGCTACTTTATAGGTTTTATGTTAAATATGAAGTATGCTTCTGGCATTGGCATAATAGTATGGCATTAGAACTTTTTACCCCACCTCTGTATTGTGATTAGCGTAGCCAGCCCATATATGACCGCATTCTGTTGGTCTTCGGAATCGTCTGAGGAGGCAGCACTGTGCGCATGCTCCGAAACGCATTACGTCATCACAAGCCGACGAGTGGTTCACCGCCGTCTGTGGTCTGATCCTGCTCCCCCATTGGATTCCACTCTAGCGGCGTCATCTCCCGGCTGCTGGTCCGGCCGATAGGAAGAAGCATAGGGGTACAGAAGCTATCAGGAGAAGCCCGAACCCAACCTCTATGTAAGTGTGCTATGTTTTTTGTGCAAATAAACTTTGTTTGTTACTGAGTGGCGCCTGTCCTCTTTTTTTCATATGTGTCAGCGGGATTTTGGCTTTTGCCTGCCTACAGTGCTGCCCTCAGAATCAACATCAGAACTTTGCCATATTTGGAGTTTATGTACTTCTCTCCATCTAATCCACATTTCACTATACAGTGATGAACTTATCTGTATACTGTATATAGTGACTGTTACGGAACAGGGCACCCCTGAGCAGGTACCTCCGTTGGCAGATGCTCCTAGTGCTTCCCGAGGGCTCCAAGCACTCCACCAGACACCGTAAGCACTTCAGACTCCACGAACCGCCGCAGCTTGGTTAGGGTCTTGGCATCTCCTACCCACCCTGGACCAACGACAAGGCCCCAGGCTCCTGTGGGTGAACCTCTCTTTCACCAGAGAGTGCAGCACAAACAAGCTCTTACACAAGCTCTTACAAGAGCTTAATGATTCTCTAAGGGAGTAAGGAAGACCATAGCAATCCCTGCAGCAGATTCCCCCAATAATGAGACAAAGCTCCGAGATGAGGGTAAAACAGGAACAACATTTATTGGAAGAACAGAGCACACTTTTATACAGAAATTGGAACATCCTTCCCCCAACAACCGCTTTCCCATTGGTCAATTGTAAAGTACTTGCAGTTCTCACTAAGGTCCTCTCCAGCATATGCAAATGAGGGCTTGAAAATGAGTCAACAGGGATTGGTCAGATAGCTTTGACCAATGCAAGGAGACAGAAGCCCCAGGGGGCAATCAATGTAAACTATAGTCAGACACAGAACAATGGTTCCCTAACGAGCCCTCAATACACATTACTCTGAGTGTCAATAGACCGCCCGTCTCCTCAGAACTTCCTGTAATGCCCATATTAGGAGTTGGCTTCCTGTTCCTTACAGTTTACAGGAATACGTTTTAGCTTCCAGGAGAGGCAAGGCTCCATTAGCCACATGTTTAAAGAAACACAAAAAGACACAAAAATGCATAACTCCCAGTCTACTGAACAGAACCCCTACATTCAACCCATCCCCAGATAGCCTGGATCTGAGCGCTCAACATATCCAAACAGCGCTCAGATGCCACAAACACAGTCAAATTGCCATGGGGTTTACATTTAGCCTGGGCTGATGAGAGGGTCCATAGTCCCATTGCAGGAGGCGAGCAACCAGGCTTCTCCAACGCCCAGTGGCGAGATTGGTCTCGTCACAGTGACACTGTGGCAGAGCATTGAAGGGGTTAACTGGGGGTGACCAAGGGGTTAAACCTTTATTAGGGGATATATGGTGGGTACCCTAAACCTATCTGGGACTTCTGCTGTCGCTAACTGGTGTCACCAGTGACACTAATACAGTGATCACTAAATTATCTGTATACTGTATATAGTGTACACTGTGACAGGGAGTGAAAGGGTTAACTGGAGGGTGATCTGGGGGTTAAATGTGTGCCTCTGTGTACTGATGTCAGTGTAGTGCTTGTGTACTCACTGTGATGCTCTCTTCTCTCACGTTGAAACCGAAAAGGGCTCCAGGAGGGAAGATTGAATAATTGCCTGTGTTTACATTACACAGACACAAGACGTTCTGCATTTGGACAGAACTGATCACTAGGTCAGGGCTATAAATAATTGGCCTGGACCTGATGACTGATTGGTTCTAAACTGAATCAGGTCACCACGGGAATGGTGGGCGAGTGCGTATGTGTGATTTTGCACAGCCGGTCCACCCTGCCGCAGTATATATGTGGTGGGCAGTCCAGAACTGGTTAATCTTCTTGGTGTGGTAAGCCTAGTCATGTGCGAAGCA
The DNA here is from genome assembly GCF_965119305.1 of Pelophylax lessonae. NCBI lineage: Eukaryota > Metazoa > Chordata > Amphibia > Anura > Ranidae > Pelophylax > Pelophylax lessonae. Next base: position 247,342,669 of record NC_138769.1, read on the forward strand.
GAGCTGACTTGCTGGGAATTATTGTCCGCTGGCTGCAGCCCATAAATACCAGTAACAATATGGCCGCTGCACAGCCTGATGAAGGAGCACATATGCTCCATGCGCCCTTGCCACTACATCGCTCGTGCTGTCAATGGAGTTTCCAAATGGAGATCATGCAAGCCCAGGAGCACTGGAACCCACCAGCGCGGCTGAAGCTGGCTCCCACTGAAAAGATGCTTCACACAGCGTGACTGTTCCTTCAGCAGCAGGAATGTGTATTGGTATGCAATACACAAGCTCTCCTGAATGTGAGTTGCCTACTTTTTGATTAAAGTTATTTCCAATGACTTGCTATACTCAGATGGAGCTTCTTGTTTCTTAGCCAATAGTTCGTAATGCTAGACATTACTGCCCCCAATGCATAAGAGAAGGACTTTTATGCAAATCTGGCTGGCTTTAACAGCCAGGATTACAGGTTTATATGACTTGGATCCCTTGTCATAAATTCCTTACAAACAAAAAAAAAAAATTGTCAAGCAACTTACTTGAAGAAAACTAAATGATCTTTGTTTATCCTACCTTATGGACCCTAGGCTAATAACTGAGTTGTCCACCACTGTGAAGGAAGTTTTGCCACCAACAGGGGCCACCACCCTGGGCTGTCTTTTGGTTTTTAATTTCATCTTGTATTGCTGTGTCCTCCAATGTTAAAAAAGATAAAGAGAAGACATTTTTTTAAAGCAAAATTTATTTTCTGTTTACATAATACAGTACATTTATAATTAACACCAAATTTGTTATCTATTGATGTGCTGCCACACAGCTTCAACTGTCTAGCAGTTGTTATTACATGTTATGTTATGCTATGTTATTGGTATCATCCTTGCACCCCTGCTGTTTCCGGCTAGTTGGTTGCTCCCACCTCCATTTCCTGCTGTAAATCCCATTTTGTTTAGTTGTTATGAGGAGACTGCAGAGTGTGGAAGCTGTGTAACTTCATTGGAAATTTACCTATGGAAAAGTCTCTATGTTTATGCCTTTGCTAACTTGAAGCATAAAGAAGCATTGGAGAACACCTCTGGAGTCTTTATTCATTGAGTAAACTATCTGTTAAAGCCATCATTCAACCTGCTGCACACACTTACAGACTGGGGGTCTACAAGAAGGTCACAGGTACAATCGATGCTGAGACAGAACAATTGATTTAACTTTTTGCAAAACATACATTATACTTTCAAAAGAACATTTAAATATGTATTGTATAGTGTCTTTCTAATATGTCTAGTCTATATAAATGTGAATGTAACAAAATTGTTTTTTCATTTACTGTTTTCTACATATTGTTGCATAGAACAAATCCACCAGTGTATTTATGTCTGTTTTGTAAATGCATCATTATTAAAGTCAGGAAAATTGAGGCATAAAAAGCTTCTACCTTGACTGAATACAAAGTTTATAGAGTTCTTTCATATTTGCCTTCATGTTGAGTGTCCTTATAGCCGTAGGGAGAACTGAACCCAGCACTCAAGCATTTCAAAGACTTTGTTTTGCACCATTGCTTTTGTTATTGCCCTACTTTTGTTATCTTATCTCTCTCTTGAATTGTTCAACAGGTGCATGGTAAAATTACTCTGGGCACTTATACAAACTATCACCTTCTATGCATAATGCTGCATAGCACTAGATTAGACTTTTCTGCATGAAACCCCATAGTAAATTAGACTTTTCTGCATGAAAACCCAAATGTAAAAATGAACCACATAGTAGAAAACTATGAAAAATTACAAATTTAGGTTTTTCCTTGTTGCAGTTTTGAGATGAAGAAAAAAAAAATCTACATGCAACACTGAAAGCATAGCATAAAAGCTGTCAGTGTAAATGAACAAAGAACGCGGCAGGATGCATGTAAAACACTGTATTTTAAAAGATGGGAAAAGTACTTTCAGGCAGAGTGCATGGTGTGTGAAAAACACTAGTGTATCTACACTACAGCAGTTCTGGGAAGGAGACAACAACCTGCCATATTCAAGGTAGCTGAATGAGTACTATCACCTTACTAATGGAAGTCCAGACCACAGATATATAGCCAGCAGTATCATCGGGTAAAATGTATTATGCTGAACTGCTTTCCATGCCCTCTGCCTGAAAGTATTTTCCACACCTTTTTGAATAATAGTGCTTTCAATGCCTCCTGTCTAGTTTTGCATGTTTTGCTGTGATTGACGCTGTCAGTTTCTCTGTTTTTCTTTCTTTGCTGCATGTATATCTTCTCTTCATCTCAACCACTACAGTTTCAGCTCAACTCTACTCAAAACCTTCCAAAATGTGATGTGTGTGTGTGTATATATATATATATATATATATATATACATACACACAGTATCTCACAAAATGAGTACACCCCTCACATTTTTGTAAATATTTTATTATATCTTTTCATGTGACAACACTGAAGAAATGACATTTTGCTACAATATAAAGTAATGAGTGTACGGCTTGTCTAACACTGTAAATTTGCTGTCCCCTCAAAATAACTCAACACATAGCTATTAATGTCTAAACCGCTGGCAACAAAAGTGAGTACACCCTTAAGTGAACATGTCCAAATTGGGCCCAATGTGTCAATAATTTGTGTGGCCTCCATTATTTTCCACCGCTGCCTTAACCCTTTTTGGCATGGAGTTCACCAGAGCTTCACAGGTTGCCATTGGAGTCCTCTTCCACTCCTCCTTGACGACATCAGGGAGCTGGTGGATGTTAGAGACCTTGTGCTCTTCCACCTTCCATTTAAGGATGCCCCACAGATGCTCAATAGGGTTTAGGTCTGGAGAAATGCTTGGCTAGTCCATCACCTTTACTCTTAGCTTCTTTAGCAAGGCAGTGGTTGTATTGGAAGTGTGTTTGGGGTGGTCATCATGTTGGAATATTGCCCTGAGGCCAGTCTCCAAAGGGAGGAGATCATGCTCTATTTCAGTATGTCACAGTACATGCTGACATTCATGGTTCCCTCCCTGAACTGTAGCTACCCAGTGCTGGTAGCACTCTTGCAGCCCCAGACCATGACACTCCCACCACCATGCTTGACTGTAGGCAAGACATACTTGTCTTTGTACTCCTCACCTGGTTGCCGCCACACACGCTTGACACCATCTGAACCAAATAAGTTTATCTTGGTCTCATCAAACCACAGGAGAGGGTTCCAGTAACCCATGTTCTTAGTCTGCTTGTCTTCAGCAAATGGTTTGTGGGCTTTCTTGTACATCTTTATAAGAGGCTTCTTTCCGGGACGACAGCCATGCAGACCAATTTGATGCAGTGTTCGGCGTATGGTCTGAGCACTGACAGCCTGACCCCCATCCCTTCAACCTCTGCAGCAATGCTTGCAGCACTCATATGTCTATTTCCCAAAGACAACCCACTCTCAACTCAACTTCTTTGGTTGACCATGGCAAGACCTGTCCTGTTAAGCCGCTGTATGGTCTTGACCATCGTGCTGCAGCTCAGTTTCAGGGTCTTGGCAATCTTTTTATAGCCTAGGCCATCTTTATGTAGAGCAACAATTCTTTTTTTCGGATCCTCAGAGAGTTCTTTGTCATGAGGTGCCATGTTGAACTTCCAGTGAACGGTATGAGATAGTGAAAGTGGTAATACCAAATTTAACACACCTGCTCCCCATTCCCACCTGAGACCTTGTAAAACTAACGAGTCACATGACACCGGGGAGGGAAAATGGCTAATTGGGCCCAATTGGGACATTTTCACTTAGGGGTGTACTCACTTTTGCTGCCAGCGGTTTAGACATTAATGGCTGTGTGTTGAGTTATTTTGAGGGGACAGCAAATATACACTGTTATACAAGCTGTACACTCACTACTTTACATGGTAGCAAAGCGTCATTAATATTGTCAGATGAAAAGGTATAATAAAATATTTACAAAAATGTGAGGGGTGTACTCACTTTTGTGAGATACTGTATGTAGCACCCTCATAGGTAGATGCAAGGAAAATGCATATCTGGCCCTGTCTGCTTATCAGGGGGGCCTGGATTGTTAGCTAGCTGTCACATGTTTCCAGGTGTGTCTGTTGAGTCTGGGGAGTCTCCCCACTGTATCCAATGAGGGATCTTGTTGGTCAGTGGAGGAAACCTAGCCAATAGCCCACCAAGTTTTAATGACGGTCTCAGTGGGCAGGGATTACCACAATGCACCCTGGGATTGGATATAAATCTGTGGGGAGCATGTGACAGAGTGTCTTTTGGCAGGAGCATCAGTCCCAAGAGGAGGTGATGGCTGTCTCTCCTCCTGTCAGAGAGTGAAGGTGGTCCACTGGGCCTACGGGGACCAGAGGTGGTCCATGGGGCCTACGGGGACCAGAGGTTGAGCTATGCTGCAAAGAGGGATCTAGAGTGTTGATGACCGAGTGGAGCTGTTGGGCAGAAGTCTTCAGGACTTGTGAGTACTCAAGATCTGCCCAGGGGCTCTGCCTAGGAAATGGGACCATTCCAGAAGGTCAAGGGGATACAGGAGCCAGCTAACCAGTAGTATTGGCAGTGAAAGGGGGTGCCAGGTATTCAAAGCCCTGAAGATAGGGAAGTGAAAGGGGGCCCTGAAGCGTTCAGCAGTGCAACAAAGGTGAACAAGTAGCTTACCCCAGGCAAGAGTACCCCAGGGAGCTAAAAGGGACTTCCGTAGTAAAAAGGGAATTTACAGCATCAAGTCAGCGTTAACCAGCATTTGACCATCGTTATCCAGCATCAAGCCAGGGCTAATCAGCGTTAAGCAGCATTTATTCAGAGTCCCCGTCAAGTTGTGTATAGTTCAATTGCAGGAGTATCCCACTCATCCCTTCTCCCATCCAAGTTCCCAAATAAACCTAAAAACCCAAAGATACTGGACTGGTTCTTGTCTCAGTGCTCACACTTGGAGAAACATGTTCAAAGGTACTTTTGTTGCACCCAGTGACCCAGGGTGACCCACAGCAAGCACCTGCTGGGAATTGTGCTACATGTATATATATATATATATACACTGTATATATAGGCATTGTTGTTAAACATAGGCTTGTACGAGTGAATGATCTACTATTATCCTATTACTAATATAGTTACAGAATGTTTCCTAACTGATGTATTGCTTAGTAATGGGCAATCTGCCACAGGTACCAATCTAGGCTTTGCACACTGTTTGGTAACATGTCCAGGTGCCCAGGCTTTCAAAGCACAACTGAACAACTAAAAGCAGCAACAAACAGAAGGTAAGCTACACCACCCCTAAATTAAAAAAAAAAATAAAAGCTTATAAAGGAAATGGCCATATATTTTTTGTTTTGAAGTGCATTGGGGTGTTGAATGCATCAATTTTTTCAATAAACTTAGAATTTTTAGAATTTTTTAATAATGTCGCTTACTTTGACATATTACAGAAAATATGCATACTGATGTCCATTCGATCAGTAGTCACTGTGTCATCTGCGTCTGTGTATGTGGGGGTACCTTTAATGCAGGCATTCATCAATGCCTGGGACTATGGTCATGTGGTAATGTGAAGAATAAAACATTAACGCATTCCCCTGACTTTTGGATAAGCTTTACCTGTGTGCAGTAATAAAGAGCAGAGTCCTTCTTAAAAGCGACTTCTCCCACGTCACTACATATTGTAATTTAAAAGTTTGCTTTAGAAGTGCCGTGCTGAGCCTGCTCCCATTCCACCAGTCCAGCGTACTTCTGTTACCTCACTCCCAGTAACAGAATAGGGTCCATCTGAGCACATAGCACAAACCACATGCGTGCTCTCACTTAACTCCTTTCTTCCTTCTCCTACCTTTTAACCAGCCCATAGATCTTAGTAACATGGGTTTGAATCTAGCTGCTATTGGATACAGACTACTGGGAGGCAGACAAGGGCTCCCTCACATACCAGATATAATGCTTAACAACTGGTGGCTTGTAGCTTGTTCCTTCTTTGGTAAACCCTAGCAACTACTCTCTTCTTCTTGACTTGCCAAGTTAACTTTTTGTAGCAGTGTTACTTTATACCCTTCTGTGCTTTACATACCAAAATTGTTTTATTATGCCAAAACCAACATGCACTACTTTGAGTAACTTATGACCAGGCTCAGAACGGTTAATGTAACCTTACACAGTAAAATTGCCAGGGTTTTTTTTTTTAACTCTGTAGGAGTTATTTTTAACACTTTCACGGGGTTTATATAATCCACACTGTTCAGAGTTAAATTAACACTCCTAAAAGTTGTTCAACTCGGTATTTTCACTGGATAGAGAGGATTGTGTACACTAATAGTGTTAATTCCCTGTAATTGAACACTATAATATTAACACTTTACTCTAAACACCTTAACAACAGGATTTTAACACTAGTGATTTAACTGTGAACTGAAGAAATTCAGCATAACAGTCCTTCCCCTTATTCTATCTTGAATAGTGTAATGGCCCAGGCATACCTCTATGAGGTGAGAAGCCATTATGGCATTGTCCATGGTTGGATGTCTTCCAAAAATCCCAGTTCCTTCAGCAGAGTCAAAAGATTGCATTCACAGGTGATGTGACCCACCACTAGGACCAAAAGCCAGGGAACTGAGCTATAAACTTTCAATCCCTGTAGCGCACCCCCTAGGGAGCCACAAGTATACTGGGATCCCCCACTCCGCAAAGCCAGGGACACCAAATTTTCAATGGTACTCAGAGTCAGAGAACAGTCCGTGACTGTTTTTTTTGTTTATTGAGGGGTTATGACTTGGATATGGATTGGAGATTATGGAATTCCGACTTAATTATTTCAGAACATCTTCAGGGACAACTCTTTCTATATACAGTCTCTATAAACTCTCCACTTCTTCCTCCAGCACACACTTGCTTGCAGAACTCAGCTATGTCACCCTGCAGTATTTTGTAGCAAAGGCCCATGGCAGGGACTCCCAGGCAGGGACTCCCAGCCCCTATACTTAAAGAACAGATGGGAGGACACAGCTTACACTTTCCCAGCACTTCCTATCTGTGGTCTGTGCTTCCAGTACCACCTCTTCAGGCACTGCCAACCTGCCTGGCTGCAGCTGCCCCTTTCACTATTCCTCCAGGCTACCTTCTCCCCGCAATCCTCCAGACTGACACTCACCAGCCCACCCGGTTGACCTGCTCCTGTTGTCCTCTCCTTTCTCCTGTGCCTGCCTCCAGAATGGGTGTCCGTGTGATTTGGCAGATCCCCAGGCCCGAAATCAACCACCCCAGACTAGGGGGCATCCTCAAGGACCACTGGCAGCCTCCTCAGCACTCCATCTCCATCTTCCACCTGACTGCCCCTGCTGGCATGGCTCATACCTATTTATCAGGAGGCTTGCCCCCTGCCAGCCCTTTTACTAGGGATTGGCTGAGGTCCTCATAAATATTCCTAAAAGCCCCTCCTATCTTTCACCTACTGTGCCCAGAACATTCTCCTATGTTCCGGAGAACAGGGGTAGGCATTAGGGATGATAGAACGGTTCGGGTCCACCATCGGTTCGGCCCGAACATTGGGTGTTCGAGGTTCGGCCGAATTTAGAACTTTTTGCCCAAAAAGTTTGGAATTCGGCAACCAGAACCGACCAAAATGCAATGCTTCAGGAAATGGGCTTTAAAAGCCCGTGATTGGACCAGAACCATTAGCAAAAGCCAATTGAGGGGGCAAGAAAATGCTAGGAATGTGATTGGAGTGACTAGGGGGTCCCTAGACCAATCATTAGTGAATACGCCCCCAGTATATAAGATAGACCCCGCCATATTCCTAGCATTGTTATACTGGACATGGAAGAGAGTGGAAGCAGTTCTGTTAATTTTACTTTAAAAGTGTCATTTAGCATTTATTAGTGTGAGGAAAGGGATATCTAGTGTAGTTAGAGTGCTCCTTTACACTTAAGTTAGCTTCAAAAATTTAGTTTCTGTAGGGAAAGTGTTAAGTGTAAGGGGACCGTAGTGTAGTGTAGGGTTAACTGACAGTGACTGCTATGGAAGGGTGACAAAACTGGCATTTTTTGGAGGCAGGCAAAACATCTGAACTTGTGTATAGTGGTGTATATACACACATACATATATTTATATACACACCTAGACATATATAGGTGTGATAGTAGCAGAAATATATGCTTGAGCTAATGAAATCATTTACAGTAATATATTTCTGCTACTATCACACCTATATATGGCTAGGTGTCTATATACATATAATTATGTGTGTATATATACCACTATACACAAGTTCAGATGTTTTGCCTGCCTCAAAAGAACCCCAAAAAATGCCAAAAAAACGCTAGCGTAAAAAAAAAAAAAATGCCCAGGTGTTTTTTTGCTGGCATTTTTTGGGGGTTTTTGGAGGCAGGCAAAACATCTGAACTTGTGCACAGTACCACTATACACAAGTTCAGATGTTTTTCCTGACTGCAAAGAACCCAAAAAAATGCCTGCTATTAAACCAGCAAGGTGTGAAAACCGAGAAGAGAAGCCAACCCCCTGTGCTGAAAGTGTTCTAATACAAACAATCCTTTTTTTATGGTTCTGGACATGCTACAGAGCTGATACTTCACAGGTACACATTTTAGACCCCCCAGATACGAAATCACACAAAAAAAGTTCTTAAAAATTGTCATTTTTGATAAAAAAAGCCAATTATTGAAAAATGAAAAAAAAAAAGAGATTTTTTGATTTTTACTTTGGATTTCGTATCGGGGGGTCTAAAATGTCACCAGATGATCCATACCTGTCCTTTCTGCATCAATGGGAAAAGGACTTGAGAACCCAGTTTACACCTCAATAAGCCAAGCCCATCTCTGTAGAGGCAGACTCAATCTTTGCCTAGATCACTGTGGTATTACAAAATTTACGATATCAATTGCATATAAAAACTGACTGCCACCCTCAATAACACAAAAGAGCAGTTTAAGGAGAGGTGGAGGCCCTGGAGATACTTTACATGTACAGACGGTTACCACCAAGACTTGCTCAGTTCAAGATTGTCAACAGGGTAGTTCACTCATTAGCCATGCACCCACCCATGGACTTTATGGTGAGACCAATCCCTGGATAGTTATTTTAGTGTTTTTTTTCCCTTCTCTTTTACTCCCCTTCACCACTTTCCCTTGCTTTGACCTTCCCATAACCCACTCATAGTGCACAAAATGGATATACTTCTTCATACTGCAGAATTTGCTCCATGCTTTATTGTGCACATCCCTAGCTGCAAGAGCTATAAAAGCACATGTATTTTCCTGTTGGTTTTTTGTAGTATATTCATGGGTCAGCTTTATCTCTCGTTTGAAGTACTCTGCTATTGACCTTCAGTTGACATAAGTCTACATGTCTAGTTTTACGTGCTTTGACTTCTTTGAATTGTTGTTTGTTGGATGGTACTATAATTTAGACAACTCTTACAAGACTTCTACCCTTCTCCAATTTTGCATCATACAGTTGGCTCTATATTGTTGTTTTCCATGACCAAGTGCAATGTTTGTCTTTTTGCCACATTTTGTATGTGAGAAGCCAAACCGCAAAAAAGAAAATTTAGATTGGATGGTACTATAATTTGGACAACTCTTACAAGACTTCTACCCTTCTCCAATTTTGCATCGTACAGTTGGCTCTATATTGTTGTTTTCCATGACCAAGTGCAATGTTTGTCTTTTTGCCACATTTTGTATGTGAGAAGCCAAACTGCAATAAAGAAAATTTAAAAACGATAGCAATGCCATTAAGATAACCTTGAGTTCATCACTATTTTTTCCTTTTCCTCAACTATGGGAGAAAACAGGGGATTACATTATTGTTGTTTTATGCCAAACAAAACCAAATAAGAAGTCCCAGTTCAACTTACCAACCAGCCTGCAACCAACCAAAATACCCTGTCTAACAGTTTGCGTTAGAAAACACAGGTTTAGTTTGCACACATTTGCAAATACATGCGTAAGCTGCAGAGACACTTCACGGCACCCCAGTATTATCTGCCGTTCAAACTCTATAAATGTGTGACAGCCCACATCATAGAAGCACAAAATAGATAGAGGGAAGGTAAGCCTGGATGGAGCCCAGCTATCAGGGCCTGGACTTGAACCTGGGACCTCTGGCGATGACTCTTCTCGCTGCACTACCTGAGATGCTGAATAGTGCCCTGTTTGATCAATTGGACAAGCCCGACTTGTGTCTTGACTTCTGCTGAACCTTGAACTTCCTAATTTTAGCCATGTCTCTGCTCTTCATGTTTGCCAGATTATTGCGCTCCCTTTAGCTAGTGTCTCGCTCTCGTCTTCCCTGCTGCCATCCACATTTTGCTACCACTTTTTAATAACCCTTGGCTTGTTTGTTGACTACGCTTCTGCCTGATCCCAACCTGCAACTATTCATTACCGATTTTAGACGATGCTCCTGTTTGATCCATACCTGTTATCCGCTTTTGGACCCCGGGCTTGCTTACCTGGTGGGGTGATCCTGAGGACCATGGCCTGTTACTAACAGGCAGCAAAATCCATCTCCGCCATCAGTAGCTACGGTGAACACTGGTAAGTACTTAGATTACGCACTTCAGGTGAGTCCACGTCATCCTCCAGGGTGACTGCCTGTGTGGACATGTTGGACAGTGGTAGTCATGCTACTGCTATAGCAACTGGTCTTCGAGCCTGATCCCTGATCATGACACCACTCCTCCTTAAGGGTCCAGTGTGTCCCCTCACCAATATTCCAACAGTACAAAAAAATTGCCATTGCCCTCACCTATAACTGGCCTTTGTAGCAAGGAGCACATGGAAAGGTGACGCATGTCAAACAAAACCAAAGAAAATTACCAACCAGCCTGCAACAAACTGCATTATTCTGTCTAACAGTTTGCGTTTGAAACAGGAGTTTAGTTTGCATACATTTGCAAATACATGAGTAGGCGGCAGAGCCACTTCACGGTACCCAAGTATTATCTGCAGTTCTAATTATATACATTTTTTGAGAGCTTTCATTATAGAAGCACATGTATAATAATAAATAGATAGAGGGCAGGTAATCCTGGTGGGAACCTATCCCTTCTTAAAGGGACAGGGGTGCACCGGACTCCCAGCATATAGCACAATGGCAGCAAAGGTGTCCAGTGCTTCCCCTCACCAGTATTCCAACAGTACAAACAAACAAACAAATGGCCACCTATAACTGTCCTTTGCAGCAAGGAGCATATGAAAGGGTGACTCGTGTCAAACAAAGAAAAGTACCAGCTCAACTTGCCAACCAGCCTGCAACCTGCAGCCTGTTTTATGTCTCTGATTTTAGAACTTTTCAAATTCTTGACCTGGAGTAAGCATCTAGCAAGTAAATCAAGATGAAAGCAGAACATCTGAACTCCAAACTTCATGAAGCTGATTCAGAAATCATTGAATTCAAAAGCTCAGAATGACAGCACAAAAAGAAACTGTAACCGATGAGAGATGACAGCCAATGCATTTCTATGACAGGCTTATTTACTGTATTTAACTTAAAGTGGTTGTAAACTTACCTTTAGCGTTTGCACTATGCCTATAATAGGGCTTACCTATAGGTACTGTAAATATATCCTAAACTTTCACCATTTAGAAGGTATTTACATTGCATCCAGCCGATGACGTCATCGGCGCATGCACTCTGAAGGAACGGCTGCCCGTGTCGTTTCTTCAGAGCCCTGTGTCGTGACCAGATGGCTCCGGGCAGTAATGCAGCCAGAGTCTGCAGACCCGGAAGGAAGATGGGCAAAGATGGATGCAGCCTCCAGCGGGAACGACACGGGCTTCGTTTGCAGGTAAGTGTCACATAATGTGCTAGTATGTGATGTAAACAAAAAGAAAAAAACTATTTGAAGACTTTACTTCCTCTTTAAGGACCAAGCCTATTTCTGGCACATGTTGTTTACAGGTTAAAATCAGTATATTTTGCTAGAAAATGACTTAGAACCCCCAAACATTATATGATTTTTTTTTAGCAACGACTCTGGAGAATAAAAAGGCGGTCATTGAAATATTTTATGTCATGCGGTATTTGCGCAGCGGTCTTTCAAACGCAATTTTTTGGGTAAAAATAAATTTCACTGAATTTAAAAAAACGAAACAGTAAAGTTATTCCAAATTTTTTGTATATTGTGAAAGATGATGTCATGCCGAGTAAAAAGATACCTAACATGTTACAGGTTAAAATTGCGCACACATACATCTCTTAGATAACTTAAAAATCTCCATAGGCGACGCTTTAAAACATTTTTTAACGGTTACCCGTTTAGAGTAACAGAGGAGGTCTTTTTCACATTGGAGACCCAATTGAAGCAAAATCCGGCTTTGTTCTGGACTCCAGCGAACGTGCTGGCTGGTTGCTCAGGTGGGACAGGAGACCCGGACAGAGCCACGGAAGGCGGCGGGAGGGGGGGTTGTCATCTCCCGCTCATTGGAACAATGGCCGAGTGGCTGCTGAGCCGCATTGGTTGTTATCTCCTGAAAGCCAACCGCTGGCTCTAAAAAATGGTACTGGGTTGATGCCAGCAGCTGCAGGCATCATCCGGTACAAACACTTCTTCAAGCCAACGTACAGGTATGTCAGTTTGAGGGAAGTGGTTAAACTAATTTACTGTATTTTAAGTTTGCAAGAATTACAGTCATCAGAGGCCAGTATTGCTTATATCCATGGAAGCATATTACATAGCAAGTCGGGTTAGAAAAAAAAACACAAGTCCACCCAGTTCAACCAATAAAGGCAGAAAAATAAATCATACAATCCCATAAACACAATCTTATACCCACAGTCGATCCAGAGGAAGGCAAAAAAAAAAACAAAAAAAGAGCAAAGCATAATCCAATCCGCTCCAGCAGGGGAAAACAATTCCTTCCTGATTCCCCGAGAGGCAATTGGATATTCCCTGGATTAACTTTACCTATATATGTTAGTATCCAGTTATATTATGTACATTTAGGAAAGAATCCAGGCATTTTTTAAAGCAATCTTGAGCTGGCCAGAACAAGCTCTTGAGGAAGTCTATTCCACATTTTCACAGCTCTTACTGCATAGAAACCTTTCCATTTTTTGAGATTAAATCTCTTTTCCACTAGACCTAAAGAGTGCCCGCATCTCCTCTCCTCAAGAGAAAATAAATTCAGTTCCTTTAATCTTTCCTCATAGCTGAGCTTTCCATGCCTCTTATCAATTTGGTTGCCCTTCTGTGCACTTTCTCCAGTTCCCCGATATCCTTTTTGTGAACTGGCACCCAAAACTGAACTGCATATTCCAGATGAGGTCTTACTAATTATTTGCACAGTGGTAAAATTATATCTCTCTCTCTGCAGTCCATACCTCTTTTAAAACAAGAAAGGACTTTGCTGACTTTGGAAACCGCAGCTTGGCATTGCATATTATTAAGCGTATGATCTACCCAGATCCTGCTCCACCATTAACTCCCCCATTTGTATTCCCCCTAGTATGTACCATGCATGCATATTCTTAGCCCCCAAGTGCATGACTTTACATTTATCAACATTAAAGTGATTGTAAAGTCGTGTTTTTTTTTTTTTTAATAACAAACATATTATACTTACCTTCTCTGTGCAGTGGATTTGCACAGAGCAGTCCAGATCCTCCTCTTCTCTGGTCCCTCTTCGCTGCTCCTGGCCCCTCTCTCCTGTCGAGTGCCCCCACAGCAAGCATCTTTCTATGGGGGCACCTGAGCCAAGCTGCAGCTCCTTGTGTTCATTCAGATATGAACTGTGGTTCGGCCCTGCCCCTTCTCTCTCCTGGTTGGCTAACCAACTTTGATTGACAGCAGCCAGGGTCAATGGCACTGCTGTAGTGCCTCAGCCAATCACAGGAGGGAGAGTCCCAGACAGCTGAGGGACTCGTGGACATCACTGGATAGCGAGAGGGCTCAGGTAAGTATTGGGGGGGTAGAACAATTCTCCTGCGCTCGAGTGAAAATATGACAGAGGGAAGAGGGATACTTCAGACTTGAGTGGATAAAGCTTATGGTCTTGCTGCCCCTTCAGGATCAAGGGTATCCGGAACCAACTGGGAAACAGCAACAAAAAGAAAAGAGGCGCACAGATCTAGTGCATTACCACTAAAAACATTTATTAAAATATTAAAAAGTATACATTATACTCACAAAGCAGGTGTGAATATACACACATCAACATGATATACATAAAATCTCCAAGGTAGCCAAGGAACTGCACAATGCAGTGTGCTGCATGAGGCTGCTGTGGCTAGGCTGATGTGTTTCAGGGGTGAGCCCCCTTCCTCAGAACCCCCTTCCTGTCAGCAGCAACTTTTTTGGCTCTGAGGAAGGGGGCTCACCCCTGAAATGCAGCAGCCTATCCACAGCAGCCTCATGCGGCACACTGCATACCATTAAGCATCGGGCGGTTCCTCGGCTACCTTGGAGATTTTATGTATATCATGTTGATGTGTGTATATTCAGACCTGCTTTGTGAGTATAATGTATACTCTTTAATATTTTAATAAACGTTTTTAGTGGTAATGCACTAGGTCGGTGCGCCCCTTTTCTTTTTGTTGTTGTTTCCCAAGTATTGGGGGGCTAAGGGGGGCTTCTACACACAAAAGGCTTTTTATCTTAATGCAGAGAATGGATTAAGATAAAAAAAAAACCTTCTGCCTTTACAACCCCTTTAAACCTCATCTGCGACATAGTTGCTCAAATAAACAGTGCATTGAGGTTGGCTTGTAAGTTGGAGACATTCTGTAAGGAAGTTATTCCACTCCATAGCTTGGTGTCATCTGCAAAGACTGAAATGGTACTTTTAATCCCAGACCCTATATCATTTATAAATATATTAAAAAGTAAGGGTCCCAACACTGAATCTTGGGGTACACCACTGATAATCTTATAACATTCTGAGTAAGAATTATTAACCACTTCTTTCTGAATTCTATCTTTTAGCCAGTATACCACCCACGGATGCATGTATCTATAATACTTTTTTAGCTCTGAACTGTTTAAAAGACTTTTGTACAAAGGTATTTTAAAGAAAATGTTGTCTTTTTATTGAATCAATAACAAGTTTTGTATTTTTTTTTAAATATGATAGACTCTGATTGTGTTCTCATTGGCACATCTAAAGTCCCCACCCTGCTCCTCTGTTTCACAAATGTACTTATAGGACAGGTTCCTTAATTAAAACATGAAAGCTGAGATCCCTCAAACAAAAGGTGCATTGCTAGCATTGTCAGATGAACTGTTCTTTTCTATGATGTAATGTAACTCAGCAGAGATAGTGGTGCAGAACATGAAGAGCAGAGATAGTGGTCCAGAACATGAAGCATCTCTACTCTCAAGTAAGTAACTCACTTTTAAACTTTCACTAAACCCAACATATCTAAAACCACATTGCCACTGACAACTAATGAAACAGAGAACTTCACCATTGCACTTCACAACTGAAACTAAAGTAATGGGGCATTTACCACTAGCAAAATTCGGTGGAAATCAAACCACTTACAGAAATGTACTAAAGCACTTTGCCACTAGCCACAAATATAAAGGGGAAGTGCACTGATCACTAATATAGGATAGTTATATCAGCTTATACACAGGATTCAGAACAAGGAGATTTTTTTTGTGATCTGTAGTACAGGAGACTTTACTTTCAGTCAGCAGTTTATTCGATGTCCAATTTTTTCCTAAGAAGTTAAATGAAAACGGTCTGTAAAACACAGACATCATTTTTCTGACTAAATCTATATTTTACAATAGATACATAAACTATTCTAACAATAATGCTGTTTTTAGATAGCTTACACACAACCCGGAACCAACACTAGTTTGCAAGCAACCAAGCGCTTAGAGAGGATACCTACCTCTAATATAGTGTGATAACAAATGCTGCTACTTGATAAAATAACATGAAATAAGAGAATATATGTAAATACAAGCAATATGTAGATACAAAAAATTCTAGTAGCGCAAAAAAGAATGATAAGCTCACTCCCCAATCACATTCACTGAAAACTTGTAAAGACTGTAGACATAAATATAAAAATATATATATATAAAAAATAGTCCCAGCATGAATCAGTCCACCAAAGCAGCGTTGAAAAACATATGACAAATAGCGATATTCACACTGATGTATCCCTTGAAAGATCCTAATCGGTGCAGAAATAAAGGATCACCTTGACCACCACCACTGTGCTCTGAAGGGGGGAAGGTAATGCACACTCACCGACTTCACTGGCCCAGTGATTCTCACCACTGAGCAAACAAGCCACGATACAGCCACTACCACTCGGGCTTCCGGATTGGGACCAATCAGACCAATGACAGGCTCTGCTGCATCCACTTGGGGTTCCGGGATGAGGCCGATAATGGGCTCAATCAAGTAAATGGACATGCAAGGGAAGGAAGGAATAGAGCTCCACTAGTGTGATAACGTATAATACTGGCTTTATTCCAAAATACACAATACATCACACTCACATGACATCAGTTGAATATTCGCATGACCGGAGGTGTATACCCATCGGGACCCGTATCCTGACTCCACGCCGCGGATCGCGCCTTCCGGGTGCTCACTCTCCTCGTACACTCTGACTTGGTTACGCCGCCTGGCCACGCCCCGACGCGTTTCGTACTTCCGACTTCCTCACGGGGGCGTGGCCACGGCGGTAAGGCAGCAAACTAAATACCTACGACTCTCCGCCCATCCGGGCGGGGCCGTGGTGTACGCAATTTGTCAATGGCTGAGCACTTCCTGTTCCGGACGGACACCAATAGACGCGGTTGCCTAGCAACCACGGCTCCCGTGAATCTTGGTCAAATCTTTCTCATGCCCGCTCCCAGTACCATATTAAGAGACTACAATGTGCCTCGTAAAGCTATCAAGCTAAAAATCATGGTACCACGGGTAATGAGGCGTCTCACTATGAACAGGAGAAATGCATACCGCCATAGATTGTGCTGCATTCAATAATTCCTAATTGTGCCATATAGTGAATCATAATAAATGCACACATCATTAACCACTTAAGCCCCGGAAGATTTTACCCCCATTCCGACCAGGGGGTATTTTGCGATTCGGCACTGCGTGAATTTAACGCACAATTGCGCGGTCGTGCGACGCTGTACCTAAACGAATTTGACGTCCTTTTTTTCCCACAAACAGAGCTTTCTTTTGGTGGTATTTGATCACCTGTGCGATTTTTTGATCACGCGCTATAAACAAAAAAAGAGCGTCAATTTTGCAAAAATAGCAATATTTTTCACATTTTTTTATATGAAATTCCCCCCCAAAAAAATGTAAAAATCTAAATTTTTAAAAATTTTCGGCCAATTTGTTTTATGCTACATATGTTTGGTAAAAAAAATCGCAAAAAGCGTATTTTGATTGGTTTGCGCAAAAGTTATCGCGTTTACTAACAAAGGGAAAGATTTTTGTCATTTTTGTTGTTTTTTTTTTTAACGCGTAATGGCGGCGATCTGCGATTTTTTTTGCGGTACTGCGACATTGCGGCGGACAGATCGGACCCTTGACTGACATTTTTGACACTTTTGGGGTTACCAGTGACATTTCTACAGTAATCAGTGCTATACATATGCACTGTTACTGTAAAAATACACTGGTAGTGAAGGGGTTAACTTTATTTGGAAGGGAGGGGCTGTGTGTGTCCCTAGGGGCGTGGTTTCTACTGTGATTGGCTGTGGCTCTAGCTGTAAGGACACTGATCAACGGATCTACATACCAGATCCGTTTTATCAGTGTCTTTGCAGCGAGGAGAATGACAGGCAGTTTGTTTACACAAGCTGCCTGACATTCTCCCTCTCCCCCGACGATCGCCGAGTGACCGGCGGACATCGGGTCCGCTGGTCACACGCGCGGGGGGGTCCGTGACCACGCGGGAGCGGGAGCGCGCCCCCGGGGGCGCGCGCTCGCTCCCTAGACCCTCACAAGCAAGCAACGTAGCCCTACGTTAGTTTGCCTGTGAGGGGCTGACCGCCGACGTAGATAGTCGTGCGGCGGTCGGCAAGTGGTTAAGCAATAATATTAGCACCACTGTTGTCATTGTACCTCAATCCAACAAGAAATACTAATAAAATTAAAATAAAATAGAATAAAAATACACCTCAAAAGGTGATCAATATAATATATACTAATACATCATATATCACGTGTAAAATATATAATATATCACGTGTAAAATATATACTACAGTGAACTCTATTCACTGTATTCACTGTAGTATATATTTTACACGTGATATATGATGTATTAGTATATATTATATTGATCACCTTTTGAGGTGTATTTTTATTCTATTTTATTTTAATTTTATTAGTATTTCTTGTTGGATTGAGGTACAATGACAACAGTGGTGCTAATATTATTGCTTAATGATGTGTGCATTTATTATGATTCACTATATGGCACAATTAGGAATTATTGAATGCAGCACAATCTATGGCGGTATGCATTTCTCCTGTTCATAGTGAGACGCCTCATTACCCGTGGTACCATGATTTTTAGCTTGATAGCTTTACGAGGCACATTGTAGTCTCTTAATATGGTACTGGGAGCGGGCATGAGAAAGATTTGACCAAGATTCACGGGAGCCGTGGTTGCTAGGCAACCGCGTCTATTGGTGTCCGTCCGGAACAGGAAGTGCTCAGCCATTGACAAATTGCGTACACCACGGCCCCGCCCGGATGGGCGGAGAGTCGTAGGTATTTAGTTTGCTGCCTTACCGCCGTGGCCACGCCCCCGTGAGGAAGTCGGAAGTACGAAACGCGTCGGGGCGTGGCCAGGCGGCGTAACCAAGTCAGAGTGTACGAGTAAAGTGAGCACCCGGAAGGCGCGATCCGCGGCGTGGAGTCAGGATACGGGTCCCGATGGGTATACACCTCCGGTCATGCGAATATTCAACTGATGTCATGTGAGTGTGATGTATTGTGTATTTTGGAATAAAGCCAGTATTATACGTTATCACACTAGTGGAGCTCTATTCCTTCCTTCCCTTGCATGTCCATTTACTTGATTGAGCCCATTATCGGCCTCATCCCGGAACCCCAAGTGGATGCAGCAGAGCCTGTCATTGGTCTGATTGGTCCCAATCCGGAAGCCCGAGTGGTAGTGGCTGTATCGTGGCTTGTTTGCTCAGTGGTGAGAATCACTGGGCCAGTGAAGTCGGTGAGTGTGCATTACCTTCCCCCCTTCAGAGCACAGTGGTGGTGGTCAAGGTGATCCTTTATTTCTGCACCGATTAGGATCTTTCAAGGGATACATCAGTGTGAATATCGCTATTTGTCATATGTTTTTCAACGCTGCTTTGGTGGACTGATTCATGCTGGGACTATTTTTTATATATATATTTTTTATATTTATGTCTACAGTCTTTACAAGTTTTCAGTGAATGTGATTGGGGAGTGAGCTTATCATTCTTTTTTGCGCTACTAGAATTTTTTGTATCTACATATTGCTTGTATTTACATATATTCTCTTATTTCAATAATGCTGTTTTATTCTATATTTCATTGCAGGAGTGATCAATAACTCAAAAAAGTTCTCATTATATTGTACGTTTCTTGACGATGCTATCCTTACTGACATGACATCTTCTGTAAGGTTCTGGTGCTGATCTGTACATATAGCTTGTTTTGACCATAACCTGTTTTTGGGGTTTTTTAGGTAAATTTGCTTCTCCTGCATAAAAAAAAAACCCTTTTACCTATCCTCAAATCTTTGCTGCCATTTGATCTCATTTAAAAGACCTTGCTTGAACACCACTTTATTCATACATCTGTAAGTTTTAACTGCTAGCAGCAGGAAAAACAGAGTGCCATATTCAAGGAACATCATATAGCAAATGACATCCTTTCT
This sequence comes from Pelophylax lessonae, assembly GCF_965119305.1. Classification (NCBI taxonomy): domain Eukaryota; kingdom Metazoa; phylum Chordata; class Amphibia; order Anura; family Ranidae; genus Pelophylax; species Pelophylax lessonae. The sequence goes on from NC_138769.1 coordinate 247,362,505, forward strand.
GGCAAAGTGTCTTGATTAAGACCACTTCTAAGATTTGTGCTTTATGAACGACCTCATCTGTCACTGATGGCTCATGCTAAGTTGTGATGAATATAACTCTTTATGCATATAATTTCTAAGCATCCATGCCCAGTCCAAGCCTGTATGTCTACAATAACTAAATGATGTGCTACCACATATACATAAACTAAACATAAAAAGAGCTATACCAATTTTATATTTCAATCACGATGCTCCCTACCTAGTCCAAGATGCTATAACTTCTGATCCGGTCATACTAGTGTATTGTTGCTGCCCAGAATTTAATTTAACTATTTTTAATGTATATTTTCATTCTCGTTGGCGGCCATCCCAATGGAGTTTCACAATACAAACCTGATGGGGAATTAAACTCCGTGTTAGGGAGAGGATTTTTTTATATTTCTTCCTTTTTGCAATGTTATGAACTATTTAAGATATCAATGTATGTAGCACCTACTACATAATTCACAAAGCAGTAGGCTTTACCCAGTGGTTACTTTCCTTTAAGTGATATTAAAGGCAATTTTTTTGAACCACTTGCTGACCACCCTAAAGCAGTTTTACTGCTACATGGCGGCCGTGCTGCACAGGATCATGTGTATATACGTAATCCTGCACTTCTGGGGAGTGAGCGCGATCAGCGGGTCACACAGGCTTGATGTCCACCGGCACCCACTAATCATTCGGTACACAGGCAGAAAGGCAGTCTGCCTATGTAAACAAGGCAAATTGCTGTTCTGTCAGTAAGGAAGGCTTGGATCCTTCCTTACTGACAGGGACATGGATCCATGCCTTCCTTCCCCTAGTAAAAAGCACCTCCCACACAGTACACAAACACTAGCTAGGAACAGTTAACCCTCTGATCGCCCCTGATGTTAACCCCTTTCCAGCCAGTGTCATTAGTAAAGTGACAGTGCATATTGTAAGCACTGATCACTGTATTCGTATCACTGGTTCCCAAAAAAGAGTAAAAATGTTAGTTAGTACCTGATTTGTCAGCCGCAATATCGCAATCTTGCTATAAGTCGCTGATCACCGCCATTACCAGTAAAAAGAAATAAATAAATACAAATTGCATAAATATATCCCATAGTTTGAAGACACTATAACTTTTGCACAAACCAATCAATATATGCTTATTGGGACAGTGAATGCACAGTGAATGCACAGTGAATTATGCATTCACTGTGAATGCACAAAGAATTATGCAGCCTGACTGGGCAAAGCTTTGCCCAATCATGGCGCAGTGTAAGTTGGTTGTTAAGAAGCAGGGCCAGGAAGCCGGCAGGGGTGTTCCTAACAACCAATGAGTCATCAGCTGTCAAAGGGTTTCCCTGCTGACAGCTGAACAGTTTAAAAAAAAAAAAGTGTCGGTAAAAAAAAGAAAAAAATGGCATGTGGTCCCCCCAAAATCCATACCAGATCCTTATTGGAACATGCAGCCTGGAAGGTTAGGAAAGGGGGAGGGGGAGTGAAAGCCTGCACCTTACTTTTTATTATTATTACTTTTTGTACACTTTTTTGGTGAATGGGTAAGGGTATTATGTACCTGATAGTCATTTACATGGGGGGGAATCTGGGGGCTCATTGTTAAAGGGGGCTTCAAGATTCTGATAAGTTTCCCACCTGTTGTCCACATCAACAACCCCCCCACTCCAAAGCACCCACCCCCCATGTTGAGGGTATGTGGCTTAGTATGGTACAGGAGGGGGCGCTCTCTCGTCCGCTCTCTTTCCTGACCTGCCAGACTACATGACCAGATAAGGGTCTGGTATAGATTTTGGGGACGGACTCCACTGCATTTTTTTTTTTTTTTAATAGCCGGGTGTCGGCTACTATAACCACGAGTCATTTTATATGGGGTTTGACTTGTTTTTTTTCTTTAGAAATATAATTTTTGCATCAGCATGATTTATACATGCTACAGATGCACCACTTTAGAGGCACTTTAGGGGACCTCCCAGGCACTATATTTAAAATAATATTTCATTTTTATTTCTGCACTTTAAGCAAATTTAAACCCGCTGCTTCTGAAAAAAACAATCTTTACTTATTTTTTATTGATACATGTTCCCTAGGGCAGTACCCATACCCCCATACCCCCTTTATGGTCAACTACTTGCATATAAACCTTCTGAATGGTCACTTTTGAATTTTCCTGTTCGGCTCCTACAGACCTCAATGGGGTTCGCCATTCGGGTTAGAACATTTCCCCTGTTGGGAGTTCTGCTGCGAACCAGACAGGGGGTGTTTGGCCCATCTCTAGTGGAGAACAACATGCAATTATGGTGCAGTTTTGTCCTCCAAAGCACCAATGTGTCAAGTGCATCAATGCACTGCATACCCCATGCAGCTCTTGCAATAGCTATTACTAAAACTAGGGTGTTGGAGTGAAGCATCAAGATTCAGTGTGCATGCTATAAATCCATTAAATCCATCCATTCAACAGCGACACAACCTGCCCGTCAGGCATCTTATTTGTGACTGCCCGACGCGATGGAACTCAAAGTTGCATATGCTTGATAGGCTGCTCCAGCAGAAACGTGCAGTTAACGACTACCTGTGCGAACTCAAAATAGGATTGCAGATGCTCAGGATACAGGAAGGCTGATGACAATCCAGCAACTTGATGGGATGGGCAGAGGTCTTATATAAGCCAGCAAATGGTCGCATCTTATTACGTCATGTGTGTTTGATTGCGCACGTGTGTTCCCGAATACACGCCGTGGCGCACCTGCATACACCCATTAGCCAATCTTCTGCCAATGTGCATGCTCATGGGAATGCCTCTGATGCGCCCTAGTACTGGCAGAAATGCCAGTCTTACCATGGTCATTTCTCTGACTGTTATACAAGAAGTTATTAAGAAGGCTGTAGAGGAAGACGTAAAGACCCTCTTACTGGGTCGATCTGGTAGAGGGGACCTACACATCTACGGAGGGAGGAAGAAGTTTCACCGGAGCCTGAGGCTAATAGCTTAAATTCGGAGGTGAAGTCAGAGACTGTCCAGGATAACTTAGTCCTACTCTTTTGATTTTTCCCTGGTGGCCTCCTTCAAATCTGTGGTCAAGCAGACCATTACTTGGGAGAAAGATTTGACAAATCCCCAGGAACCGAGGAAGTGTTACCCAATTTAAAGAGATCGTCCTGAATTCCCTTTCATGTTGGAAATAAAAGAGTTAATGGAGGACAAATAGGTCAAACCAGACAGGGCGCCTGTGGTGCAAAATAGAGCTATAGCTATGTCCATTACACCATTCGGATTTGGAATCCTTGGACTTGCCCACAGAGGTGGACACCTCTTTACAGCACCTGAAAAGACGTATCACTTTGCCCTTAGAGGAGACAGTTTCCTTGATTCTATTCTGAAGGGAAGGGCTGACTTAGACATGAAGAGGGTTTTTACCACAGTACAGGCCTGCAGAGCAGCGGTAGTCCTAACTTCTATTGGCAGAGCTATAACAGTCTGGTCTTTGAGTTTGGAGGTGGCCTTCATCTTCAGTTCCTTTCCAAAAAAAATCTTTGTTTCAACTAAAGTCCTTGCATTAGCGGAGAAACGAGCGTCTCTAAATTATACATCGCAGAGTTGCTCATGCTTCAGGATATAGTGCCTTTGCTGAAGTTGGAGGAAAGCCAAGGAGTATACTCCCTTATTTTTCTCATCCAAAAGATATAATAAAATGGTGGCCTGTGTTGGATCTAAAAAACCTAAATTCCTTTCTAAAGCCCTTTTGAATGGAGTCCCTCAAAACCATCATGGGGGTAATTTGTCAAGGCGACATGAGGATTTCTGTGGATCTCAAAAAGACCTATTTCCTTTGTTCTTGCGGCCAAGGTTCATCAGGGTTTTCTGAGTTTTTTCTTTGTGGCCAGCCATCTCCAATACAGGTGTCTTCCATTTTGCCTCAGTTCAGCCCACAAGGACCTTTTTGATCACTTTGAACACTTACCTTCCTCAGAGGGGGAATAACGATATTTAATTACTTAGACGATGTCCTGATTCTAGCCCAGTCCAAAGATCCTATGGCACAGCACAGGGACCAGGTCCTAAACAGTTTAGCAGGATTTGACTGGATGGTAAATGCAGAAAACAGCCAGCTCGTTCCATGTCAGGACCTTATTTAGGCATGTCTTTCGACACGCTCCAGTACAGAGTGTTCTTTCCTTAACATAAAGTAAAGCGGATTTCCTATGGAAATAATGGCTTCACCCTTGATCACAGTCCACAAGGGTATGAGTTTTCTGGGAAGCCTGGTGACCTGTATCCCAGCAGTTCCATGGGCACAGTAGAACACAAGGAGGTTCCAATTTGGCCTTCTGAGCGAATGGAATCACGAATCCCTGCATCAGAAAGTTCAGATACCATTCTTTATTCGCAACAACCTTCAGCGGTGGAGCCAGAGAAAAAAAACTCTCTCTGGGCAAGCCCATAAACCCTGGGAAATGGGTCACAGTCACATCATATGCAAGTCTCCAAGGGTTGGGGTGCTCATTGCCAGGGCTTAAGGACTCAGGGAACTTGGTAACCTTAGATTCCCTGTTCTTCCAATCTGCTAGAGCTAAGAGTGGCGGGGAGGCTCTGAAAGCAATTCTTCCTGTCACTCAAGGCAAGAGAGTCAAACTTCTAATGGACAACAAGACCACAGTTTCTTATGTAATAAAGCAAGGAGGAACAAGGACTCTGCGCCTTTTTCAAATTGGATCAGAGATCTTCAAATTTGCAGAAGATAATTTGCTGGATCTTTCTGCAGCATGTCTCCCGGGTTCCTGGCAGACCAGTTGAGTTGCAAATTTTCTAGCCACATGGAGTGGATGCTGAAACCAAAATACTTGTTGGAGATTTTATATGGGCTCAAGGGGTGGAGTTGACCCGGGGTTTTGCTGGCATGAGGCAGGGCCAGGAAAGGAAAATTATGATAAGTAATGGCAACAATTTTTGTATATATATATATATATATATATATACACTTCTCTGCATGTTTACTGATGATACACAAGCTGATTATGGATTACTTCATTAAAAATGCATTAAAATAAGCTCATGTGTTTAAAATACTACTTCTCTGAATTGCATGTATACAGAGGTGATAGCTCTGGTGAATGTTTTTCTATTTTATTTGGTTTGAGCACCTTTGGGATTGAAGCTCCATATAACAGCTGCAGTGACCAGAATCATGAGAGCTGGTGAGCTTATATTCACATCTCTTCTTATACTTTAATTTGTTCCGGCAATGCCTTTCTGTGTTCACTTGCTTCCTGGCTTGCTGCTGTCTGTTGGTCTTTTGTGAACTGCCCTGGAAAGGTGTCCTTTATTTTCATTGTGCACTGGTGTCCCAACATTCTTGTGTCTTTTGGTATGAACCATTTCATGAACTGTTAAGAAATGAACCATTCTTTATTTCTGCTATCAAGTTCTTGCTTGTCTTGGTATAGCCCACTTCTCTAAAAGGATGTAATTTCTTTATAATAGCTGGACAAGCTTACCATGACATATCTCTCACTTTCCCACCTGCATGACCTCTCATCCCATAGTTTACTGGGTCTTTACACTTGATCTATAGCCTAAACTAAGTTGGTTCGCCATACAGATGCTCTCCTGTCCAAAGCCAAAATGTCATAAAATGTCATTGGGTGATTTGGGTGATACTGATTTGCGAGGAAGCCATTCCCCTGTGAAGTAAGATATTTCATTTGTACACTCATACAGTATACTGCATTGATGTATGCTCTTTAAAACTTGCTACCTAACTCAGTCAAAAGAGGCATTAGATGAAGACATGCTAAAAATGTGATTGGCAAAAATCAAAGAAATTATTATATAAAGCAACATGCTTGTCTATTTCATTTTGGCACCTAAATGGTATTAACTTTACTTTATTTATCATCTTTCTAGACACTGCAATTCAATTTTTACAATTTATTTCAGGTACAATGAAATAACACCACCTTCTAAATTCCTTTTTTTTTAATAATCCCCTTTTGTAATGTTATAATAGTGTATATGCTGACTCTTTAACACTAATAAATTATATACTAAAGTAATAAACTCTAGAATGATAGCTAAAGTTATGATTATAGTCCCAGTGATGGGCTAGAATTTCAAGGAACATTTTTTTAAACTATATTATTGCAGGCATTTCACTTGGTGGCTTTTTACAAGATATTTGCTGTAAAATCCCATATTTAGATCGCAATACTTTTCAATGCTTGCTTACTTTATATACACACTTATAAGATAAAATAAACTCAATTGGAAATACTACCAAATAGGAAAAATATGTGAGAAAAATACATATGTGTAACTGGGAATCTAATATCAGTTCAAAAGATACTTTCTTTTAACCCTCCTCTTGTGTTAGGGTCAAAACTGACCCGTTTTCAGGTTTTGAATGTCTATAAGTATCACATAAATTTGTTTATTGCATCAAGATTTTTTTACTTTGTCAGGAACCTCTATTTAAACAATGGAATAGAAAAATAATCCTTTTCACTAAATTATAAAATACTGTGGTGAAAATTAAGACGTTCATGGTGTTAGGGTCAATTCTGACCCAGTTATAATATAGGATTTTAGGACACTAATAAGTTCCAAAACTGAAATCATAAACACTCTCTCTGCTTAGTAACAGTGACAGCCAATCCCCTCTCAACCCAGTGAGCTGTAGTTAGGGAGGGGCCTATCTCTTTTCCTGCTTGTCTGCTTCTCTAAATAAAGTGAAGAAACATAGGACAAATTCATTTCAGAGTTGCTGACTTTATTTTACCATTTTTTAAATTGGACAATGAGAGGTATGCTATCAAAAGAAAGGTCTAGGGGTCACACCAAAAATATTAAAACCAATCTTTTCAAGGATAAAGAAGCCTAACAAGGTAACCAAGAGGTAAGAAACAAATTTGATGATAAATAATTATTCAGAGGGTATTTTATGGCTGATTTAAAACACGGGTCAAAACTGACCCTAACATCATGGATAGTAACGGAATTCTAACATAAGAGGAGGGTTAAATGAGGCAATCTTTTTTAAAGACCAAAAATATGGCTTGTTAAGCAGATAGGTGACATGAACCATAACGGCAGTTTTGATTTTTATTTTTAGCTTCAAAAAGAAAAAAACAATCAATCAAAGACATTTTCAGGTCTGATAGGAACTGGACCTCTGCTGTTGATCCTCCTGTGTAATGACATGAAAGTCTGTCTCATTACATCTCCTGATTTCTCTCTGCTGTATTTTTGTTCTAAGCATTACCTGGACCAGTATACCACTGCTATTAGCATTTCTAGAAAGGACAATCCATTCAAGCTGGAGTATTCTTCTGCAGGGAGAAAACTTCAAATTTATATCAGTGTACATTGCCACATCACAATGTCACAGTAACAATCAGTTTTAATTTAAAAAACAATTATCATACTAAAATGTATTTATATAATTGTATCTGGTTAATATATGTAATTATTGTATATATGATTTCCTTTTTTTTAATTGACAATTTTTTTCTACAGTTACATGTGAGCCAAGCAAAATAACAGTTACAGTGTTTGGGACAAAATTTAAATTGCCAAATGAGAAAAATGTTTTTCTTAAAGCCCATCCTAAGCTACATTTTATACTTAGAAAATATTGAAGTCAGACATAGACAGGAAAACAGCCTTCTCATAAAGATGCCATCAATAGCAGCTTACATAGTTCTCTCACAGCAGGTTTACTAATAAACTTAAAATTAAGTGTATTTTACAGTAAGACTTGCTATAAGGCCCCCATAAATGCTGACCTTTCCTTTACTTGAGTTCACAGCTGAATGAAGCTTTTATTTCTTTAAAGTGTTACTAAACACAGGACCCTGCATTCACTATATCTGGTCTCCTACAGTACACAGAATGTGGAAATGAAATTATTTTAGTAAATATAAACTTCTAAATATCTTTTCCCACCAGCAGTATATACAGTGGCGGCTGGTGAAGTTTTAAGATGGGGGGGCGCAAGACCCCGCTCTTCCATTTTGACCCCTCCCATTTCTCAGAAGCCCCACCCCTTATAAACTCCACCTATTTTGTCCCCTGTATTTTGCTTGCGTGAACCAATTCTCCCAATATATCACATATTAAGGGGTCCATCAGTACTAGTATATCCCATAATAGGGAACAGGGGCCCTAATATGGGGTATACTGTGAGAGACATCCTATTATGGGATACATGGACTGAGAGTGGCACAAACCCCACAGTACAGACCCCCCCAGCACAAACCCCTCAGGCACAAACCCCGCACAAACAACTCAAGCACAAACCCCACAGTACAGGCCCTCTAGCATAAACCCCACAGTACAGGCCCCTAGCACAAACCCCACAGTACAGGCCCCTAGCACAAACCCCACAGTACATGCCCCCTTCAATATAGTGACCAGTATAAATGCCCCCTTTCAATGTAGTGACCAGCATACATGTCCCCAATGCAGTGACCAGTATACATGTCCCCAATGCAGAGATGTGCGTGCGTGCCTCCAATGGAGTGACCACCAGCGTACATGTCCCCAATGCAGAGCTATGCGTGCGTGCCTCCAGTGCAGCCAGTGACCACCAGTATACATGTCCCCCAATGCAGAGCTATGCGTGCGTGCCTCCAGTGCAGCCAGTGACCACCAGTATACATGTCCCCTAATGCAGAGCTATGCGTGCGTGCCTCCAGTGCAGCCAGTGACCACCAGTATACATGTCCCCAATGCAGAGCTATGCGTGCGTGCCTCCAGTGCAGCCAGTGACCACCAGTATACATGTCCCCCAATGCAGAGCTATGCGTGCGTGCCTCCAGTGCAGCCAGTGACCACCAGTATACATGTCCTCCAATGCAGAGCTATGCGTGCGTGCCTCCAGTGCAGCCAGTGACCACCAGTATACGTCCCCCAATGCAGAGCTAAGCGTGCGTGCCTCCAGTGCAGCCAGTGGCCACCAGTATATGTCCCCCAATGCAGAGCTATGCGTGTGGGCCTCCAGTGCAACCAGTGACCACCAGTATACGTCCCTCCAGTGCAGCCAGTGACCACCAGTATACGTCCCCCAATTCAGAGCTATGCGTGCATGCCTCCAGTGCAGCCAGTGACCACCAGTATACATGTCCCCCAATGCAGAGCTATGCGTGCGTGCCTCCAGTGCAGCCAGTGACCACCAGTATACGTCCCCCAATGCAGAGCTATGCGTGCGTGCCTCCAGTGCAGCCAGTGACCACCAGTATACGTCCCCCAATGCAGAGCTATGCGTGCGTGCCTCCAGTGCAGCCAGTGACCACCAGTATACGTCCCCCAATGCAGAGCTATGGGTGCGTGCCTCCAGTGCAGCCAGTGACCACCAGTATACGTCCCCCAATGCAGAGCTATGCGTGCGTGCCTCCAGTGCAGCCAGTGACCACCAGTATACGTCCCCCAATGCAGAGCTATGCGTGCGTGCGTGCCTCCAGTGCAGCCAGTGACCACCAGTATAGGTCCCCCAATGCAGAGCTATGCGTGCGTGCCTCCAATGCAGCCAGTGACCACCAGTATACGTCCCCCAATGCAGAGCTATGCGTGTGTGCCTCCAGTGCAGCCAGTGACCACCAGTATACGTCCCCCAATGCAGAGCTATGCGTGCGTGCCTCCAGTGAAGCCAGTGACCACCAGTACACGTCCCCCAATGCAGAGCTATGCGTGCGTGCCTGACAGAGCAGTGCACTTACCTGGAAGCTGGAGCCCTGTGAGTCACGGCGTCTTCTCCCTCTCCTCTTCTCCGCTCCGCTCTCTGCAAAGCCGGTGCCGCCGTCACTCCCGCCGTGACCGTCCATCCACCGCGTCCAGTGTCCACTCCAGTCGGTGCAGCAGCGTGACTGACGCACGCGACGTCAGCGGGGTCAGCATGGGGCCATGGGATGTCCTGGATGATGATTGGTCCAGGCTGTAGACTGGACCAATCACAGCCAGGATATCAGGAAAGTGGGGGTGTCCAAGCGCAATGACTTGCTCCCAGGTTACGCCCCCAAAAGGCAGCCAATCGGCGCCTCTTCTGGGTCGTAAGCCCCCCCCCCCCCATAGCCACCACATAGGCCAGTGTAGCGGAGAACACAATTTTTTTTTTCAAAACTTTATTTGTTCTTTTTGTAATTTTTTTTTCTTTTTTTTTAGGGGTGGGGGGAGGCGGTGCTCTGGCGCCCCCTATGCATGGGCCGCCACTGAGTATATAGCAGTCTTGTGACTTCTATCAGTGTCTGGTTGAAGCTTGTAGAAAGAGTTTTCATTCTACTCTGACTGTCCTATGAGGCTGCAGGACCCCTGAACCTCTGTCTGGACAGTGCCGATTGGCACTGTGCTGATCCCATACACCCTCCCAAGAAAAAACCCTCTCTAGAAATACACACCAAACTAAAGTAGATTGAGGCACTAAGCACTTTCATGGTACGGTATGAACTCACAACCCAATATTCTTTAAAAATAGAATAATTTATTATATTGATTCATATTAAAATTCACTCAAAAAGAGGGGGGGTCCAAATACAGACAACACAGTGATTGACCTGTAGATGCAATGCCTTTTACATAGGCAAAACTATCTGTAAATTTGGTCAAAGGATTAGGGACCATGTCTATTTTTCTGGCAATAGCGAGGTGATTACCCCTGGCATATAGGCCTCCACCACAGGTTTGACAACTTGGCTGTGTCTTCTTTTGTGTTGGAGGTGGTTCCCCCAAATCCAAAAGGTGGGGAATGGGACAACCATATTTTAAGAGCTGAAACTTTGTGGTTTGAAAAGTTGCCTGCCACTACAACCCCCCTGGGATTAATGAGATCTACTTGTATAAGCCCTTTCTTTAATCTATCATGGCTCAAAGTAGCAGGCTAACTACACATCATTCATGTATATTGCCTGACATGACAATACTGGATTTTTTTCCCTTTTTTCGTGGGACTACCCACATGTTGCTTTCCAAGATCAATTTCTTGGTTTGTCTAGCCTCCAATGTGAATACTACTATTTTTTTATTATTTCACTAAATGGTTTATAAATTATTATGATATTGTTCATTTCCATTGTGCACATACAGGTGCAAAATTAGAATATCATCAAAAAGTTAATATATTTCAATAATTCAAATCAAAAAGGTGAAACACATATTTTATATAGATGCATTACATACAGAGTGATATATTTCAAGCATTTCTTTCTTTTAATTTTGATGATTATGGCTTACCACTAGTGAAAACCCAAAACTCAGACCAAACCAAACTCAGAAAATTAGAATATTCTATAAGTCCAATCAAACAATGGCTTTTTTTAATACAGAAATGTTGGCTTACTGAAAAGTATGTCCATGTACAGTATAGTATGCAGTCAATACTTGGTTGGGGCTCATTTTGCGTACATTTCTGTATCATTGCGGTGTGTCAATCAGGACTGCTGAGGTGTTATGGAAGCCCAGATTTCTTTGATAGTGGCTTTCAGCTCATCTGCATTGTTGGATCTGGTGTCTTTCATCTTCCTCTTGACCCCTCTATGGGGTTTAGGTCAGGCGAGTTTGATGGCCAATCAAGCATAGTGATACCATGATCATTAAACTAGGTATTGATACTTTTAGCAGTGTGGGCAGGTACCGAGTCCTTCTGGAAAATGAAATCAGCATCTCCATAAAGCTGGTCAGCAGAGGGAAGCATCAAGTGCTTTAGAATTTCCTGGTAGAGGGCTGTGCTGACTTTGGACTTGATAAAACATAGTGGACCAACACCAGCAGATGAGATGGCTCCCCAAATCCTCACTGACTTTGGAAACTTCACACTGGACCTCACGCAAATTGGGTTCTTTGTCTCTCCACTCTTCCTCCCGACTCTGGGACCTTGATTTCCAAATGAAATACAAAATGTTCCACAGTCCAGGGAGTGTTTGGGAAGCCCTGTCACCTGCTGGTGTTGGTCCACTGTGTTAATGATCTATGATCTAATGATCCACTGTGCTTGATTGGCCAGCAAACTCTAAACCCCATAGAAAATCTGTGGGGTATTTTCAATAGGAAGATGAGAGACACCAGACCCAACAATGCAGATGAGTTGAAGGCATCTAGCAAATCAACCTGGGCTTCCATAACACCTCAGCAGTGCCACAGACTGATCACCTCCATGCCACGTTGCATTGATGGAGTAATTCATGCAAAAGGGGCCCCGACCAAGTATTGAGTGCATACTATACTGTACATGGACATACTTTTCAATAAGCCAACGTTTTTCTATTAAAAAATACTTTTTTTATTGGTCTTATGTAATATTAAAATTTTCTGAGATACTGTTATTTGTCTTTTTAGTTTGTTTTGGACTTTGGGTAATTTTTCCCCTCTCTATGCCGCTCCATCTATTGATTGGGTGCTGTTGTCACCTGATGGCTTTCCCCCGCTGATCTGTGGGCTGTGGCTTTCTTTTGGACGAGTGTGCGATATCCCGTACTGGTTTATTTTGCCATTGAGTTGCCTCCTTTTCTCCATGATTTAGATAGTGATTGGAGACTGATTTATCTGTATTGGGATGGGTAAGAAGGCATCACTCTGAGTAGCCTGTCTGTTGGTGTAAGCATCCTTTGATGGTACTGCACATGCGCCAATGATGCATGCGCAGTCCGAGATTGGGTCCCCTTATGTAATTCACCGGCGGTGGTCGCACGGCGATGATGAAGCTGCCGGAATAGAATCTAGGTGACTATATAAGTCGAGAGGATGATCTCCCATGGTTGGCGGTGATTTGTGTCATAGACAACCTCTAGGTGAGTGCTTTTCATTGGTATTTTGACCTCTGCTAGCGACGCTAATGGGCTGGTTATCTAATTAGAATTTTGTATGCCCCTATACCTCTCTAAAGGAGAGTCTCATTATTATATATCTTACCTTCTGCTTTGGAGGTACCTATTTTATGGGTTCCAATGTCCTATACCACAGTAGACCTGGGTCTTGCTTTGGGACACAGTTGTTTGCTAGTAGGGATGGGCTGGATGTTCGAGTCGAACATAAGAACATATGAACACCCGGGGTGATTAGCAGCAAGTTCTCCCACCGATGAATGCTCCATAATGCACTGCACAATTGCAGTGCATTAAGTGCTTGTGATTGGCCAAAGCATGCACCTAATCTGTATGCTTTGGCCAATCACAGCACAATGTCCTGTCAGAGCCATGATTGGCCAAGGCAGGGTGCCTTTAGCCAATCATGGCTCAGGGGCTAAGTCCACGTCCCATGCTACATAAGGCTGCTGCTTACACAGCAGCGGTGTATAGTGTGTGATAATAGAGGTTAGGCAGGTAGTTCGTGGATAGTGTGTTGAGTTAGTTTAGTGCAGTCAGTTAAGTGTTCAGGTTATACCCCACTTTTAAAATGTATAGATATTTTTTAGTCCTGGGTCCCCTCTCAGTGCTCCCAAAGTTGTGTGTCCCTGTCACTTATAGTTTGTGAACAGTGCCATGCCAAGCTGGTCAAGATTTCCCATAGATGCCAATGTTAAAGACAGGAAGCAGTGCCATGCCAAGCTGACTAATATTTGCCATAGATGCCAATGAGTGCTGAAAGCTGAAAATTGGTCTAGGCAGGAAGGGGGTGAAAGTGCCCTGTATTATGGTGGTTAAGGGGAACTCTATGACAGAATTAAAAAATAAAAACGGCATGGGGTCCCCCCTAAATCTATACCAGGTCCTTTGGGTCTGGTATAGATTAATGGGGAACTCCATGCCAAAATTAAAAAAAAAAAAAAACATCGTGGGGTCCCCCCAAAATCTATACCAGGCCCTTATCCGAGCATGCAGCCTATCAGACCAGGATAGGGGGGGACAAGTGAGCGCCCCCCCTCTTGAACCATACCAGGCCCCTTGCCCCCCAAAGCACCTTCTCCCCATGTTGATGGGAACAAGGGCCTCTTCCTGACAACCCTGGGCTGGGGGGTCTGCAGGTGGGGTGCTTATAGGAATCTGGAAGCCCCCTTAAACAAGGGGGCCCCCAGATCCTGCCCCACCCCAATGTGAATGGGTATCTGGTACATAGTACCCATTCACCAAAAAAGTGTACAAAAAAAAACACACAAAAGACAGTTTTTGACAAGTCCTTTATTCAAAAATAAAAACAAAAAAAAGTGTCCCTCGATGTAAATCCATAGTCAATCACCACACTCGCCGCACCCGAAAAATAAAAAAAAATTCAAAGACGCTTCCGCCTCTTCTGAGGCATCCCACCGAATGATGCTCTTGAGCTTTGATAGCTTTTTTATAGGCAAGGCGTCGGGACACCCGGTTACATCATTCGGTGGCACCGCTCCCTTCTGACCTCACATGACACAAATGTCTTTATTAGTTGTTCCTTTACCCGACCATCCTCATGTTTTTAGGTTTGCTACTGAGTTGATCTCTTTGGAGCTACTAAGCAACTTATGTCTATAACCCATGTTTATGACTCCCCCCTATTAGCTTGTTAAGAAATTTTACAGGTGTGTATGGCACTATTCTAATATAAAACTTTTTGGGGTTAGTGTTAATCACTTCCCCAATTTTCCAGTTCGATATTAAGTTATTTATATATTCATATTTGTATATTTACACCCCCCCCCCTTTTTGCTTTAGTACCTACCAGCACTAATTAGCCACCTGGCTCCCGCACTCACCCAGGAGACTGCCATTTTTGGTGACACGACAATGGTTTGAATCTCTCTGTGAGTATGGCCTTACCTTATCGTTCTGACTTTTTGGCATTTGATTGAGGAATACCAAAGTTTATTTATGGTGTTGTTATTTTCTGTGTATACATACCTCTCATTTAGCTGCAAATACCCCTGTGTCCGCATATAACCCGAAATAGATATATTCCATTCCTATATATTATTTTTGTATTTGTATTTTTTCGCAGATTTATATGGTGACATAGGCGGAACTCCAAAATTAGTTTTATTTACTTATATAATTATTAATAATCAAAAAATTGACACTCAGACTTGCATATATATGGAATTATATGGCCGAGGCCTTTTATTAAATTACCATAACAACGTACATAAAACTAGTTCAGCCATAGAGCTCGAACTAGCAAACAAATATATATCCTATATATATATATATATATATATATATATACTTATATATATATATATATATATATATATATATATATATATATATATATATATATATATATACACAACCACTGTAACTTAACCATAAAGCTCAAGTTACCCAAGTTTGACAATATATTAATAACACATTACCAAAAGGCACATAAACAATTCCCAAAAAGACTCCTGGCTGTATTGGATCAAAAGGGGGCTTCTACTAAATACTGAGCAAAGGGTCTGAATACTTAGGATCATGTGATATTTCAGTTTTTCTTTTTTAATAAATCTGCAACAATGTCAACAATTCTGTGTTTTTCTGTCAGTATGGGGTGCTATGTGTACATTCATGAGGAAGAAGAATGAACTTAAATGATTTTAGCAAATGGCTGCAATATAACAAAGAGTGAAAAATGTAAGGGGGTCTGAATACTTTCCGTACCCACTGTATATATACACACAACCACTGTAACTTAACCATAAAGCTCAAGTTACCCAAGTTTGACAATATATTAATAACACATTACCCACAAGCCTTGCACATATATACTTATGTGCAAGGCACCACCACCAAGCCTGCGGCCCTCTCTATGCAAGTCTGCAGATCCAAGTTAAAGATGTCAATAGCCACATCTGAAAGATGAATCCCATCATTCTTATAAAAACCTTGCAACCCATCTTCAAGGTCCAAGTGTCTAAAAGAAAACCCGCCCACACAAGGCATGAATTTAGACATAGCCTTATTAAGACGTTTCCTATTTTTATTCAAAAAATTTAAATTGTCAGAAAACCATATTAAGCGTGGCACAATTTCCGAAAAGACAAAAGTACATTCTGGATATTGTGATTTAAAAAAGAATAAATCAGTCTTAATGTTAAGCAAAAGATCAATAAGCTTCCTACAACTTAGATCATTTCCCCCTATGTGAAAAATAATAACATCTGGCTTAGGCCAGCAATGACTCAGATCATTAAAAACACCAATTAGTTCATTCCACTTCATACCTCTCTTGCCAAACCAAAAAATACGCACAATGGACTGCGAAATCCCAAATTGGTGCCATAAATCCGTAAAGATGCTCTTCTGTGGGCCCAAAAAATGTATGAATGTCCTATAATCCATATGATCCTAGTCGGACCTGCAATCAAATGTAATATTTAGGACGAATGTATGTTCTAAAAGCATCAGAGCGCCATCTACCCATAACCTTAATTGAAGAATCTGACATACTAAAATTAGCGGCTGTAGTAGCTGCACCCATTCTAAAAGAATGGGAGGATATGGGCAGATGGCTCAGATGTAAATTAAATAAGCATTTTTTCAAGATGGCATTAAATTGAAAAACAGTGAGAGGCGAACCATCAGCATGAACAAAGAAATGATAAAATGGTAATGGCTGAAGACATACAAATCTCTCAGCCAAAGCAACTGGGCAAATCGCCAGATCCTCACATCTGTGCAAAGAAATCCATTGACCTTGACCTAATTGGTCAGTTTTTGAGCGCCTAAGAAAAATGCGCAAAGTATCATTTACAATGGAAACATCACCATAAACAAGCCCATTCATTGCACAGGATTTAGAAGCAACCAGCTCAGATATGCGGAATGCTCCAAAATAACAAAAAGAAAATGAACAAGAAAATAAAAGGGCCTCAAAATTGGAGGAGCAAACAGATGAAGTAGCAGAGCAAATGTCCCTAAGAAGAGATAAGGACATTGCAAACCTACTATCAACATGTCCTTTCTTATAACCTTTCAATGCCGTCTTCACAGAGAAAAGTTGAAGGCAAGATGGACCACCATGAAGTTTAAGGAAAAATGAAATTCCAGCCAAAATTTTAACCACATGTGAATAGCCCATCAAAACGTTTAAAAAAGACAGAATAACGGATTTTGTAACTGGAAACTGCGGGAAACCTTTGTCTTGAGTAAATGAAACCCACATACTCCACGCATGGCAATAAGAACGCCAAGTGGACGGTGCTACTGAATCCTTGACAGCCACAGCAACATTTTCTAAATCAAATACCACAAATGTGGAGGGCAAGGAAGGCCTGACTGATCCGCTCCTGGTGCCACCTTGAAAAAACGGTCTGTCTGTAAGCGAGATAAAGCATCCGCAATTGTGTTAGAGTAACCAGGAACATATTTGGCCTTTAACCATATATTATATTTTAAACACTGGAGAACTAAGTACCTAAGAAGAGAAATTACTGGCATAGAACGAGAAGAAAGGCAATTAATTGCAAACATCACACCTTTGTTGTCAGAGTGCAACAATATCCGTTTATTACTAAATTGCGTACCCCATAGCTCTAATGACACAACAACAGGGAACAACTCAAGGAGAACAATGCTACTAATTGCACCTTTTTCCACCCAATCAGAACGCCATGCGCTAGCGGACCAATGCCCATTCCAGAAAGCCCCGTAGCCATGTGCACCAGAAGCATCTGTATACAAAGCTAAAGCATCAGCCGAGCAAAATTGCTCTTGCCATACCGAAGAGCCATTAAAATGCTGCAAAAACTCAAACCAAACCAACGAATCTGCTTTAACAGCAGGTGATAAAATTACATAACTAGAAGGAGACAAACCAGCAATTGCCCTATACAAACGTTTTGTAAATGCCCTGCCCATAGGCATAACCCTGGACGCAAAGTTCAGCAGTCCCAACAAAGACTGCACAACTTTGAAGCGAACCCTATCTTTCAACAAAAGGGAATGTAGAAGACTACGCATCTTTTCAATCTTGTCCATAGGCAGCCAGAAAACCATGGCAACAGTATCAATCTGGATACCAAGAAATTCCAAAAATGTCGTGGGCAACACTGTTTTGCTCTCAGCCAAAGGCACACCAAAAGCATGACAAATAATCTTGAATTCTGTTAAAAGAAACAAGCATTCAAAATCGCCAGGCTTACCAATAAACAAGAAGTCATCTAAGTAATGTAAAATCCCATTTGAACCAGTTTTAGATGACACCACCCACTCTAAAAAACTCGAAAATACTTCGAAATACGAACACGAAATGGAGCAGCCCATGAGTAAGCATTTGTCGAAAAAGAAATTATTCTCAAAAACAAAACCTAAAGAATTGAAGGCCGCTGGATTAATAGGCAGCAATCGAAAAGCTGATTTAATGTCAGCTTTGGCAATTAATGCTGCAGAACCTACACACCTTATTTTTTCCAGAGCATCTTCAAAAGATGCATAGGACACTGAGCAAAGTGACGAGTCAATATCATCATTTAATGATAATCCATCAGGGAAAGACAGGTGGTGAATTAATCTAAATTCCCCAGGCTCCTTTTTTGGAATAATACCCAAAGGGGAAACCCTAAAATTCATAAAAGGAGGCAAAGCAAAAGGCCCAGCCACCCTCCCACATTCTACTTCTTTCAAAATTTTTGACCTGACTATAGCAGGATATAAAGCGATTGAAGGCAAATTAGGCCTAACTATACAACCATTACCTGAAAAAGAAGGTAATGGAAAACCAAACTTAAAACCAAAATAGAGTAAGCTGGCATCCTCACGGTTTGGGTAAACCTGCAACCATGGTAGCATTCTTACCAAGTTCACCCGAATTGCCGCTCTTAAGAAAAAGATGATCTTTGGAAGAACTACCAACTAACGAACTACTTTTCTTAAAACATCTAGCAGCAGGATGAGAGCCAGCGCAAATAGAACATTCGTGTTTTAACCGACATGTGAGAGGCCATTTACACTGGCCATCATTAAATCCAAAGCACAAACCTTTACGATGTACTCCTTGACTAGAAAGCTTCTGTAAATTGGGTTGTTTCTGAGGCAACAGCAAATTCAGCCATAGGCGGACATCCTTAACTCCCCAAGATAGGGACTTATGGATGGATAATTTTTGCCTGAAGGCCTTGTCATAAGCGAACCAACCCATACCAGGAAAATTTTTATAGGCCTCCAACACAATGTCTAAGTGTCGGAAAAGGCCACTACACAAGTCAGGGCGCCTTTCACCTAAAATACTGGCATAGATACAGAAACCCTGAAGCCAGTTATTAAATGATCATGGTGTGGACTTAGCATTATGATCACCAGCTTTCTCATCAAATTTAGAGTACTTGAAACCTGGCAACAATGATAATACTTCAATAAAGTCTCCATTCCAAATCTTATTCTTAACTGCCTCAGGTAAATGAAAGCCAAGTGGAGAGACACTACAAGGCAATGCTTCTTTAAATGAAATATCAGGGACAGATTTAGTATTAACAGGCACCGACATTGCAGCATTAATGTCTGCAGCAGAACAATTTCAATTACATATAGCAGAAGGAACAATGTCAGCACCCAAACCTATAAAGGAGGAAGCACCATCACTTGAACTGGCTAAAGGAGAAACACTTTCCCAAACAACATTACCAGTAACATTAGCAGACAGCATATCCTTACAAAATGAAGACAAAAATGTACAAATTTTAGAAATCACATCAGAAAACTGCTCACCTTCAGCTACTACATCACTACGGACCGCAGTAACACTTGCAGGAAACATTTGACCCGCAGACACTTCTTCAGAAGGAGCAGCCATCGACACTGGAATCGTTGTGATGTGTGACACGACCGGAACCTCTGAAGCATTGCAACCACCGCTAGTCACCGACTCACAAACCTGTGGAAAAAGGGGGACGTTAACCGGGCGTGGGACCGAATGACGGGCACCAACAGCACCTTTATTAGCAAACTTCCCCCTCTTGTGTTGGCAGGCCGCAGAAGTCGCAGCCGTAGCAGGACCAGTAGCAAATCTATTCGGCGTTTTGACATCCGACATGGACGACCTCCATCTTGACCGGAACTGCCGGGCTCATCTTGATGACGCAGCCGGATATCGTCACCGGGGTCACACACAGCATTAGCCATAATAGGACGACCACTCTGCCCGGAAGCCACGTCATAACGGAGGTCAGCCGGAACAGGAAACACAGCATCAGCAATCGACGAATTCCTGCTCTGCTCCTGCTAACTGCCAAATTATTGACTACCTGACCAATCATTTTCATTACCTAAGCTGACCAATCCCTAACTCATGCTTATTTAGCCAATCCATAACTAGTATAACGGACCTTAATGACCTTTTGTCTTCCTGCCATGTCCCCATACATGCAGAGTGAGTACTATGACTCACACTGCATTTTCATTCCTCTTGCATTAAACTCTTGAAGAAGCGGGTACTCTGCGAAACATGTAGAGTTTGAGACTGAATTCATGTGAATATCCAATCTGTAACAGAGGAATATATGCTATATGAGAATCACTTTGCTGTCTGTATTTGGAAACCCCCTCTTTTTGAGTGAATTTTAATATGAATCAATGTAATAAATGTTTCTATTTTTAAAGAATATTGAGTTGCGAGTTAATACTGTACCATGAGAGTCCTTGGTGCCTCAATCTACTTTCTAAATTTTTGGGGGGATTATTTTTGGATATTTTACTTTATTTAGTGTAAAAAACATGTTAATTTTAATTCTTTTCAACAATTCATTCTCAGTTGATTTGCACAGCAGATGCATTACACAGTCTGTCACATGCATATCTAGAATTTACATCCCACTGTTTTTTGTCTTACTTTATTATTTATCAGCTGGTATCCGATAGCGCAGCACCAATATTGTATTTATTATATTGGACATATTGTCATCCCAGTCAGGGGGATCTATATTTACATGAATCCAGTCTCACAGTCTACATGTTTTGCAGAGTACCTGCTTCTGCAGGAGTTTATTGAAAGAGGAATATAAATCTGCGAAAAGATAAGAACACAAAAATAACATATACTGTAGGAAGAGAATATGTCTAAACATTTATGATTATACACGGACACAGGTGTATAGACCCTGGCATGTTATATTTGCAGCCAAATGAGAGAGGTATGCATACACAAAAAATATCAACAGCATAAATTAACTTTTGGTATTCCTCAGTCTAGGATTTACATCACCCTGTTTTTTGCCTTACTTTATTACTTATCAGCTGGTATCCGATCCACATCACCAATATTGAATTTATTTTGATTCCTTTCGGCTACCGATTTTCTGATCGGCGTTTGCGGCAGTTGGTCATCTGACCAATCTTAAAGTGTTAGCGCGGGAGTTTTTTTGTATATTACTTTATGTCCAATATATCCAATCTGTAACAGAGGAATGTACAGCTGCAAGAAAAAGTATGTGAACCCCCTTTGGAATGATATGGATTTCTGCACAAATTGGTCATAAAATGTGATCTGATCATCATCTAAGTCACAACAATAGACAATCACAGTCTGCTTAAACTAATAACACACAAAGAATGAAATGTTGCCATGTTTTTATTGAACACACCATGTAAACATTAACAGTGCAGGTGGAAAAAGTATGTGAACCCCTAGACTAATGACATCTCAAAGAGCTAATTGGAGTGAGATGTCAGCCAACTGGAGTCCAATAAATGAGATTGGAGGTGTTGGTTACAGCTGCCCTGCCCTATAAAAAACACACACCAGTTCTGGGTTTGCTTTTCACAAGAAGCATTGCCTGATGTGAATAATGCCTCGCACAAAAGAGTTCTCAGAAGACCTACGATTAAGAATTGTTGACTTGCATAAAGCTGGAAAGGGTTATAAAAGTATCTCCAAAAGCCTTGCTGTTCATCAGTCAATGGTAAGACAAATTGTCTATAAATGGAGAAAGTTCAGCACCGCTGCTACTCTCCCTAGGAGTGGCTATCCTATAAAGATGACTGCAAGAGCCCAGCGCAGACTGCTCAATGAGGTGAAGAAGAATCCTAGAGTGACAGCTAAAGAGTTACAAAAGTCACTGGCAAATTCTAACATCCCTGTTAGCGAATCTACAATATGTAAAACACTAAACAAGAATGGATTTCATGGGAGGATACCACAGAGGAAGCCACCGCTGTCCAAACAAAACATTGCTGCACGTTTACAGTTTGCACAAGAGCACCTGGATGTTCCACAGCAGTACTGGCAAAATATTCTGTGGGCAGCTGAAACCAAAGTTGAGTTGTTTGGAAGAAACACACAACACTATGTGTGGCGAAAAAGAGGCACAGCACAACAACATCAAAACCTCATGCCAACTGTGAAGTATGGTGGTGGGGCTGCTTTGCTGCATCAGGTCCTGGACATATTGCTATCATCGAAGGAAAAATGAATTCCCAAGTTTATAAAGACATTTTGCAGGAGAACACTAAGGCCATCTGTCTAACAGCTGAAGCTCAACAGGACAATGACCCAAAGCATAGAAGTAAATCAACAACAGAATGGCTTAAACAGAAGAAAATACGCCTTCTGAAGTGGCCCAGTCAGAGTCCTGACCTCAACCCAATTGAGATGCTGTGGCATGACCTCAAGAAAGCGATTCACACCAGACATCCCAAGAATATTGCTGAACTGAAACAGTTCTGTAAAGAGAAATGGTCAAGAATTACTCCTGACCGTTGTGCACGTCTGATCTGCAACAACAGGAAACGTTTGGATGAAGTTATTGCTGCCAAAGGAGGTTCAACCAGTTATTAAATCCAAGGGTTCACATACTTTTTCCACCTGCACTGTGAATGTTTACATGGTGTGTTCAATAAAAACATGGCAACATTTCATTCTTTGTGTGTTATTAGTTTAAGCAGACTGTGATTGTCTATTGTTGTGACTTAGATGATAATCAGATCACATTTTATAACCAATTTGTGCAGAAATTCATATCATTCCAAAGGGCTCACATACTTTTTCTTGCAGCTGTATGCTATATGAGAATTACTTTGCTGTCTGTTTTTGGAAAAATATTTTTTTTTTTTTTTGTGAATTTTTATATAAATCAATGTAATACATTTTTCTACTTTTATTTATTTATTTTTAAAGAATATTGAGTTGTGAGTTCATACCGTTCCATGAAAGTGCCTCAACCTACTTTCCAAAATTTTAACCTCCATGAGGTAAACAACATATTTAACAATTAATGTGGAGATTCAGATTACTAAAATAGCCATTTGTAATCAGTTCTCTTTAAAGGAAATGTCAACAGATTTCTAGCAGTGCTGATGTGATGATGTCAGTGCCACTCGCTATACTGGTATATTGTAAATAGATAAATAGAGCGCACCATGGCAATGCCCTCTCAAAGGATGGGGAGATGAGAATTACCTGCATTCACAATATAGTCCTTGGAACATCTTAAGGTTAAAAGGAGATTCTGTGGAAGAAAACATCAGATGAAAGGTGAGTAATACAGCCCGAGTTATTTTAACAGCAAAAAATATCATCCTGGGTTTGGGCTTTTAGGACTCCTGCCACTTGAACATGTATCAGCTTGAATTATATTGCAGACCCTTTCATTTTTTTAGTGGGAAATAAATATAGAAAACTAAGTTTAGCCATTTCAATAAATGCAAATTTAGACATTTACCCATTTATTTGGAATAGGCTTTTGACTGAGAGTTTTTTTAGAGTATATAAGCTCAAATATTTTAATTCATTACAATATAACTAAAGATTGTAAAGTGTTAAAAAACATACCGACGTCTTTAACTTTGCATGCAGAAAGCAAATAGAAACTGAACAATCTTTCCACCCTTTCAGCCTACCAAGGACACAACTTGTATTGTACTGTATAAAACCTCACTTTTCTGCTTCTGTCCATGGTCCTGGAGGCTATGGCAATGCTGGTACTTTTGCAAGTGGAATGAAGTGAAGGTTTTCATGCTTCTTAGCTGCCAGATCATGACTAGCAGTATCACAATGAAAATATTTGAAGGTTTGCCACAAATCACATCA
The DNA here is from genome assembly GCF_965119305.1 of Pelophylax lessonae. NCBI lineage: Eukaryota > Metazoa > Chordata > Amphibia > Anura > Ranidae > Pelophylax > Pelophylax lessonae. Next base: position 247,386,407 of record NC_138769.1, read on the forward strand.
CGCATGGAAGGATTTATGTTTTTGACCATGATAAATCACATTAAAGCAAATACGGAAGCCATCAATTACCTTGAAGAAATTTTTTAAGCTAGTATATGAATATTTTTTTGTACATTGTCACTGACAACAACAATGGATAAAAGCTACAGGTTTAATATTTATACAAATTGAGAATTAGTTGTAGATTGGTCAAATTGATTAGCTCATTTAAAGGTGCTTCAAAATAGCAAGAGCTAAATGACAGATAATGCCTTATTTTCTCTTTTATTACAGGTGCATCATTTACTTGCTAGTAAAAGTTAGTGAACACCTGCTTTTACACTCTCCCCCTTGTAGCAGTAGAATTGTATTAAAGCTGCGTAAACATATGGTACTCCAGCTGCTGTATCGGTTATATTTCACCTTGGTCAGAGGTAGCAAAGTGCTTTAGCATATTATTAACATTTATTTACACTGAAAGCCTAAAAGAGCAGTTTCCTTCTCTAAAACTACCATTAAACTCTTTCTTAGGGGTAAGAAGGAAACATTTGAAGAGTGAGTATGAGACAGCAAAAAAGACAGCCCATAGGTAGCTATTGCTGTGTTCCCTGTGGGGCTATGCACATTACATTTATGAATACTTTTAGAAAGTTCAGCCACCTTCAGCCAAAGACAATAAGTTATGTTTAATTTTTAAGGATCAATGTACTTCACTTGACATAAAGGTACCTGTTCTGTACTTAGAAAGTGCTCAAACAATATAAGTACTTGTGCCTATGCACAAATGTATAAAAAAATATAAACTTTTTCAACATTCTTGACATTGATTCAAGGTGTATGCACAATCTGAAATAGCACACGGAAGATGACAGTAACTCAAATTACAACATTGCTTCTGTTAAACCTTAGATATGAGCATCCATTGATTTTTTTTTTTTTAACAAACAGGCTTAGACCTGTATATTGTGATGACTCACATCTCCCAGGATGCAATGCGAAACCGGAAGTGACGTCTGGGGCCATGGCCGCAGAAGGAGGAAGTCGGACAGAGATGACTCTAAAATAAGGTAAGTGACTCCCCCAAAAAAAAAAAAATGTTCAATTCTTTTTTAACCTGCTTTTCCCCACAGGAATCCGGAAAGAAGAAAAAGAGGGTGGAACTCCGCTTTAATATCAATCATGGTTCAGCATCTGCCAATAGCCAGTTAAGCCAATTTTACACTATTCATCAAGCATACTGTATACTGTTTGTGACCCCTTATGCTTGAAAAAGGAGGTCCGTTGTCCTCAAAACCAAAAAGTAAAAATAATGATGCTGTTTTTTGGCATTCATTCAATGAATGTCTCTTATGGATCACAGGAGTGCAGTTTGTTTGGCACTCCTGTGACCCGTTTTCAAAAGAAGTCCCCTCTCTGCTGACCTTACAGTCAGTCCAGGCTGTTTTCTTTAACACCAACAGCTAAATGAAAACCCAAAGGGGAAATCTCACAAATCATGGCTTCTCTATAAGAGGTGTCTGCCATCCCTAGCATGATGACAGGTTTGATAGAAGCAGCAGTTACCTGAGACTGGGTTAAATCAGGCTGGACCTGCAAATGAACAACTAGCTGACAAGAGGTAGCTACAGAGGGGGCGAGTCCTTGCTGCTGTCCAGTATGTCTGCCTAATCCGGAACTCCTCCACTGTGGAGGTGATCAAAGTGGCCCACAGCAACCTAGCCCACCAACATTACCTCCTTAGGGAGGACCAGGACAGAGGGACTCAAGCTCAATATATAAGAAAAACGGGACTACAGGACAGCGCTGCCTCACAGAGCTTTTCAATCAGTCAGTGCATTGGAAGTCCCAACATGGCCCTGGGAAGCCACACAGCTCTCTTCTTACGCTGCAGACACACGGGCACTCAGACCAGGAGCAGCTCTCAAACATGGAGGACAATGCCACAAACCTATTGCCTTCTACAGCACCTGACAGAGGTAAAGCACTGGCTAACTCCCCTGCACATTCTCCCCTCAAGAGCCAGCGAGACAAGACCCCCTCCTGTTCTCATTACCTTTTGCCCCGCACTTTCTTTGCAAATGCTACCACTAAGCCCAAAGGCGTTATGATAGTGGTACACAACTCAGTCTCTTTCCAGCATCGTCATATGGAAATAGACCCTATAGGCAGGTTCATCATACTGGACACCCTGTTTAACAACTCCTTGTTAGTCATTATAAATGTCTACTTTTCAAATTCTCAGCATAAGAGTTTTTACAAGATGGTCCTCAAACACACGCAGGGGAAGACCCATGGCCCTGTCCTTGGCAGTAAAATTAGATGATTTAAATGATCCCTGGTGGTGTCTGCACACTACGGGGAGGGATTACACCTTCTACTCTGCTGTCCAAAAGTCCTGTTTTAGGATTGATCTCTTCCTGATGCACAAATCCCTACTGCAATCTGCAATTTATCTCACAGGCCAGTATCGGCTCAATCACATGGTCAGACCATGCCCCAATAATTATTCTATTACTGTTCCATCCAGACACCAAACAACATATCCCTTGGCATATGAATATGTCTCTCCTTTCCCACCCAGAGAGTCTGGAATAGTGATGGACGAACATCGGACGGGGGGGGGGGTTCGCGAACGCCATCCGCAAACCCTCTTAAATTTTCACGAACCGCAAGTTCGCGGCTGACCCCATTGACTTTAATGGCAGGCGAACATTAAAAACCTTCAGGTCATATTTGCAGCCACAAAATACTTACTAGCTGTGCACACATAGTCCCACAACATGTACACTGACATACCAGAAGTATTGCTATTGGAAAAGTTGCCATTACATTTTTTTAATTTTTTTCAGCCAAAAATGTTTTTTTTTTTTTTTTTTTAAATCAGCCAGAAATTACAGCAGCCGGTAAATACAGTGGTGATTGAAAGTTTGGGCACCCCAGGTAAAAATTTGTATTAATGTGCATAAAGCCAAGGAAAGATGGAAAAATCTCCAAAAGGCATCAAATTACAGATTAGATTACAAATTAGACATTCTTATAATATGTCAACAAAAGTTAGATTTTATTTCCAGCATTGACACTTTCAAAATTACAGAAAACAAAAAAATGGTGTCTGCAAACGTTTGGGCACCCTGCAGAATTTATAGCATGCACTGCTCCCTTTGTAAGACTGAGACCTGCCAGTATCATGGATTGTTCTCAATCATCGTCTGGGAAGACCAGGTGATGTTAATCTCAAAGTTTTTAAATGCCCAGACTCATCTGACCTTGCCCCAACAATCAGCACCATGGGATCTTCTAAGCAGTTGTCTATAAAACTGAAACTGAAAATAGTTGACGCTCACAAAGCTGGAGAAGGCTATAAGAAGATAGCAAAGCGTTTTCAGATGTCATTATCCTCTGTTCGGAGTGTAATTAAGAAATGGCAGTCATCAGAAACAGTGGAAGTTAAAGCAAGATCTGGAAGACCAAAAAAAATATCAGACAGAACAGCTCGCAGGATTGTGAGAAAAACAATTCAAAACCCATGTTTGACTGCACGATCCCTCCAGAAAGATCTGGCAGACACTGAAGTTGTGGTACACTATTCAACTATAAAGAGATACTTGTACAAACATGGTCTTCATGGAGAGTCATCAGAAGAAAACCTCTTCTATGTCCTCACCACAAAAATCAGTGTTTGAACTTTGCAAATGAACATATAGACAAGCCTGATGCATTTTGGAAACAAGTTCTGTGGACCGATGAGGTTAAAATGTAACTTTTTGGCCGGAATGAGCAAAGGTACGTTTGGAGAAGAAGGGGCACAGAATTTAATGAAAAGAACCTCTGTCCAACTGTTAAGCATGGGGGTTGATCAATCATGCTTTGGGGTTGTATTGCAGCCAATGGCACAGGGAACATCTCATGAGTAGAAGGAAAAATGGATTCAATAAAATTTCAGCAAATTTTGGATGGTAACTTGATGCCATCTGTGAAAAAGCTAAAGTTAAAGAGAGGATGGCTTCTACAAATGAATAATGATCCTAAACACACCTCGAAATCCACGGGGGATTACATTGAGAGGCATAAACTGAAGATTTTGCCATGGCCTTCACAATCTCCTGACCTCAACATAATTGAAAATCTATGGATAGACCTTAAAAGAGCAGTGCGTGACAGACAGCCCAGAAATCTCAAAGAACTGGAAGACTTTTGTTCTGTTATTTTGAAATTGTGAATGATGGAAATAAAATCTAACTTTTGTTGACATAGTATAAGAATGTCTAATCTGTAATTTGATGCCTTTTTGGGATTTCCTTGGCTTATTTATGCACATTAATACAATTTTTTACCTGGGGTGCCCAAACTTTTGATCACCACTGTACATGTCAAAAACATATAGGGTCCATTCACACGTCTGTGAAATGGGTCCGCATCCGTTCCACAATTTAGCGGAACGTTTACAGACCCATTGATTTTCAATTCCAGTCTGAAAAATTAGGCATTCACAGGATAAAGAAGTAAGTGTCGGCCAGTACAGGCCACAAAAATTAGCCCACAGGCGTTCACCTGACAGCAAAGAACTTTGTATTCGGTGGCTGGAGGTACATTAGGCATTCACAGGATACAGAAGTAGGTGTCGGCCAGTACAGGCCCCAAAATTAGACAACAGGCGTACACCTGACAGCAAAGAACTTTGTATTCTGTGGCTGGAGGTTGCTGTGTGGAGCAGGGACAGACTGTATAGTGACACTCGCCAAAGTCGCTAGCTAATAGGTCCACAAAAGTCTTTTGTCAGTGTGGGGAGAGGTTGCTGTGTGGAGCTGGGACAGACTGTAGCAATTAGGCATTTAAAGGAAATAAAAGTCCTTTTATGCCGCTGTATTTACCCAAGACAGGGACCATGAATTGTTATGGGTGGTGGCGGATATTTGTGGCCTGTCATATGGAATTTGAATCAAACATGGTCTACTGGTCACATGTGTTGAATTCCTCCGAGATCCATGCCTCATTCATTTTTAGAAATGTGAGGTAGTCAACACTGTCGTGAGCTAGGCGAGTGAGCTTATTGGTCACGATCCCCCCCCTGCTACGCTGAACGTCCTTTCGGACAGGACACTGGATGAGGGGTAAGCCAACAGTTCCATTGCAAATTGTGCAAGCTCTGGCCAGAGGTCAAGTCTGCCCACCCAGTAATACAGGGGTTCATCACTTCTCAGAGCGTCCACATTGGCCGTTAACCCGATGTAGTCGGACACCTGTCGGTCTATGCGTTCCCTGATGCTGGAGCCTTTGCAGTCAACGCATAAGTCGCGGTAAGCCCCACACTCACCTAGGGATGATCAACTGGACGGATGGAAAATAGGGTTTCCATCCGTACAGATTGGACGGATCGGATCGGATGTCAGCGGATATGTCTCCGCTGACATCCGATGCCCCATAGACATGCATGGGGGGACCGTTCAGATCCACTAAAAAAACAGACAGGCGGATTTGAACGGTCCCATCATCTGGACTCCCATCACCGAGCCCAGTGAGAGCATCGCCGTCAGAACCCACAAAGATACACTCCAGGCTCTCACTGTCCAGCCTCTTCTCCTTCTCCTCTCTCCTCACAATTGTCCTCCACTCCACCTTCCATCATGCCGTCCTCACATTTTTCTAGAAAAAGGCAGGCTTCCGTGGCCCAAATGTTTGAGGGTAAAAAAATGATGACGCCAGATAACCCTGTTGCCCAATGGTTGACCACTGGCTTGTCTGAACTGATAGCCCGCCAGCTACTGCCGGGCTATCAACTGGTGGACTCGGAGGCCTTTCGAAAATGTGTGGCCATTGGAACACCACTGTGGAAGGTCCCAGGAAGGAAATATTTCTTGCAGAAGAGCACCCCAGAGCTAAATGGCCATGTTCAGCGGCAAGTGAATGTATCTCTGGCACACAGTGTCGGTGCCAATATACATCTGACCACAGACATGTGGTCTAGCAAACATGGACAGGGAAGGTATATAACTTTTACTGCCCACTGGGTGAACCTTCTGACGGCCGTCATACATGTAACCCGTGGCACCCGTGAAGATTTGATTTTACCACCACGGATTGAATGCAGGCTTGCCTCTTCTTCTCCTCCTCCTACTCCATCCTCCCTCTCCTCCTCTGCTGACTCCTCCTTTTTTGCTGCTACCATCTCTTCCGCTGCACCATCCAAGATCCCCAGAACCTATTTGACATGCCAGGTGAGATGTTGCCATGCTGTGCTGCGTCAGATGTGCCTGGAAGCCAAGAACCACACTGGTCCTGCACTCCTTTCAGCTTTGCATTCACAGGCAGATCAGTGGCTAACACTGCTCAATTTGACAGTTGGTAAAGTGTTGTGCGATAATGGTGCCAATATGCTGAGCGCGCTGAAATAGGGCAAAATTACACGCGTGCCATGCATGGCACACGTCCTGGACTTGGTCATGTAGCGATTCGTTGTCAAACACCCTGGGGTCCAGGACATCTTGCGGCAGGCCAGGAAAATCTCGGCCCATTTCAGAAGATCTTACACAGCCATGGCTCGCCTTGCTGACATTCAGCGGCGACACAACCTGCTCGTCATACATTTTATTTGTGACTGCCCAACGCGATAGAACTCAACCTTGTATATGCTTGATAGGCTGCTCCAGAAGAAATGTGCAGTTAACGACTACCTGTACGAACTCTGCGGCAGGACAGGTTCTGGGGAGCTTGGGTTTTTTTCACCGCGCCAGTGGCTGCTCATGCGGGATGCATGCAGACTTCTGCGGCCATTTGATGAGATCACCAAACTGGTCAGTCGCAGCTAAGGTGCCATCAGTGACATCGTCCCTTACGCCTTCTTTCTGGAGCGTGCATTGCGTCGTGTCATTGATAAAGCTGTTGAGGAGCAGGAAGGTGAGGAAGTCGCAATGCTGGATGAATATAGAAAGCATTATATAGTGGATTTGTATTGTGCAGCATTGTGACTGGTGAGCGGTTCTGCAGTGATACTACAACTACAAAGAGTGACAAACACAATTAGAAAAAAAGTATTATAACTGGTGTGATAGACCAGTGGCCCCCCAAAACGACAGATTGAAGCGGGGGTGTTATATAACAATATACTTTCATAATAGTGTATTTAGGTACTGCAGAAATTTTGCCTCTGTATCATCGATGTCACCTTCCCCACCACTAACATTAGAGATCTCGGAGTAGGCAACAAGAGCGGGGACCAACCTCCTTGGTCTGATATGGGTACTGTCGTCAGACTGCTGAGTGGCAGCTGTTGCTACCTCCTCTTCCTGATCCAATGCCAAGAATGGCTGCGCATCGTGAATGTCTTGCGATGGATCAGAAAATAATTCCTGTGACATAAGCGGAGGGTATATGGTGGTGTCTTTGGGGGTGCACACAGCAGAGAGTGAAGAGGGTACAGATAGAGAGGATGAGGAGGGTGCAGAAGAGGAAGGCTGAGTGAGACACTCAACCGAGTCTGGTGCATCCTTTGACGTAATCAAACGCATCCTCTGCAACTTCCCTGCGGAAGGGCCTGCCTCTTCCTCTGCCTGTCATTTTTTAAATGACCCTGTGACAAAAGTCTCTAGAGAAGCGCAGTATATGTGGAAGAAGGTATATAACACCCCCGCTTCAATCTGTCGTTTTGGGGAGCCACTGGTTTATCACACCAGTTATAAAAGATATTTTCTAATAACTTTTGTCACTGTGTGTAGCAGAGTTAATGCAGCCAAAGAGGCAACATTTCTGCAGTACCGAAATACACTATAATATGCTTTCTATATTAGAAAGTATATTATAAGTGTATTACACCCCTATATACTGCACACCAAACATAGTACACCTATCAGTGCCGGTTCACACTGATGCAATTCGGGAACACGGCGAATATATCTGCGTGTTCCCACTTCGCATCCGCAGCACAGGCAGTTCACACTGCCATATGCGATACGCTGGGGGTGTCAATTTAAAGTTATCGACACCCCCAGCTCAGATCGCATATCGCAGTGTGATCTGACAGTCTTGTGCGTGTTCACTGCGATTGCGGTGCGAATTCAGCCATACAAACTGTATGGCTGAATTTGCACCGCACAGACATTGCATGTAATTTTAGGAGCAGTGCGCTCCGAATTACATGCGATCTCTGTGATCGCATCAGTGATTCGCATCAGTGTGAACTGGCACTTAGCGGTTCACACTGATGCGATCACAGAGATCGCATGTAATTCGGAGTGCACTGCTCCTAAAATTACTTGCGATGTCTGTGCGGTGCGAATTCAGCCATACAGTTTGTATGGCTGAATTCGCACCGCAATCACAGTGAACATGCACAGGACCCTTTTTTTGGTCCGCAGCAGAATCGGATCACATGGTGATTCACACCAGTGCGATCCGATTCTGTGCGAACTGTCAGATCACACTGCGATATGAGCTTGGGGTGTTGTTAACTTTGAATTGACACCCCCCGCGTATCGCATATGGCAGTGTGAACGTCCTGTGCAGCGGATGCGATGCAGCAACACGCAGATATATTCGCAGTGTTCCCGCATCCCATCAGTGTGAACCGGCACTGACAGTCTGTCCCTGCTCCACACAGCAAACCTCTCCCTACACTGACAAAAGAGAGAATATATATAGTACACCTATACCAAATACCAGTCCTTGAAAGGACTTTTGTGGACCTATAACAGAGCGATCCGTGTCACTGACAATCTGTCCCTGCTGCACAGAGCAAACCTCTCCCTACACTGACAAAAGAGAGAATATAGATAGTACACCTATACCAAATACCAGCCCTTGAAAGGACTTTTGTGGACCTATAACAGAGCGATCTGTGTCACTGACAATCTGTCCCTGCTGCACACAGCAAACCTCTCCCTACACTGACAAAAAGCAGAATGTAAAATGGCCGCCAGATCAGGTCTATTTATAAGGTAGAGAGTATGTCCATGTGCTGAAATGTCTCAATTGGCTGTCCTGTACCACCTGATGGATGTGTCATGGGACAAAGTTCTTCACAATGTAAAAGAATATGGCGGCCGCGAGCATTGCCATTTGTTCGCATGATCAGCGGACAGCGAACGAGCAAAGTTCACGCGAACTGACTGCCGGGCGAACCGCAAGGCTATCTCTAGTCAGGAACAGATCAAACTAGAGTTGAAAACATTTTTTGAACTCAATGCTAGCTCTATAGAGATGGACCACCTCATACGGAACTCCCACATGTCTTTCATGAGGGGCATCTTTATTAAGCTTAGGGCCCAAGTGATAAGAGCTTATTCACAAAAAAATAGATAATATCCTTGATCAAATCCAAAAAATGTAAAAATCCAACAAAGCGTTACCTAACGTTTTGAAAACAACCCGCCAGCAGAAACTCAGAGACATAACTATTTGCATGAGACGTTAATAGTCATAATAAGTAAACAACTCACAAGATGATGGTATTTAAGCACTCGTCAAAAGAATAAGAGTCCCCGCTGTGTATGACCTGATCCTAGTCAGGGAGGCTGGATGGCGCCTTCGGCTGTGTGGGTGGATAGCAACACTTCCTGGAGCTGGTCTGAGGATCCTGGGGGGAGCCGACCCGTGTCCCGGGTGTCACAAGCGATAGGCATGGCACGCGTTCAGTGCATGCTTGCTCCTTCTTCAGGCCGTGGAGGGACCATGTTTGACGAGCGCTTACATACCATTATCTTGTGAGTTGTTTACTTATTATTGCCTTTTAAGTTTCATACTGCAACTCTTAGATGGCGCTGCCTCTCTTCCTGTCTTCCCTGCAGAGTCACTTCTAGCGCCTCTACATCGGCTGCCACTAAGCTAGCACATTGGACTTTCCTTCTATGTGATTGTTTGTTGTTGTTTTTATTTATCCAGTTATTGGGACTGATAGTTTTTAGTGCACTGGATATCCAACCTTTTGCTATTAATTTCATCAATAGAAGCTCTATCTATGCAGCCTGAAGCCTCAGTTTCTTTGTCCCCTATTTTTATGATTTGATTATGTGCTATGCTTCACATCCCACTTCTAATTTATTGTCATTTGCTATGTTTTAGATCTTATTATTGTCTAAGTAATGGCTGGCATAAATGCTGTGTTCTAGATCTCAGCAGCATTGTTGTTTAACTCTTTGCTGTTTGTGTTACCATCACTGATACCTACCCCAGTTGTGCTGACTCCTCATGGAACTTATCCACAATATAGGGGCAGCCAAATATGGTATTCTTGAGGACCTATATGCACTTTTTCCCTCCCACCTCTTTGGTTTACCATCTTCTGTATCCCAGGCAAACCATAGATCCCCAATAATATCACTTACAAAATTACCCCTTAAATGGTAACAAAGTATAAAGTGAACCTGTGCACTCCAGAGTATAGGGAAAATCAATCACAGAGATATCTCAAGGCTGCTACTTATACAGAGGTAAATTCAGGGCATGAAATCCCAACGATGAAGCCCAAAATGACAAATCGCGTCCATGCTTGACCATACGGCATCCACAAGCCTGTCCATCATAGAGCGGTGAGTGTCTCTGGAGGACATTTGTACCAGCGTGGAGCTCGTGGGAGCACTGACGGTGGCCACTACTCATGAAATTAACAGCCTATATGCGATTATTACTACTTAAACAAGTTTGTGCAAAGTGTGATGTTTTTATGTAATAAAACTTACGTTAAAACAGTATCACGCTAGTTGAGGGCCTGTTTATTTATATCTCTGCAAACACGTGTAAGAGAAGAACCACTAGGGAGGAGCTGAATCGCACTGGAAGGAGCACATGATTGGCTAATACGCTTGTTTGCCTGATCCATGAAAGTGGGTAGGCAATTTCATCTGGTGAGTCTCCCATCTATCTGCAGTGTTCCTGACACATTGGTGGTGGAGTGGGACGGTGTCCCTCTAAGTGCACAAGTGCTTTCTTCCCGGATACTGAATTAAAGTCTCAAGTTCATGTGTACATGTTTTTATGGACTTTTATGGACTATTAAAAAGGACCGTTTTTTAAAAGTCTGAGTTGGGTCAGTGCATTATTGTCTTTGTTGCATTGACTAAATTACAAACCATGGATTAATATGTGCCCAGTTTTGCAAGATAGAGGATACCATTGAGGCCAACAACAAACAGTGGTAGGACAAATTATTTTTGGAACAGTATTTAACCACTTCCATACAGAGCAGTTACACCCCCTTCCTGCCCAGACAAATTTTTAGCTTTCAGCACTCTCACACTTTGAATGACAATTGCTCAGTCATGCTACACTGTAAACAAACAAAATTTTTATAAATTTTTTCACACAAATAGAGCTTTATTTTGGTGGTATTTTATCACAACTTGTTTTTTTTTTCGTGATATAAGCAAAAAAAGAGCAGACATTTTGAAAAAAAAAAAACACCTTTTTTTTTTTACACAAAGTTGTCAATTTATAGGGTATTTCTAACACATAGCATGTAAATAGCAAAAATGACACCCCAAAATACATTCTGCTACTCCTCCTGAGTATGGCGATACCACATGTGTGAGACTTTTACACAGCCTGGCCACATAAAGAGACTCCACATCCAAGTAGCACCTTCAGGCGTTCTAGGAACATAAATTACACACATCATTTACGGACTACCTATCACACTTTTGAAGGCCCTGGAGCACTATGACAATGGAAACACCCACAAAATGACCCCATTTTGGAAAGCAAACACTCCAATGTATATTCTATGAGGCATTATGGTTCTTTTGAACGTGTCATTTTTTTCCACAAGTTTTTGAAAAATGTGGGAAAAAAATGAAAACCTTTTTTTTTACACAAAGTTGTCAATTATTAGGGTATTCCTAACACATAGCATGTACACAGCAAAAATTACACCCCAAAATACATTCTGCCACTCCTCTTGAGTATGGCAATAGCACATGTGTGAGACTTTTTCACAGCCTAGCCATATAGAGGGGCCCAACATCCAAGGAGCACCATCATGCGTCCTAGGGACATAAATCACACACATAAATTCCTGACAACCCATCACAATGTTGAAGGCCCCTAACACATGACATAATACATACCAAAATACATTATGCTGAGCAAAGGATAAACAAAAGATTACCTGTGGTTTTAGCAGTGCAGTGGCTCAGGCAGCAGGCAGGAACGTAGACAGTGGCAGTGAAAGGATTGTCCAGGCAGCAGGCAGGAATACTGTCCATAGTCAGTATAGGCAGAGATATTGTCAGCACAGCCAAAGCATTGGTCCAGGTAGGGATATGGTCAGCAGCAGAAAAAGTATTCTCCATGCAGCAGGCAGGAATACTGTCCATAATCAGTACAGGCAGCAGGCAGAGATATGGTCAGTACAGCCCAAGTATTGGTCCAGGCAACAGGCACATGTTCCATAAAAAGTCCTGGGTCAGTGCAGGCAGGGATATGATCAGCACAGCCAAAGTATTGGTCCAGGCAGCAGGCAGGACCATCAAGCTTAGGGCCTCGGTCAGGAAAAAATGGGGATGGGGTAGAGGCTTCTCCCACCCAAATCGCTTTGAAACCTCCGGACTCCAGACCCTGTTCCGAGATTACAAACCCAGAGAAAACCAAAAACTGTTTTTCTCGTATCAGAACACTATATTCTGAAGCCCCTCACAAAAGTGAGACCCCTGTGTAATTTTGAATCCCACTACTACAGTAGCAGGGCGAAAGATCAGTCTAAGTGGCAGGCAAAAAACATGGTCGTAACAGGCCAAGGTCAGTGCAGGTAAAAGGCAGAAATAGACGGTAGGCTAAGGCATAATCGATAAACAGTTTAGGGTCAGTTCACGTGAAAGGCAGAAACATGGCGGATAAACAATGCAGACGGCAGGCAGAGGCATAGTCGATATACAGGCCAGGGTCGGTTCACATGGAAGGCAGTGATATGGTTGGTTGAGGCAGCAGGAAAATAGTCAGCACAAAAATTAAAAAAGGGAAATGGCAGTCTGATTGAAATATGGGCTAAAAGTTTAGGGCAGTGTGATAGATTTTGAAGCATTCTCCGATGCATGGGCCAGGTTGGGAGGGACAATCGGTACAATGAAAACTGGTGTTTTTCCTAACTCCTTTTTTGCTATACACCGACACTTTTTTTGGCGTCTTCTTGCGGTTTCTGATGGTGGGATATGGAAAGGGAAATGGCGCTCATGAAGTCTGCTGACACAATCAGAACGAATGATTTCTGGGGGGCATCCTTGCTGGTAAATCAGGGCAGTGGCAATATCTTCAATAAAATTGAGGAAGGGGATTGGTGTATTGTGGACTTTTTATAGGTGACATATGCGTTGTACATGGCCAAATGGAAAAAGTAAACTGCAACTTTTTTGTACCAAAAGAGGGTGTTTCGTGTCAGGAGATAGGGCTGCAGCATTTGATCATTTAAATCCACCCCCCCCCCCCCCCATGTACTTATTGTACTCGTGTATACAAGCAGACTTTCGAACGGGACCGCGTCTTCTTTGAATTTCCACTGAGGTGTCATCGTGGATGGTGGACATGATGTAAATGTCCTTACTATCCCTCCACTTCAAAGCCATTACTTATTCGTTCCTTAGGCTTGCGGATCCCCCGTTTTGTAATGGAGTGGTGACAAGATGCTGCGGGAAGCCCTTCCAGTTTGTTCTTACAGGCCAAGGTTTTTTTTCAGGTACAGGTGGTGGAAAAGGGGCAAACTGGTGTAGTAGTTGTCCATATAAATGTGGTACCCCTTTTGCAACAGTGGGAAGGCTAGGTCCCAGACAATCTTCCCACTTATTCCTATGTACGCTGGGCACTCAGGGGGCTGGAGCTCGGAGTCTTTGCCTTCGTACACGCGAAAGGCATACACATACCCAGTTTTGCTTTCGCAGAGCTTGTTAAGTTTTAAGCCATACCTAGCCCTCTTGCTGGGAATGTACTGCTTAAATCCCAGCTGGCCTGTGAAATGGACCAGTGATTCATCCACAGCGATCTTTTGGTCAGGGACATAAACTTAGGGGAACCGTCTAGAAAAGAAATCAATTAGAGGGGGAATTTTATAGAGTTTATCAAAATTGGGATCATCTCGGGGAGGGCACTGCGAATTATCATTAAAATGCAGGAAAGGCATTATAATATCATAGCGGGACCTGGACATGACTGATGAATAAAGTGACATATGGTGGATGGGTTTGGTGGACCAATAAGAATGCAGCTTGTTTTTTTTTGTAACCCCCATATTGATGGTAAGGCCCAAAAACACTTTTAACTCTTCTAATGTTAGGGGTCTCCATTCAAAAGGACGGGCATGATATGAGGTGGGGTTGTTCTCTATGAACTGTTGGGCAAAATATTTGTTTGGTCCGTGATGCTTTGAAGGAACTCAATAGGAAAAAATAAATTTAAAAAATGAATCAGAACAAAATTTTGGGTGTTGATCTGCAAACCTGGCTGTGCTGTGAAGGGGGGGATTGTAGCTGACCCAGAGCTAGAAGGCAGCAACAATGGGTTTGCCAAGGCATCCGGAAGCTGCATTTGGGCTCTGCTTCTTTGGGGCTGGTGTGAAATTACAGTGCTTGTACTGGGCATTTCCTACTGGGGTCTAGCACCATTGGCGTTTGCCGATTGGCCATTGGCGCTGCTGGTGTCTGCCTGGTTTTCAGTGCAGCGTATTTTAGGCCAAACTTCTTCCTCCTCTGATTCAGTTTTCAATGTAAATACTTCAAAGGGCTCAAATTCTGAACCAGATTCAGAATTGGTTTCGGCATCGGACAGTGAGAGCTCCCCGCTGCTCTCATCCGTCAGGGTTAATAATTGACAGGCCTCTTCGGCAGTGAAAACCTTTTTGGACTTGGACATGGTGGCTGTATGAAGGGAGACAGGTACTCGGGTACTTTGCTGGGCAGGTGACAGGTACTCTGGTACTGATGAGCAGGTGTCAGGTACTCAGGTACTCCGATAGGCAAGTGACAGGTACTCAGGTACTTTGATGGGCAGGTGACAGACAGGTGATAGGTACTTGGGTACTGATGAGCAGGCGGCAAGTACTCGGGTACTTCAGGCGGCAGGTACTCTGATGAGCAGGTGAAAGGTACTCGGGTACTCCGATAGGCAAGTGACAGGTACTTGGGTACTCTGATGGGCAGGTGACAGGCAGGTGATAGGTATTCGGGTATTGATGATCAGGCAGCAAGTACTTCAGGCGGAAGGTACTCTGATGAGCAGGTGGAAGGTACTTGGGTACTCTGATGGGTAGGTGACAGGTACTCGGGTACCCTGATGGGTAGGTGACAGGTACTTGGGTACTCTGATGGGTAGGTGACAGGTACTCGGGTACTCTGATGGGTAGGTGACAGGTACTCGGGTACTCTGATGGGCAGGGGACAGGTACTCAGGTACGCTGATGGGCAGGTGACAGGTACTCAGATGGGCAGGTGACAGGTCCTCTTTATTTGGTGGGGGCAATCAGACAATCAGGGCACAGTAATTTGCACAGTACTCTGTGGTAACTCACTGTTTCCAGATCTCCTCCTCACACTGGATCGGTGTGTGAGGAGGAGAGCCTGGTAACAGTGAGTTACCACTGCTTTGTTGACATTTGTGACTGGCTGTGATTGGACACAGCCGGTCACGTGGTAAAAAGCCAATTTCATTGGTTCTTTACCTAGATCAGGGATGGGCTCTGTCTGAGAGACGAGCCTCGTCCCCAATCGCCGCGCTGCACGCCCCCGGGGGCGCACATTGCAGAGAGTACGAGCGGCTCGTGCTGGAGCCGCTCATGTGATCGGCTGTGATTGACACAGCCGATCACGTGGTAAACAGCCAATTTTCATTGGCTGTTTAACTAGATCAGGGATGGGCTATGTCCGAGGGAAGAGCCTCATCCCTGATCGCCGCGCTGCGCACCCCCGGGGGCGTGCAGTAGCGGCGAGAACGGGCAGACATCATATGACGGCCGCCCCGATCGACAAACACTTCCTGCCACCGTCATTTTATTATGGCGCGGTATGGAAGTGGTTAAAGTCCAATATTTCCCCCAGAGGTCTTCGACTCACCAAATTCTGTTCCCTTGGTAATTCCAGCCTATCACGTGAATGGACTAACATTACAGAATTCTGCACCCGCAAATGGATGACTCTTATAACACAACAGAGGGACCTAAAATTTTCCTCACTCTGGGACAAAGTCAAGGCCCTTATAGTTACCTTAGTCCAAAAAGCCCCACAGTTACCTCCATCTTGGCTAAAAACACTCAAGAAAAACACTAAGTTTCAAGAGGACAATCTTATCAAGATTAAGCTAAATAAAGTGTGCAGAGATCTAGATGATTATAACTTCAACAACGGGGCTTGTTGGAAGAGGTAAAAGACCATTGTGTCTCCTCCCATGGGTCCCCACCCCACTTATGTCCCTCCACCCACATCCCACCAAGCCAATACCCCCCATTGCACCTCCCATTCAGCATGATACCACCACTAACATGGATGGTTGTGGCACCATTAGGCCCAGCCACATCCCCAAACCCCGTCATGCCAGACACCCCAGAGGTAGGGGCTCAAGGATACATCCTGCCATCCTCACAGATCCCCACTTGACCAATTCCATGCTTCACCATTCACAGACACCCAGTGTATCTAAATCATCTCCCCACCTTGCCACCTTCAGATATTGGAGAACACATGTCCTTTTGGATCCTTCAACCCATGGCCACCACCACACCTCTGACACTCAGGTGGACCTTACTTCCTTGGTGACCATCTCCTCAACACCTTTAGTTTCCCTTGCTCTAGAGGTAATAGCACCAGTTCCTCCTAAACCAGAGACATCCTCCCATGTACAGGACAGTAACCCCCAGGATGCCATATCCTTATCAGATACCAATAGACCTTCTACACCTGATCCCACGGCCACACAACCCACATCTCCCTCTTTTTTAGTCAAAACCCCCATCTCCACTGCAAAAATAAAATAGCAGGAGAGGGGGAGCATGTAGAACCCAAAAGAAAAGGGAAAGTCTGAAGACGGTAACGATTTGTAATCTATTACATCATACCCTCACTGCTTCTGATGTTTCTCTGCTAAGTGGGGTCTGAGTTTTGCCTCAATGACCCCCCCCCCCCAATCCATTTACCTTGTTTAAAGATTTGAATAGGTTCATTAGGAACCTAACTGTTTGGCAATTTTTTAACATTCAAGCTTTGAAGGTCATTCCTCCTCCCCATACAATGACAGCCCACCTGATTCTTCCACTATGCCGCCATCAGATGACATTTCTATAATGGACCCTACAGCCTTAGCTTGTCTTGAGGATCTATACATGGGGGATGGAGATGATTACTATGATACACTTCTAAGCCAACATCTTCCCACATCTCCACCAGTTCAACACACTGCTTTTTGCCCTAAGTCCACCTTTAACACCACACATGTTAAAGGACCCTACCTGCAGAGTTGTTACCAAGTCATGGATAAAGTTCTACAGCGCATGTGCAACACCGTTTCTAAGAAGACTTCAAGCGTGTCCAATCTTACACCAACTGAGAGGCAGGTCCTCTGCCAGTTGTCCCAGACCCCTTATCTCACTATCAAACCTGCAGATAAAGGGGGCAGCATTGTTATCCAAAATAAGATTGACTATGTGAATGAGTCCATCTGCTTGCTATCTGACTCCCATACTTATTCCAAACTGGACCAGGACCCTCTCCCACGATTCTAAATCGAGGCCCACACACTAGCAGATAGGGCTTTCAAAGATGGTCTCATCCACAAAAGGGAAACAGCTTTCCTGAAAAGGGACTTCTATCAAAGGCCATATTTGTACCACCTGCCATAGGTCCACAAAGACCCCCTAAATCCACCAGGCCGTCCGATAGTGGCCTCTATGGACAGTGTCACCGGTACTTTTTCACTTTAAATTGACCACTTTCTACAACCACTAGCTCAAAATATTACAGCATACATCAGAGATGGCATCTATCTATTAGATAATCTGAGCCAATATTCTTGGGAACCCACATTTACCTGGTTATCCTTAGATGTTAGCTCACTGTACACGTCTATACCTCATGACGTGGGCCTTAGGGCAGAGTTACACTTCCTAAATGGAGATCTCCTCCTCAACCCAAGACAATTCCATTTCATATTAGAAGCATTGGAATTCTGCCTTACACACAACTACTTTGAGTTTGATGGTGAGTTCTATCTACAGACCCATGTTGCAGTCATGGGTGCTAATTTTACATCTAGTTATTCTAACTTGGCCATGGGTCTGTGGGAAAAACAATACATGTGGACCTCAACCCTTATGGTGCACATATAATTTATTATCTTCATTACATAGACGATATCAGGATCATATGAGATGGCCCCCCGTCATTCATTGATCCATTCGTATCCCATTGTAACAATAACAATATTTACACATTTACACACATGGATTAACACTAGTGTTGAGCGAACACGGACTGTATTATTCGTGTTCGTACCGAATAATTGGATTTTTTGTACCCGAACACGGACACGGACACTTTACTGTATGTTCGGGTAAAAATCCGTGTTCGGTCGTTTTATTTCCGGGTTTTGCATGCTTTGGCGCTCTTTTCATGGCGGGCTTTCAACAGCCAATCAACAATCGTTTAACTGGTGTGCCTTAAGCCATCCCAGCCATGCCTGCAAATGTCTCAGTAGCTGTGATTGGCCGTCTGAAGCATGTGACCAAGTCTTTATAAGTTCGAGGCAGCCGCAGCGGCGTCATTATGCTGCTTAGATTCAGGGACAGAGCACACATCAACGTGCTGGCTGCTGATTAGGGAAAGATAGGCAGGAAAAAACCATTTGTGTCCGGATAGAATTGAGGGACAGGTCGGAGTGTTTAGGCAGGGCGAGTTGTAGGCATTTTAGGGATAGAGTCTGCTGAATTATAGGGTCAGTGTCTTCTACAAACTACAATCGATATTGCTGTGTGGGGGGTGGGGTCTGCACTCAATCCTGATCTACGATCTCTTCTCAATCCTGTTAGGGACAGAGTCTGCTGAATTTTAGGGAAACTGTGTTCTACAAACTACAATCGATATTGCTGTGTGGTGTGGGATTGGAGATAGGCAGGTGTCAGTGATCCACATCCATTTTTCTGTGTGTGAGCTGCAGTGAACACAATCTTTTTGGGCTGCAGTGAACACAATCTTTTTGGGCTGCAGTGAACACAATCTTTTTGGGCTGCAGTGAACACAATCTTTTTGGGCTGCAGTGAACACAATCTTTTTGGGCTGCAGTGAACACAATCTTTTTGGGGTGCAGTGAACAAAATCTTTTTGGGGTGCAGTGAACACAATCCTTTTTGGTGTGCAGTGAACACAATCTTTGTGGGGTGCAGTGAACAAAATCCTTTGTGGGGTGCAGTGAACACAATCTTTTTGGGGTGCAGTGAACAAAATCCTTTTTGGGGTGCAGTGAACAACATCCTTTTTGGGGTGCAGTGAACACAATCTTTTTGGGGTGCAGTGAACAAAATCCTTTGTGGGGTGCAGTGAACACAATCTTTTTGGGGTGCAGTGAACACAATCTTTTTGGGGTGGAGTGAACAACATCCTTTTTGGGGTGCAGTGAACAAAATCCTTTTTGGGGTGCAGTGAACAAAATCATTTTTGGGGTGCAGTGAACACAATCTTTTTGGGGTGCAGTGAACACAATCTTTGTGGGGTGCAGTGAACACAATCTTTTTGGGGTGGAGTGAACAACATCCTTTTTGGGGTGCAGTGAACAACATCCTTTTTGGGGTGCAGTGAACACAATTTTTTTGGGGTGCAGTGAACACAATCTTTGTGGGGTACAGTGAACAGAATCTTTGTGGGGTGCAGTGAACACAATCTTTGGGGGGTACAGTGAACACAATCTTTGTGAGGTGCAGTGAACACAATCTTTGTGGGGTGCAGTGAACACAATCATTGTGGGGTGCAGTGAACTCAATCTTTGTGGGGTACAGTGAACACAATCTCATACTTCTGAAGGTTTGAGGGTGCTGCCTGTTCCATACTCCCCCTACTCCTCATCTAGCCTTTTAGGGGTACAAACAATAGTAATTGGGGCCTAGTGTGGTTGTGTACGTGTGATATACATACACTTTTTTGGGATCATATTTTCTATTCCGCTATTTAATCAAAAACCTTTGGGGATCAGTTAAATTGGGGGATAGTCTGTGTTGGTACGTGTGAGAGAGATCCACCTTTCCAAGTTGTTGGGGTTCATCTCATACTTCTGAAGGTTTGAGGGTGCTGCCTGTTCCATACTCCCCCTACTCCTAGCCTTTTAGGGGTACAAACAATAGTAATTGGGGCCTAGTGTGGTTGTGTACGTGTGATATACATACACTTTTTTGGGATCATATTTTCTATTCCGCTATTTAATCAAAAACCTTTGGGGATCAGTTAAATTGGGGGATAGTCTGTGTTGGTACGTGTGAGAGAGATCCACCTTTCCAAGTTGTTGGGGTTCATCTCATACTTCTGAAGGTTTGAGGGTGCTGCCTGTTCCATACTCCCCCTACTCCTAGCCTTTTAGGGGTACAAACAATAGTAATTGGGGCCTAGTGTGGTTGTGTACGTGTGATATACATACACTTTTTTGGGATCATATTTTCTATTCCGCTATTTAATCAAAAACCTTTGGGGATCAGTTAAATTGGGGGATAGTCTGTGTTGGTACGTGTGAGAGAGATCCACCTTTCCAAGTTGTTGGGGTTCATCTCATACTTCTGAAGGTTTGAGGGTGCTGCCTGTTCCATACTCCCCCTACTCCTAGCCTTTTAGGGGTACAAACAATAGTAATTGGGGCCTAGTGTGGTTGTGTACGTGTGATATACATACACTTTTTTGGGATCATATTTTCTATTCCGCTATTTAATCAAAAACCTTTGGGGATCAGTTAAATTGGGGGATAGTCTGTGTTGGTACGTGTGAGAGAGATCCACCTTTCCAAGTTGTTGGGGTTCATCTCATACTTCTGAAGGTTTGAGGGTGCTGCCTGTTCCATACTCCCCCTACTCCTAGCCTTTTAGGGGTACAAACAATAGTAATTGGGGCCTAGTGTGGTTGTGTACGTGTGATATACATACACTTTTTTGGGATCATATTTTCTATTCCGCTATTTAATCAAAAACCTTTGGGGATCAGTTAAATTGGGGGATAGTCTGTGTTGGTACGTGTGAGAGAGATCCACCTTTCCAAGTTGTTGGGGTTCATCTCATACTTCTGAAGGTTTGAGGGTGCTGCCTGTTCCATACTCCCCCTACTCCTAGCCTTTTAGGGGTACAAACAATAGTAATTGGGGCCTAGTGTGGTTGTGTACGTGTGATATACATACACTTTTTTGGGATCATATTTTCTATTCCGCTATTTAATCAAAAACCTTTGGGGATCAGTTAAATTGGGGGATAGTCTGTGTTGGTACGTGTGAGAGAGATCCACCTTTCCAAGTTGTTGGGGTTCATCTCATACTTCTGAAGGTTTGAGGGTGCTGCCTGTTCCATACTCCCCCTACTCCTAGCCTTTTAGGGGTACAAACAATAGTAATTGGGGCCTAGTGTGGTTGTGTACGTGTGATATACATACACTTTTTTGGGATCATATTTTCTATTCCGCTATTTAATCAAAAACCTCTGGGGATCAGTTAAATTGGGGGATAGTCTGTGTTGGTACGTGTGAGAGAGATCCACCTTTCCAAGTTGTTGGGGTTCATCTCATACTTCTGAAGGTTTGAGGGTGCTGCCTGTTCCATACTCCCCCTACTCCTAGCCTTTTAGGGGTACAAACAATAGTAATTGGGGCCTAGTGTGGTTGTGTACGTGTGATATACATACACTTTTTTGGGATCATATTTTCTATTCCGCTATTTAATCAAAAACCTTTGGGGATCAGTTAAATTGGGGGATAGTCTGTGTTGGTACGTGTGAGAGAGATCCACCTTTCCAAGTTGTTGGGGTTCATCTCATACTTCTGAAGGTTTGAGGGTGCTGCCTGTTCCATACTCCCCCTACTCCTAGCCTTTTAGGGGTACAAACAATAGTAATTGGGGCCTAGTGTGGTTGTGTACGTGTGATATACATACACTTTTTTGGGATCATATTTTCTATTCCGCTATTTAATCAAAAACCTCTGGGGATCAGTTAAATTGGGGGATAGTCTGTGTTGGTACGTGTGAGAGAGATCCACCTTTCCAAGTTGTTGGGGTTCATCTCATACTTCTGAAGGTTTGAGGGTGCTGCCTGTTCCATACTCCCCCTACTCCTAGCCTTTTAGGGGTACAAACAATAGTAATTGGGGCCTAGTGTGGTTGTGTACGTGTGATATACATACACTTTTTTGGGATCATATTTTCTATTCCGCTATTTAATCAAAAACCTTTGGGGATCAGTTAAATTGGGGGATAGTCTGTGTTGGTACGTGTGAGAGAGATCCACCTTTCCAAGTTGTTGGGGTTCATCTCATACTTCTGAAGGTTTGAGGGTGCTGCTTGTTCCATACTCCCCCTACTCCTAGCCTTTTAGGGGTACAAACAATAGTAATTGGGGCCTAGTGTGGTTGTGTACGTGTGATATACATACACTTTTTTGGGATCATATTTTCTATTCCGCTATTTAATCAAAAACCTCTGGGGATCAGTTAAATTGGGGGATAGTCTGTGTTGGTACGTGTGAGAGAGATCCACCTTTCCAAGTTGTTGGGGTTCATCTCATACTTCTGAAGGTTTGAGGGTGCTGCCTGTTCCATACTCCCCCTACTCCTAGCCTTTTAGGGGTACAAACAATAGTAATTGGGGCCTAGTGTGGTTGTGTACGTGTGATATACATACACTTTTTTGGGATCATATTTTCTATTCCGCTATTTAATCAAAAACCTTTGGGGATCAGTTAAATTGGGGGATAGTCTGTGTTGGTACGTGTGAGAGAGATCCACCTTTCCAAGTTGTTGGGGTTCATCTCATACTTCTGAAGGTTTGAGGGTGCTGCCTGTTCCATACTCCCCCTACTCCTAGCCTTTTAGGGGTACAAACAATAGTAATTGGGGCCTAGTGTGGTTGTGTACGTGTGATATACATACACTTTTTTGGGATCATATTTTCTATTCCGCTATTTAATCAAAAACCTTTGGGGATCAGTTAAATTGGGGGATAGTCTGTGTTGGTACGTGTGAGAGAGATCCACCTTTCCAAGTTGTTGGGGTTCATCTCATACTTCTGAAGGTTTGAGGGTGCTGCCTGTTCCATACTCCCCCTACTCCTAGCCTTTTAGGGGTACAAACAATAGTAATTGGGGCCTAGTGTGGTTGTGTACGTGTGATATACATACACTTTTTTGGGATCATATTTTCTATTCCGCTATTTAATCAAAAACCTTTGGGGATCAGTTAAATTGGGGGATAGTCTGTGTTGGTACGTGTGAGAGAGATCCACCTTTCCAAGTTGTTGGGGTTCATCTCATACTTCTGAAGGTTTGAGGGTGCTGCCTGTTCCATACTCCCCCTACTCCTAGCCTTTTAGGGGTACAAACAATAGTAATTGGGGCCTAGTGTGGTTGTGTACGTGTGATATACATACACTTTTTTGGGATCATATTTTCTATTCCGCTATTTAATCAAAAACCTCTGGGGATCAGTTAAATTGGGGGATAGTCTGTGTTGGTACGTGTGAGAGAGATCCACCTTTCCAAGTTGTTGGGGTTCATCTCATACTTCTGAAGGTTTGAGGGTGCTGCCTGTTCCATACTCCCCCTACTCCTAGCCTTTTAGGGGTACAAACAATAGTAATTGGGGCCTAGTGTGGTTGTGTACGTGTGATATACATACACTTTTTTGGGATCATATTTTCTATTCCGCTATTTAATCAAAAACCTCTGGGGATCAGTTAAATTGGGGGATAGTCTGTGTTGGTACGTGTGAGAGAGATCCACCTTTCCAAGTTGTTGGGGTTCATCTCATACTTCTGAAGGTTTGAGGGTGCTGCCTGTTCCATACTCCCCCTACTCCTAGCCTTTTAGGGGTACAAACAATAGTAATTGGGGCCTAGTGTGGTTGTGTACGTGTGATATACATACACTTTTTTGGGATCATATTTTCTATTCCGCTATTTAATCAAAAACCTTTGGGGATCAGTTAAATTGGGGGATAGTCTGTGTTGGTACGTGTGAGAGAGATCCACCTTTCCAAGTTGTTGGGGTTCATCTCATACTTCTGAAGGTTTGAGGGTGCTGCCTGTTCCATACTCCCCCTACTCCTAGCCTTTTAGGGGTACAAACAATAGTAATTGGGGCCTAGTGTGGTTGTGTACGTGTGATATACATACACTTTTTTGGGATCATATTTTCTATTCCGCTATTTAATCAAAAACCTTTGGGGATCAGTTAAATTGGGGGATAGTCTGTGTTGGTACGTGTGAGAGAGATCCACCTTTCCAAGTTGTTGGGGTTCATCTCATACTTCTGAAGGTTTGAGGGTGCTGCCTGTTCCATACTCCCCCTACTCCTAGCCTTTTAGGGGTACAAACAATAGTAATTGGGGCCTAGTGTGGTTGTGTACGTGTGATATACATACACTTTTTTGGGATCATATTTTCTATTCCGCTATTTAATCAAAAACCTCTGGGGATCAGTTAAATTGGGGGATAGTCTGTGTTGGTACGTGTGAGAGAGATCCACCTTTCCAAGTTGTTGGGGTTCATCTCATACTTCTGAAGGTTTGAGGGTGCTGCCTGTTCCATACTCCCCCTACTCCTAGCCTTTTAGGGGTACAAACAATAGTAATTGGGGCCTAGTGTGGTTGTGTACGTGTGATATACATACACTTTTTTGGGATCATATTTTCTATTCCGCTATTTAATCAAAAACCTTTGGGGATCAGTTAAATTGGGGGATAGTCTGTGTTGGTACGTGTGAGAGAGATCCACCTTTCCAAGTTGTTGGGGTTCATCTCATACTTCTGAAGGTTTGAGGGTGCTGCCTGTTCCATACTCCCCCTACTCCTAGCCTTTTAGGGGTACAAACAATAGTAATTGGGGCCTAGTGTGGTTGTGTACGTGTGATATACATACACTTTTTTGGGATCATATTTTCTATTCCGCTATTTAATCAAAAACCTTTGGGGATCAGTTAAATTGGGGGATAGTCTGTGTTGGTACGTGTGAGAGAGATCCACCTTTCCAAGTTGTTGGGGTTCATCTCATACTTCTGAAGGTTTGAGGGTGCTGCCTGTTCCATACTCCCCCTACTCCTATCCTTTTAGGGGTACAAACAATAGTAATTGGGGCCTAGTGTGGTTGTGTATGTGTGATATACATACACTTTTTTTGGATCATATTTTCTATTCCGCTATTTAATCAAAAACCTTTGGGGATCAGTTAAATTGGGGGATAGTCTGTGTTGGTACGTGTGAGAGAGATCCACCTTTCCAAGTTGTTG
Source organism: Pelophylax lessonae (assembly GCF_965119305.1). Classification (NCBI taxonomy): domain Eukaryota; kingdom Metazoa; phylum Chordata; class Amphibia; order Anura; family Ranidae; genus Pelophylax; species Pelophylax lessonae. The sequence goes on from NC_138769.1 coordinate 247,411,794, forward strand.
GGGTTCATCTCATACTTCTGAAGGTTTGAGGGTGCTGCCTGTTCCATACCCCCCCTACTCCTCATCTAGCCTTTTAGGGGTACAAACAATAGTAATTGGGGCCTAGTGTGGTTGTGTACGTGCGAGATACATACACTTTTTTTGATCATATTTCCTATTCCGCTATTCAATAAAAACCTTTGAGGATCAATTGAATTGCGGGATAGTCTGTGTCGGTACGTGTGAGAGAGATCCACCTTTCCAAGTTGTTGGGGTTCATCTCATACTTCTGAAGGTTTGAGGGTGCTGCCTGTTCCATACCCCCCCTACTCCTCATCTAGCCTTTTAGGGGTACAAACAATAGTAATTGGGGCCTAGTGTGGTTGTGTACGTGCGAGATACATACACTTTTTTTGATCATATTTCCTATTCCGCTATTCAATAAAAACCTTTGAGGATCAATTGAATTGCGGGATAGTCTGTGTCGGTACGTGTGAGAGAGATCCACCTTTCCAAGTTGTTGGGGTTCATCTCATACTTCTGAAGGTTTGAGGGTGCTGCCTGTTCCATACCCCCCCTACTCCTCATCTAGCCTTTTAGGGGTACAAACAATAGTAATTGGGGCCTAGTGTGGTTGTGTACGTGCGAGATACATACACTTTTTTTGATCATATTTCCTATTCCGCTATTCAATAAAAACCTTTGAGGATCAATTGAATTGCGGGATAGTCTGTGTCGGTACGTGTGAGAGAGATCCACCTTTCCAAGTTGTTGGGGTTCATCTCATACTTCTGAAGGTTTGAGGGTGCTGCCTGTTCCATACCCCCCCTACTCCTCATCTAGCCTTTTAGGGGTACAAACAATAGTAATTGGGGCCTAGTGTGGTTGTGTACGTGCGAGATACATACACTTTTTTTGATCATATTTCCTATTCCGCTATTCAATAAAAACCTTTGAGGATCAATTGAATTGCGGGATAGTCTGTGTCGGTACGTGTGAGAGAGATCCACCTTTCCAAGTTGTTGGGGTTCATCTCATACTTCTGAAGGTTTGAGGGTGCTGCCTGTTCCATACTCCCCCTACTCCTCATCTAGCCTTTTAGGGGTACAAACAATAGTAATTGGGGCCTAGTGTGGTTGTGTACGTGTGATATACATACACTTTTTTTGGATCATATTTTCTATTCCGCTATTCAATAAAAACCTTTCTAGGGCAAGATCTTAAATTACAGAAATATGAGGAGACCGTCAAATAAGGGCCGTGGCCTGGGTCGTGGTGCTGCTGGTAGAGCTCCTGTTGCAAGGAGAGGACATGGTCGATCTGTGCCAGCTACACGCACAAGTGAAACACCTTCCTCAAGTGTGAGTAGGCGACAGAACCTGCATCAGTATTTGGTAGGGCATCAAACGCCCCTAGAAGTGATGAGGCCAGAACAAGTTGAGGCGATAGTAGATTGGTTTGCTGCTGACAGTGCCTCCAGTTCCTTCACATTGTCTCCCACCCAGTCTACTGCAGAAAGGTCAGAGTTGGCACCTGCAGCCAATGTCCAACCGTCTTTCACCTCACCCCCTTGCAAATCAGGCCAGCAGTCTGAGCCCCAAGCCATACAGCAGTCTCTTATTCTTTTTGAGGACTCTGTCAGCAGGGTTTCCCAGGGCCATCCACCTAGCCCTGCCCCAGAAGTGGAAGAGATTGAGTGCAGCGATGCCCAACCACTTATTTCTCAAGATGAGTACATGCAAGGATCATCGCAGCACGTCTCCGATGATGACGAAACGCAGGTGCCAACTGCTGCGGCGTTCAGCATTGTGGAGACCGACAAGGAGGGCAGGGGTGAAGACTGGGTGGAAGATGATGTGGAGGACGATGAGGTCCTCGACCCCACATGGAATGAACGTCATGCAGGTGACCTGAGTAGTTTGGAGGAAGAGGCGGTGGTCGCACAGAGCCACCAGCACAGCAGAAGAGGGAGCAGGGTGCAGAAGCGGAGCGGCCGTGCCCTAGACACTACGCCCGCTACTGCCCAACGCAGCAAGGGAACGAGCGCACCAAAGTCAGCTCAAAGGAGTTCTCTAGCGTGGAAGTTCTTTAGAAAATGTGCTGATGACAGGACACGAGTGGTTTGCACCCTGTGCAATCAGAGCTTGAAGCGAGGCATGAACCTTCTCAACCTGAGCACAACCTGCATGATCAGGCATCTAAGTGCAAAGCACGAGCTGCAGTGGAGTACACACCTTCAAAACCAAGAAACGTCTCTGGCTCATCCTGCTTCCTCTTCTGCTGCAGTCTCGGCCGCTCCAGCCACATCTGTAGTGATACCGGCACCTGCCACCCCGCAAACAGACGATCTGTCAGCAACACCACCACCTGGGTCACCAACAACCATCTCCACAATGTCCCGTGGAAGCGTTCAGCTTTCCATCTCCCAAACACTTGAGAGGAAGAGGAAGTACCCCCCTACCCACCCGCGATCCCTGGCCCTGAATGCCAGCATTTCAAAATTATTGGCCTTTGAAATGCTGTCATTCCGTCTGGTGGAGACGCACAGTTTTAAAAACCTTATGTCGGTGGCTGTCCCACAGTACGTCGTGCCCAGCCGCCACTACTTTTCCAGGCAAGCCATCCCTTCCCTGCACAACCAAGTGGGGGAAAATATCAGGTGTGCACTGCGCAACGCCATCTGTGCCAAGGTCCACCTAACTACGGATACGTGGACCAGTAAGCACGGTCAGGGGCGTTATATCTCCCTAACGGCACACTGGGTAAATGCAGTGGCGGATGGGCCTGAGGCGGATAGCAATTTGGCGCATGTCCTTCCACCACCGAGGATTGCAGGGCGCTTCAGTTTGCCTCCTGTTCGTAACTCCTCCTACTCCGCTTCCTCATCCTCTACCGCCTCCTCATCCGGACAGCGTAACACCTTCACCACCAACTTCAGCACGGCCAGGGGTAAACGACAGCAGGCAGTTTTACAACTTGCCTGTTTGGGGGACAAACCACACACCGCGCAGGAGTTGTGGAGGAGCATGGAACAGCAGACAAATGAGTGGTTGCTGCCAGCGAGCCTCAAGCCCGGCCTGGTGGTGTGTGATAACGGGCGAAATCTCATAGCAGCTCTGGGCCTAGCCGGTTTGACGCACATCCCTTGCCTGGCGCATGTGCTGAATTTGGTGGTGCAGAGGTTCCTTAAAAACTACCCCGATATGTCAGAGCTGCTGCAGAAAGTGCGGGCCGTTTGTGCGCACTTTCGGCGTTCTCACCCTGCTGCTGCTCGCCTGGCAGCGCTGCAGCGTAACTTCGGCCTTCCCGCTCACCGCCTCATATGTGACGTGCCCACAAGGTGGAACTCCACCTTGCACATGCTGGAAAGACTGTGCGAGCAGCAGCAGGCCATAGTGGAGTTTCAGCTGCAGCACGCACGCGTGAGTCGCTCTGCGGAACAGCACCACTTCACCACCAATAACTGGGCCTCCATGCGAGACCTGTGTGCCTTGTTGCGCTGTTTTGAGTACTCCACCAACATGGCCAGTGGCAATGACGCCGTTCTCAGCTTAACTATCCCACTTCTATGCCTCCTTGAAAAAACAATTCGGGCGATGATGGAAGAGGATGTGGCACAGGATGAGGAGGAGGAGGAGGATGAAGAGGTAACATTTCCAAGGCTTTCAGGGCAGTCATTCGCAAGGGGCTCCGAGGGTGGGTTCCTGCACACGCAAACGCCAGGGACGCAATTGTCCAGCAGGGGCACAGTTCTGGAGGATGAGGAGGATGAGGAGGAGGAGGAGCTGGAGGAGGAGATGGAACCATGTTCACAGCAGGGTGGCACCCAGGCCAGCTCATGGCCATCACTGGTGCGTGGCTGGGGGGATACAGAGGACACGGACGATACACCTCCCACAGAGGACAGCCTTTCGTCGCCTCTGGGCAGCCTGGCACACATGAGCGATTACATGCTGCAGTGTCTCCACAACGACCGCCGAGTTGCCCACATTCTAACTTGTGCTGATTACTGGGTGGCCACGCTGCTGGATCCCCGTTACAAGGACAACGTACCGTCCTTAATTCACTCACTGGAGCGCGATCGCAAGATGCGCGAGTACAAGCGCACGCTGGTAGACGCCATGCTGCTGGCATTCCCATCTGACAGCGGGGCCACAGTGGAAGCACAAGGCAGAGGAGGAGGAGGAGGAGGTCGCCAACGCAACCAGGGCACCGCCAGCACCTCAAAAGGCAGGGTTAGCATGGCCGAAATGTGGAAAAGCTTTGTCAGCACGCCACAACAAACAGCAGCACCAGCAGCTCAGATGGAACGTCTTAGCAGGAGGCAGCATTTTACCAACATGGTGGAGCAGTATGTGTGCACACGCCTACATGTAGTGAATGACGGGTCTGCCCCCTTCAACTTCTGGGTCTCCAAATTGGGCACATGGCCTGAGCTTGCCCTTTACGCCTTGGAGGTGCTGGCGTGCCCTGCAGCCAGTGTATTATCTGAACGGGTATTTAGCACGGCTGGGGGCGTTATAACAGACAAGCGCAGCCGCCTGTCCAGAGACAATGTGGACAAGCTCACGTTCATTAAAATGAACCAGGCATGGATCCCACGGGACTTTTCCGTACCTTATGCAGAATAGCAATGGATACCGACCTTACCCACCCATTGTTCCATTTTTGCTCTTTCTCACTCTTTTGGGGTGTACCCTCATTTAAAATTTTTGAAAAGAAGCAGTGTTGGCTACCTCGTCCTCCTCCTCAGGGCCAGATTAATGTAGGGGCTATTGGAGCTGCAGCTCCAGGCCCCTACCTTTTATATAGGCCCCGGGTTGGCCATATTCACTGTTACCGCTCTTCTGTCACTTGTAAACACAGAAGTCTGGCTTCTATGCTCGCTTCCCCAGGCAGCACCCTCAGAACCTCCCCACACAGCGTGAAGGCCGGACAAGGAGGGACAGTTGGCGATGCATGGATGTGTTTATGGGCTTCAGAGACAGCATCCCATGTTGAATTAGGCATGCATGGCTGCACCCTTCCTCCTCTGGGTGCATGGCAAGGCACGGCCCTTAAGGCCCTTCAAAATCCTCAGCACCAAGCCCATGATGCTGTTAATCCGGCCCTGGTCCTCCTCCACCGCCGCTTCCACCTACACCGCCCATAGGTGTGCGCAGCCTATTGCATTAAGGTGTGCACCCCAAAGTTGAAATACACATGCATGTGTTTGCCAGCAGGGAGAGTAATGTATCGGGGCCATGTACCTGTAGGCAAGGAGAAATAGAGCAGAGCAGGTCCCAGGGAGATCTTTCCCATCTCCTCACTGGCAATGCTATGTGCCCTAGGTGATTAGGGTGTGCCCAGGCACACCCAGCACACCCTGTGCGCACGCCTATGTCACCGCCACATCCACCACCACCTCAACCTCCCTCCTACTCCATATGGGCCTCGTCCTTCAGAGATGAAGAAGAACATTGTTTTATTTTTCTGTTTTTTTTTTGTTGTTTTAAGTTATTTCCCTATCCACATTTGTTTGCAGAGCACTTGCCATGCTCTTAATTACGTTTTGCTGCCATTTGCAGCACTCTAGCCCTTTCCTTTGGTGTTTTAGAGCCATTTTAGTGCCTTAAAGTTCGGGTCCCCATTGACTTCAATGGGGTTCGGTGTCCGGGAAAAGTTCGGTAAAAGTCCGGGACACGGACCCGGACTTTTTTTTAAAGTTCGGCCGAACCCGTCGAACACGGACATCTAGGTGTTCGCTCAACCCTAATTAACACATTAGATACCTTGTCACCAGAAGGTATGAAGACTTAGAGATTAGTGTTGAGCGAACACGGACTGTATTATTCGTGTTCGTACCGAATAATTGGATTTTTTGTACCCGAACACGGACACGGACACTTTACTGTATGTTCGGGTAAAAATCCGTGTTCGGTCGTTTTATTTCCGGGTTTTGCATGCTTTGGCGCTCTTTTCATGGCGGGCTTTCAACAGCCAATCAACAATCGTTTAACTGGTGTGCCTTAAGCCATCCCAGCCATGCCTGCAAATGTCTCAGTAGCTGTGATTGGCCGTCTGAAGCATGTGACCAAGTCTTTATAAGTTCGAGGCAGCCGCAGCGGCGTCATTATGCTGCTTAGATTCAGGGACAGAGCACACATCAACGTGCTGGCTGCTGATTAGGGAAAGATAGGCAGGAAAAAACCATTTGTGTCCGGATAGAATTGAGGGACAGGTCGGAGTGTTTAGGCAGGGCGAGTTGTAGGCATTTTAGGGATAGAGTCTGCTGAATTATAGGGTCAGTGTCTTCTACAAACTACAATCGATATTGCTGTGTGGGGGGTGGGGTCTGCACTCAATCCTGATCTACGATCTCTTCTCAATCCTGTTAGGGACAGAGTCTGCTGAATTTTAGGGAAACTGTGTTCTACAAACTACAATCGATATTGCTGTGTGGTGTGGGATTGGAGATAGGCAGGTGTCAGTGATCCACATCCATTTTTCTGTGTGTGAGCTGCAGTGAACACAATCTTTTTGGGCTGCAGTGAACACAATCTTTTTGGGCTGCAGTGAACACAATCTTTTTGGGCTGCAGTGAACACAATCTTTTTGGGCTGCAGTGAACACAATCTTTTTGGGCTGCAGTGAACACAATCTTTTTGGGGTGCAGTGTACAAAATCTTTTTGGGGTGCAGTGAACACAATCCTTTTTGGTGTGCAGTGAACACAATCTTTGTGGGGTGCAGTGAACAAAATCCTTTGTGGGGTGCAGTGAACACAATCTTTTTGGGGTGCAGTGAACAAAATCCTTTTTGGGGTGCAGTGAACAACATCCTTTTTGGGGTGCAGTGAACACAATCTTTTTGGGGTGCAGTGAACAAAATCCTTTGTGGGGTGCAGTGAACACAATCTTTTTGGGGTGCAGTGAACACAATCTTTTTGGGGTGGAGTGAACAACATCCTTTTTGGGGTGCAGTGAACAAAATCCTTTTTGGGGTGCAGTGAACAAAATCATTTTTGGGGTGCAGTGAACACAATCTTTTTGGGGTGCAGTGAACACAATCTTTGTGGGGTGCAGTGAACACAATCTTTTTGGGGTGGAGTGAACAACATCCTTTTTGGGGTGCAGTGAACAACATCCTTTTTGGGGTGCAGTGAACACAATCTTTTTGGGGTGCAGTGAACACAATCTTTGTGGGGTACAGTGAACAGAATCTTTGTGGGGTGCAGTGAACACAATCTTTGGGGGGTACAGTGAACACAATCTTTGTGAGGTGCAGTGAACACAATCTTTGTGGGGTGCAGTGAACACAATCATTGTGGGGTGCAGTGAACTCAATCTTTGTGGGGTACAGTGAACACAATCTCATACTTCTGAAGGTTTGAGGGTGCTGCCTGTTCCATACTCCCCCTACTCCTCATCTAGCCTTTTAGGGGTACAAACAATAGTAATTGGGGCCTAGTGTGGTTGTGTACGTGTGATATACATACACTTTTTTGGGATCATATTTTCTATTCCGCTATTTAATCAAAAACCTTTGGGGATCAGTTAAATTGGGGGATAGTCTGTGTTGGTACGTGTGAGAGAGATCCACCTTTCCAAGTTGTTGGGGTTCATCTCATACTTCTGAAGGTTTGAGGGTGCTGCCTGTTCCATACTCCCCCTACTCCTAGCCTTTTAGGGGTACAAACAATAGTAATTGGGGCCTAGTGTGGTTGTGTACGTGTGATATACATACACTTTTTTGGGATCATATTTTCTATTCCGCTATTTAATCAAAAACCTTTGGGGATCAGTTAAATTGGGGGATAGTCTGTGTTGGTACGTGTGAGAGAGATCCACCTTTCCAAGTTGTTGGGGTTCATCTCATACTTCTGAAGGTTTGAGGGTGCTGCCTGTTCCATACTCCCCCTACTCCTAGCCTTTTAGGGGTACAAACAATAGTAATTGGGGCCTAGTGTGGTTGTGTACGTGTGATATACATACACTTTTTTGGGATCATATTTTCTATTCCGCTATTTAATCAAAAACCTTTGGGGATCAGTTAAATTGGGGGATAGTCTGTGTTGGTACGTGTGAGAGAGATCCACCTTTCCAAGTTGTTGGGGTTCATCTCATACTTCTGAAGGTTTGAGGGTGCTGCCTGTTCCATACTCCCCCTACTCCTAGCCTTTTAGGGGTACAAACAATAGTAATTGGGGCCTAGTGTGGTTGTGTACGTGTGATATACATACACTTTTTTGGGATCATATTTTCTATTCCGCTATTTAATCAAAAACCTTTGGGGATCAGTTAAATTGGGGGATAGTCTGTGTTGGTACGTGTGAGAGAGATCCACCTTTCCAAGTTGTTGGGGTTCATCTCATACTTCTGAAGGTTTGAGGGTGCTGCCTGTTCCATACTCCCCCTACTCCTAGCCTTTTAGGGGTACAAACAATAGTAATTGGGGCCTAGTGTGGTTGTGTACGTGTGATATACATACACTTTTTTGGGATCATATTTTCTATTCCGCTATTTAATCAAAAACCTTTGGGGATCAGTTAAATTGGGGGATAGTCTGTGTTGGTACGTGTGAGAGAGATCCACCTTTCCAAGTTGTTGGGGTTCATCTCATACTTCTGAAGGTTTGAGGGTGCTGCCTGTTCCATACTCCCCCTACTCCTAGCCTTTTAGGGGTACAAACAATAGTAATTGGGGCCTAGTGTGGTTGTGTACGTGTGATATACATACACTTTTTTGGGATCATATTTTCTATTCCGCTATTTAATCAAAAACCTTTGGGGATCAGTTAAATTGGGGGATAGTCTGTGTTGGTACGTGTGAGAGAGATCCACCTTTCCAAGTTGTTGGGGTTCATCTCATACTTCTGAAGGTTTGAGGGTGCTGCCTGTTCCATACTCCCCCTACTCCTAGCCTTTTAGGGGTACAAACAATAGTAATTGGGGCCTAGTGTGGTTGTGTACGTGTGATATACATACACTTTTTTGGGATCATATTTTCTATTCCGCTATTTAATCAAAAACCTTTGGGGATCAGTTAAATTGGGGGATAGTCTGTGTTGGTACGTGTGAGAGAGATCCACCTTTCCAAGTTGTTGGGGTTCATCTCATACTTCTGAAGGTTTGAGGGTGCTGCCTGTTCCATACTCCCCCTACTCCTAGCCTTTTAGGGGTACAAACAATAGTAATTGGGGCCTAGTGTGGTTGTGTACGTGTGATATACATACACTTTTTTGGGATCATATTTTCTATTCCGCTATTTAATCAAAAACCTTTGGGGATCAGTTAAATTGGGGGATAGTCTGTGTTGGTACGTGTGAGAGAGATCCACCTTTCCAAGTTGTTGGGGTTCATCTCATACTTCTGAAGGTTTGAGGGTGCTGCCTGTTCCATACTCCCCCTACTCCTCATCTAGCCTTTTAGGGGTACAAACAATAGTAATTGGGGCCTAGTGTGGTTGTGTACGTGTGATATACATACACTTTTTTTGGATCATATTTTCTATTCCGCTATTTAATCAAAAACCTTTGGGGATCAGTTAAATTGGGGGATAGTCTGTGTTGGTACGTGTGAGAGAGATCCACCTTTCCAAGTTGTTGGGGTTCATCTCATACTTCTGAAGGTTTGAGGGTGCTGCCTGTTCCATACCCCCCCTACTCCTCATCTAGCCTTTTAGGGGTACAAACAATAGTAATTGGGGCCTAGTGTGGTTGTGTACGTGCGAGATACATACACTTTTTTTGATCATATTTCCTATTCCGCTATTCAATAAAAACCTTTGAGGATCAATTGAATTGCGGGATAGTCTGTGTCGGTACGTGTGAGAGAGATCCACCTTTCCAAGTTGTTGGGGTTCATCTCATACTTCTGAAGGTTTGAGGGTGCTGCCTGTTCCATACCCCCCCTACTCCTCATCTAGCCTTTTAGGGGTACAAACAATAGTAATTGGGGCCTAGTGTGGTTGTGTACGTGCGAGATACATACACTTTTTTTGATCATATTTCCTATTCCGCTATTCAATAAAAACCTTTGAGGATCAATTGAATTGCGGGATAGTCTGTGTCGGTACGTGTGAGAGAGATCCACCTTTCCAAGTTGTTGGGGTTCATCTCATACTTCTGAAGGTTTGAGGGTGCTGCCTGTTCCATACCCCCCCTACTCCTCATCTAGCCTTTTAGGGGTACAAACAATAGTAATTGGGGCCTAGTGTGGTTGTGTACGTGCGAGATACATACACTTTTTTTGATCATATTTCCTATTCCGCTATTCAATAAAAACCTTTGAGGATCAATTGAATTGCGGGATAGTCTGTGTCGGTACGTGTGAGAGAGATCCACCTTTCCAAGTTGTTGGGGTTCATCTCATACTTCTGAAGGTTTGAGGGTGCTGCCTGTTCCATACCCCCCCTACTCCTCATCTAGCCTTTTAGGGGTACAAACAATAGTAATTGGGGCCTAGTGTGGTTGTGTACGTGCGAGATACATACACTTTTTTTGATCATATTTCCTATTCCGCTATTCAATAAAAACCTTTGAGGATCAATTGAATTGCGGGATAGTCTGTGTCGGTACGTGTGAGAGAGATCCACCTTTCCAAGTTGTTGGGGTTCATCTCATACTTCTGAAGGTTTGAGGGTGCTGCCTGTTCCATACTCCCCCTACTCCTCATCTAGCCTTTTAGGGGTACAAACAATAGTAATTGGGGCCTAGTGTGGTTGTGTACGTGTGATATACATACACTTTTTTTGGATCATATTTTCTATTCCGCTATTCAATAAAAACCTTTCTAGGGCAAGATCTTAAATTACAGAAATATGAGGAGACCGTCAAATAAGGGCCTTGGCCTGGGTCGTGGTGCTGCTGGTAGAGCTCCTGTTGCAAGGAGAGGACATGGTCGATCTGTGCCAGCTACACGCACAAGTGAAACACCTTCCTCAAGTGTGAGTAGGCGACAGAACCTGCATCAGTATTTGGTAGGGCATCAAACGCCCCTAGAAGTGATGAGGCCAGAACAAGTTGAGGCGATAGTAGATTGGTTTGCTGCTGACAGTGCCTCCAGTTCCTTCACATTGTCTCCCACCCAGTCTACTGCAGAAAGGTCAGAGTTGGCACCTGCAGCCAATGTCCAACCGTCTTTCACCTCACCCCCTTGCAAATCAGGCCAGCAGTCTGAGCCCCAAGCCATACAGCAGTCTCTTATTCTTTTTGAGGACTCTGTCAGCAGGGTTTCCCAGGGCCATCCACCTAGCCCTGCCCCAGAAGTGGAAGAGATTGAGTGCAGCGATGCCCAACCACTTATTTCTCAAGATGAGTACATGCAAGGATCATCGCAGCACGTCTCCGATGATGACGAAACGCAGGTGCCAACTGCTGCGGCGTTCAGCATTGTGGAGACCGACAAGGAGGGCAGGGGTGAAGACTGGGTGGAAGATGATGTGGAGGACGATGAGGTCCTCGACCCCACATGGAATGAACGTCATGCAGGTGACCTGAGTAGTTTGGAGGAAGAGGCGGTGGTCGCACAGAGCCACCAGCACAGCAGAAGAGGGAGCAGGGTGCAGAAGCGGAGCGGCCGTGCCCTAGACACTACGCCCGCTACTGCCCAACGCAGCAAGGGAACGAGCGCACCAAAGTCAGCTCAAAGGAGTTCTCTAGCGTGGAAGTTCTTTAGAAAATGTGCTGATGACAGGACACGAGTGGTTTGCACCCTGTGCAATCAGAGCTTGAAGCGAGGCATGAACCTTCTCAACCTGAGCACAACCTGCATGATCAGGCATCTAAGTGCAAAGCACGAGCTGCAGTGGAGTACACACCTTCAAAACCAAGAAACGTCTCTGGCTCATCCTGCTTCCTCTTCTGCTGCAGTCTCGGCCGCTCCAGCCACATCTGTAGTGATACCGGCACCTGCCACCCCGCAAACAGACGATCTGTCAGCAACACCACCACCTGGGTCACCAACAACCATCTCCACAATGTCCCGTGGAAGCGTTCAGCTTTCCATCTCCCAAACACTTGAGAGGAAGAGGAAGTACCCCCCTACCCACCCGCGATCCCTGGCCCTGAATGCCAGCATTTCAAAATTATTGGCCTTTGAAATGCTGTCATTCCGTCTGGTGGAGACGCACAGTTTTAAAAACCTTATGTCGGTGGCTGTCCCACAGTACGTCGTGCCCAGCCGCCACTACTTTTCCAGGCAAGCCATCCCTTCCCTGCACAACCAAGTGGGGGAAAATATCAGGTGTGCACTGCGCAACGCCATCTGTGCCAAGGTCCACCTAACTACGGATACGTGGACCAGTAAGCACGGTCAGGGGCGTTATATCTCCCTAACGGCACACTGGGTAAATGCAGTGGCGGATGGGCCTGAGGCGGATAGCAATTTGGCGCATGTCCTTCCACCACCGAGGATTGCAGGGCGCTTCAGTTTGCCTCCTGTTCGTAACTCCTCCTACTCCGCTTCCTCATCCTCTACCGCCTCCTCATCCGGACAGCGTAACACCTTCACCACCAACTTCAGCACGGCCAGGGGTAAACGACAGCAGGCAGTTTTACAACTTGCCTGTTTGGGGGACAAACCACACACCGCGCAGGAGTTGTGGAGGAGCATGGAACAGCAGACAAATGAGTGGTTGCTGCCAGCGAGCCTCAAGCCCGGCCTGGTGGTGTGTGATAACGGGCGAAATCTCATAGCAGCTCTGGGCCTAGCCGGTTTGACGCACATCCCTTGCCTGGCGCATGTGCTGAATTTGGTGGTGCAGAGGTTCCTTAAAAACTACCCCGATATGTCAGAGCTGCTGCAGAAAGTGCGGGCCGTTTGTGCGCACTTTCGGCGTTCTCACCCTGCTGCTGCTCGCCTGGCAGCGCTGCAGCGTAACTTCGGCCTTCCCGCTCACCGCCTCATATGTGACGTGCCCACAAGGTGGAACTCCACCTTGCACATGCTGGAAAGACTGTGCGAGCAGCAGCAGGCCATAGTGGAGTTTCAGCTGCAGCACGCACGCGTGAGTCGCTCTGCGGAACAGCACCACTTCACCACCAATAACTGGGCCTCCATGCGAGACCTGTGTGCCTTGTTGCGCTGTTTTGAGTACTCCACCAACATGGCCAGTGGCAATGACGCCGTTCTCAGCTTAACTATCCCACTTCTATGCCTCCTTGAAAAAACAATTCGGGCGATGATGGAAGAGGATGTGGCACAGGATGAGGAGGAGGAGGAGGATGAAGAGGTAACATTTCCAAGGCTTTCAGGGCAGTCATTCGCAAGGGGCTCCGAGGGTGGGTTCCTGCACACGCAAACGCCAGGGACGCAATTGTCCAGCAGGGGCACAGTTCTGGAGGATGAGGAGGATGAGAAGGAGGAGGAGCTGGAGGAGGAGATGGAACCATGTTCACAGCAGGGTGGCACCCAGGCCAGCTCATGGCCATCACTGGTGCGTGGCTGGGGGGATACAGAGGACACGGACGATACACCTCCCACAGAGGACAGCCTTTCGTCGCCTCTGGGCAGCCTGGCACACATGAGCGATTACATGCTGCAGTGTCTCCACAACGACCGCCGAGTTGCCCACATTCTAACTTGTGCTGATTACTGGGTGGCCACGCTGCTGGATCCCCGTTACAAGGACAACGTACCGTCCTTAATTCACTCACTGGAGCGCGATCGCAAGATGCGCGAGTACAAGCGCACGCTGGTAGACGCCATGCTGCTGGCATTCCCATCTGACAGCGGGGCCACAGTGGAAGCACAAGGCAGAGGAGGAGGAGGAGGAGGTCGCCAACGCAACCAGGGCACCGCCAGCACCTCAGAAGGCAGGGTTAGCATGGCCGAAATGTGGAAAAGCTTTGTCAGCACGCCACAACAAACAGCAGCACCAGCAGCTCAGATGGAACGTCTTAGCAGGAGGCAGCATTTTACCAACATGGTGGAGCAGTATGTGTGCACACGCCTACATGTAGTGAATGACGGGTCTGCCCCCTTCAACTTCTGGGTCTCCAAATTGGGCACATGGCCTGAGCTTGCCCTTTACGCCTTGGAGGTGCTGGCGTGCCCTGCAGCCAGTGTATTATCTGAACGGGTATTTAGCACGGCTGGGGGCGTTATAACAGACAAGCGCAGCCGCCTGTCCAGAGACAATGTGGACAAGCTCACGTTCATTAAAATGAACCAGGCATGGATCCCACGGGACTTTTCCGTACCTTATGCAGAATAGCAATGGATACCGACCTTACCCACCCATTGTTCCATTTTTGCTCTTTCTCACTCTTTTGGGGTGTACCCTCATTTAAAATTTTTGAAAAGAAGCAGTGTTGGCTACCTCGTCCTCCTCCTCAGGGCCAGATTAATGTAGGGGCTATTGGAGCTGCAGCTCCAGGCCCCTACCTTTTATATAGGCCCCGGGTTGGCCATATTCACTGTTACCGCTCTTCTGTCACTTGTAAACACAGAAGTCTGGCTTCTATGCTCGCTTCCCCAGGCAGCACCCTCAGAACCTCCCCACACAGCGTGAAGGCCGGACAAGGAGGGACAGTTGGCGATGCATGGATGTGTTTATGGGCTTCAGAGACAGCATCCCATGTTGAATTAGGCATGCATGGCTGCACCCTTCCTCCTCTGGGTGCATGGCAAGGCACGGCCCTTAAGGCCCTTCAAAATCCTCAGCACCAAGCCCATGATGCTGTTAATCCGGCCCTGGTCCTCCTCCACCGCCGCTTCCACCTACACCGCCCATAGGTGTGCGCAGCCTATTGCATTAAGGTGTGCACCCCAAAGTTGAAATACACATGCATGTGTTTGCCAGCAGGGAGAGTAATGTATCGGGGCCATGTACCTGTAGGCAAGGAGAAATAGAGCAGAGCAGGTCCCAGGGAGATCTTTCCCATCTCCTCACTGGCAATGCTATGTGCCCTAGGTGATTAGGGTGTGCCCAGGCACACCCAGCACACCCTGTGCGCACGCCTATGTCACCGCCACATCCACCACCACCTCAACCTCCCTCCTACTCCATATGGGCCTCGTCCTTCAGAGATGAAGAAGAACATTGTTTTATTTTTCTGTTTTTTTTTTGTTGTTTTAAGTTATTTCCCTATCCACATTTGTTTGCAGAGCACTTGCCATGCTCTTAATTACGTTTTGCTGCCATTTGCAGCACTCTAGCCCTTTCCTTTGGTGTTTTAGAGCCATTTTAGTGCCTTAAAGTTCGGGTCCCCATTGACTTCAATGGGGTTCGGTGTCCGGGAAAAGTTCGGTAAAAGTCCGGGACACGGACCCGGACTTTTTTTTAAAGTTCGGCCGAACCCGTCGAACACGGACATCTAGGTGTTCGCTCAACCCTATTAGAGATCCATAATGTTCTGTCACCCCCATCGAACTCTGGACCCATCTAAATCCTATGTACTTTATCCTTCTTACCTACTTTGGTTCCAAACACAAAACAACAAATAATAAATACGTCCTTTGCCAGATTGGCTTAATTTCCCCTTTCCTCTGTTGGAGAGAACCACCATCCCCCTACCCTCACTATCTTGCTCCCAAGCACACACAGCAAAAGGTTCCTTTTCCAAAGGTTTTTTTTAAATCCTCATTAAAATTTATTTTAGTGGCTTGTATTATAACTAATTCTTACTTTTTTCTAATCCATTCATTTAATAATTTATACAGGACCTATAAGGTCTTTTTATTTAATCTTATTTGAAAACACTCATCTGTTTGTAAGTATATCAGCACCTTTAGTACTAAAAATTCACTCCTTGTGTATTTAATTTATGTTCCAATGCTCATCCATTGATATTAGTTAGTGGGGGGTTCATCTCTCCATGATTGTTTTAGGCGCCATCTGACTAGGATCATCGACCGTCAGGTCGTACACAGCGGGGACTCTTTTTCTTTTGATGAGCGCTTACATTCCATCATCTTGTGAGTTGTTTACTTATTATGGCTATTAAAGTCTCATACTGCTACTCTTAGATTGGTGCTGCCTCTCTTCTTGTCTTCCCTGCAGAGTCACTTCTAGCTCCTCTACAGCGGCTGCCACTAAGCTAGCACATTGGACTCTTCTTCTACATAACTATTTATTGTTGTTTTTATGTATCCAGTTATTGGGACTGATAGCTTTTAGTGCGCTGGATATCCTACCTTTTGCTATTCATTATACCATTTTGCATGCCTCATTTTATCAATATTTTAAACATCTCCACATGACATGGTATGCCCATGGTAGTAAACCAGGTGCCCTACTGGCCAAACAGGTACAACCTAAAGCAGCATAGCCCAAAATCCCCTCTTTGCAAACGACCCAAGGCAAGACAGTCTGTAACTCCATAGGCATAGCTAATTGTTTCAAGGATTTTTATTCTGGTCTATATAGCTTAACCATTTACCATCTGCCCACCGTAAAATGACAGCAGAGTGCTGAGACTCTCATTCTGCGGCGACATCATATGACATGCGTCCCCAGGACATGGCGCAACCTCGATCTCAGTAAAGAACAGATGACACGGCTCTTTGCTCATGTGATCGGCTATGTCCAATCACAGCCAGTCACATGTTAATTCAGGAGTACCAATTATCAGCTCTCCTCACCTCACACTGACACATGGACTTTTTTTTAGTAAAAAATAAAAAACTCAGCAGTGATTAAATACCACCAAAATAAATCTCTAATCTCTAAGTGTGAAAAAAATTATAAAAGTTTTTGGGTACAGTGTTGCATGACCACGCAATTGACATTCAAAATGTGACAGCTCTGAAAGCAGAAAATTGGCCTAGGCTGGAAGGGGATGAAAGTGCCCAGTAGGCAAGTGGTTAAACGTCTCTCCCTTAGACATCTCTCCAAATTCTGCCCAAATTGCCCAATTCCTAAATTCAATCAAGCTTCCCTCTCTTACTGAAGAACAATTTGAACATTTTCTGTGACCGAAATAGCGAAAGCAATACACTTCTTACCCCTTCATAATTAGCTACTGTAATGAGTACTTTAAAACATTTGGAGACGTACTTACCCCTCACATTAGCAAGGCCCTTAACAAGGTTAGGAACACCATTGATGTACCTAAAGAATCATTGGAAGCCCACATAGTTATCATACCAAAACCAGGTAGGCCCCATGACAATCCCACTAACTTCAGACCTATAACGCTCTTAATTACGGATCTTGTTCCTGCAAGCGTCTCCAAACAGCGTTTGCGATAGGGAAAGTGCACCAAAGCAGTGGACATCTTGGCAAGGACACTATCCTCACAATTTCTTCTTTGTATTGTGTCTAGACTGGTATCTTTGCATTGTGAACTACCAGGTATTGTAGTATAGCAGATATTACTTTATAAAATGTGCATATTAATGTACTTATTAAACTTGTATACATAGCCTGAAAGTGAAACCAAAGGTTTGGGCTGTTTTTTATTTGATTTGATTTTAGTAGGTTTTTTTTATATTATACATTTTTAGACTGCTGCTTTTCTATATTTTTTACTATATATATGTGCAAAGGATTAACATAGGGGGTTAGATAAAGAAACAGCAATCAGCGGTGATACGTTTTAGATTCACCTAAATGTGAATTTTCACATTTTGGGATTCAAATTGGTTTTGAACTGAAAAATGTTGGTTAAATTCAAGGTCAGAGAATGTTTACACTCACTAATATTGCCTTGTACAGCCATTGACCTAGGGCAGCTGTCAGTAATGGGAGGGAACTGGATAACCCATCCCTGCACTATAAAAGGGCAAATGAAAGCAGGCATAGGGTCAGTGTGTTATATTTGCCTTAGTGGGAGGACTGGGAGAGCAAACTGATAGTGTAGGGAGAGCTTACATAGTTGTACTTGTTAACACATTGTGCTTGATTACTGTGAATTGCAGTGGTGAGGTACATTCTCCTATGTACTTCCATTTGTTTAAAGTTCTTTACTTCATCCCAAACTTCCTTCTTTGGATACCTATGTGTGTCAGCAAGAAGTTTGATTTTGGGTAACTGAAAGGCAGCACTTCTTGTTGACCATCTTGGACTGACCATTACATAAAGTACATGTTGCACAGTGCGATTGCTGGGTGCAGCAGAGTCGATTCAGATCAGATGTTGTGGAGTAACAGGAACTGGCTTCTTTATTGGAACATAACCACAAATAGCAAAGATGTAACCTTCACATGGTAAGAAAACACAGACAGGAAAAAGTAACCAACGAGTACAGTACAATGTACAGGAAATACAACATGTCATAGAAATTGCATAGCATATCACTGAGCATTAGCGACATCTAGTGTCCTATTTATGAACTGCAGTTAATAGGCTAAGCTGAAAGTTGTTGTATCTCCAGCAGTACATTGCTACAGTATCTCCTGTAGCACTGTCCCCTTGAGGACTGCTTGATAATACTGTTAGCAACATTGGCATTCACAGAATAACACTTTACTTCTTTGGCTCAGTCAATGATCAATCCAGGGGTATGTAGTTGTTTTTGGTGTTTTATTTTAAATAGGAATGGGAGAAGGGAATAGTGGGATACTCAAAATTGAACTATTCACAATGGATGAGAACTCCTATCTTGAGATGCAGCCAGGCTTCAGATTCACCTTGCCACTAGATGAATTTTGGTCCAGTCTCTGTTCAGATGACTTAGTTAGGTAGATTATCTTCAGGATACCTGCCTAATACCCCCTTTTACTCCACAGACTGACACCCGTCCTCTAACTATCTTACACCGGGGTGGCCCCCTCAGGTCAGGCCCCTAGACACAACCCCCTGTACTCACGATACTGTTTTTCGAGGGTCTCCAGTGTCTCTACCCCTCCAGTCAGTTCTCCTGGACCTCCGGGTTTAGTTCCTTTCCTCTGGTCCCCAGGCCGACTGCCTGTGACCCGGTGCCACTGCTACAGATGAGGAGGCAGCTGCCACCCTACCTCAGGGACTCTGCTCCCCAGCCAGAGACCCCACAGCACATATGCTCCTGGCTTTTATACAGTATGCCATAATGCACTGAGACAGCCAGTCTCTACCAATCACTGGGATTGTATCAAAGCCTGTGTGCTCATTGGTCAGGTTTCCTCCCACTGTCCAACATGCCTCCCTATTGGACCAGTGTGGAAACACTATCTAGACCCAATGAATCACACACTGAACACACTGAGCAGACCTAACTCACGGATCCTGCTCTCTGGTAGGCAGAAAGCGATTTAGATTTCCCTGCTGCTCCTCTGATAGGCAGACAGAGCCAAAAACTAAACTCTCTCACTAGCACCTACCTAGGAGGGGTACACCCCTCACATTTTTGAACATTTTTTGTTATATCTTTTCATGTGACAAAACTGAAGAAATGACACTTTGCTACAATGTAAAGTAGTGAGTGTACAGCTTGCATAACAGTGTAAATTTGCTGTCCCCTCAAAATAACTCAACACACAGCCATTATTGTCTAAACCACTGGCAACAAAAGTGAGTACACCCCTAAGTTAAAATGTCCAAATTGGGCCCAATTAGCCATTTTCACTCCTCTGTGTCATGTGACTCTTTAGTGTTACAAGGTCTCAGGTATGAATGGGAAACAGGTGTGTTAAATTTGGTGTTATTGCTCTCATTCTCTCATACTGATCACTGGAAGTTCAACATGGCACCTCATGGTAAAGAACTCTCTGAGGATCTGAAAAAAGGAATTGTTGTTCTTTTAGCCTAGGCTATAAGAAGATTTCCAAGACCCTGAAAGTGAGCTGCAGCATGGTGGCCAAGACCATACAGCGGTTTAACAGAACAGGTTCCACTCAGAACAGGCCTCGCCATGGTTGACCAGAGAAGTTGAGTGCATGTGCTCAGCATCATATCCAGAGGTTGTCTTTGGGAAATAGATGTATGAGTGCTGCCAGCATTGCTGCAGAGGTTGAAGGGGTGGGGGGCCATCCTGTCAGTGCTCTGACCATAAGCAACACATTGGTCTGCATGGCTGTCATCCCAGAAGGAAGCCTCTACTAAAAATGATGCACAAGAAAGCACACAAACAGTTTGCTGAAGACAAGCAGACTAAGGACTAGGGATGATCGAACGGTTCGGGTCCACCATCGGTTCTGCCCGAACATTGGGTGTTCGAGGTTCGGCCGAATTTAGAAATTTTTGCCCAAAAAGTTTGGAATTCGGGAACCAGAACCGACCAAAATGCAATGCTTCAGGAAATGGGCTTTAAAAGCCTGTGATTGGACCAGAACCATTAGCAAAAGCCAATTGAGGGGGCAGGAGAATGCTAGGAATGTGATTGGAGTGACTAGGGGGTCCCTAGACCAATCATTAGTGAATACGCCCCCCAGTATATAAGATAGCCCCCGCCATATTCCTAGCATTGTTATACTGGACATGGAAGAGAGTGGAAGCAGTTCTGTTAATTTTACTTTAAAAGTGTCATTTAGCATTTATTAGTGTGAGGAAAGGGATATCTAGTGTAGTTAGAGTGCTCCTTTACACTTAAGTTAGCTTCAAAAATTTAGTTTCTGTAGGGAAAGTGTTAAGTGTAAGGGGACCGTAGTGTAGTGTAGGGTTAACTGACAGTGACTGCTATGGAAGGGTGACAAAACCCTTCCATAGCAGGGTGACCGCTATAGAGAAATGATCATTTCTCTGAGTTGCTTCGGGACAGGAATATGGCTTCTCACCAGCAAGCATTTTTCATGCTGCAGTGGTTGCCATTGCCAGTGCTTTTTTGAGGACATGTTTGATGTCAGACATGACATCTGAACATGTGTATAGGGGGTATATATACACATATATGTCTGTATATATACCCCTAGACATATATAGGTGTGATAGTAGCAGAAATATATGCTTGCGCTAATGAAATCATTTACAGTAATATATTTCTGCTACTATCACACCTATATATGGCTAGGTGTCTATATACATATAATTATGAGTGTATATATACCACTATACACATGTTCAGATGTTTTGCCTGCCTCAAAAGAACCCAAAAAAATGCCAAAAAAAAACGCTAGTGTCAAAAAAAAATGCCCAGGTGTGTTTTTGCTGGCATTTTTTGGGGGGTTTTGGAGGCAGGCAAAACATCTGAACTTGTGTATAGTGGTGTATATACACACATACATATATTTATATACACACCTAGACATATATAGGTGTGATAGTAGCAGAAATATATGCTTGCGCTAATGAAATCATTTACAGTAATATATTTCTGCTACTATCACACCTATATATGGCTAGGTGTCTATATACATATAATTATGTGTGTATATATATCACTATACACAAGTTCAGATGTTTTGCCTGCCTCAAAAGAACCCCAAAAAATGTCAAAAAAAAACGCTAGCGTCAAAATAAATGCCCAGGTGTGTTTTTGCTGGCATTTTTTGGGGGTTTTTGGAGGCAGGCAAAACATCTGAACTTGTGCACAGTACCACTATACACAAGTTCAGATGTTTTTCCTGACTGCAAAGAACCCCAAAAAATGCCTGCTATTAAACCGGCAAGGTGTGAAAACCGAGAAGAGAAGCCAACCCCCTGTGCTGAAAGTGTTCTAATACAAACAATCCTTTTTTTTTTATGGTTCTGGACATGCTACAGAGCTGAAACTTCACAAGTACACCTTTTAGACCCCCCAGAAACAAAATCACACAAAAAAAGTTCTTAAAAATTGTAAAAAAAAAAAGCCAATTATTGAAAAAATTAAAAAAAAAAAAAAAGAGATTTTTTGATTTTTACTTTGGATTTCGTATCTGGGGGGTCTAAAAAGTGTACACTTTTTAGACCCCCCCAGATACTAAACTAAAGTCAAAATCAAAAAATCTCTCTTTTTTTTTTTTCAATAATTGGCTTTTTTTATCAAAAATTACAATTTTTAAGAACTTTTTTTTTGTGTGATTAATAGTTAATGGGGCATGACCCAGAACCCTAAAAATGGTGTTTTTTGATTACCGAAGTTTGGGTCCCATTGATTTCAATGGGGTTCTGAAATCCGGGCCGAAGTTCGATCATCCCTACTAAGGACATGGATTACTGGAAGCATGTCTTGTGGTCTGATGAGACCAAGTTAAACTTATTTGGTTCAGATGGTGTCAAGCGTGTGTGGTGGCAACCAGGTGAGGAGTACAAAGACAAGTGTGTCTTGCCTACAAGCATGGTGGTGGGAGTATCATGATCTGGGGCTGCATGAGTACTGCCGGCACTGAGGAGCTACAGTTCATTGAGGGAACCATGAATGCCAATATGTACTGTGACATACTGAAGCAGAGCATGATCCCCTCCCTTCTGAGACTGGGACGCAGGGCAGTATTCCAACATGATAATGACTCCAAATACACCTCCAAGATGACCACTGCCTTGCTAAAGAAGCTGAGGGTAAAGGTGAGGGACTGGTCAAGCATGTCTCCAGATCTAAACCCTATTGAGCATCTGTGGGGCATCCTCAAACAGAAGGTAGAGTAGCGCAAGGTCTCTAGCATCCACCAGCTCCATGATGTCATGGAGGAGTGAAAGAGGACTCCAGTGGCAACCTGTGAAGCTGTGGTGAACTCCATGCCCAAGAGGGCTAGGGCAGTGTTGGAAAATAATGGTGGCCACACAAAATATTGAAACTTTGGGCCCAATTTGGACATTTTAACTTAGGGGTGTACTCACTTTTGTTGCCAGCAGTTTAGACAATAATGGCTGTGTGTTGAGTTATTTTGAGGGGACAGCAAATTTACACTGTTATACAAGCTGTACACTCACTACTTCTCATTGTAGCAATTAGCAAAGTGTAATTTCTTCAGTGTTGTCACATGAAAAGATATAATAAAATATTTACAAAAATGAGTGGGGTGTACTCACTTTTGTGAGATACTGTATATCATTTCAACAAAAAAATAAAGACAGCGTGTAAAAACAGTGTGCACAAAAAACACCCGAAGAAATTGTTGATAGCCAGCATTCCTGATACAAGATACTTGATAACACAAGTCAAGAATGACACCTCTGGGACTCCATGAGCCCCTTTATAAAGGTGTAAAAAAAGTAAACAAAAAAACAAAGTAAACATCCTTAGGCCCCTTTCACACGTGTGCGACTTGTCCTGCGACTTGGGACTGCAAAGTCGCAAGACAAGTCATACTCCATGATTTCCAATGAGTACTGTTTAAATTCTGTGCGACTTCAAGTCACAACGAGTTCAAAGTAGTCCCTACAATACTTTGGTCCGACTTTAATGCGTTTTGAGGTCCATAGACATAGGCATTGCTTCAAGTCCAGTCAAAATCACAGCAAAAAAAGCTTTGGCAAAATCACATGACTTTTAGGTCGCACAAGTGTGAAAGGAGCCTTAATGTACACATACCTAAACAATGATGCTTCTTACATAGTCATCCTTTTTATTCTCATTTATAATGTCACTGAAGACCAGGAACCCAATTATACTATACCTTGGCTACTATCCTGTGGACGTTTCCATCTCACTATTGATCCCTGCTGACATTTGCATCTTGTAGTTGGTAAGCAACCTTTTGCCTTATAATACTGGTTGCAAATTTCAAGCAATTCCAAGCATCTGTTTAGGGTAGGTAGGGGAGACATGACATGCCTGTTGAGCTCAAAACTCCTTGGAGCCTCAAGCTCCTTTGAGCCAGAGCTGTGTGTTCTTTGCCTGCAAATATGTCTTTAATATATCTCAGCTCTCAGAGCTCTTCTCACTGAGATCTGCAGAGTGTAACTTCAGCTCCCCACCCCCTGCTTTCTGAAAGCTCAGACAAATTGTATACTTTCTCTACTTTGAGGGCCTGTAGAGAAGAGAGCTGCATATAAACAGGTACAATTTCTGTAGGAGGATTTGTTTCATCTCTGTGTATCACCTGAGATGAGTCTCACTTCAGTAGGTATGTGTAAGGGTTTATAACACCTTTAGGTAAAGCTCTGTTCCCTCTGGTGGAATCTAGACATGTGCAATTTGTTTCGGTCCTAATCTAAATGCAGAACAATTTTTGGTGATGATTTTTGCTTAAAATTTGCTTTATTTCCTTTTTGTGTCCTTTCTTTTGTTTCCTGGTGGCCGTGTTTGTTAACAAATTAATTTAATTCCACAATGGGGCTCAGAACATTGTTCCGAACAGAAGCACACAAGTTGTATATAAGTTTTGTTAAGCATTTCGCTCTCTCATTGACAACAGTTTGTCCTTCTCTTATGCTTATCATCCTCAAACTAATGGGGAGGATGGGCACAACAACCAGTCTCCAGAGACTTGTTTCCATTTTTTTGTTTCTGACAGTCAACTGAAAAGGTCCTCTGTACTACCTTGGGCAATATTTGCATTCAAGAACTGGCTCCATTCTTCCACAGGAGTTTCTCTTTTTTGTCTCAAATTCCATTTTAATGAAATTTTGAGCATAAATCTAGGCAACATAGTGCAAAACTGTGACATGGGGTCAAGACATTAGAATAGGAGCTATTACAATAATGCCTTCCTCGAGGACTAGGAAAATGTAAAGTGACCCTTATTAAACTGGTAAAAATATGAAGAGAGAGGAAGTGAGCCTTGAATTTTACAGCAAGAAATATAAACTTGACAAGGTAGTGCAAAGAACTCCCAGAGAAGCAGCACATGTAACACTTTTAAAATCTAACAAATCAAGACTGGATGATCCAGGCTTAGCAGCCCTCGTAAGATCGAGGAATCTTGTAGCTGCGCAAACAATAGAAAACAAAGGACGCAAATGCCTAGTGCAGGGATCCTCAAACTACGGCCCTCCAGCTGTTGCTGAACTACACATTCCACGAGGCATTGTAAAACTCTGACATTCACAAACATGACAAGGCATGATGGGAATTGTAGTTCCTGAACAGCTGGAGGGCCATAGTTTGAAGACCCTTGGCCTAGTGCATTATCTACAGCAACTTTTTCAAAGGTAAAATACATAACATATACTCACAAAATAATGTGAATAACAGCATTAGTTCTTCAGAGGTTTGGTCTGAAGAAGGGGCTTGTCCTCTGAAACGTGTTAGCTGATGGCATCATCCATTCGAACCATAGGTGTTCCTAGATGGGCTTGCTCTCGGTTTCTGGGTTATACAGCGCTGGTATTCACATTCATTTTGTGAGTATATTTTATGTCTTTTACCTAATTGCTGTGGATAATGCACTAAGTGTTTGCGCCCTTTGATTTCTATTGTTGAATTTTACTGCCTATACCAGTGATGGCGAACCCTGGCACCCCAGATGTTTTGGAACTACAATTGCCATGATGCTCATGCACTATGCAGTATAGTTGAGCATTATGGGAAATGTAGTTCCAAAACATCTGGGGTGCCAAGGTTCGCCATCACTGGCCTATACCATGTAGTGATACAGGGGTGAAAGCAAAAAAACACACGCATACACACGCATCGAAAATTGGCAGGGAATTTTCGGCCAACGTCCGATCTGCCGATTTTCGGCTTGTTAGTATGATGCTTCCGACAACCGACTCCGATTTTTCGGTCGAAAAAAATCTGGTGTGCAGACTATAAAATTTTTGTTGGCCGTCAAAACACGGCCGATTTTTGTGCAGTCAGTACAGATTTCGACAGGGAAAAATCTTATGAGCAAGACTGGGCATGGTCAGATAAGAAAGAACGCAAAGAAAGCAAACCAACACATGACATCACTTCAGAAGCAGATTTTTGTTGGGCGAGAAAATTCGTGTGCAGTCTAGGCACATTCCAACCAACAAAACACAACTCTGAACAAAAGACGGATGATCGGTCGGCCGATAATCGTTGCGTGTGTACGGGGCTTTAGTCCTTATAATGTCATAGAGCAAGTTAACAAAGTTTCCTGCAGTTTGCTGCTTCCATGAGAATTTACAATGTTTTTCATGGTTCTCAGTCACCCCTAATTGTCACTCACCGGTCAGGAGCAATATTAAGTGGCCTGAATCCTTGACTCCAGGAAAATTAGGAACTAAATTCAGTACCTTCACCAGTAGAAAGAATGGCCCTGAAGAAATATTTTGAGTTCCTGCCACCTCAGTGCCACACAGACTTGTAAGAAAGCGCCATCTATTTTATTGTGACAAGCCATCCCAAAAGGGATTGCTTAAGTAATAACACTTTTAAAGAGATATACTATTCCCAAATTTGTTATTAACAGTCCTGCAATTTCTTCATAATTGCATCCAGTTAATTAGGAAGTAAAGTATATTTTACTGTTATTTAAGAGGATGGAATTAGGTGAATAATTGGGTTTTACTATGGTGTTTGGAGCTAGCACTTGAAGGTGACATTATTACTAAAGACATGTGTATCCTGCAAGCTAAGAGGATTGAAGACATTTTGAAGAGGTATTTCCACAAAATGAAAATGCTTCTCAGATCCTATGATACCAACATGATTAGAAGCACTAGAGCACATAAAACTGCATTGTGCTTGATTTGTTTCTGAGTTCCACACTTCCTCTAATACTGTGAAATAATGTTGCATTCTTTTTCAGTCATTAAAAGTCTCTTAACAGAATTGTTCTGAAAAACTTGTTCAAGAAGTGCAAGTTGAAGAACCTAAATATATGGTATATGACTTCCATTTGCGTGAAGAGGAGAGGATAAGTCAGGGTCATTGAAAATTAGGAAGAAAATGGAGATATTTTATTTACGAATAGTTGTTAACCTCTGATGCTTTGTAGGTTTTTTACTTTTCTTGCTAAAACAAAACATGATTTTAGCTTCTAGAAATCTGCTAAAAGGGGCATATACACACAACAATCACTACAAAAGAAAAGAAAATAGGCACATAGCAAGAATTAAACTATAATAATTAGTATTTAAAACGGACAGACCTGGGTCACAGAACATGATTACAATAAAACCTAAATTTTATTAAGTAATCTATGAATTCTATCCCGAAGAATCCAAAGAAAAGGATGTACATAAAAGACATAGACAAACATAGCCACCTGCTTACTGGGCACTTATACCCCCTTCTTGCCCAGGCCAATTTTCAACTTTCAGCACTTTCGCACTTTGAATGACAATTGCGCGGTCCTACAACACTGTACCCAAACAACATTTTTATATTTTTTTCACACAAATAGAGCTCTCTTTTGGTGGTATTTAATCACCACTGGATTTTTTATGTTTGGTAAATAACAACACAAAAAAAGGAAAATTTTGAAAAAAAGTTTTCATAGTTTGTTAAAAAATTTGGCAAAACAGGTAATTTTTTCCCTTCACTGATGTGTGTTGCTGAGGCTGCACTGACGGGCACTGATAGGTGGCACTAATGGACACTGATTGGAAGCACTGATGGGCACTAAAAGGTGGGACTGGTGGGCACTGATTGGCAGCACTGGTTAGCATTGACAGGTGGCAATGGTGGGCACTGATTAGCACTGGTGGGCACTGATATATGGCACTAGTTGGCACTGATCAGCAGCAATGATGGGCCCAGATTGGTACTGATGTCATTGTAACTCAACCCGGTTATCGGCTTTCTTCTACTCTCCTCACGCTGATCGTGAGGAGAAAAAAGGCAGATAACTGGCTTCTGTTTATTTCCGTGATCAGCTGTCACTGGTTGACAGATGATCATGTGGTAAAGGGCCGCTGTGATTGGTCCTTTACCCTGTTCTGGGATCGGCTGAGTCTGAAGGACTCGACAATAACCCTCCCAGCACTAGAAGCCCATACTGTAGTTGTCTTTCGGCTATAGCACGGGCGGAAATTGGTTAAAAAGACATCCGAAAATTCTAGAAAAAGAAATATAAAGCATGCATATGATAAAATATATTGAAGTAAATCAAAATGCCCAATAAAAACTCCAGCCCTAGTTAGGTCCATATACTATATATATATAATATATATAATGTGTGTGTGTGCTTAAATAATACTGTGCTTCACAACTGATCCAATATGTTGAAACAGTCCCAAAGTTCAATTGGCACTGCAATAGCATATTGTACTAGGGCATGCAGATGGAAATAAAGCACTGGTTTCCACTGATCTCCAAAGTATGGACTAGAAGACTCTCAGGAATTGAATTCCAAAAGTCCTTATCTCTGTAATGTCTTAATTCCCACAAATACTCACAAGATAAAACTTTACACAGAGTTAGTTAAAGAATTTAAACTTCCTCCTTCCCATGCATTTTATCATCTTCAACTAGAAAACTATCTAAAGTCATTCTACTCAACTAGAAGTGATCTGTCAAGAATCAAAATCAAGGATGGTGAAATCTGTGTTGCGACACTAGGAAACTGGGAATAGACCATATATACGTACAATGGACAAATCTGCGTAGCGACATTAGGAAACTGGGACCAGACTAAATATATATATATATATATATATATATATATATATATACACACACATAGTATCCCACAAAAGTGAGTACACCCCTCACATTTTTGTAAATATTTTAATATATCTTTTCATGGGACAACACTGAAGATATTAGACGTTGCTATAATGTAAAGTAGTGAGTGTACAGCTTGCATAACAGTGTAATGTTCTTCTGTGAGTACACCCCTAAGTGAAAATATCCAAATTGGGCCCAATTAGACATTTTCCCTCCCCGGTGTCATGTGACTCGTTAGTGTTACAAGGTCTCAGGTGTGAATGGGGAGCAGGTGTGTTAAATTTGGTGTTATCGCTCTCACTCTCTCATATTAATGACTGGCACAGTTCAACATGGCACCTCATGGCAAAGAACTCTCTGAGGATCTGAAAAAAAAAAAGAATTGTTGCTCTAGGCTAGGCTATAAGAAGATTGCCAAGACCCTGAAAACTGAGCTGCAGCACGGTTGTCAATGCCATACAGATGCCAGATGGTGGCGGTTCCCCATCCAGGGAGGGTGTGCGCTTGTCCATACAGGAGTGTATACATGTACCCACTTTTTGGATCTATAGTCTGGATCTGTGCCTTATTATCTATTTCCATTGTGGCTGATCGATGTCAGTTTAGTATCCATTAACCCCTGGATGCTATTTCCTATGCGGTTGAGATCTCAATCTACTACATGTTCCACACACTCCTGTTTTTGATCTACGACACCCTCCTCGTTAGCTACGTGTGGTGCTATCGCGTTATTCTGCTTTACAGTATTATACAGAATACCTTATTATAACGCTCCAGACGAAGCTAATTGTAGCGAAACACGTCGAGCAATGTGAATACTAACAATGTGAACAACTGAATACAGCATCAACTGATCTTGTTGGACGGAAGTCCCATCGCCTGTCACCCTTCATTAAGATCTCCTTGATGTGAAGTATTTATTTGTACTTTATTATTAAGAGGTTTTGTCCTTATATAGTTGGATATTCTGTATCAAATATTCATTAACGCCACTGTTACAACAAATCATTGTTTTGCCTTATGTAAGGCTAATATTCATATTTTATTGTACAATGAAATTCTTTCTTGTTCTTATATGAATTTATTAATAAAAACTTGACTTTTTAATACCCCTGTGCCATTAAAGTCCTTGTCTTTCCAATCCTTCCATATTGTGCACCAAGGCAAATCTCACAGACTCCCCAAAAAAGCTGAAGATCCAATAGGAGTCAGGCACCCCTGCTTTCCAACTAATATATTTTACCACTAGAGGATAATGCTTACAGGACTGTTACTGTGTTCGATACCTTACAAATTAGCCTTTCAGATACTATATTAGAAGCAATTGTTTCTTTCTTTCTTCTAGTTTTTTTATTTAATTTTTGTTTGTTCTGTTGTTACATGCAATGTCCCGTTTCCTCTAGTCTATTAGTGCGGGGGTTATCTCACTACAAGGAATTTTTTTCTTAGGTTTTTTCATCATTGCAAAGCTGGCTTAGGGGCCCCTCCCCCTCCCACAGAGAAGTCTTTGCCGTGTGGAAGCCCTTTCTATCTATGATACCATCATATGCCTTTCTTGGCTCTAATAGGTTAACAAAGGAAAGATAGCATTGCTGTTAATGTTCTTTTTCTATCCCACAAAGTATAATGTAGCTACCTTTATAATTTGCTACTTACTCATTGATTTTCTCAGATGGCTAGAATTAAGATGGCAAAAAATTACCAAATAAAAAAAAAATAGATATATATATATAGGATATACATTTGCGACACAAATCAAATTGTGATTGAATGTTATTAAAAATTATATTTCCTTTTCAATCTGCAGCTCTGTAATTTTCCGTAAAATGCAATATGGCAAACTGGAGGTGTTCTGCACACAGATGGTGTACAGAACGCCCCCTTTAAGTGTAATTTCATGCTTGTGGGATTGGCTCACTGATTTTCCCAGAAGTCTGTGCTAAGCTATAAATCAGATTATGAGCATGCCCTGCAACAGAAATGTCACTTTTGGTGAGATACTCCCAATAGGAAATTACCACTAAAGGGATGCAGGCTCTGTCACTTTCCTCATTAGAGCCCTGCAAGTGCATAAGCTAATTGATAATTATAAAATTACTCCCATACAGATTCACTCAGCACATGGACACAGAGAAAGAAACATTCTTTCAGAATACTAAAAGCTAGGAATCTGCAAAAAAGTTTGTTAAAATCCATGCAATGTACACAGATCACCCAGAGGGGAATGTTTTTTTTCTCAACAAAAGTGGAGTTGCTCTTTAATTTTTTATGAATGAATGAAGTGAATGTTTACACACATTTTAAGTAAAAATTCCCCTTTAGTGAATCCTCTTGTGCATACAATATATATTACAGTGCACTTGTTGAATGCTGCACATCTCCATAAGCACAGTTACTCCCTTTATGTGAGTTGATGCATAGTAGTGTAATTTATTCTGAATGGCACCCAAACGCACCTTTACAAAGCACACGCATTGCAGTGCACTGCAACACACAGTGCCACATTACCATGTGTTGTGGTGCACCGAGTTAACCACTTTAGGACGGGAGGATTTTATTGCTTTACGTCCAGGCCACTTTTTGCGATTCTGCCTGTGCGAATTTAACTGACAATTGCGATGTCATGCAACACCGTACTAAAACTAAATTTATGTCTTTTTTTTTCCCCACAAACAGAGCTTTCTTTTGGTGGTATTTGATCACCTCTGCGCTTTTCATTTTTTGCAATATTAATAAAACAATGCGACAATTTTGAAAAAATAACAATATTTTTCTACTTTGACAGTTAAAAAATATCCAATATATTAAATTTTTGTCATATATTTAGGCCAAAATGTATTTAGCTACATATCTTTGACAAAAAAATTATCAATGAGCGTATTTTTAACCGCTTTAAGGCTCCATTCACACCTGGGCGTTTTCAGCTCCAAAAACGCTCAAAAGAAACACTTCCAAAACGCCCAACAAGTAAAACCCCATTCATTTAAATGGCCCCTGTTCACATCTGAGCATTTTGCAAAATGCCTGTAGCTGAAAAAAGTACATGAGCTTCTTTTTGGGCTGATTACCAGCGTTTTTGATAGATGTCAATGAAAAACGCCTGAAAAAATCGCGGTAAAATCGCGGTAAAAATCGCGGTAAAATCGCGGTAAAAAACGCTACGCTCAAGTGTGAATGCAGCCTTAGACTGGAAGATTTTACCCCATTCCTGACCAGGCCATATTTTGCGATTCAGCACTGCGTTAATTTAACGTACAATTGCACGGTCGTGCAACGCTGTACCCAAATTAAATTGATGGCCTTTTTTTCCCCACAAATAGAGCTTTATTTTGGTGGTATTTGATCACCTGTGTGATTTTTACTTTTTGTGCTATAAACAAAAAAAGAGCGACAATTTTGAAAAAATAACAATATTTTTCACATTTTTTTTATATGAAACCCCCCCCCCCCCCAAAATGTAAATATCAAATTTTTTTAACATTTCAGGCCAATTTGTTTTCTGCTACATATGTTTGGTAAAAAAAATTGCAATAAGCATATTTTGATTGGTTTGTGCAAAAGTTATCGCAGCTACTGGCTATGGGAAATTTATGTCATTTTTATTGTTTTTTTTTTTTAAACTAGTAATGGTGACGATCTGGCGGCGATCTGTGATTTTTTTTTGTGGGACTGCGACATTGTGGCGGACAGATCGGACCCCTAACTGACATTTTTGACACTTTTGGGGGGGGACCAGTGACATTACTACAGTAATCAGTGCTATAAATATGCACTGTTACTGTAAAAATGACACTGGCAGGGAAGGGGTTAACTTTTATTGGTGATCAAGGGGTTAATGTATGCCTGGTGCTTACTGACGTGTGTGGGGGGAGGGGACTGTGTGACACAGGCACAGATCGCAGGTTCAGCTATGCTGAATCCTGTAATCTGTCCCTGCCTGTCACATAGGAGATCTGCCCGCTTTGTTTACACAAGCGGGCGGATCTCCTCACTCGATCCCTGACGATTGGGGAAGAGCGGCAGTGATCACCGCCTCTCCTCCCCTGGCCCGACTCCCGCTGTGTCTGAATACAGCGGGAGCGAGCCTCCGGCGGCGCGCGCGCGGCGCCCACAAGGGGAGGAGTCCAGCGACGTAGACCTACGTCGCTGGACGATAACGAGCCACTTTGCCGCAGTACGCTCAATGTGAGCGGTCGGTAAGTGGTTAAGAAAAGGGCAGCTTGTATAAGAGCAGTATGCATAATACCCATTTATAAAGCATTTGCAGAGCTTTAGGCAAGCTTTGCTGAAGCCTGTAAAGTACAATTTCGCTCCAGTATGGGGATGTTAAACAGATCTTAGTTGAAGTGCTGACTGTCACTTTAAGCAAGCTTTCAGCACTACTTGAAGCTCGTTGATAGCCTGCTGAAACCCACCTGCTATCAACCTATTTAAAGTGACAGCACGCCTATTTAGAACTGAAGAGTTCTTTAAAGGCTTCAAAAAATGTCTTGAAACTTGCTGAAAGATCTGCAGATGCTTTGCAAAAGCTTCATGAAATTTTGCTGTACATACTGCTCTTTGATTAGCTGAAGACTATGTGAAATAAGTCTTAATTTGTTTAGATAATACATTTCTGATTGAAACTGAAATGAATTGTAAATTCAAAGTAATCAACAATTGCATATTATGTTTGCACCCTTACAAAATGTAAATAAACAAATATTTTCCCAATTTAATTTTGACTTCTGCCCTAACAGGGAGAATATTTGAAGGGTATTAAACCAAAAAGCAAAAATGTAATATATTGCAGTTTACCAATCACTAGATGTGGTGGCTGCCTTTGTTTTATTTTTTCTAGACTTTTTCACCTGGTGATCTGGCCAGTAACACACCTCCTGTATTAAAGTTCCTGCACTCTGGATGAAGGAGCACAGGGGCACCATTGGACGAGAGCATTGTTATTCTGGTGGGAGGGTAATCTTAGTTGTACTAGCAGATTCAGATTCACTAACAAACTGAAGCCAAACACCAGCTAACAATCTTTAAATTACAGCAGTCTTTTTATCTTTTACGATAAAGAATTTACTCACTGCAGCCAACTCAAGAAGTGGGAGTGGGTATCTGTCAAAACCAGGTTCTTGCTCCTCCCCCCCCAAAATAAACCAAATGTGGCAGCAGAAGGGATGGGGTGGCAGACAAGCAGAGCTTCCCCTCTTGGTTGGAGCTCTGTTTTAATATTGCTTTGACTATTAAATAATTACTTTGACTTTTGATTAATTTTAGGAAAGAGCCCTCTTCAAATTTTTAATAAATAATGCTGAAAAACTTATTAGGAGATTAGAAGCAGATATGACCTTCTGTTTATGTTTAATATTATACCAAAAAAAATTATATTTGCCTGCAAAGAGATTAGAAATGAGCATACTAGTATGTGTGAATTGGGTATTCGGTTTACCTGTATATTATATGAATACGTTATGAGTGTTGGTGGCATTCAACAGAGTCCTTCATGATGCTCTACATGTTATGTCATTCTCACTTGTTCAATAATGCCCTCCCGTCCCAACCTGTCAGGAGGAATATGTCATCAGACACAACCCTCAATAAAACTATTGTAGCCTACAGTTGTCATCATGTTATGGATGCACATGGGATAGATATATCTGTCTATATAGCTCTTCTAACTTTTTTCACACATTCAAATCAGCATGCATTCAAAAATGTAAAATGTTCAATAAATGTATCAATAATTCATACCACTTTTCATTCTGTACCATAAATAGTATCACTGATCTTCAAAGCTACAGTGAAATTGCTTTTAGTCTGTGTTCACTACATACAGTATCTCACAAAAGTGGGTACACCCCTCACATTTTTTGCAAATATTTTATTATATCTTTTCATGTGACAACACTAAAGAAATGACACTTTGCTACAATGTGAAGTAGTGAGTTTACAGCTTGTATAACAGTGTAAATTTGCTGTCCCCTCAAAATAACTCAACACACAGCCATTAATGTCTAAACCACTGGCAACAAAAGTGAGTACACCCCTAAGTGAAAATGTCCAAATTGGGACCAAAGTGTCAATATTTTGTGTGGCCACTATTATTTTCTAGCACTGCCTTAACCCTCTTGGGCATGGAGTTCACCAGAGCTTCACAGGTTGCCACTGGAGTCCTTTTCCACTCCTCCATGAGGACATCACAGGGCTGGTGGATGTTAGAGACCTTGTGCTCCTCCACCTTCCGTTTGAGAATGCCCCACAGATGCTCAATAGGGTTTAGGTCCGGAGACATGCTTGATCAGTCCATCACCTTTACCCACTTTAGCAAGGCAGCTGTTGTCTTGGAGGTTTGTTTGGGGTCGTTATCATGTTGGAATACTGCCCTGCAGCCCCAGTCTCCGATGGAAGGAGATCATGCTCTGCTTCAGTGTGTCACAGTACATGTTGGCATTCATGGTTCCCTCAATGAACTGTAGGCCCCCCGTGCCGGCTGCACTCATGCAGCCCCAGACCAAGACACTCCCACCACCATGCTTGACTGTAGGTAAGACAGACTTGTCTTTGTACTCCTCATCTGGTTGCCACCACACATGGTTGACACCATCTGAACCAAATAAGTTTATCTTGGTCCCATCAGACCACAGGATATGGTTCAAGTAATCCATGCCCTTAGTCTGCTTGTCTTCATTAAACTGTCTGCAGGCTTTCTTGTGCATTATCTTTAGAAAAGGCTTCCTTCTGGCACTCACTACTTTCCATTGAAGCAAAGTGTCATTTTTCAGTGTTGTCACATGAAAAGATATATTAAAATATTTACAAAAATGTGAGGGGTGTACTTACTTTTGTGAGATACTGTAGGTCACTAATGTTTCTAATTTTTCAATTAGCTAGCCATACATAGTTATTTGTTGTTTTTGTTTGTTTGTTTTTTCATTCAGTTGGGACATTTGGACAGTGGTAACCACCTCTACGACTTCTGATCACCTGGAAATCTAACTAAGGGATTTCAACAGAAGTCAAATAAATAATCAACTTCTGTCAAACAAGGAAGGCCATGCACTGATAGAAATGTGGCTGATCCCTGCTGGCCAGACCAAATTACAATCAGTGTATGGTCAAGTTTGTTGTCCAAATAATGATTGTTCTTCATAGTAATAATGTACTATATTTCCTAATTGTCAAAATTCACTGCAGCTAATGCTTTTCTTTTTTTCTGTAGCTTAGGGCTGATCGCATCATTGTTGTCACACAAAGCCTAAAGAAATTAGACGGGTTCTGGTTGAACATCTGCTAGTGGCCAGTGGTCACAGTGAGGTGACCTGGAAGCTATAGGGACAAAAATCAAGGCATTCATAGCTAGTTTTCTGTTTGGCCCCTCTGTCTATTACCAACCATGTAAACATTAAGAATTCAGCATCCAAAAGGTTTTTTCTGAAAACAGATAAGCACATTTTTTTTTTTTATGTAATTTTTATTATTTTCCAAAAAAAGACAAAGTGATATAAGCATACAGAAAATAAAATAAAATATAATATAATTACAAAGAATAAGCTATAACAAGGACTCTGATGGTACCAATATATGTTCTTTTTAATGTTTCAAAAGGTTTGGGTATCAAAGTAATATTTGATTTTGGAGATATTACTATGTTTAGTCTCGAAGCATGGAAGAATAATCAAAACAAATAAATCTAAGTAAGTATGGTTTAGTTTGCCCTGGAGAAAAAGAAATACAAAATAGATTTTCTTTAATTTCAAACTGTAACTATCAGATATTAAATGTAATTGTTTCTTAATTAAAGGGGGCAGATGAATTAGTGGAGTTTCAATTTACCCAAAGAGTTTGAGAGGGTTGCTTTGAGGTACCAGTCCATGTATCGGAATGGTGTCATTAGTAGTTTTATTTTCGAAGTTAAAAGCGTTCACTCTACAAAAAGTTTCCATCAAGAAATGACTGGTTGGCCCAAAGGATTGGACTATGTTGTCTAACCTTTCGATATACAATAGAACATTTAGCTCATTTTTGACTGTCGTTATCGTTGGTGGAGTAAATGATGTCCAAGTTTTTAGCATTGCTTTACAATCAGCTCAAAGACATAACAAAGCCCACTTGGGGATGTAAGAGTTGCAAGGTGTTTTGGATATGTCATATTTTTGATGTAGCCAAATAGGCGAGTTGTCATGTTTTTGGGAATATGTATTGATGAAATTCCAAAAATGTATCTCAGTATTTGGCCCCAAAATATTGAGATTTTCAAACATTCCCAAAACCAGTGTAGGGAAGTTGGACGGAATGAACCACATCAGGAAAAGTTGGAGATCTGTTTTATTCATTAGGAATGGGATAAACGTCTTATGCATAGGTTTAAACTGTGTTTCTCTCCAGTTTTCAGTAATGATTAGACATCTAGTTTTGAGATACCCCACCAAGTTTTTTTTTTTTAAAAGCTCTTCGTCCGTGGAATCCTTTGACAGCTTTTTAGAAGAGTATTTCTCTGTGCATTCCTGAACCTGGCTCACAGGGGGACCGTCAGACTTCCATGTCTTCAGGTCAGAGAAAAAAAAACAAACGTTTAGCTGTAGGAAGAAACACAATCTAAACTGAGGGACAAGGGGAAGGGTGGGGCCTTTTAACAAATTGGATCTGGATTGTGTTTCCTGTGGGGAAAAGACTATCATCTCTCATGTGTTGGCTGTCCTGGAAGGTGAGGTGAGAAATAAAAATTAAAGCGGAGTTCCACCCTAAAAACAATTTTTGCATGTTCGCTAGCTTAGATGAACCTGAAAAACTTTGAAAAAGTCAGTAAGGGACGAAACATCAGGGAATACGACGTGCCTGGTGATTGATCGGGTGAGTGGCGGTGTATCACCGGAGAGTCCTGGACCCGAACACTGGTACATCACGCGTCCGGAGCAAGTGAGCACCCTGATCCCCACTCTTGATTATGATGTGCTTTGCATATTTATATCCCATGTACGTGGCATATTAGTGGATTTTGAATGGAATAAATTAGTTCATACGTTATTGCACTAGTTGGCGCTCCTCTTTCTTTTATGGTATATGTGGAGCGGCATCTTGAGAATTACCAAGGATCCATTATTTCCTATATCCTGTGCAGTGGTGCATATTCCAAAGCGTGATCAGCCTTATCCATGAGAGTGAAGGGCAAAAAGTGGGGGTGAGTGTTCTAGCTGAGAGGAGTGGAGCACAAAGGTGGCGGACACTTTGTTGGTGTGATTCTGTTCAGCTTACACTGGAATCTCACTGGATCATCACATATCACTATTAGAGTTGAGCGGACACCTGGATGTCCGTGTTCGGCGGGTTCGGCCGAACTTGAAAAAAAAGTCCGGGTCCGTGTCCCGGACTTTTACCGAACTTTACCCGGACACCGAACCCCATTGAAGTCAATGGGGACCCGAACTTTCAGGCACTAAAATGGCTCTAAAACACCAATGGAAAGGGCTAGAGTGCTGCAAATGGCAGCAAAATGTAGTTAAGAGCATGGCAAGTGCTCTTAAAAAAAATTCCCCTTTAAATAAATTTTTTAATAGCAGATTAGAACAGCAATCTGTAGTGAAATATAGCTGAACGCTGCACACAACAGACTGATAAAAATAGATTTTTTTCTCCCTCCTCCCCCTCCTCCTCAGTGGGCTCAAGTGAGGGCAAAAAGATTGTTCACTGCACCACCCCCCACACAGCAAAATCGATGTAGACTGTCCCTGCCTAAACTCCAGCCTGGCCCTAATATGCTCAATAAGATCGTTCACTGCACCACCCCCCACACAGCAAAATCGATGTAGACTGACCCTGCCTAATCTCCAGCTTGGCCCTAAAATGCTCTAATAACTTTCCCTGCCTGTACTCCGACCTGTCCCTGCATTCTTTTCTGACACAATTTTTCACAGAATCACTGTCTGTCCCTAATCAGCAGCCAGCACGTATGATGTGTGCTCTGTCCCTAAACTACAGCAGAATGACGCGTTGCGCTGGGGCTCTCGAACTTATAAAGACATGGTCACATGCTTCAGATGGCCAATCACAGCTACTAATACATTAGTAGGCATGGCTGTAATGGCGCACACCAGTTAAACGCTTGTTGATTGGCTGTTGAAAGCGCGCCATTACATACAAAACAGGAAATAAAATGACCGAACACGGATTTTAAACCCAAACATACAGTAAAGTTTTCGGGTCAGTGTTCGGGTAACAAAAATCCAATTATTCGGTACGAACACGAATAATACAGTCCGTGTTCGCTCAACACTAATCACTATTCTCCTACTATTGGACTTTTAGTTTTCCTACTATTGGACTTTTAGTTATTTATTGATTTATTCATGTGTGTTTCACTGGAATTTTTTCACAGATTTTTTTTACTTGATTTATTGTTCCCTAATTAATTTTGGGATTGGATTTTCAGTGATTATTTGAACACATATATTGATTCAATTGTTTGTTTATTTTGTTCACATATACTGTGTGCACTTTTCTGAGTTGAGCGCGGTTAGGTGGGAATATTTTTATTTTTCACTTTTTTGGTATATTGTTTGTTTTTAAGCAGCAGCACAATCATTTAAATATTTTTTTCTGATGCAGGATCAGCTCATTAGCGCAGGAGCCTGCTAAATATAAAACATTTTTTTTTGTTTCGTTTACCTTGTTTTTAATGAAAATATACTTACCTTCCTTCCTCTTCCTCCCTCTGTGGCCGCGGCCCATGCCGTCACTTCCTCCTTGCACTGACTCCTGGGAGATGAGCGTCATCGATCCCAGGAGTCAATGCGCCTGCACCAGCCCTGCTCGCCACTTCCTGTTCAGTGGTTCAGGTGCATCATTCCCTGCTGAACAGCTTCTGGGCATGCCAGACGCTCATCTCCCAGGAGTCAATGCAAGGAGGAAGTGACGGCGTGGGCTGCGGCCACACTTGAGATGGCAGCGCTAGACAAAACATCTTCAAGGTAAGTATTTCTTCTAAAAGGTAAGTGAAACAGGGGACAGTTCAGAGGCTATTGTTGCTTAAATGCACTAGCCCTGACTGTCCCTGGGGTATTTTTTAAGTACAATTTTTTTAAAACTCCGCTTTAAGGCGTGAGTATAATTTTGATATAGTATAAGAGCAACTCTCTATTGCTTAGTCAATCAATGATTGTAGAAAAGGGTTTTTCTTGGGGTTCAAACATCTTTTAGGATAGTTTTTTAGACTTTTATAGAGAATCTCGTGGTGGGGGGCAGATGAAATTCCTAAGATAATTAATCAAAACAGAGTGGAGTTTGACTTAAAGATAGCATATGACATACAAA
This sequence comes from Pelophylax lessonae, assembly GCF_965119305.1. Classification (NCBI taxonomy): domain Eukaryota; kingdom Metazoa; phylum Chordata; class Amphibia; order Anura; family Ranidae; genus Pelophylax; species Pelophylax lessonae. The sequence goes on from NC_138769.1 coordinate 247,451,342, forward strand.
GACCATTGGAGCTCCAGATTGGTAATTCCTCATAAATAACATTGGTGAGTAACATGGGATTAGAAATATTTGCAGATAGACTAAGCAATCCCCTAACAATACACCAAGCAGCTAGCATAGCTCTTATCAATAGGCCCTGATGTAAGTGATTGGGCTGTTATTTAATTTACTATGCAGAATTGCTGGTAAATTGTAAGGAGATGTAAAAGCTGTTTCCATGGTGTTGTTGGTATATAAAGAGTTGTTCATTAGCCAATCTAAACCAATTCTAAGCAGACAAGAGAGATTATAGTTGCTTATAATTGGTAATCTTGTTCCACCTTTGCTTTTTGGGAAATAGAGTTTTGCTTAAGCAATACGTGTTTTTTTGATCAACATAAAAAGGAGGTTTTTAGCACATTTTTTAATTGGAACTGACGGCTAACAAATACCAACTGTGTTGTATGTTATTTTCACCAAACTTCTCTTATAAATGGAAAGCACTTTATTTCACACATACATTCTGTGACTTTGAGGCACCAATGAAAAAAAAAAAATTCTCGAAGAATTTATCACACAGCAAGCCTTAGTGTCTCAGTTAAACAGACATTCAATCACCCACACATGCTGTGTCAAATTTTTTTTAAAAAGCATGCCTTTTTATGATTGCTGCTGTTGTTGCCCAACAAATACTGACTATGTTATGTGCTCTTTACATATTAAAGTAAAGGTTTCGGAGTTTATTTTCCAATTTGTAGATGATATTGAAAAATATATTTCTTTGTTTAATGCTGACAGACTGACTCTGATTTACTAGAGAAGTAGAGCATGTTCACTTTCAAAGCGCATGTTCACTTTTCAAAGTAAATTTTCACTTATATTAGTAAATGAGGTGAAACTAAGAGAATGTTCACTTGATGAAGAATTATCATGAGCATTGAAATAAAGAAAAATAATACTTTGCATTTGCATCTGAGTAAAGTCAGAGTAACTTTATCATATTATCTATTAACCACTTGCCGACCGCCACGCGACTATTTACTGTGGCGGTCAGCCCCGTACAGGCAAAGTGACGTAGTACTACGTCGATCGCCTGAGAGCCTCTAGGGGGCGAGCGCGCGCCGCCGGGGGCGAGCGCGCGCCGCCGGAGGCGCGCTCCCGCCCCCGCTCGTTCCCTGACATGTCCGCGCGTGTGACCAGCGGACCCGATGTCTGCCGGTCACTCGCGATCTCCCAGTGCAGAGGGACAAAGGCAGGCGGCTGATGTAAACAAAGCCGCCTGTCATTCTCCCTGATCTAACTGCAGAGATCATACGATCCTGCTATGTAGGATCGTATGTCTCTGTGGTTACATCACTAGCCACACCCCTTTACAGTTAGAAGCACGCCTCTAGGGACACACTTAACCCCTTGATCACTAATAAAGTTAACCCCTTCCCTGCCAGTGTCATTTTTACAGTAACAGTGCATACTTGTAGCACTGATTACTGTAGTAATGTCACTGGTACCCCCAAAAGTGTCAAAAATGTCAGTTAAGGGTCCGATCTGTCCGCCGAAAAATCGCAGATCGCCGCCATTACTCGTTAAAAAAAAAAACAATAAAAATGACAAAAATCTTTCCCTTAGTTAGTAAACGCAATAACTTTTGCGCAAACCAATCAAACTACACTTAATGCGATTTTTTATACCAAACATATGTAGCAGAAAACAAATTGGCCTAAAAATGTGAAAAATATTGTTATTTTTTCAAAATTGTCGCTCTTTTTTTGTTTATAGCGCAAAAAGTAAAAACCACACCCCGTGGAGAGAAAATGGCGGTCTGCTGTTGTAAACACAGCAGACCATTGTTCTCTCAGGAATCAATACAGAGCTCCTGTGTTGATTCTATAAGGGCATCCCCCTCACAGTTAGAAAACACCCCCTAGGCTCACATTTATAACCTTTGCTCGCCCCTGGGTTAACCCCTTCCCTGCCAGTGTCATTATTACAGTAACAATGCATATTTTTAGCACTGATTACTGTAGTAAATTTCACTGGTGCCCCCAAAAGTGTCAAAAATGTCAGGTAGGGGTCCGATCTGTCAGCTGTAATGTCACAGTCCAGCTAAAAATCGCTGATCGCCGCCACGACCAGTAAAAAAAAAAAAAATAAATAAAAATGACATAAATTTTCACCTAGTTTGCAGACGCGATAACTTTTGCGCAAACCAATCAAAATACGCTTATTGGGATTTGTTTTACTAAAAATATGTAGCAGAATACAAATTGGCCTAAAATTATGAAAAAATTTGATTTATACAGTTTTTTTATTGGGAATGTTATATGACAGAACGTGAAAAATATTGTTTTTTTTTTTTTTTTCAGAATTGTCACTGTTTTTTTGTTTATAAAAATGACAGAGGTGATCAAATATCACCAAAAGGTGATCAAATATCACCAAAAGAAAGCTATATTTGTGGGGGAAAAAGGATGTGAATTTTATTTGGGTACAGCGTCGCACGCCTGTGCAATTGTCACCTAAATTAACGCAGTGCCGAATCGCAAAAAATGGCCTGGTCATTAAGGGGGGAAATCTTCCGGTCCGGAAGTGGTTAAAGCAGGGGCCTGGAAAGCATTGCACCCCCAATCAGCAGATCGCAGGCGCAATGTCAGGCTCCTGCACACACTGCCTATAGCTCTGTCGCTTGTACCTCTGTATGGGCTGTCATTGCAGAGCTGTAATTCAAACTACAAATACATTTGCAATGGTGACCGATTTGCTTGTTGTTTATTCATTCACAGGAAACTGTGAATGAATGATGCAGCTATGTGGGTGGAGCCCCGCACAGCTACGCTACTTTGAAAAAGTGACAGTGGGTGCGGGGAGAAGAACCCACACACACTGTCACTGTGACTCACTGGGAGGGGGAATGGGGGAAGAAGGTGAAGGAGCTGGATTATGTTACACATTCCACCCTAAATACAGTTGAAGCACCTAACATGATCCAAAGGTGAACTTATCAATTAATGATCCAATCATGTTTGAGCAAAAATCCTGTTTTTTTGCATTTTCTTTGTAAGTGATTGGATATTCTTGTTGAAGAGAACTGTCACTTTACTTCACCACATTCACGTAAGATACATGATGATTGAAAGTAAACAATTACACATTCCAAATGAATGCTACAGTTATTGAGATTGAAAAAGAATATTTTTTTGCCGTGAGAGGAGTGCCGTCTCCACCTGCATGCTGGGGCTTGTGGTTCTTCTATACAGCACAAAGTTTTTTTTACTATTGGATTTTCTCATATTCATGGACTTTTCATATGGACTTCTCACTTTCAAAAATGTTTCTGGATTTATGTGCACATATATTTAAGAATTTTCTTGAATTATTTATTATATATTATATTATAATATATTATATTATATATTATATTATATTATTATAACACTGCACCATGTTATTTTTGAGTGTGTAGCCTAATTTAAAGTCCCCAGGGCAAATGCATTTCCTGTTTGTAAGAATTTTCTTTGATACTCATTACTATTTAGCGCTGCATGTTTTTTATATTATCTTTATGAACTTTCTCTATAGGTTTGTGTGAGCCACTTGTTTTTTATCTATTTACATATTCTTGATTCACCATTTCATCAGTAATAGCACAGAATTTTTTCCGTTTATGTATTTTTGCTACTATTGGCTGTACAGTGATCTTTAGTGTCTTAGAAATTTACATACTTAGCACCCGTTCACATTGAAGTGACTTGTCCTGCGATTTGACAGGTCAAATGCCATGGCAAGTCACATCCTATTGCCGGCAATGGCACTGTTCAAATCAGTGCGACTTTGCGGTGCTGCACCGATTTGAAAAAGTAGTACATGCACTACTTTTGGCAATTTCGGGTGCGAGTTGAATAGACATCTGTGCATGAAGCTTCACAAATGCCTTCCAAGCCGCACTGAGATGCAGATTTGAAATTGTGCAATTTCAGATTAAGTCGCACGATTTCAAAGCAGCAGACAATGTGAATGGGGCTTATGCTTCCATGCAAAGTACATTTGGCTATTGCGGCTGAAGCAACAAAAGAATTTTGTTGTACAACAAGCTTCAGTGTTGGTTGATTGGGTATTTATTCTCTCATGCTCACTTTCAAATACCATTTTAAAAAATTATACAAATATTGATCTATTGTTGGGGAAAAGCCTACAATTTTAAAGTAAATCATGGTTTAGAAAAATGCAGTGCATGTGGCATTGAGTATGAATATTTCATTGTTAGCTTCAACCAAGAAAAATGTCATGGTCAGTAGCAAAAAGAGATCAACAGCAACAACAGCAGTATTGAGCAAGAGCATGCTTTGGCTTTACACAAAGAAAAAAAAATGCAAGAGCAATAGCAAAAATAACAATAGGAGCATCGACAAAGGTTTTTTTAACTCCCACGCTAAAAAAAACACTAGCGACCGTTTAAACATTACAAGTGATATACAAAAGATCAGCAGCTGTTCAAATATTACAAGTGATATAAAAATGAACAGCAGCTGTTCAAATATTTTAAGTGATATAAAAGTGCATACCGATATAAAACAGTGTTCAGTGTGGGCCAACGCACAGTGACATCATCATGCAAGGAGGGGGATGATGAGTAGGCTTGTGACGGTATCAGATTTTCATGCTGCGATTAATTAATTAAGGTTTTGCCACGGTATATGGTATTATCACGGTATTCTATTATTAAATTTAAATTATTAAATTTCCACCTCACTTCAATTTCATTGCTGAATTTAGGGGCTTTGGTTCACTTATGCACATTATTATATAGTCAGTCAGTACAGACTCTGTGAACCAGGCCTAAAATAGGTCATCAAGCAGTGTCTGGCCTAACTGGTGATAACTGGTCCTGGCGCTCGGCTCCGATCCGATGGCCTGGTCATTAAGAGGGCAAATCCTTGTGGTCAAGAAGTGGTTAAACCTGAAGGAGGTGTTGTTTATAAATTACTTTACTATTGCTTTAGGCCTGGTTCACATGTATGCGGGTTGGTGGTTCACATGTATGCGGGTTGGCGGCCCACATTTGCACAGGCATAGCAGCCCATTGATTTGAACGGGCTGCTATGCCCTCATTTTCCGCAGAAAAAAGGTGCATGCAGCATTTTTTTAAAATTCAGTGGCCTTGAAATCCATCCTGCTTTTGCACCATGCGACTAACCTGCAGTTCTTGCTCTGGCAAGCTTTCTGCATTTTTTTTATACGTGGGCACGGCATTTAAAAACAGTTTGCGTGTGCAGCAACGGCAGGTAAGTCGCATGGTGCAAAAGAAGGATGGATTTCATGGCCACTGCATTTTTTTAAATTCTGCATGCACCTTTTTTCAGCTGAAAACGCAGGCATAGCAGCTCAAGCCCATTCACATCAATGGGCTGCTATGCCTGTGCAAATGTGGGCCCCCAACCCGCATACATGTGAACCAGGCCTAAAGCAATAGTAAAGTCATTAATTGGTTAAACCTGCAGGAGGACCGGTGTTTTTATCTATTAATGACTTTACTATTGCTTTAGGCCTGGTTCACATGTATGCGGGTTGGGGGCCCAAATTTGCACAGGCATAGCAGCCCATTGATGTGAATGGGCTTGAGCTGCTATGCCTGCGTTTTCAGCTGAAAAAAGGTGCATGCAGAATTTAAAAAAATGCAGTGGCCATGAAATCCATCCTTCTTTTGCACCATGCGACTTACCTGCCGTTGCTGCACACGCAAACTGTTTTTAAATGCCGTGCCCACATATACAAAAAATGCAGAAAGCTTGCCAGAGCAGGAACTGCAGGTTAGTCGCATGGTGCAAAAGCAGGATGGATTTCAAGGCCACTGAATTTTAAAAAAATGCTGCATGCACCTTTTTTCTGCAGAAAATGAGGGCATAGCAACCCGTTCAAATCAATGGGCTGCTATGCCTGTGCAAATGTGGGCCGCCAACCCGCATACATGTGAACCGCCAACCCGCATACATGTGAACCACCAACCCGCATACATGTGAACCAGGCCTAAAGCAATAGTAAAGTCATTAATAGATAAAAACACCGGTCCTCCTGCAGGTTTAACCACTTCTGGATCGCAAGGATTTGCCCCTTTAAAGACCAGGCCATCGGATCGGAGCGCCAGGACCAGTCATCACCAGGTAGGCCAGACACTGCTTGATGGCTATATAATAATGTAATGTGGGCTGCTATGCGTGTGTATATATATATATATATATATATATATATTAGAGCTGCACGATTCTGGCCAAAATGAGAATCACGATTTTTTAGCTTGGAATAAAGATCACGATTCTCTCACGATTCTCTGTGTAACAAAAAAAAAAAATTGGGATAACTTTACTGTTACGTTTTTTTTTTTTTTATTCATTAAAGTCTATTAATTGCGTTTTAAAGACTGCTGCGCAAATACAGTGTGACATAAAATATTACAACAATCGCCATTTTTTTCTGTAGGGTCTCTGCTAAAAAAATATATAAAATGTTTGGGGGTTCTAAGTACTTTTCTAGCAAAAAAAAACTGATTTTAACTTGCAAGCAACAAGTGTCAGAAAAAGGTCCAGTCTTTAAGAGGTTAAACTTCCTTTCTCCCTGGCAGAGGGAAGAAAAAGATACAATGTAATCATTTTTGTTTATAGTTACTGGGAGAGCTGTGTGAGTGAATGAGTCATCCAGCTCACTGAAATGTATCAATTCACAAGTCAGACCCAGGAGCAGAGAAACTCGGTATTTTAAAAATGCCACAATAACAATACCGTGGCTATGCAATACCGCGATATATCGAATTACCGAAAACCGGCATATGTCTAATGATGAGTATTCTGCAGTAGATTGAAGTTGTGTACTTCTCCTGTACAATACTGCACCTTTTATGCTGGATGAAGCACTTCTTTTGTGAGTAATTTTACTTTATGTTTTAATCTAGCTTTTTTTATTTATTTTTTTATTACATCTTTATTTATTTTCAGAGATTATAATACAAAACAGATCCTATTGGGCATACCTAGACTCACCAATAACTAATATACATAGAAACATGAGCAGCCCAAATATTCTACTTGGTCAATTGGTTTTCTTAGTTGTCTACCTATATTCTGTCTTTACATGGAGACTCCGTATGTGTATACGGGCCCACTGCGGGGGTCAGGGCAGGCCTTTGGGGTGTGCGAGCTGTGCGGCCACACGGGGCGCCATGGCCAACAGGGGCACCGTGCGGCCATCACAGCTCACAGACTGTGAGTCGCAGTTAGTTACTCACATGAGTCAGTGGAATCCGATCCGATCGAGTCACACCAGCAGGCGCTGCCAAGTCCCCTTGCCCTGGGACTGGGTGAAGGCATCGGCACCTGAAAAAAAATGGCTGCTGCTGGCTCTCGAAAGGCACACTGCGCAGGCGCCGCTGCTCGGGAAAACCCAAACACGCTCGGCTATTCTCGGGCAGACGGCGCATGCGCAGTGGCATCTAAGCGTCAGGAGGCGCTATTTTTAAATGCAAAGCCACCGTCCACAGAAGTGACAGAACGGTAAGTGTCACTGAGCCCTGTCCACTATTTAAGAGAAATTAGGCTAAATACTTTTTATTTTGTATTGACAACGAGGAGGAAGATATAAGGGACTTAATATGGAAAAAAGTAAAATACAATAAAAAATACATTAAAATAATATGTTTACTACATAATTGCATTGGTAATGGCAGTTACATACATGTATGTAATGTATACATGTATGTAATGTATGTATGTAATGTATACATGTATGTAATGTAATGTATGCATGTATAATGTAATGTATGTATGTAATGTAATGTATGCATGTATGTCATGTATGTATGCATGCATGTAATGTATGTATGTAATGTAATGTATACATGTATGCTTGTCTGTAATGTAATATATGTAATGTATGTATGTAATGTATGTAATGTATACATGTATGTAATGTATGTATGTAATGTAATGCATGCATGTATAATGTAATGTATGTATGTAATGTAATGTATGCATGTATGTAATGTAATGTATGCATGTATGTAATGTAATGTATTGTATACATGGATGTAATGTAATGTATTGTATACATGTATGTCATGTATGTATGCATGTATGTAATGTATGTATGTAATACAATGTATGCATGTATGTAATGTATACATGTGTGTAATGTAATGTATGTAATGTATGCTTGTATGTAATGTAATGTATGTAATGTAATGTATGTATGTAATGTATACATGTATGTAATGCAATGTATGTAATGTATGCATGTATGTAATGTAATGTATACATGTATGTAATGTAATGTATGTAATATAATGTATACATGTATGTAATGTAATGTATGCATGTAATGTATGCATGTATGATGCAATTATGTTGTTTATAAACATATTATTTTTATTAATTATTTTATTGTATTTTACTCCTTTGTTATTTGTCTTAAAGCGGAGTTCCGGGCACAGAAGTCATTTTTTAATAAACATACCCCCAGGACAGTCAGGGCTAGCACATTCCACAATGGCTAGCCTCTGATCTGTCCCGGTTCGCACTTACCTTTTAGAAGAAATACTTACTTATAAAATTTCTTCCACAGCGTTTCCATCTCTCTTGTGGGCAGCTGAAGCCGGCGCGGTCCTCTTCTGTGTCTTCTTCCACGTCTTCTTGTCCCAGAATGCGCCTGCACCGGCCCCTCTCGTCACTTCCGGTGCGGCGCCGCCCAGCGCCCTGTTTAGCAGGGGAATGCGGCATCGCCCAGAAGTGACGAGCGGGGCCGGTGCCGTCGCATTGATTCCTGGGAGCGATGACGTTCAGCTCCCAGGAATCATAGCGAGACAGGAAGTGACGGGGTGAGCCGCGGCGCCAAGGGAGGAAGTACTCTGAGGTGAGTATTTACGATCTTCAATTGAAAGGTGAGTAAACAAAAAAAAAATAACTATCCAATTCCTTTTCAGGTAATGTCGAACTAGCGGAGGGGCACAAAAAAAAAATATCGTTTTTGTGCCCGGAACTCTGCTTTAAGTCCCTTATATCCTCCCCTTCATTGTATAGAATAGGGATGGAGGTGCATGTTTCACATGTGGAAGAAGAAAAAGTTTATTGGGGACTTTTTGTTTGGAGCCCCCTTTTATTTTTAGCACATTATATGATATATTTGTGTATTGAGATTTCTTTAATATTCGTGGTACACATCTAATGCACTGTATTATGATGCACATTTTTGTTGCACTATTTATTTGAGGTGTGATATCATTGTATACTCATTAGTTTACAGTCACGGTATTGAGGAATTTTTTTATGTGAGTTCACATTTTTATTCCATCAACGTTTGTACACTGTAATCATTTTTTGCACTTTGGCGCTGCATTATTTATTCATTTTGGCCTGTTTCACATGCACCTCATAAAGTCCCTGACTTTTTGAGGAGGATTAATTAGAGTGAATCACCAACCTGAATATTGGATATACTCTGTAATAAAACTTATATATTTATAATCTTACCAGCATACAAATGTTGCAGCGGCATATGTAAACGGCGTTAAATCTATACATGTGAGGTATCGCCACAAACTTTAAAGTGAGAGCAACAATTCTAGCCCTTTGTAGCTCTAAACTGGTAACCTGTAAAAAATTTTAAAGCGTTGCCTAAGGAGATTTTTAAGTAACGAAGTTTGACGCCATTCCACGAGTGTGCGCAATTTTAAAATGTGACATGTTAGGTATTTATTTACTTGACATAACATCATTTTTTACATTATGCAAAAAAATGGGGCTAACTTTAGTGTGTTTTTTTTTTTTTCTTATTCATAAAACGTTTTTTTTTTTTCAAAAAAAAAAGTGTTTGAAAAATTGCTGCGCAAATACAGTGTGACCTAAAAAGTTGCAATGAGCGCCATTTTATTCCCTAGGGTCTCTGATAAAAAATATATAATGTTTGGGGGTTCTGAGTAATTTTCTTTTTTAATGTAATTGTTTGCATATGCACTTAAATTAACTGTTATTAAAAAAAAATGATTTGTTACAAATATTTTTTTCCTCTTTGTGTATGTTTAGGTGACCAGGGGGCGAGGGGTGAAGATGGGCGATGGGGGGCGCCACAGGATTAGCTCGCACAGGGCGCCTGAACACCTAAGGCCGGCCCTGGCGGGGGTGGTCCGATCTAGGAGGTCACACCAGCTCAGCAGCAGGTCCGCACAGTCATCGACCCCTTGAGGCCTGGTGTTGGGCATTTTTTTTTGTCTAGTTTTTTTCCATTGCTCTCCTTTCTTTACAATACCCAGCAGGGGTATTGTATATATACTATACATAATATATTTCTTTACAATCATTCCTTACCTATAGAGGAAAGAGTAGATAGAGGGGAAGGACCACACATGTATGTTATGGGCCTGTGTGACTCAAGACTACCAAAACAAGATAAAAGCCATGTCTCTGTAAATTTATATCACTTATGGGGATGCACTGCAGAGCCCCTTTGATTTAACAAATTTCCTTCCCTTATACCCCCCCCCCCCAAAAAGAAACCCCCAAAAATTAAAAATTTTTAACCACTTCTGAATCAGAAGATTTTCTTCCTTGACCAGGTCATATTTTGCGATTCGGCACTGTGTTACTTTAATGGACAATTGCACGGTCATGCGATGATGTACCCAAATAAAATTGATGTCTTTTTTTTTCCCATAAATAGAGCTTTCTTTTGGTGGTATTTGGTCACCTGTGCAATTTTTTTATTTTTTGCGCTATAGACAAAAAAGAGTGATAATTCTGAAAAAAAAAAAAAAAAAAATACCAATAATTTTCACATTCTGCTATATAACATTCCCAAAAAAAAAATTCAAAAATCTAAATTTTTTAACATTTTAGACCAATTTGTTTTCTACTACATATTCTTGGTAAAAAGAAGTCGCAATAAGCGTATTTTGATTGGTTTGCACAAAAGTTATCGCGTCTTCTAACTACAGAAAAGATTTATGTCATTTTTATTGTTTTTTTTTTTCACTAGTAATGCCGGCGATCTGCGATTTTTTGTGGGACTGCGACATTGCGGCGGACAGATCAGATCCCTAACTAACATTTTTGACACTTTTGGGGGAACCAGTGACATTACTACAGTAATTGGTGCTAAAAATATGCACTGTTACTGTAATAATGACACTGGCATGGAAGGGGTTAACACTAGTGATCGACCGATATCAGTTTTTTGTTGCCGATGCCGATACCGATATTTTGGCCAATGCATATCAGTATCGGTTGTTATGCGCCAATATTTTTGTACATTTTTTTTTTTTTTCTTGATAGGTACTCTTGTGGAGGGATCCTCTGCACTTAACAGCATTCAAAACGCCAAGTTTCACTGTTTTGAATGCTTTCATTTATTTGAATCTTGTGCCAGTACCCGGAAGTGATGCCATGGCTTCACTTTTGGGTTTTATATGGAGACCCGATCAGAGCCGAATGGGGCTTTAATCGGGTCTTGGAGGCTGGTGGGACGGGAGACCCAGGCGAGCCCCGCAAGGTGGCGGGGAGAACGTCCCCTCCCGCTCTTTGTAATGACAGCCGAGTGGCTTCTCAGCCACATCAGTTGTCATTACAAGACAGCCGATCGTCGGCTATGGACGCCGGTACCGGGGTGATGCCTCTAGCTGCATGCATCACTCCGGTACAAACACTTTCCAGAAATATCGTCAATATCGGGGAAAGTGCATATTGGCCCTTGATATATCGGCTTTGCCGATAATCGATCAATCCCTAGTTAACATTGTGGGTGATCAATGGGTTAAATGTGAGTCTAGGGGAGTGATTCTAACTGTAAGGGGGCGGGGCTTATAGAATGACCATTGAGACATGTGATCCTATATAGAAGGAACACAGAAGCTCTGTGATCATTCCAGAGAGAAGAACGGTCAGCTGTGTTTACAACAGCTGACCGTTCTTCTCTCCCAGCAGGGAGCGATCGCGGGTGTCAGGCGTCTCAGGCAGAGCCGCCTGCCCTGTGCATCAGAGTCCCCGCTGCTGAGTAGCGCAAAACAATCAAAATACGCTTATTGCGGGTTTTTTTTACCAAAAATATGTAGCAGAAAACAAATTGTCCTAAATTGTTAAAATTAGATTTTTACATTTTTTATTTGGGAATGTTATATAGCAGAAAGTGAAAAATTTTGTTTTTTTTTCAGAATTGTCGCTCTTTTTTTTGTTTATAGCGCAAAAAATAAAAATCTCACAGGTGATCAAACACCACCAAAAGAAAACTCTATTTGTGGGAAAAAAAAGGACAACATCGCACGACCAATTGTCCGTTAAAGTAACGCAGTGCTGAATCGCAAAATATGGCCTGGTCATTAAGGGGGAAAATCAACCAGTCGAGAAGTGGTTAATAGATACATACTGTACGGATCCTACTTACAGGAAATCTATTTATAGAATTAATTTACTAGGTTTAGAATATGGTTTAAAAATACACTAACGTCGGTGTTGACATAGAAAAATGCCTTTTTTTCGTATGCTTGGCATTAGGATGTCAGCCACTTTATAATAGAAGAGGATTTTACATCAGGATACAGCTGTGGGATTTCTTGATCAGGGACTAGCCTGTCAGCTCCAGAGATCCTGTCTTCATGGAAGCTAAAATCTACTCTTTAGAAAGACATGCAAACCAGTGCAGTATTTAAACTAAACTTCCACCTTTGCCCATAGGCAAGATTCTTGTGTGGAGAACTCTGTGAGGGAATTGAACGGACAGTGTCGCTCGAAGGTATGACTCATTACTGTCTTAGTCAAGGACTTTGGGAATGTTTTGGGGATCAAATGGCATCACTGCTATTCTGCATTATGTCATTTTCACAAGAGTTTCCCTCTTAGGGCTCATTCACTGAGCTATTATGCATGCAGCTTGCTTTCTTTACTAGATTGCTTACAGAATGTGTTAGCGCTAGGTTTGCTATGTGTTTACTTTAATTATGAATAGTTATACTATTGTAAAATCGTTTAGTTATATAAATAGGAGTATGGGTAAAGTTATCACGTCTACTAACTACGGGAAAGATTTATGTCCTTCTTATTGTTTTTTTTTTTTACTAGTAATGGCGGCGATCTGCGATTTTTTGCGGGACTGCGACATTGTGGCAGACAGATCGGACCCCTAATTGACATTTTTGACACTTTTGGGGGGACCAGTGACATTACTACAGTAATCAGTGCCTAAAAATATGCACTGTTACTGTAATAATGACTCTGGCAGGAAAGGGGTTAACACTGTGGGTGCTCAATGGGTTAAATGTGAGCCTTAGGGAGTGATTCTAACTGTAAGGGGGCGGGGCTTATGGAATGACCACAGAGACATGTGTTCCTACATAGAAGGATCACAGGAGCTCTGTGATCATTCCAGAGAGAAGAACGGTCAGCTGTGTTTACAACAGCTGACCGTTCTTCTCTCTCAGTGGGGAACGATCGCGGGTGTCAGGCGGCAATCAGAGCTGCCTGCCCCATGCATGGGAGTCCCCGCTGCCGAGTGGGGGTGGGAGCACGCCGACGGTGGTGCGCGCTCACCCCCTAGCTGCTGGCGCGCGACTAATGTAGCCCTACGTTGGTTCACGCAGGAGGGCCGCCCTGCCGCAATATATATGCGGTGGGCGGTCCGGAACCGGTTAATGTAAAGGTTTCTATAAAAGAAAAAAAAAACTTGGATGCATAAGTGCCAGTTCACATTGGTGTGATGCGGGAACCCTGGAAATCCACTGAGGGCTCTCGCATTGCACCCAGCTCGCAGGCAGTTGACACTGCCGTATGCAAACTATATTAATGAAAGACAGGCTCAAAAGAGGATAAATATATGGGATAATTAGAGTATGGGTACCCACGTCCCAAGTATTTTGAAAATAAGAGAAAAAATAAGGGGGCGACAAGGGGACTTTTAAGGGGGGTACCATCATGAGACTAATAGAAATGAGTAAACACCCAATATAAAAGAATAACTTTTATTGAATTTGACAACATATATTTAAAAATATACTGTATTTCTGATAACACAGACGACAGTATTAACATCCATAACAAATAATCAGAGTTGTATAAAGTACTCGAATCCCATACTTGAGTAAAAGTACAAGTGCTCGATCAAAAAGTGACTTGAGTAGAAGTGGAAGTGTTCGATCAAAAAGTGACTTGAGTAGAAGTACTAAAGTATTCAACATTTTTTGTACTTAAGTATTGCAAGTAGTTTTTTTTTAAATTTTGCTACTCAAGTACTGAAAGTAAAAGTACCAGTAGTTTTGAAAAAAAAATTGCTACTCAAGTACTGAAAGTAAAAGTACAAGTACTGTGTTATGTAGTTATTAAAGAAAGAAGTCAAAAGTTTTAACATCATTATTGTTTTTTATTATTTCAAATGCGGCTTTTATTTATACATACAGTAGCATTTATCTTCATATGCGCTGATAATACACATGTTTTGAGCTTCATGAAACGTGCCATCTACTGTTCTGGCAGTGGTAATTTTTATAATTGTAACTAGTAACTATGCAGCACAAAAAAAAAAAAATACTGGAGTAGAAGTATTGAAATCATTGAAAAAATGTAGTGAAGTAAAAGTGGAAGTAGGAGAAAAAAATTCTACTCTAGGAAAGTACAGATACCGCCTTTCGGTACTTAAGTACAGTAGTGAAGTAGTTCTACTTAGTTACTATACATCTCTGCAAATAATAAAAAGCAAGGAGTAGCTAAAACGCATACAAGGCAAAATCGTTTTCTACATAAAGGGATGCTAGAGCAACCCCCACAAAACCTATGCTAACCAGTAAGCATAAGCAACTGGTAGGTTTACATGTAGTGGGGCAAGTTTATGGGCATCCACGTTCACTACGTGTAAACCTACCAAATTCAATAAAAGTTATTCTTTTATATTGGGTGTTTACTCATGTCTATTAGTCTCATGATAGTACCCCCCTAAAAAGTCCCCTTGTTGCCCCCTTCTTTTTTCTCTTATTTTTCGCCATATGCAAACTGCTGGGAGTGTCAATACAAAGTTAATGACACCCCCAGATTAGTTTGCATATCGCAGTGCGAACTGTCAATTCGGACAGGAATCGGATCTCATAGGTGTGAACACCCATGCGATCCGATTCTGGTGCGGACAAAAAAAAGAGTCCTGCACGACTTTGATCTGAATGCGATGTGAGTTCAGCCATACTATCTTGTATGGCTGAGCTAGCATCGCACAGACATCGCATGTGATTTGCATAGTAGTGGGGTGCGAATCACATGCAATGTCTGACATCGCTATAGTGTGAATCGGCACTCACATGACAAATTTACTATACAGTTGTTAAAAAAAAAGGTAATAAAAAACCCTGGAACAATGGTCAGTTAAAAGATAGTATTTTCAGGATTAGGTCTTCAGGGAAATTGGAGTAGGGCTTGACAAAAAAAAAGAATTAGTATTCATGTTTTTTACCATCAAATTATGAAAATACACGTTTTATTTAAAATGGAAAGTTACTTCTATCGTATTTGAATAGCTGCAGCTACAGAGTAAACATTCTGAGATAAAAGTTAAAAAGAATAAAAAAGAAAAGAAAAAAAAACAAATTCCACCGTTAGATGTACTCCCAGTGTAAATATGTTTTGTATTATCAAGAATTTAGACATTTTAGATGGCATGTCAACTTATCAGAAACTTGACAGATACCATACCAGCCTTTTTTTTTTACTTCCAAATCTTAGCAAGATTTCAAAATGCAATTCAGTAGAGCTGAACATTGTAATTTTATAAAACGATACAAAACACAATGATGTACATGAACTCAAATTACATATTAACCCCAAATGTGTGGTCATTTCAAAAGTTCTAAACAGGCAGATACCTTGACTTCCATAGACTCTATATAATTGGCCTGCACAGGTTCAAAGATTTGGCTGCAGCCATTCTTTTCAGACAGCTTCTGGCTTTCCAGTAAAAGTGATCTGGGCAGCTATAGAGCCACTTGATCATTTTTACTGTACTCCAAAGGGCCGTGCTCTTCTGTTGGTTCCTCTTCCAGTGACTCTCAGGTTCTCCTGTCCCTCTCAGTAGCTTGGGACCGCAGTAAATGTGTTCAGGATGCTGAGCAGCTTGTGTCCTGTTCCTTCCAATGAATGAACTTATGATTGGTGGGCATTTATTCACTTCTGGGTCCAGAGCTGGGATTCTCAAGCTCCTGGGGCAGAGGAAGCAGATAATCAAGCACATCTGTGCTGTCTAATCTCCATAAAGAGAACCTATCACCCTTCCATGCTATCACATAGGGGGCTTGTTAGCTCCCTTGTGACAATAACAAAGTTAATTCATTAGGCACACAGAAAATGTGCCACCCATAAGAGGTATCGCCATGAACATTGGAGGTTGGAAAATATTTCTAGGGCCATAATTCCTAGTTAATTGTGCAGATAATCAGCATGAGCAGGTGACAGGCTCCTTTTGCTGAAACATCAGGGATCTATTAGATCCCCAATGTCACTTCTGCTCTCCACTGCTGTTCATTATATCTATGGACAATTTTGGATACAATTTTTTTTTTTTTTTTGCCATTTCACCAGTGTGTGCAATTATACGGATTGACTTGTTTTGGTATCTATTTACACAATGCAACCCCATCTTTTATATTTTACTAACAAATTTGGGAATATGTTGTGTTTGTGTGCACTAAAATTCACTGTAGTATATTTTTTCCTGAGAATACAAGGTTTGATAAACAGTTGCGCAAATATTGTATGTCAACAACTTGCAACTGGGGTACACTGCAAACTTTAAGTACGGTGAGGTACTCTGCAAACATCCCAGCACTGAACCCCCACATGACCTGCCATAATTGCTGAGTCTGAGTGCCACTTTAAAATATCGCTGAAGGGTTGCACTTGGGGAGCCATATTTAGTAAGGTAGTACATGTCAAATAACATCCACAGGAATGGCAGGACCCAAAGTTTTCCAGCAGAACATTGCCCACACCATATCAAACAAAACATACACCACAGCACAATGACAGTGTGAATAATATGCCAAAAGTCTGCCCACCTAACTACACCAGTGGTGGATATACTTATATTGTGCTCCGACTGTGAGCAATTTAGAAACCAAGTGTGTTTCTAATGACAAAGATGCTAAAAGTGTAAAAATAAGTGCACCCCAAAAACATCAACATGAAAAAAAAGATCAATACAAACAATATAAATATATAGATATATAAATAAATATATAGTACCTTGAATTGGACGAAACGTACGTCGGTCGCGGCGTGCTGACGTCACCGCTACGAGTTGAGGACGGGCGGTAGAGTCGGCTGGCCGGCGGCTCATTAACACAGACGCTCTTGACTCATTTATTTGTGTAAGTTGCTCTCTTTATTTACAATAAATTTTTTAATGGTTTTACACTATGGGGCACTTCTTTGTTGTTTCCACATAACTTATGATTGGACCTATGTGGGGAGTCTTTTGGAGCTATCTAGCATTGGATCAACCTTACAGGAATCGGATGACTGATCTTTGGCTCATTATTACATGCTTCTGGTAAGCAGCAGTGGTGTCGGCGGTGGCTCTTTCAAATTTGGTTGATTCAGACTGTTATCCTGTTAGTCACCTTTATGTTATCACCTGCATGAATCATTTTATATCTGGTAAGCAGATTGTGCTTAGGGGAGATGGTCTATAATTCCTCTTCACACACTCCTCCTTTTTTGGCTGAAAATATTTCATGGTATTAGCCTGGATTTGGTGGAGGTTTCTTTGACAGCACCTTTTTAGAGGAACTGCACATGGGTGTATATCCACAATTTTTTATACAGTATTATGCTATGGGATCTGTCATTTTATTTTTCATGTATTTGGACCGAGTGTGCTGAGTTTCCTGGTCCAAAGGAGCTTCTCAATTGGTCCAGCTGTGAAGGAAGTACACCTTTTTAATTGGGCATTTGATGATATACATTCTGGTAAGAAGTTTGTACAGCCAGTGGTCTTCTCCCAGATCCAATAGAGACACATCTATATTTACTCAAGGATTGTATATACAGGGACTTTTTGGACTTGCTGCTCATAATATACAAGTTTCTTCCATTATTGAACTTTATTGACACACGATTCACGAATCACCATACTCATATATGTAGCATTATTTGTCACTGGTCATAAGGGTGATATTTAATATTTTAGCGCGACTTACTTTTTATTATTAATATAAATAATGAAGATAACAAAAATTTTAAAACATGGGTCCCCCCATAAATCAAACAATCATGTGTCCAGTGAAAGTCTGTGAAAATGTGAAGTTCTTCTAATTGCCCACATCATCTTGCTGCCAATCTATCAGCTTGCCTTCTTCCCATAGTGCATCTTGGTGCCATCTCTTCCCCAGACAAGTACAAGTACACGCACCCACTCGGCCATCCACAAAACAAAACCATTTTAAAAAGCCATATACTTGTGACATGATGTTAAAAGGCAATAAAATCTAAAATCAAACAAACCAACAAATAAGTATTATTTAGGTATTATTTACAGAGGTAATCATTTTCACAATTTGTGAATGCAGGGTAAAACAGAACATACCTATGCTTATGAGATTTGTGATATTGTATGCCCCATTGGTTGTTTAAAAACTTTTATCTATAAACGCTTTGGCCATCCACATGATGTAAAGGAAAATGTGGCTCATCAGACCAGGATACCTTCTTTTATTGCTCCATGGCCCAGTTGCTGTGATGCTCACATGCACATTGTAGGTGCTATTGGATGTCGACATGAGTCAGCATGAGCACCCCGACTGGTCTGCGGCTACGCAGCCCCATTCACAGCAAACTGTGATGCACATTTGATCATAAAATTATTAATATGATTAGTATATACTGTACATAAGTCAGTTTGCTTTCACTTTTTGAACAGTAAATGCTCACGTACGTGAAACACAATGACATTTGGAAACTTGCTTAAAGCGGAGTTCCGGGCAGAGAAACGATTTTTTTCTGAACATACCCCCGGGACAGTCAGGGCTAGCACATTCCACAATGGCTAGCCTCTGATCTGTCCCGGTTCGCACTTACCTGTAAGAAGAAATACTTACTTAGAAATTTTCTTCCACAGCGTTTCCATCTCGGTTGTGGGCAGCTGAAGCCATCAAAATATTCAGCATTAAATTACACCTGAGACCTTGTAACACTGACGAGTCACATGACACCGTGGAGAGAAAATGGCTAATTGGGTCCAATTTGGACATTTTCACTTAGGGGTGTACTCACTTTTGTTGCCAGCAGTACAATGGCTGTGTTTCGAGTTATTGAGTTATTGGGAGGGGACAGGAAATGAACACTGTTATACAAGCTGTACGCTCACTACTTTACATTGTAGCAAAGTGGCATTTCTTCTTGAAAATATATAATAAAGCACAGAGCGGGGAGAGAGTGTTAGGATGGCGGGGAGGACAGCAGGGGATCGCAGGGAAGGTGAGTGTGATTCTGGGGTAATCCCGAGTATGGCTTGGGGTTACCGCTTTTCATACTGAAAGTTTACCCCGAGCCACACTCGGGGGGTTCAAATAGTGACATTCACTGTTACAGGCAACCATAATGTGTGAAAAAAAAATATTATCACCTCCCCAGAGTAGTACAGTGTTGGCTTGGTAACACAGTATTGCTCCGGTCACAGTTTTTTTTATAAAACATTGTAAAAAAAAAAAAAAGAAGAAATTTAATAAAAAATAAATATTTTAAGAGAATTGCAAAAAAAAATAAAACATTTTTTAATTTTTTTTACATATTGTCACCAGTCAATGGCCTACATTTACAAAGCGGTATTTACCTCTTTAGAATTTGTGGTAAAATAGCTTATAGCGTTTTTTTAAAAAAAATGTTTGCAATTCACAAAAAACGCTACTAAAATACTGCATGTGACAGATCATGCTACAGCATGGCACATTCTGGGAGGACATCATAGTACATCCCCCCTCGATCTAGAGTGGTCCTGCTCAGCTGTCATTTGCCTACAGGCTAGGTGGGAACTGGTTAAAAGCTCCAGCAATCAGTGGCCACCGCTCGCCCTATCTTTGCTGCTTTATAATTTTTTTTTTGCTGCAGGGAGCAAGGAAAGCAAGCCGGTATAATCTCTAAAGTCTTTCTAGTCAAACTTTACACTGGACTAAAGACCCTCTCTCTGGTTCAATCTGTTTACATAGTGACAATCATCGGCAGCATTGCCATGAGAATTACCCAGACAAATTGGGTATATCCTTAGATTCCAATGACTGAAAAGAGCAGCAGGGAATCAAAGAACAAAAAAAGTGTGTACTGCAGGGAAGAAAATCTGCTGATTAGTCCTGCATGTCCTGTAAGACCAAATCTGAAACTAAGCCTTAAACTAGAACTAACTCCTAGTATACACAAACAAGCCCCAAACAAACCACTTTTGTATATGTCATCCTGTGCTGGAAGCTATCACACAAAAAGGTCACAGTTCTGTGAGCTCTGTGCTAAAATATACCAGATTCTTGTCTATGTCATGTCTGGTAGTGACCAAACTGATGACAGGGCTCTCCCTTACACCTCCTGTCTTGTTTGTCCCCTAAGATTAATGACAGGGTAGGACAGGACATAGCATGACACAAGCATCTGTAATAAGTCCTGGCCAACAGAAGAACTGGATCTTGTTCTGAAGTAGAAACTGTGGAACATTAACACCTGCTGGATGTCATCAAAGGGCCAGCAGAAGCAGAAGGCAGAAACATGGTCAGACAGGAAAATTTGGCTACAGGCAGGCAGCAGAGGAACAGATTCAGAAGGTGGGAGCAGACATGGGAGTGAAGGCCCGTACACACGTACCGATCGTCGGCATACAAACGTCGGTGGACGAAGGATCTGCCGATTGTACGCGTGTTAGTATGGTGCCTCCGACAGATGTCTGCGCACAATCCGCGGACAAAAGTCTTTCGTGCAAACATGAAAATATTTGTATGCCGACACCAGAACGGACGATTGTTCGCCTGTCAGTACACAATTCGGCCGACAGACCGCAGATTTGCAAGACTGGGCATGCTCAGAAAATAGAAAACACAGGGAAAGTTAACCATTACATGACATCACTTCTGCAGTCGGCGGACAAAATTCTTGTGCTGTCCTTGTGCTGTCTTTGCACTTTTCAGCAGACACCGACATCCCGGGGAGAAAAGAGGAACATTTGTATGCCGACCATCGGTACGTGTGTACGGGCCTTAAGTCACACATGTGCAAGTCACAGGCAAGTCTCAAGTCTTAACCTTCAAGTCTCAAGCAAGTCCCAATTACTGTGGCGAAAATCAAGCAAGTCAAGTCAAGTCAAGTCATTTATTTTGGTCAAGTCACAAATCAAGTCAAAATACTCATCTACCCCAATTTTCACCTTTAGGCTACATTCACACCTGAGCGTAGCGTTTTCGCGCGTTTTTACAGCGATTTTACCGCGATTTTTACCGTGATTTTACCGCGATTTACAGGCGTTTTTACAGGCGTTTTTTGTGCAGGCGTTTTTAGATTGAATAGAAACCAATGGAAAATGCCTGTAATCTGCCCAAAAATAAGCTCATGTACTTTTTGGAGCGTTGGGCGTTTTGCTTACAGCGTCAAAACGCTCAGATGTGAACAGGGGCCATTGAAATGAATAGGATTTGTCTTGTTGGGCGTTTTGAGAGCTGATCCTAGAGCAGAAAAACTCCCCAAAAACGCCTAGATGTGAACGAAGCCTTAAATCAGTTAAAAGTCAGTGGTCAGGAAAGGTTTTGTTTTATATTCAACATTAACAAAACTGCTTAGTGCTTTTTTCTTGGCATATTAAAGAAACACTTTGAATGCCCAAACAGCTAAAAATCCTTCATCCGGTCATGTTTCAACAACACAGTCACTAAAAACATGTTAAGTATTTCCATTGTTAAACAGCCAGTGTCCTAAAAATCAGAACACACTGAGGTGTTTTAAGTGACTGTGGTGTCAGAAACATAACAGGCACATTAATTTTGCTTTAACACATCTTGAGAAAATGCAAATATTTAATAACTTAAAAAAGTCATTTTGAGTCATATGTCTCAAGTCAAAGTCAAGTCTCAAGTCATGACTACCAAGTCAAAGTCAAGTTGAGTCTTTTATTAATTTCATTATCAAGTCCTCAAACTGGTGACTTAAGTCTGACTTAAGTCAAGTCATGTGACTCAAGTCCCCCACCTCTGGGTGGGAGCTTGAACAGAAGCCAGGCCAAGGTCAGTATTACATGGCAGATGAAGGAATAAGCAAGGTAGGGAGTCAATAAGCCAACCAGTGCTCAGATACTGTAGGGATCAAGGCCATGTGTAGATAGAAATGGTAAACCAGGCATATCACAGGAACAAGCAAGGTCTGGTCATAGGAGCTGATAACCACTGTTAGGAACGCTTCCTGAGCACACTGATGTGTGTCATGATGTGCTGTCTGAAACCTAAAGGGTTAATCCAGAGCAGACTAATTGCAATAATTGGCAAACAGGCTGCCTTATTTAAACAGCTCAACAGCACTGCACATTGCTGTGTTGTCTTCAGCTTCCTGTGTTCTGAACTTGCTTCCTGTTGATTTCCTGTCTGATACCTGTTGACCTTTGGCTCGTCCCTGACTTCGCTTGTTTGCTGCCTGTCCTGATCCCGGCTTGTTTTGACTACTCTTCTGGATTCTCCTTGTCGGCTCATCCACCTTCGGACCTTGACCGGTTACCCCCTGGTGGGGCGACCCTGGGCAGTGGCGTAGCGTGGGGGGTGCAGGGGGGGCCGGCCGCACCGGGCGCAACATTTGGGGGGGCGCATCCCACGCCAGTGTCACTCTAGCAAACTTTAAAAATTCTTCCTAGCGTGTCACTTCAGCCCCTGCCATCTTCAGGCTAAACGATGGCCGGTCGGCGCCCTGTGATTGGGCCAACATTGTCATGTGCGGCAGCGGGGCTGGCCAGTGGCAGAGCCCCGCCTCGCTTCTGGAGCCTGCCTCGCCGTCTTCTAAGTCAGCCCTGCATGTGCCTCCATCCCCCCTCCTCTAAGCTCTCGCAATCCTCCCCGCCCCGCCCCCTGTAAGGGCTCGATGACGCGGTGGTGTCCTCTGTGTAGTGGGCAGTGTAGTATAGTGGGCAGTGTAGTGGGCAGGTAGGAATCAGGTAGATCATTGTAAGGGTCAGTGTCGTTGACAGGTAGGTCAGTGTAGTGGCCAGTACAGGAATCAGGTATGTTAACGTAGTGGACTGGTAGGTCAGTATAGGAATCAGGCTGGTCAGTACTATTGTAGGAAGGGACTCGGGGAGTACTAAAAGTCCGCAGGTTAGGGGGCGCAAATTACTTGCCTTGCCCCGGGCGCTGACAATCCACGCTACGCCACTGACCCTGGGGACCGCGACCTGGTATCCACCTACAGCCAAATCCATCCTCACCTTCAGAGGCCCTGGTGAAGACTGGTGGATGCTTAGACCCCGCACCTCAGGTTAGCCTGTGCTACTCACCTCGGGTTTCCAACCAAGCTCCGCCCACCGGCAACGGTAGGCCTTCTCTGCACGACAGGCTTCCACCTGCCTCATAACAACCACCCAGCAGTCATCTCCAATCTTTCATTACTTTAATTAGGCCAATGGAAGACAAGGTCAATTCTAACGTGCAAGCTTATATGTAGATGTGTACAGTTCTTTGAGCACGGGCAATAATTCGGTTTTCTTCACACTATCAGTGGAAACAGCTACTGATCTGATCTCGAAAACATAAGAAATTTGACAGAGCAATGTTTAAGGTTAAACAGTATTGCTCATGTAAGTATAAATTGCCCTGCTACTAGCTAGAAGGTGAATTCACTGAAATAAAAAAATAAGCATAACAATAATCTGTAACCTTCACAATAGATATTATTGAACTTCATTCTCAAGTAACAGCTGCTTGTTTTACTATTTGTTGTGCCTATATTTGTCTGAGCCAATTTATAATGTTTTATAGTTAGCATGTTTCCAGCAGTTTCAGTGAGGATTAAAAGACAGCTGCAAATTGTTTTCCAGATTGCTAACATTGTTTCAAGTTAGTACTGGTATAAAATACCATCCTAAAGCAGTATTAATCCCAAAACCAAACATTTATTATTTTGCAGCTTACCAAGTCTTCGATTTAATGGCTCCATTAATTTCCTTTTTGGACTTTCTTTGCTTCATTTTCATATGGTGATCCAGCCTGTAAGTCTGCTGTTTTTTTTTTTTACAGAAAATCTCTCTTGCATTAACAGAGATGAGACAGACCATTTAACACTGACAGAGGTACTTAACAATGATCAGCTTATATTTAATAATTTAAAACTTTTATCCCAAAAGGAAAAAAACTGTAACTGATCATAAAGTATTAGAGCCGGTTCACACTACCGCGACCAGAAAGTCGCTCCATGAATGAGCGACTTTTTGAAGAGACTTGTTTAGAGACTTGTAAGCGACTTGGAAGAGACTTGGAAGAGACTTGTGCACTACTTTTGAAGAGACTTAAATGATAGGCGACTTTGTCTGTGGGGAATGCCTGGCTAATCTTTTTCTTCTTCCTGGAAAGTCTGATCACAGTCGCTTGAACATAGATAAGGATCCGACTTAGAGGCAAGTCCCATTGACGTCTATGTGCGCAAGTCGGATACAGGTTGCCTTGAAGTAGTACAGGAACCTTTTCTAAAGTCAGAGCGACTTCAATAGTGCATATTAAGACGGCTCTCATTCATTTACAATGAATTTGTGATGACAAGAGACTTGGGGCGACTTTAGGGCACACAAGTCGCGTCCCAAGTCGGAGTAGTGTGAACCGGCTCTTAGCTGGAGTTTGATTTAAATTTGTTAGTGTATCTAAATCCATCAATTAGTCAAACCATCAATCCATCAAACCATAAATGAGTCCATCTAACACTCCCCCTACCCCCAGATGTGACTATGCTGCTGTCCAAAGGTGCCCCCCTGTGTTCATTTATCCAGAGTGTGGGCAATGTAATACAAGAACTGTTACTGGCCAGATCACCAGCAAAAAACAGGAAAAAAGCATGAAAAAAGGAAAACTAATGCAGCCAATACATCTAATAATTGGTAAGCTGCAATATATTACATTTTGGGTTTAATACAGCTTAAAAAAAATTATTACATTGGATATTTCTGCTTGTCACAGAAGTATTTTTGTATTATGACATTAAATATGTTTTTTGATCCTCCAATAAATGTTGATCATTACAGAAAACTTTGCGCTTAGAAGATAATGCACTATCATGAAATCCCCCCCCCCCCCCCCCAAAAAAAAAAGGATAATAGTCAGCTGCTAACATAAAACATAATCTTAAATAAATAAATCGTATAAAAAAGAAACAGAAAAAGCCCTTTACTCTCAGGCAGCGTTTAATTGATTAATAGAAGAAAACAAGAGTAACAGCTTGCCTCAGTGCCAGTTGGTAGTCCATAGAGTGTCCTTTATACACCCAAAAAGTGCCTCCAAAAAGCAATCACAGGATCCAATTCTAGATACCCACTTTTTTCACCTCAGTGCAAATGGTGACCACCACTCCCCACAAGACACCACACTCATTAGAGATTGTTGCCTGTGCCTATAAGTTCCATCATGATCCTGCCTTTGAGAGTCATGCTTGTAACTGTCATCCTTGTGGTGCCTCATGGAATTTGTAGTTCTGCAACAGCTGGAGGGCCACAGGTTGAGCACCCATATTTTACAATGTATATAATTTGTATCCTTTAACATTTCGAATTCAGTTGGGGCAACTGAAGTTTATGTGACAATGTTTGTGTGTGGTTGTGTGTGTGATATTCAAGAATTTCTGATATGTTTAAATATGCATGCATATGAACATACTGTATATGTTTTTATCATTATTATTATTATGTTTTGCATTTCCTCTTGTAACCTTAATGAAGAGGGAGTGACAGTGCTCCTGAAACATGTTAACTCTTTTTATATGACTTATTTACCAACAATTGAAATTATCTTGGACTCTTTCTTCTGGTTTTGGTCTGACATTCCCTTCTGTGTTTCTTTCAAATTAATGTTTTTAGATTTTTTTAGACAGCTAACACTTTTATTTGTGGGCATGTAATTACCAATTCCTATTTCATAATAAACAAATGGAAACATTTGGTAAAAAAGGAAAACTTTATTTAGTCATTATGAAAATTATAGAATCTATACAGTATTGTATTGTACGGAGTTAGAATCCGTGTGGGTAAAACTCCATAGGGAAGAAGTAAAGTGAACAGTAATTGTGGGTGGTTTGTTATAGGCCACCCAACCAAAGGGAGGAGGTAGAGCTGGAATTTATATCACATTTTGGTAAAGTGGTAAGGCTGGGATCAGTCATCATATTAGGGGACTTCAATTATCCCGACATTGACTCGGAAGAGGGGTCTACACACTCACAGAAGGCCTGTCTCTTCATGGAAACCTTACAGGACAACTACATGTCTCAGTTGGTGGATTCTCCTACTAGAGAAAATGCAGTGTTGGATCTATTGATCACTAATGACCCAGACCTAATCTCAGATGTAGGAGTCCAGGACAACCTGGTCTCTAGCGATCACAGGATGATCAAATTTAGTGTAAATAACAATATGATAAGGCAAGAGGGGAACATAAGAACCCTAAACTTCAGAAGGGCAAACTTTCCCAAATTGTGCTCGATGATGGAAAGGGTAAACTGGGACCAAACCCTAGGAACACTGACCACCAGGCCCGGACTGGCCATAGGGCACACCAAGCATTTTCCCAGTGGGCTGGGGCTGGAAGTGGCTGTGACATTGTTTGTGAAATGCAGGTGGATGTGCTGCATAACGGCAGAATGCAGGGCCAGCCATGGGTGGATCCACCGTGGATGGATGAGTGGATTGCAGAAGGGCCGGTGTGCCGATGTATGCTGAAGGAGTCCTCACCATTCCCCCGCCCACCAAGCCCCTCCAAGGCAACCAAGCCACCGATGAACTGAAGGTCATGGTTCGCACATGCGCCTCGCAGCCGCCGGTTACCTGGCAACCAGGATGCCAGACGAGAAGAAGGGACGGAGAGTATGAGGCCTTCCACACCACCACCTTCCGTATATGCAGCTGCAGGACCTTGCTGGCTTTCATGTATGGGAGGGGGATCTCAAACCCGCCTCCTGCATATGAAAGCTGGCGAGGTGTTGCAGGGAAAGCAGTGCAGCTGGTGAACACCCACCTCTCTTCCCTCCTACTTCTTTTTCCACTGGTGAAGGGATTTGAATGGGATGCTCCAGGGTCAGACAGTGCACCTTTGACAATGGTAATTATGCTCTATTTTTTTTCTCTTATGTGACAGCAGTCTTCTAATCGGCTGACTCATGGCCAGGCTTTTCTAGTCAGTGTGCACCTACTGTCTCTAGGCAGTGGTGTAGCGGGCAGTGGTGTAGTGGGGGGGGGGGCAGCCGGGCTTTGGCCCTGGGTGCAAAATTTAGAGGTGCGCCGTCCCAAGTGTGCTGCTCTTGATGTCATGTCATATTCCGTGGCGGTGGGAGCATGGCATCGCACCCCTCCCATAGCAGCCATGTGTCTGGTTCAAGCTAAAGGGGAGACCGTTCTACCCAGAAAGTTGACTGTGGATGAAGTATTTAACATGCTTTGGAAGACCTACTAAAAGTAATACTCAAAAATCCAGTTATAAAGCAATACTCCTTTATAACTGGCTCTGTGAGTGATGCTTTATAACTGGCTTTGCAGTACTAACAAAGCCAGTTGTAAAGCATTATCGACAGAGCCAGTTAGAAAGGAATTTTTCCTAATAACTGGCTTAATTTAGTTAATTTGTGAGTAAAGCCTAGTACACAGGGGCCGCATGTCAGCTGGCTTCAGCCTGTGTGTACGGAGGCCAGTCTGACAGAAAGTTCATGACCAAAAAGGTCTGCCAAATGACTCCTGATCAGTGCTCTTAGCCAATGGCTGAGAGTTCTGACCAGAGTGTTCTGGCGGGGGGGCTGTCCCCCTGTCAGAACACAAATCTTAGCAGGGGAAATCGCTATACTAACATTGAGTTGTTAGTACAGCAGCTCCAATCTGAGCAGTCAGTTTAGTGGTGTGCACAAGGCTTAATGCTTTATAACTGGATTTTCAGTATTCACAAAGCCAGTTACTAAGCATTACTCGCAGAGCCAGTTAAAGAAGAGTTTTGCTTAACCACTTGCCGACCGCCGCACGACTATGTACTGCGGCGGTCAGCCCCGGCCAGGCAGAGTGACGTATCGATACGTCACTAGCCTTCGCCGCTCTGGTGCGCGCGCACGCGCACCCGCGGTCCCGCCGATGACTCGATTGGGTTCAGAACCGATCAGTCATCAGGTCCAGGCCAATCATTTTTGGTCTGGACCTGTTGATCGGTCCTGCCCAATCAAATGTCACTCTAAGCCTGTGAAATGTAAACACAGGCTTGGAGGAGATGTGCCCTCCCCCCACAACGGTCTTTTTGGATCCAGCGTGAGAGGAGAGCACATCTTACTGTGAGTATTGCACCAAGCACACCCACACACAGGTAGATAGGCACATTTCACCCCCGATCGCCCCCCCCCCCAATTAACCCCTACAGCACCTGACACAACACACACTATATACAGCATATAGCATTTACCTATATACCTGTATAAGCGTGATTTGTGAACAGGTGTAGCACTTGCGACCCCCCCCTTTTCCACTCAAATTACCCCCCACCCCCCCTAATAAAGATTTAACCCACTGATCCCCCCTGACCCCCCCCCTGATCACCGCCGTTAACCCCTACACCCTCTGTCACATCAGCACTAATACAAACGCAATATACAGTATTTTTGTATTAGTGTCATTGTGATCAGAATTAGCGCAGGCGACTAAGTTTCTGTCCCAAGAAGGTTTAGGGTCCCCGCCACCCACCCAATAAAGATTTAACCCCCTGACCCACCCCCCCTGATCACCCCTACACCCCCTGCCATAACACACACCGTACACAGTATATAGCATTTTGCTATATACCCGTATAAGTGTGATTTGTGGTCAGGTGTAGCGCTTGCGACCCCCCCCCCCCCCTTTTCCACTTGAATTACCCGCCACCCCCCCCTAATAAAGATTTAAGCCCCTGATCCCCCCCCTGATCATCGCTAGTTAACCCCTACACCCTCTGTCACATCAGCACTAATACAAACGTAATATACAGTGTTTTTGTATTTTTGTATTAGTGTGATTGTGATCAGAATTAGCGCAGGCGACTAAGTTTGTGTCCCAAGGAGGTTTAGGGTCCCCGCCACCCGCCCAATAAAGATTTAACCCCCTGACCCCCCCCCCCCCCTGATCACCCCTACACCCCCTGCCACAATGCACACTGTATACAGTATATAGCATTTTCTATATACCCGTATAAGTGTGACTTGTGACCAGGTTTAGCGCTTGCCACCGTTCCTTTTATCCTTAGGATACCCGCCAGCCCCTTCCAATAAAGATTTAACCCCCTGATCCCCCCCTGATCACATCCAGTTAACCCCTACACCCTCTGTCACATTAGCACTAATACACACATAATATACTGTTTTTACTGTATTTTGTATTAGTGTCATTGTGACTTGAGGTTGCGCTAGCTAGCTAGTTTCTTTCCCAAAGGAGGTTTAGGGTCCCCGCCACCCCCCCCCAGATCCCCGGCGCATAGTTTAGAAATAACCCCTTAATTGCCACACACACACGCACGCACGCACGCACATACACTTCCATTTCTAGTATAGTGTTTGAACAGATCAATATCTGATCGGATCAGAGCTATACTAGCGCCCCCATAGTTTAGGGTTCCCAAAACGCGGTGTTTGCACGGTCAGCACTGATTCCTGCCAGCACCTGCGTTTAACCCTTTCACCCAGGTAAGTGTAGTAATCAACAGATTACTGTCACTTACAAAAAAACACAAGACACAAAACCGCTGTGTTAGCAGAGTCAGGCCTGATCCCTGCTAGCATTAGCAGTTTTTTTGGTAGCGCTTGAAATAGTCTTCGACAACCAGGTGCTTTTATTACCTGTGAGTCGCATCACTGTACGGGTAAATTTAGTTACCAAAATGTCTAAACGTTCGTACAGTGATGAAGCTATTTACAGTATAATGACCATGCCAGGTGAGAGCGATGGGGAAGCCTCACCGGCAGAATCAGGGTCAGTATACGAACCAGATGACAGCAGCGGCTCCCTGACAGATAGCTCCGACGACAGATGAGTCCCTGTTAGACCCAGGCGTACCCGACCCCATTCTGGAGTTGTTGAGATGCAGGAATCACAGGGTGCTCGTATGGAGCAGAGTGTGGTTACTAGTGCCGCTCATTTTTCTGGCGACCTGGCAAGCGCCAGCGGCATAGTACACCCTGGACCTAGTACAACCAGCACTGCAGTAACACCTGGTGACGTGGCGAGTCCCCTAAGTGCAGTTGAAGCTGGTGCGGTGGCTAGCACAAGTAGTGGCCCGCAGCCACCGCATATTCGTAGACAGGCCCGTAGAGCCCATAGTGCCCTCCCTGATGCGCTGGCATTTCCTAATTGGCAACCCACTGATTCTACAGCGCTAGTACTTCCCTCATTCACCGCCCAACCTGGAATCCACGTGGAGACAGCTGGTTTTACGCCCCTGAACTTTTTTGAGCTGTTCTTCACGGAAGATCTTTTCAGATCTATTGTGGATCAATCAAATTTATATGCACAACAATTTATCGCCGCCAACCCAAATTCGCCCCTTGCCAGACCATTCGGCTGAAATCCTATAACGGTTTCCGATTTTAAAATCTTTCTGGGCCTTTCCCTCCACATGGGCATAACTAAACAAAGTGAATTGCGGCTATATTGGTCCACTAGCCCAGCTCACCATATGCGCATGTACTCTGCCTCCATGTCCAGGGGGAGATACGAGCAAATTCTGCGATTTATGCATTTCAGCGACAATGAAATCTGTCGCCCTCGGGGAGACCCTGCATATGATCGGCTCCACAAAATTCGGCCCCTCATAGACCACTTCAATCAGCGGTTTGCAGCCTTGTTTACCCCCGAACAAGTTGTCTGCGTTGACGAGTCCCTGATTAAATTTACTGGCCGTCTTGCTATGAAACAGTACCTCCCCAGCAAGCGTGCCAAGTACGGGGTCAAGCTGTACAAGCTCTGTGACAGGGCCACAGGCTATACAGTTAGTTTCCGGGTCTATGAGTGAAAAGATAGCTGTGTGGAGCCCCTGAACTGCCCAGACTACATAGGGAGCAGCGGTAAGATTGTTTGGGACTTGGTGTCACCCTTATCCGGAAAGGG
Organism: Pelophylax lessonae; assembly: GCF_965119305.1. Taxonomy (NCBI): domain Eukaryota; kingdom Metazoa; phylum Chordata; class Amphibia; order Anura; family Ranidae; genus Pelophylax; species Pelophylax lessonae. Next base: position 247,482,626 of record NC_138769.1, read on the forward strand.
GTACCATTTGTACGTGGACAACTTTTACACAAGCGTGCCACTATTTAGTCACCTGCTTGAATTACAAATTGGTGCATGTGGCACCATGCGACCTAATCGCCGGGGCTTCCCCCAACGGCTTGTAAATTCCCGTCTTAGTCGGGGGGCGAGAGCCTGCTTGAAAACGGACAAATTGCTTGCGGTGAAGTGGAAGGATACACGGGATGTTTATGTTCTGTCCTCCCTTCACGCAGACACGACAGTCCAAATCCCTACGGCAACTGGCGTTATGGAGAAACCCCTCTGTGTCCACGAATATAACCTTAATATGGGAGGGGTGGACCTTAACGACCAGCTTTTGGCGCCATATTTAGTTGCCCGTAAAGCCAGACGCTGGTACAAAAAAGTGTCTGTTTACCTTTTCCAATTGGCTATGCTGAACGCCTTTGTCCTATACAGGGCGTCAGGACGAACTGGACCCTTCCGGGAATTCCAGGAAGCGGTCATCCTTGCCTACCTGTACCCAGGAGGCATGCCTGCCCAACTTCCCCTTCCAGATGCAGTGAGCCGGCTGCATGAGAGGCATTTTCCTTATGCCATCCCTACCCATATACGACCCCAAAGACGATGTCGTGTCTGTAGCAAATGTCCTGACCAACCTGGTCTCTGCATCGGGGAATGTTTTGAGCGCTACCATACACTAGTGGAGTATAAGTGTAGAGTACAGCACGACATAGTGTAGGGCACACAAACACAGGGTCTCGAAGGATGTTGGATGTCCATCGACATTTTGAGAGACCCAAGCTGGAAGAGAAGATCGCAGAAGATCGCAGTCCCAAATCAAGGAACAACAGTTAGAAAGAAAAATAAAAGGATCCAAAAACTGTTGTTGTGTCAGTACTTTTATATGTCCTTCTACTCCTTCCTACTGTACTTTTTTCAATGTCCTTTGTTTGTTTTTTCATTCTTTTGTGACCTGTTTCTCTTGCAGGTACTCGTCGGCTACCACGCATTGATTTTATATATTCTGACACAAACAGCGTTGGCGCTCAGCATATATGGATACCTTTGCTGATAGCAGCTGTGGTGATTTTCTGATTTCAGCACTGCAGTTAAAATCCTATTTTGGTATACGTGGATAGTGCCGTGTATACCCATCATTAAATTCAGTGGGTGGTTGTTTGGGCGGTTAATGATGAGTAATACTACGCATTATTCCTGTGCTGATTTCTGATAGGTTCTCTTTATTTCCGTTCAGCCCACAGGCTGCATGAAAAAAAAAAAACCTATATGCCAAACAAGGACCAGCAATGTACTGGTACGTTGCTGGACTTTGAGTGGTTATACCAGGATGATGCCTGCAGATTTAGGCATCATCTTGGTATCGTTTTTTACAGCCAGCGGTCGGCTTACATGTAAAAGCAATCCTAGCAGGTAATTGGCCGCTAGACTGCTTTTACATGCAGTGGGAGGGGCCTCCCCCCCCCACCACCGCCTTCCGCAGCCTTCCGTGGTTTTTCTCGGGCTCTCCTGTCCCACCGGTTAACCCGAGAGTGCAGCCGATGGTTCAATTATCTAACCATAGAGTTAATTGGAGATGAGAATGGCTCCAATCATCTCTATGGGCTAAGATGCCGGAGGCTACGAGCATTTTATGACTTCTGTTTCGCCAGAAATAAACAGGGCCATTGGGAAATTGGGAAAGTATTTTATCACACCAATTTTGGCGTGGTCAGATGCGTTAAGGTCAGTGGAGAGATCTAGAGTATAAAAGACCCCAATTTTTTTAAAAAAGAGTACCTGTCACTACAGATTGCTATCATAGGGGATATTTAAATTCAATGTGATAACAATAAAAATGATTTAAAAAAAAAAAAAATTAAAGGAAAGGTGTCAAAATAACATAAAAAAGCAAAAGAAAAAAAAAAATTAAGCCCCCCCCCCCTTTCCCCCCGTGCTTGTGCGCAATGGCGCACGCAAGCGTTGGTCTAGTGTCATATGTAAACCGCAATTGCAGCATGCATGTGAGGTATCGCCGCGATCGCTAGATCGAGTGCAGTAATTCTTGCAGTAGACCTCCTCTGTAAGTCTAAAGTGGTAACCTGTAGAGACTTTTAAAGGTTTTTAAAAATGTACGTATGTTTTTGCCGCTGCGCAGGCATGCGCAATTTTTAAAGCATGTCATGTTAGGTGTCTATGAACTCGGCATAAGATCATCTTTTAAATTTTACCAAAAAATTGGAATTATATAGTGTATTTGTGCAATAAATTAAAAAGAAATGTATTTTTTTCGCAAAATTGCGTTTGGAAAATCTGTGCGCAAATACCGTGTGACAAAAAAATTTGCAACATCCACCATTTTATTCTATAGGGCCTCTGCTTTAAAGAAATATATAATGTTTGGGGGTTCAAAGTAATTTTCTAGTAAAAAAAAAATATTTTTTCATGTAAACAAAAAGGCACAGAAAAGGCTTGGTTTTCAAGTGGTTAGAAGAGTGGGTGATGTGTGGCTAAGATTGAGCATAAAATGCCGGGACAGTTCAAACAACCCCCAAATGACCCCTTTTTGAAAAGTAGACACCCAAAGCTTTTTTCTGAGAGGCATGGTGAGTCCATGGAGTATTTTATATTTTGCCACAAGTTTCGGGAAAATTATTATTTTTATTTTTTTTTGTTGTTTTTTTTACAGAAAGTTGTCACTAAATGATATATTGCTCATGCATGCCATGGGAATATGTGAAATGACACCCCAAAATACATTGTTTTGCTTCTCCTGAGTACAGGGATACCACATGTGTGAGACTTTTTGGGAGCCTAGCTGTGTACGCGACCCCGACAACCAGTCCACATCTTCAGGTTTTCTAATGGCGTAAATTGCTGATTTTACCCCTGACTACCTGTCACAGTTTCCAGAGGCCCTGAAATTTCAAGATAGCACAAACCCCCCCCCAAATGACCTAATTTTGCAAAGTAGACACTCCAAGCTACTGGCTGAGAAGCATGGTGAGTCCATGGAATAGTTTATATTTTGCCACAAGTTTCGGGAGAAATTTCTTTTTTTATTTTTTTTTACACAAAGTTGTCAGTAAATGATATATTGCTCACACAGGCCATGGGTATATGTGAAATGACACCCCAAAATACATTCTTCTGCTTCTCCTGAGTACACTGATACCCCATGTGTGAGACTTTTTGCCAGTCTAGCCGCGTACAGGACCCGGAAAACCAATGCGCACCTTTTGGCTTTCTAAGGGCGTAAATTGTTGATCTCACTCCTTACTACCTATCACACTTTTGAAGTCCATAAAAAGCCAAGATGGCACAAAACCCCCCCAAATGACCCCATTTTGCAAAGTAGACACTCCAATCTATTTGCTGAGAAGCATGGTGAGTATTTTACAGCTCTCATTTTTTTTGGAAAATGAAGTAAAAACAGGAAAATGCATTTTTTTTCCTCTTTTTTCAATTTCCAAAACTTTGTGACAAAAAGTGAGATCTGCAAAACACTCAACTTGCCTCTCTGCAAATAGCTCAGGGTGTCTACTTTCCAAAAAGGGGTCATTTGGGGGGGGGGGGGGTTGTGCTGTCTTGGCATTTCATGGCCTCCAAAACTGTGATAGGTAGTCAGGAGTGAAATCAACAATTTACGCCCTTGGAAAGCCTGAAGGCGATGATTGGTTTTCGGGGTCCTGTACTCGGCTAGACTGCAAAAAAGTCTCACACATGGGGTATCCCTGTACTCAGGAGAAGCAGCAGAATGTATTTTGGGGTGTCAGTTCACATATACCCATGGCATGTGTGAGCAATATATCATTTACTGACAACTTTGTGTAAAAAAAAAAAAAAAAAAAATATATATATATAATATATATTTCCCGGAACTTGTGGCAAAGTATAAAATATTCCATGGACTCCCCATGCCTCTCAGCAAATAGCTTGGGGTATCTACTTTCCAAAATGGGGTAATTTGGGGGGGTTTTGTGCTATCTTGGGATTTTAGGGCCTCCGAAACTGTGATAGGTAGTCAGGAGTGAAATCAACAATTTACGCCCTTGGAAAGCCTGAAAGCGGGGACTGGTTTTCGGGGACCTGTACTCGGCTAGACTGCAAAAAAGTCTCACACATGGGGTATCCCTGTACTCAGGAGAAGCAGCAGAATGTATTTTGGGGTGTCATTTCACATATACCCATGGCATGTGTGAGCAATATTTCATTTTCTGACAACTTTGTGAAAAAAAAAAAATGTATATATATATTTCCCGGAACATGTGGCAAAATATAAAATATTCCATGGACTCACCATGCCTCTCAGCAAATAGCTTGGGGTGTCTACTTTCCAAAATGGGGTCATTTGCGGGGGGGGGGGTGTTTGTGCTGTCTTGGAATTTTAGGGCCTCCGAAACTGTGACAGGTAGTGCAGAGGTGACATGCACAATTTACGCCATTAGAAAACCTGAGAGTGTTGATTGGTTTTCACGGTCCTGTACACAGCTAGGCTCCCAAAAAGTCTCACACATGGGGCATCCCCATACTCAGGAGAAGTGGCAGAATGTATTTTGGGGTGTCATTCCACATATACCCATGTCATGTGTGAGAAATTTATCTTTTAGTGACAACGTTGTGTAAAAAAAAATAAATAAAAAAAAAATAGTAATTTTCCCAAAACTTGTGGTATAATATAAAATATTCCATGGACTCATCATGCCTCTCAGCAAACAGCTTGGGGTGTCTACTTTCCAAAATGGGGTCATTTGGGGGGGTTTTGTGGTATCTTGACATTTCAGGGCCTCCTAAACCGTTAGAGGTAGTGAGAAAAATGTACGCCCTTTGAAATTCTGATGGTGGCGATTTGTTTTTGGGGACCTGTACACAGCTAGGCTCCCAAAAAGTCCCACATATGTGGTATCCCTGTACTCAGGAGAAGCAGCAGAATATATTTTGGGGTGTAATTACACATATACCCATGGCATGTGTGAGCAATATATCATTTCAATGACAACTTTGTGTAAAAACTTTGGGGGGGTTTTGTACTGCCCTGCCATTTTAGCACTTCATGAAATGAGATAGGCAGTCAGAAATTAAAGCTGCGTAAATTTCAGTATTTACACCATAGTTTGTAGACGCTATAACTTTTGCGCAAACCAATAAAAATACGCTCATTGAATTTTTTTTTTTGTCAAAGACATGTAGCTAAATATATTTTGGCCAAAAAAAAAAAAAAATACATAAATTGAGTATATTGGATATTTTTTAAAAGACAAAGTTGAAAATGTCATTTTTTTGCAAAATTTTCGCTATTTTTTTATTAATATCGCAAAAAATAAAAAGCGCAGAGGTGATCAAATACCACCGAAAGAAAGCTCTGTTTGTGGTAAAAAAAGGACGTAAATTTTGTTTGGGTACCACATTGCATGACCGCACAATTGTCAGTTAAAGTCACGCAGTGCCGAGTCGTAAAATACCCCCTGGTCAGGAAGGGGGTAAAATCTTCCGGGGCTTAAGTGGTTAATAGCTGGCTTTGTGAGTACTCCAATATATCTGGCTTTATAAGTCATGCTTTAAAACTGGCTTTGTAGCCACTAATTTAGAGGTTTTAAAAGGGAACTGTACTTTATAACCGGGTCTAGTAACTTTTTTTCTAACGTAGTTGGTCACAAACCTTGTTCCAAGGCTACATTTGCACATACGTTTAGGCACAATGCAAATGGCAAGGGCAAGAATCTGCTGATTCCTACTCTTTTGACACCTGTGAGTGACTAGCTGCGTTGCCTTTTGTGTATTCTGAAGGTGCAGGAGTTGGGGCTGATCTGAGGTGTTATGGTGCAGGAATTGGGGTAATAGGAGTGTGATGGTGCAGGAATTGGGGCTGATCTGAGTTGTGAAGGTGAGTTGTGAAGTTGCAGGAACTGAGGCTGATCTGAGGTGTGAAAGTGCAGGAATTGAGATGATCTGAGGTTTGATGGTGCAGAAATTGGGGGTGATCTGGGGTGTGATAGTGCAGGAATTGGGGTGATCTGATGTGTGAAGGTGCAGGAATTGGGGTGGATCTGATGTGTGAAGGGACAGGAATTGGGGCTGATCTGATGTGTGAAGATGCAAAGCTCAGTTGATTTCTTACTATTATTCAAGTGGTTTACAGCATTTACTTTATATGAAGTTGACAGTTGTTTATGTATTTGGCATTCCCAATTTCTTTGAAAACATTTTTTGGCACACTGTGCCCAAAAAGGATGTCTACCCCTTGATTAGAGTAACCCTCATCTTGTGCTGCTTCATACTATTTTTAGGACTCAACCATCAAAACAGGATTTAAAGTAAGACAAAAAAAAAAACAGCATCATATGGCAGCTCTGATCTAAATTGGACCCAGTCTGTCATATTAAACTCAAAAAGGTACCGTAATTGAATCCACACATCTTGGAACGTTAATTCCTGTCATCAACCGTCCCGACGAATGCCACGCCCCCCGTCATGCCCCACCACGCCCTGTCATCAACCGTCCCGACAAACGCCACTCTGGAAACACTGACATTAGCTTTGATCACAAAACTGGAAACACTCATGCTGGCTGGGACCAGTAAACTGGAAAAACTCGAGCTGACTGCGGGGCTGTGGTCAGCAAACTAGAAAAACCTGGCATTGGCTATGAGCTTCAAACTAGAATCATTGGCACTGGCTGTGATCTGCAAACTTGAAATAGCGAAAAGCAGAATATTCAGAAAAAACTAGCTTGGTTCCCAAATTGAAATCAAATTGAAATCAATAGAAGCCAAATCTATAACCTCAAGCCATCTTCTAAAGCTATTAGGCTAGGGAGTGTCAAACAAATGGAATGGGGGGGGGGGGCTATGAACTGATATTGGGGACATATAGTAATTAACAAAAAAAAAGTTTAAATTTGAATTTGTCCAAGAGCAGCAATTTTAATATTTCCAAAATGAAAAATTGCCAAATTCCTTTAAATATCCTGCCTGGGGGGTGCCCCAAACCTACTTGTGAAGCTGTACATCTATAAAATGTATGCAAAGTCTGACATTTACCATGAATAAATGCTGTTTTTTACTCCAGTAAATAACAGCTACCTGTCAGCTTGTGTTTATTCACAATACAAACCAGGCTCTTAAGGGACTTTTAGACCCGGTTCACACTGGGGTGACTTGTCAGGCGACTTGGTCGCCTGACAAGTCGCCGTGGGTCACCTGCCATAGATTAGCACAGGACCCGTTCTAATAGGAGCGACACAAGTCGCTCCGACTTAGAAAAAGGGTCCTGTACTACTTTGGAGCGACCTGGAGCGAACTGCATTGACTTCAATGATATGAAGTCTGTGCATGTCGCTCCGAGGTCGCGGTGCACGCTGTGCACCGCAACTTCACAGGTCGCCCCGGCAAGTCGGGTCGCCTGTATGTGAACCGGCTCTTAGGGTTGTCCCTATGCTGTTTAAAAACAAAGAAAAGCAGTCAGCAGTGAAATGTCATTTACAGGCAATTTAAGAGTGTTTGTTTTTGTCCTTGTATATGTCACTTTTGCTGTAGCACATCTTATTGTGCAACAATCGTGTAAAATCCCCGTGCCCCCAGGTCTATTTCAGACCCTTCAAATCATGCAGTTTGTGCAAAATAAAAGGTGAGGTGTCAACCTAAAATCCATACCAGAGCTTCAATCTAAGCAGGCAGACTGGCTGGCCAGGAAAAGGAGATGAGTTTTTGGTCCCCCCTTCCCAAACCATACCAGGCCACATGCCTTAAACCAGTGGTTCTCAACCAGGTTTCCATGGAACCCTAGGGTTCCCCCAGAGGTTCCTTGAGCAATGAGCAACTTCTGCCTCTTACGCTGATGCCATTGAACTTTTTAGCTATCTGGAAGAAGGTAGTTCTTCCCAATGTCCACAAGTGTAAGGAGCATTCATCCCACTGACCATCACACTAGTGTATCATGAGTTGTAAATATAGTCATTTTTAGCAGGGGTTCCCTGAGACCTAAAAATTATTTCCAAGGGCTCCTCTGTGTTGAAAAGGTTGAAAAAGGCTGCTTTAAACATAGTCATTTCGATGAGGGCAAGGTTCTCCTCCTCACAACCCTGACTTGGTGGTTGTGGGATTCTGTGGGCGGAGGGTTTATTTAAATCTAGAAGCCCCCTTTAACTATAACGGGTGGCACTTATATACTGCCTCCTCATGTAAATGAGAAAGGGTAACCCTTCTTATTAAAAAAAGTAAATAAAAAAAAAACATACAGTGATCTTAGATCCTTAGTAATTATGATAAATGACAAAAAACCTAACCACTCTAATGAGATGATGGTCACTCAACAAATTACAGCTCTTCAAGCTATATAAGAGAAGCCATAAAAAAATGTCTGCCCTAGTACAGCACTTTGTACGCTGCTTGCAAAAGGGGCTGATATATGTAAATCCCTTATGACATAAACAGTAGAACTTGTAGCACCACAACATAAGTACATAGTTATATAGTTAGTGAGGTTGAAAAAAAGACACCAGTTCATCCAGTTCAACCTGTGATGAGTGTGTGTATAAGTATTTATGTCAATAGTACATTGTATACCCCTGTATGTTGTGGTCAATAAGGTGCCCATCTAATCGTTTTTTTAAACTATCGATAGAGAATTCCACATCCTTACCGCTCTGACGGTATAGAACCCTTTACGCAATTTAAGGTTAAATCTCTTTTCTTCTAAATTTAGCGAATGGCCTTGAGTCCTTTTATATTCCCTTTCACTGAATAGTTTGTTCCCTATGCTAGGGTCACCAGAACGGCATTTGTACATTGATATATCCCCTCTCCAGAATCCCTTCTCCAGAGAGAATACGTTCAATTTTTGTAGTCTTTCCTCATAGCTGAGATCCTCCAGTCCCTTTTTTTAGCTTTGTTGCCCTTCCCTGGACTTTCTCCATTTCCAGCACATCCTTCCTGAGGACCAGTGCCCAGAACTGGAGGGCATACTCGAGATGTGGCCGGACCAGTGGGAGTGGGAGAATCATCTCTGGAGTAAATTCCCTTTTTAATACATGCCAGTATTATGTTGGCTTTGCTTGCCACAGCTTGACATTGCACACCATTGCTGAGCTTGTCATCTAGTAGGACCCCCAGATCCCTTTCCATCTTAGATACCCCCAAAGGCTCTCCCCCTTGTGAGTAGCTTTTGTTTGTATTTCTGGCACCCAAATGCATTACCTTACATTTTTCAAGATTAAACCTCATTTGCCATGTAGATGCCCACCCCATTATTTTTTTCAGGTCTTCTTGCAAGGTTTCCACATCCTGCGTAGAAGTTATTGCCCTGCCTAATTTAGTATCTTCTGCAAATACAGAGATTGAGCTGTTTATCCCATGCTCTGGGTCGTTTATGAATAAATGAAATAGAATTGGTCACAGGACAGATCCTTGGGGGACTCCACTTTCCACACCAGACCATTTAGAGTACTCCCCATTAATCACCACCCTTTTGACTCGCCCCTGAAGCCAGCTTTTAATCAAGGTACTCACTCTATGGTCCATATCTACGTACCTTAGTTTGTACAGTAAAGGTTTGTGGAGAACTGTATCAAATGCCTTTGCAAAATCCAGATACACCACATCCACAGGCCTTCCTTTATCTATATGGCAGCTCACTTCTTCATAGAAGGTTAAGAGATTGGTCTGGCAAGAGCGATTTTCATGAATCCATGCTGAGTACTACTTATGATACCGTTTTCATTACTAAAGTCTTGTATATAGTCCCTTATCATCCCCTTCAATATCTTACAGACTATTGATGTTAGGCTAACCGTCTTAGGAACAATGGTCTGGCTATCACCTGGCTGAGTTCTTTAAGGACCCTCGGGTGTAAGCCATCTGGTCCCAGGTGACTTATTTATGTTATGTTTTTCAAGTCTAGTTCTGAGTCTGTCTTCTGTTAACCATGAGGGTGCTTCCTGTGACATGTTATTAACTTTAACATTACAAACTGGGTTACTGTATCCCCCCAATTATTTTGTGAAGACTGAGGAGAAGAATTTATTTAACACCTTTGCCTTCTCTCTGTCCTTTGTAGCCAGATTCCCTTTGTTGTCCTTTATGAGGCCTATGTGTTCTGCCCTCACGCTTACTATTTATATACTTAAAGAATTTCTTGGGGTTTTTTTTTTTTTTTTACTCTCTTCCTCTGTGTGACTTCCGGGTTCTATTTTAGCTGCCTTGATTGCGTTCTTACATTTCTTATTGCATTCTTTGTAATGTTGGAATGCTGCCAATGACCCCTCAGCCTTGTATTTTTTAAAGGCCTTTTCTTTAGTTTCTATATGCATTTTTACGTTGGAGTTTAGCCACAGAGGGTTTATTTTAATTCTTTTAAACATATTCCCCGTTAGAATGCACTGGACAATACCTTTATTTAGTATGTTTTTAAAGCACTCCCATTTTTCCTCCATGTTCTTTGTTCCTAGGATTTTATTCCATTTTATATTGTCTAACAAAGAGTGCAGTTTAGGGAAGTTGGCTCTTTTGAAATTCAGTGTGCTTGTATTACCCTTGTATTTCCTATCTCTATGATTTATACTGAAACCAATTTACCTATGTTTCCTAAGTTGCCTTAGGTCTAGTAACGCATTGTCTCTTGTCAGTGCATTCACCATCTGACCCATGAAATTGTCCTGCAAAACACTTAGGAAATGGCGAGCCTTAGATGAATGCATGGTTCCTTCTGCCCAGTCTATACCTGGATCATTTAAATCCCCCATTATAATGACATTTCCCATCCTTGCTGCCATTCCAAGCTGTGATAGGAGGTCAGTATCCCCCTCCTCCCTCTGGTTGGGGGGGCCTAAAGCAAAAGCCCAAAATTACTTTCCCCATAGTACCTTACCTTTGAAGCTCTACCCATAGGGATTCTACCTCCTCCCTAGCTCCATTCATGATATCATCCCTCATATTCACTTGTACATTGTTCTTGATATAGAGGCATACCCCTCCCCTCTTTTACCCTCTCTATCTCTGCGATAAAGGGAATATCCCTGATTGGTTGCCAGCTGTCAAACCAAGTCTCTGAAATTCCCACAGAATTGAAATCCTCCACATACATTAGCAGCTCCAGTTCTCCCATCTTGTTGGCCAGACTTCTAGCATTGGCATAAAAACCTTGTAATTTTCTCCGGTTGCATACTATATCCTCGTTAGATGTTGTGAGGCTGCACTTTCGATTTGACAGCCTACCTACCTTGGGTTTTGGATCTCTGGTCACCCTACCACTAATGCCTCCAATAATGCCCGCTGAACCTTGCTCCCCGCTGGCGAATTCTACATATGGACCCTCCCCCCCCCCCCATCACCTAGTTTAGAAGCCCCTCTAACTTTTCAGCGATCTTCTCTCCCAGTACAGCTGCACCCTCCCCAAATAGGTGCAGTCCCTGCCTACTAAAGAGCCAGTAGTTGGCCCAGTTCTCTAGGAATCCGAACCCCTCCTTACTAAACCAGCTCCTCATCCACTTGTTAACTTCCCTAATTTCCCGCTGCCTCTCTGGCGTGGCTTGAGGTACAGGTAGTATTTCTGAGAATACTACCTTAGAGGTCCTACTCCTTATTTTAACTCATTAGTCCCTGAAATCATTTTTTAGGACTCTCCATTTAACTTTGTCATTGGTACCCACGTGTACCATGACAGTTGGGTCCTCCCCAGCCCCACCCAATAATCTGTCCACCAGATCCGTAATGTGCCGAACCTGAGCGCCCGGTAAACAACAAACAGTTTGGCGCTTATGGGCTTTTTGACAGAATGCCCTCTCTGTCCTTCTAATATTTGAGTCCCCTACCACCAGAACCTGTCTTTCCTTACCCTTAGCGTCGCTCCCGTCCTCACTGGAGGAGTTCTTCCCCTGGCAGCTAGGAGTGTCACTCTGCTCCAGCAATGCTGGCCCCTAACTGGTTTCCCCAACATCACGCAACAGGGCGTATTTACTGGGATGTTCCATCCCTGGAACGGCCTCCCTGACTCATTCTCCTCTACCTTTTCCAATTGTCATCCAACTACTCTGCTCTGGTGCCTACAACTCTGTATTTCCACCCGCCTCTGTGCTGGTCCCTGCCGGCACCTGCTGGGTACGTTCCCAGGCGGCCCTAAGTATGAAGATTCTTCTCAATGTTGCCAGTTGCTTCCCTAGATTTAGGACCTGAGCTTCCAGGGAAGCAACGTGCTTACATAAGGCACAGCTGTATTCGCCCTGGATTGTATGATCGAGGAACGCATACATGCCACAAGATGTACACCAAGTCGCATCTCCACACCCACTGGGCATCAAACCTACTAATTTATTTGGGATTGGGAATTTTACTAGCTTCCTGACTCTAATTTCTCAGGACACAGTTACTTCTCAGTTACAGTTACTCAGCAGTATTCAACACTACACCGTCAATCCAATCAGGTACTCGCAACACTGAGATACTCACACTGCTCAGCTACTCACAATTAGTGATGAGCTGAACACCCCCCTGTTCGGTTTGCACCAGAACGCGAACAGTTGAAAGTTTGTTCGAACAAACAAACTCTATTGAATTCAATGGGACTCGAACATCAAATATCAAAAGTCCTCATTTTGAAGGCTTAAATGCAAGTTATTGCCCAAAAAAGGTGTATGGGGGTCCGGGTACTGACCTGGGTAACATGTATGAAAAGTATGAGGAAATGTGACCGCACTCTGGTTAAAGTTTTTCTTGAAATCAAAAGTGTTTCCTTTATTCTTCCAATAAAATCAAATGACAGACAGTGTACAAGCAGACAAAAAGGTTGACGCGTTTCACGACATTCCCAGTCGCTTACTCGTAACCACTAACATGGTTACTGGGTAACATGTAGCAATGTAAAAAATGTTTTAAAAAATTATCGTTTTTAAAGGAGCCGTGATTTACTGATTTTAATGAGGCTTAAAGTGAAACTATAAAAAAGAAAAATTATTTTAAATATCGTGCCTGGGGGGTCCACTTAATGCGTCTGTAAAGTAGTGCATCTCTACGATGTATGTAGCCTGCTGCAGCAATACTGACATTTCTAAAGGAAAAAATGTCATATAGAAATATACATATAAATTTCAAATCGCATATACTTGTCATACAGGTGCAGAAAAATTGGGCCTTGGTTGTTGGTGGTGCCTGAACATCGTAACCCCTCGCAGTTACTCTTGCTGTGCGCAGGAACGGGCCCTGCTGGTAAAAAATCCATACAAATTTGAAATTGCATGTACTTGTCATACAGGTGCAGAAAAATTGGGCCTGGGTTGTTGGTGGTGCCTGAACACAGCAACCCCTTTCAGTTACTCTTGCTGGGCGCAGGAACGGGCCCGGCTGATAAAAATTCCATACAAATTTGAAATCGCATGTACTTTTCATACAGGTGCAGAAAAATTGGGCCTTGGTTGTTGGCGGTGCCTTAACACCGTAACCCCTCACAGTTACTCTTGCTGGGCGCAGGAACGGGACCTACTGGTTAGAATTCCATACAAATTTGAAATTGGCAAAGATCAAGTGTTGTATGTGTTCAGTGATCAGTGGGGGCGCTGTGCTGTCATCTGACCTGGCCAAGGTCGGGTGTCGGCTATGCAAACCTGCTGGAGTGATGGGGACCTGGAAGATTATGCCCCGTACACATGTGCAGATTATCTGAAGACTTTTGTCTTCAGATTTACCTTTTCTATGTAGTGCAAGGGCCTGCCGGATTGCATACAAATTGAAAGTGTTTAGGTTTGACCTCATATTATATGGTTTTGGTAAGTCTGCCTACAAAAGTCTTCAGATAATCTGCATGTGTGTACGGGGCATTAGTATTGGCAGGAACTGAAACTGAAATTGGGCCTTTGGTGTTGGCGGTACCGGAACACCTTAACCCCTCACAGTTACTCTTGCTGGGCGCAGAAACGGGACCTGCTGGTAAGAATTCCATTCCATTCCGCGAGCAGTGCATTGAGTGTGGGCACTCAAATTTCCCGCTAAGAAGCACATTTGTTCGTCATTCGACGAAAGAGCAAACAGCCAATGTTCCACTCGAACTCGAAACTCATCCCTACTCACAATACTCAGGTACTCACACTACTCAGATACTCACAATACTTAGGTACTTACTTTACTCAGATACTCACACTACTCATGTACTCACAACACTAAGGGACTCACAATATTCAGGTACTCACAATATGCCTTCCCAAATTTTCTAAATGAAACATAGCGGGGGACATTTACTAAAGCTGAAAAGTGCAAAATCAAGTTCACTTCTGCATAGAAACCAATCAGCTTCTAATCTCAACTTGTTCAGCTAGGCTTTGGCAATAAAACATGTGAGCTGATTGGTTTCTATACAGAAGTGAGCCTGATTTTGCACTTTCCTGCATTAGTAAATAAACCCCAAAATGTTACAAAAAAAAAAAAAAAAACTTCTGTGTTTCAAAGCACCAAGGGGTACAATCAGGTGTTACAAGCAAAACATATAATGGAATTAAAGTCCTGTGTTACATTCAAAGCAAATAATGTAAAATCATATGTGTGCTTCACAAAACAACACAGCAAAACCAAATACAGTATAAACATACACAGACAAAAATCTTCCATGTCTTGATTATTCAAAACCACCAAGGAAATTGTGATCACGCCAGAATAATGTAAACAAGAACAAATTCCACCTTGTGTAAGATCTTCACAGTGTAAATGACATCATCAAAATAAAAAGTGCATGCTTACCAATTATTGCACCATGTACCAAATAATAATTACTATTGTGATTCCAACAGCTAAACACTGCACCCAAATAGGAGCAAAATTGGTTAACTCTGCCTGAGAATCCACTGACACCAATCCACTCTAATCACAGTAGAAAGTTTCATGATTTTCCTCCATTTCCCAAACTCAATACTCCATCACATGAACATAAAATAGGGAAGCAGCCTCATAGAGTAGAATATATTATATAAAAACAAGTTAACATAGTAAAAACCAATTTAAAATGCCTGCATAAATTCATTCATGCGTATGATGCTATCTAACTCCAAAGACAGCAGATTGCCACATCAACCAGTCAGTGCAACAACCTCCGCCCAACATGTTTCATCCAAAAAGACGTCATCAAGGGCTGCTTGCACAGACAGGGATCTCCTTTTGAAAACCTTAGGAGGCACGCTGGCACTACATCAATTAAAAAACAAAACCACATTCTAATCTTCAGTCAAATGAAAATGTAAGCCACACTCCAAAACTTAGCTCTTCTTTCTATATTTACTTTGTCAAAAAATGAAAACTGCAAACATTACCAATTTCCTCTATCCTTGGATAACATTTGGCCTGTGTGTACAGCAGTCTCTCTGACAGAAGCCTGTTGACTGGGCATGCTGGAAAAAACAGTTGCTGACATCCAATAAGTTGGCAGCCAATGGCGGTAAACCCTGACACGTGTTTTGGCGGGGGGGCAGTCCCCCTTTTAGAATAAAATAGCTCAGTGGGGACTAACATCAGCTGTACCAGCATCACATAGTTAGAACAGTGAGCTCCTCTCAAGCTAATCATAGTGGGTACCCTGCATAACGTATGCAGTTTTCATCATTTGACAAACTGAATATAGAAAGAAGAGTTAAGTTTTGGAGTACAGCTTACATTTACTTTTGACTGAGTGGAGACAGGCTGTAAAAAAGCCAGCACCTAGGTGGTCCTTATGGGCTGAAAGGAGCAAGTCTGGAGGAGAGCCAAGGGTTTGAGTAGGTTACAAAAACTAACCTTACTGCATTAAACAATTATAAAGTATAACATGAAAAAAATCATACGTGAGCAAGGTGTGGAACTAGGTAACAACAAACTAACCTTCCATCCAAAACCGACTGTATTTTGTACATAAAATACTAGTGTACAGAAGTATTACTAGTGTGAATGATCTTGACTGTACAGTACATGTTACCACATTTCTATTCACCAATCCAACGGTGATGTCCAGATCTCCTTATCAGTGAATGCTACCAACAATGTGCAGATTGTAGCATGTATGTGCAAATAGTTTTGAACCATGACTCATATTCATCAGAAACAAAGATTCAATATCTCAATGAAGGTATCCGTTGTCCTAACAGAGGCAGAGTAGAGGAACAATTAATTAAAAAAATCCAGACAACTTTTTTTTAAAAAACATCATTCATCTATCTCATCGTTAATCAAAAATCAATTGTTAAGCTAGGGGTTTCCGTCATCTGCCATCAATATGCAGGGAGACATCGCTGAAATTGGCAGCAGAGGAGGATCACCCAACACTGAGGAGATCCACTCAACATACGGAGTCCGTCTGAGATCTGGTTCCTGTGGACCCCTTGGAATCTTTGGGCCTATTTATCATTAGCCTTTGGTAAGCGGTACCTGTACAGAAAATTTCGTCAGACGTGCTGTTTGCCTTCATATGGACTTTATTTCTGGACTTTTTTTACATTATCATATATGTTTTCACTATTTAGCGCAACTTATATTTATATATTGTTTTTGAGGTGATAGTCACACTTGAAGTTGCTGCTTATAATCTCTTTGGTTTAGCGCAGTTGTTTACATTTTTCTTTTATCAATATGCATGGAATCCTTCATCAGAGAAGTGAATATAAAAAGTAAACAATTTAATAAATCGTAATAGCATTGGTCATGTTTCCTGGTGCAGCAAAACTGAAACATCCAACATATGGCCAGATCATACAATTAGGTGTTCTGTGGGTAAACAGGGAATGCAATAATCGAATGAAAAAGGTTTATATTGATTCAGTAGTCCAACCTCGCTTTATAAGAACTTTTTCATCTATTTATCTAATTATGTCCCAGAAAACAACTAAAATTTAAAGCTCCCTAAGCTGGGGAAATTTTTAACACATTCACTACAGATTTGCCAGAGGACCATTCACCTTTCTTAGAACATTATGCCACATATGCAGAGCATTCGATTTATATATATTCATTTTGCACAAATGCTGTTAAGAGCATTGATAACTTCTAATGCATTTTATTGTGAAAAGCACAAATGTTTTTAAGAACATTAACAATGTTTAATGCATTTTATAGTGAAAATTCTAGGGTTTTATTTGTAGGCCTGCTGTTCATATGTCTGTTTTAAATAGTTTTATCACTTGAAAGGTTTATTTCTGTAATAAAAAATTGACAATGAAAAATTCCTGCCCTTTTTCCAATACTACCAGCTCAGCACACTGATCACGTAAGCTAGTAAGCTCATAGTAGGGGAGATATAGCCTGCTTTCATGCTTATAACATCCCATATACTGTCAACCATTAGATGGTGCTTTAAGAGAGGTATCAAAAAAAAAAAAGAAGGGATACCCTTCTTAAAATACTAGTTTTATATAAGTGTTTTGAGCTTCACAGCACCATTGGTGCCAAAAAGTTTAGCCATCTGCAGGGTTATCTGCAACCTTTACCTTCTTCTAAAGCCCCGTACACACGTACCAATTGTTGGCCGTAAATATTTGGCCAGCGACCGATCGGCCGATTGTAGGCTTGTTAGTATGATGCTTCCGACAGCCGACAGCGCATTTTCGGCCGAACAGAATCTGTCGTGCAGGCATTAAAATTTTTGTTGGCCAACACCAGAACGGCTGATTGTTCGCCAGTCAGTACAGATTTCGGCCGACAGACAGCCGATTAGCAAGACTGGGCATGCTCAGAAAAGAAAAAAGACAAGGAAAGTTAACCATCACATGACATCACTTCTGCAGTCGGCTGTTGTTGGCCAACAAAATTCGTGTGCAGTCTTTTGCAGTTTTCAACAGACACGACAGCCTTGGACAAAAGACGGCCGATCGTTCGGCCGACGATCAGTACGTGTGTACGGGGCTTAAGGTGGCAAGTAGAGTGTCACCTCCTATCTTGTGAACTTCTAAGGCCCTGTTCACACCTGAGCATTTTTCAACTCGTAAAACGCTTATTTCTGAAGTCCCAAAACGCCCAGCAAGCAAAATCACATTCATTTTAAAGGCCACTGTTCACATATGAGCGTTTTGTCACCTGAAGCAAAATGCTTGAAGCTCAAAAAATTGTTGCTTACAACAGTGATTACCACTGTTATAAGCAATCATAGTGTATTAAGAAAAAAAATTATGATCACCCCCCCACCCCAGAGAAGTACATTGTTACTATAGTAACATTTATTAACACTGTATTGCAGGAGATACAAAGTAGCCAAAGCGCAGCAATGAATAAAAACATAGTAGGATTTGTTAAAAATAAATAAACCATACTATATATATCTGAAAATAGAGTAGCAGCAGCATCCATGGCAGTCCGTGCGGTCTCCTCACAATGGACAGCCATGAATGCTGCCGCTGCTGCTCCATTCCCCTGGAGGGACCGGCTCAACGACCTTGACAGTTGCTTTCACGTGGCAGTTACAGCGGTCCACACCAACACTGTTTGTCTTTCTTCTCCACATCCAAGCTGCATCTTGGTTACTCAGATGTACTGTAAGGGCCGGTTCACATTGGTGTGGTGTGGGAACCCTGCAAATCCACTGTGGGTTCCCGCATTGCACCCGACTCGCAGGCAGTTCACACTGCCATATGCGAACTGCTGTGAGTGTCAGTACAAAGTTAATGACACCCCCAGATTAGTTTGCTTATCGCAGTGCAAACTATCAATTCAGACAGGAATCATATCGCATAGGTGTAAACACCTATGCAATCCGATTCTGGTGCAGACCAAAAAAAGGGTCCTGCACGACTTTGGTCTGAATGCGATGCCAATTCAGCCATACAATCTTTAGGGCTGAATTCACATCCCATAGACAATGCATGTGATTTGCATAGCAGTGGGGTTCAAATCACATGCAATGTTTGACATCCCTATAGTGTGAACCGGCACTAAGTGTGGGATATTTGTTTTTAATAAATGTTTTTATTTACTCCTGCGCTTTGGCTACTTGATTTCTTCCTGGATCCTTCCTCCATCTGATGTGCCTTGAGCTACAAAATTTCTATGTCCTTTTTGTCCCCCTGGTCCCTGGTTCTGAAGTCCATATATCATCAGCACTTGTCCACATCAGCCCATGTGATGGACTGCTACAAGAGCCCCCTATCTTCGCAGACTGATACAGGAGCACCTTACTTCAGTTATCAAGTCCTGAGAACTTTTATATATTTACATATTCTTTCCATGTGGAACCTCCTAGCCCCTTTGATAGCTATTTCATTTAGGTTTTTCCACATTGGCTACTAGCAAGTAATGTTCTTAACAACTAACTAATAACTAACAACTAACTATGTATACTTTTACCGTCAATGCAGATGTGAGTCGATCAGATGGCCACTACCCTTAGATATGAAAGGCTAATTTAAAAACGTAGAGGTAACCGGTACTTGTTTGAAAAGGTGTGGGGGGGCTGGTTGGCAGTACCAGGATTGGTCCCTGTGGACCTATTACTGGACATATTGCAAATATAAAGCTTTATGTCACCTGTTTGCCTGATATTAGAAGGACAAAGGGAATGTGCAGCAGGAGCCTGCTCTACGCGTGTGATGATAACCCTTGTAATAATGTGTTTAAGGTACAAATGCTTCTTGCACTGTGTACTAGTGTATATCACAACATTGCTTTGTAGTCTTTTTGGATGGTACATGTTATTATATATAGACTCTCTGGAAAGCTTTCTTTTTTGTTGTATGGTTTGTTGGTTTTTATTAAACTTCTACCCGATTTAAAAAATAAAAAATGTATACTTTTACAACAAACTATTTCACCCTAACATAGTGTAGCACCCTCTTAGGTAGGTGCTAGGTAAAAGCATATTATGCTCCTTCTGCTTATCAGGGGAGCCTGATCTATTAGGTTGCCTGTTGCATGTTCTCAGGTGTGATTCACTGGGTCTGAGGGAGTGTGCCCACTGTATCCAATAAGGGAGCTTGTTGGACAGTGGAGGAAACCCAGCCAGTGACACATTGACTTTTTTAGGAGTCCCAGTGGGAGGGCACTCTTGCAGTGCATCCTGGTATTGCTCATAAGAGCCGAGGGGACATGTGACAGGGCGTCTTTGGTGGGAAGCAGAGTCCCAGGAGGAGGCTGACAGCTGTCTCTCCTCCTGCTGAATGAGGAATGTGGTCATTGGCAGTCGGCCTAGTGAACCAGGTATGGAGCTGAGCTGCAGAGGATCCAGGCAGAGTCTTCCTGGAAAAACAGTGTCCATGAGTACCAGGTGACTTGCCAAAGGGTCTGCCCAGGAAAGGGGACCACTCCAGGGAAGTCAGAGGATCAAGGGTCAGCTCACACAGTGTGTCAGAGTAAAGGCGATGCCGTGTAGAACCCTGAAGATTAGGGACAAAGGGGGTGCCAAGTAGGACCCTGAAGAGTGATTCATAGTACAGTACAGTTCCTTTGATTCTTACACACTATAGTGGCAAGGTGAAGCAGCAGCCTTGCCGCATCCAGTGTTAATCAGAAGTCCCAGCAAATTGTGCATAGTTGTTCAGTTGGAGTATCCCACTCCTATCCTAGTTCTCAAATAAATCAACAAAAACCAAAAACCCTGGACTGTTTTCTGACTGAGCTAAGCATTTAGAATATGCTAAATCAACAAGTTGTTGCTATAGGTAACCCAGGGGAACCCGTAACCAGCAGCTCCCACGGGAGTAGTGCTACATTTGTGGGCTCCTTCAGGATGTCGCCCTGGGTTACTGCCCGGTTGCTAATGGCAACGGCCGAAGAAAATTCTCAAAAACATCCTTTTTGTTTCAGAGACCGTGTTCTAATGCTCAATACAAGTGTGAGGCCTTCTCTACAGGAGATAGGTAAAGTGGGATGAAGAGAAAATTGCACAATGATGGTTGCCCATGGCAACGGAAAGATTCCTGTTAGAATCTCAATCTGTACCTACAAATACCAGAAAGCTTCCGTCTGAGCTATAAGATGTTCACTCCTGTGCTGGATGGCGGGAGAAATGCATCTTTTTGTGAATATGGACTGTGTCTGCTCAACAGTGAAAGGTGCAAGAATGGACAGAAAAAATGGCGGCCTGGGGCACGTGGATCGTTGTTCAGGGGGCCACATGTGTGCCAGGATTATATGGAAAAATGTTGACCATGCATATAATGACAGCGGGACATTCTTTCTCTACAGTGGCAGTGTGGATACTGTAAAGAAATCTGTCGGCCATGCAGTTAATGACAGTGGGGCATTTTTCAGATACAGCATGGTGAGCCTTGCTTGTACATGTGCTGGGAAGAGAACTGTTGACCATGCATATGACAGCGGGACACTTCTCCGGACTGGTAAAGAGGGTCAGCTGGCTCAGGGTGATGGAGGCGCAGCTAGAGCCCTGCTAGAAGCAAGAAGAGTGGATGCGTGTCAGGTGAGGGCCACGGTCCGCTTTGCAGTGACTTCTATGTTGGCTGAGTTGAGAGAGAGCGGCATTGGAGGGGTTACTGCACTGCACGGGAAGGCGCATGCTGAAGAGTTCTGCTTAGCAGAAGGAGCCATCATAAATAAGGAAATGTGGGTGGAGACATCGCTCGCGCACAGCTAATCAGGAGTGAGAAGGGAAGTCCATAAATTACTTCCGCCTTCGGGTGTGGCTGAGCGGGAGACACGTGTGTGGAGGATCAAGATGGAGAGTGCCAGAGCAAGTCGGAGCGCATCAGCAATTGACTCACATGGTGGCGGAGAACCTGCTGGGCAGATTGGGGAGCAGACCGGAGAGCCAAAGACGTCCACCCTGTGGGATACAGGGGTGCGGATGGTGCCTGCACCAGAGGAGGCATGGAGCATTTGGGCCTGGTATGTCCCCAATGTTTGAATGTAACCATGCGGGTGAAAGCTTGGAGCCAGTGCAGGCATTGCAGCCATCTGCTGCTGCGGACAGAGAGGAGTGAAGGTCGGCCCAAGAAGTTGTGTGTGTCGTGGGAGACCGGAGTCACTCGGGCCTTGTCGGCTGCGGAATCAGGGCCTCTCCAGGGTCGTGGGAGAGGAGTGCTGAGAGTGATGATGCAGCTGGAGGCCATCCAACCTATTGGTGGTCCAGTTTGCTTATGGAAGGAGATCCTAATGTCCGAGCCAGGATGCATGCAGGTAGTGCGGGCCCGGAAGTGGCCACCTGAGGCATTGCAGACTGCAGCAGCAGAAACCGCATCTGCTCCCATAAAACTTTAGGAGAAAAGATGGCCAGCGATGACCAGGGCTGCTAAAGTGAGTGTAAGCAGTGAGGAGGAAGCTGGGGTCATCGATGTGGGGTCTCCTAGTTTCCAGAATCGGTTTGGGTCCTTAGAAGAAGGAATCGATGTCTGGAGATCTGATGATGAAACTGAGTAGGACTGGGGATCTGAGGAGCGGAGCAGTCCACCTTGTCCTGATATGCCAGATGAAAAAGACTAGGGACTCTGTGGGGCGGGGAGAGCATGGCAAGAGTCTGGGGTTCTGCAAGGCCTATGTTAGTCGGGTCCCAGACCTAACCCCACCCAGGAACTATGCCCGAGCTCGGGACCAAAATGAGGCCTATGATTCTCTTATCAGGCGGAAAGAGACCCCACTTTCTCAAGCTGGGAGAGGGAACCGGAAAACCCTTCCCAGATTTTCAAAGATACAGCTGTGGCTGCAGAAGAAAGTGGCCTTGGTGTATGGGTACGATTACCCCTATGCTCCACGGGAGGTCATGTTGGAAATTGAAATAAAAAGAGAATCCTGGTGTGATTAAGCCATATGGGATTTCCTGTTTGTCCCTAAGCCATACAGAAATCCCTCCAGGATGGATCTTTGGAAGAACTTATTGTCAGTAAAAGCAAAATGGAACCACGGTCAGTCCACCTACCTGGACCAAGTGGAGGTTCTCCGCCCAGACGGATCTGGCCAGGCTGGGTCAGTCCGCATCTGAGATGATAATGGGAAGTCAGTGAAGATTCCCCACCCTGACTTCTAAATTTAAAGGAGAACTTTAACAAGGAAAAGAAAATCAGATAAGGCTGGCTAGCCTACGTTCGTGAACTAAACATGAAGAGAAGATATCCCCTTCAAGCTCAGTTGCTGTTGGGGCATAGGTCCCCTTTCCACCACCCCTTCCCCTTCTACCTTTACAGAAGGAGTTGGAAAGAAAAAAAAAAAAAAAGGGTGCGCTAAATGGATTTAAACCTAGAGGGCCAACCCTCTCAGGAGAACTTTGAAAGAGGCTTTACAAGTTATTGTTCTAGAGGACCCTTTGGGCCATCGGGCCGGGGTCACGTAATACAAAGAGAAAAACATTTTGATTTTTTACCTCAGAGTTCCGAATGAACTTCTTGGGCCAATGGGCCAGACCTGGGACCCTATCAGCAACTGCCTAGGAAGTAATGGGCAGTCTGCCAAGTTTGGTGGGGGGTGCCCTGGTGTCATCAGGGACTCTGAAGAGACTTTCTTTTCTTCCCCATGGGACTATCAGGTTGCTCAGGCTCCAGCAATCAACCTCCTGGGGAGAGAAGTGAGAAGGACTATTGTAGGTAGTCAGTGACAGGGCTAAGGACCACCTTGGAGGAGTGGACTGACCGTCGAGTCAAGACTACAGGAGAGGATGATTCTTTTTAGTCAGGGATGTAGGATGAGAAGGTCGCCCCTGTGGGGAGGGTCTTCTCATCATCCTGAATTTAGAGTGAGGTTGTGCAACTGTGTGCCTAACCTTCTTTTTTTCCTCGTTTTGCAGATTGTACAAAGTTAGTGACAGCTAGTTAGAATGTTGTATTCACTCACCAGAGCAGGCTTTGCTTGGTGGGGTGTGGGGGGGGGGCGGTGCATTGCCAGCCCATGCACCTAGAATGTAATATATTGTGCAGCAGAGAAACATATATTTTTTCACTTAATTTATTCATGTAAATTTGTTCTTCCCTTTTCCCCCTCTCCAGATTTGTGGGATTTTTGTAGGGGGCGGCTGCCCCAGAGCCAATGGGACTTGGCTCATTTTTGGTGGGGGTGGATGTAGCACCCTCCTAGGTAGGTGCTAGGTAAAAGCATATTATGCTCCTTCTGCTTATCAGGGGAGCCTGATCTATTTGGTTGCCTGTTGCATGTTCACAGGTGTGATTCACTGGGTCTGAGGGAGTGTCCCCACTGTATCCAATAAGGGAGCTTGTTGGACAGTGGCAGAAACCAAGCCAGTGACACATTGTTTTTTGTGGGAGTCCCAGTGGTAGGGTACTCTTGCAGTGCATCCTGGGATTGCTCATGAACACTGAAGGGGTATGTGACAGTGCTTCTTTGGCGGGAAGCAGAGTCCCAGGAGGAGTTTGATGGCTGTCTCTCCTCTTGCTAAATGAGGAACGAGGTCATAGGCAGTCGGCCTAGTGAACCAGGTGTGGAGCTGAGCTGCAGAGGATCCAGTAAAGCTGACAGTGAAAAACAGTGTCTGTGAGCACCAGGGGACTTGCCAAAGGGTCTGCCCAGGAAAGGGGACCTCTCCAGGGAAGTCAGAGGATCAAGGGTCAGCTCACACAGTGTGTCAGAGTAAAGAGGGTGCCGTGTAGAACCCTGAAGAGTAAGGACAAAGGGGGTGCCAAGTAGGACCCTAAAGAGTGATTCACAGTACAGTACAGTTCCGTTGATTCTTCTTCACTATAGTTGCAAGGTGAAGCAGCGGCCTTGCTGCATCCAGCATTAATCAGAAGGCCCAGCAAATTGTGCATAGTTATTCAGTTGAAGTTTCCCACTCATCCCTTCTCCTATCCCAGTTTTAAAATAAATGAACAAAAACCAAAACCCCTGGACTGTTTTCTGACAGAGCCAAGGACTTAGAATATGCTAAATCGTCAAGTTGTTGCTATAGGTAACCCAGGGGAACCCGTAACCAGCAGCTCCCATGGGAGTAGTGCTACAGTAGCATACTATGACTGAGAGCACTGAGGTTTTTTTTGATCATTGTATTGCTCTGGTCACAGTATGTAAAATATTAAAATTGTACCTTGGACTGTCTACTTTCCAAAAAATGGTCATTTGGGGGCTATATGAACTGTACTGGTATTTTTAAGCCTCAAAAAATGAGGCTGTCAGTATATCAGGACTGATTGATTTTCAGATATATATATCATAGTTTGTGGGCTTCAACTTTCCTACATACTAAATAATATACACTGATTTGGGTCATTTTTACAAATAAATGTTGCAGCATACATTTTGGCCTAAATCTATGAAGAAGGATTATTTATTTGCAATCTTTTATAACAGAAACAAAGAAAAACACGTTTTTTCCTTTCAAAATGTTCCTTTTTTTGTGTTTATTTTGCAAAAATAAAAAACCCAGTGGAATTTAAATACCACTAAAAGAAAGCTCAATTTGTGTGAAAAAATTGTAAAAATGTCATTTGTTTACAGTGCTGCATGACAAAGAAATTGTTGTTCAAAATGTGACAGCGCTAAAAGCTGAAAATTGTCCTGGGCAGGAAGGAGGTGAAAATGCCCAGTATTGAAGTGGTTAATTTGTATTGGGAGATCATTACCTACTTTATATTTATACAAAGTAATATACTAGAAATGGGACTTTTTAAGTTCCTAACAAGTTACAAATAATAATATATGCCACTATTAAAAATATTTAAAATTATTTACAGAATATTTACCGTATGTTCACACTATGCACTTTTTTGTGCGTTTTCCGTTTTTCAGAAACGCATTACGGTCCATTTTACATTGGTTTTTTTTATGGTACACATTTACACCTATGTGTTTTTCAGCCGGTGCGTTTCTGGAAAGGGTTGAGAACTTTTTCCCCGCAGCTGATTGCATTTTGTATGTAATAGACTTCAATATAGTCACACCAGACACGCATGTGTCGCGTTTTTTTATGCATTTTTCTACCCTTAAAAAACACTGTATATAGCTGGTTGCTAAGGAGTGGTCCAGGAAGTGGTGTGCTGCATCCTTAACAACCATGGAGTCATTACCTGTAAGCTGAATGTAAAAAAAAAAGATTTGCCCTTTGGGTCTGGTATGGATTTGAAAAGGAACCCCACACCATTTTTTTAAATGGCGTGGTGTCCCCCCAAAATCCATACCAGACCCTTATTCAAGCATGCAGCCTAGCAGGTCAGAAAAGGGAGGGGACAAGCGAGCTTCCCCCCCTGAACCATATCAGACCACATGCCCTCAACATAAGCTCTGCCCATCCACCCCAAAGCACCTTGTCCCCATTAGGGATGAGCTTCGAGTTCGAGTCGAAGGTAAGTTTGACTCGAACATCGCAAATTAGATCATTCGTCGAATGACGAACAAATGTGCTTCTTCGCGGGAAATTAGAGTTTCCCATAATGCACTGCACGTGCATCGCGTTATGTGATTGGCCAAAGCATGCACCCTGACCTCATGCTTTGGCCAATCAAATGATCTCTGCCATGATTGGACTAAAGGCAGGCAAGGGCCAAGTACACACCCCACACTACATAAAGGCTGCTCGCGCAGCCGCAGCGTGTAGTGTCATTGTGCGGGCGATGAGACAGGAACAGGAACGCGATTCAGGCAGGGAGAGAATAGTTTTTTTTGGAGTCAGACAGTGAAGAGAGACAATCCTAGCAGTGTAGGGAGGGCCAAGGTTCCTGTGTGAGGTAGGGAGAGCTTTCTTTCTTTACATCAGATACCAGTCGTCGTATTGTTCATCGGTCAGTTTCTGCAACATTCTATAAAATTCACAGACCTGTAGGAATAGAGATCACTTCAGATATCAGCCACAGTAACCATTGCTCAGTTGTGGATCTTTCTATAGAGATCACAGACCTGTAGGAATAGAGAGCACTTCAGATAACAGCCACAGTAACCATTGCTCAGTTGTGGATCTTTCTATAGGGATCTCAGACCTGTAGGAATAGAGATCACTTCAGATATCAACCACAGTAACCTTTGCTCAGTTGTGGATCTTTCTATAGTGATCACAGAGACCTGCAGGAATAGAGATCACTTCAGATATCAGCCACAGTAACCATTGCTCAGTTGTGGATCTTTCTATAGGGAATACAGACCTGTAGGAATAGAGATCACTGCAGATTTCAGCCACAGTAACCATTGCTCAGTTGTGGATCTTTCTATAGGGATCACAGATCATCCATCTAAAGGATTATAGATTACATCAGATATCAGTGAGAGTATTGATAATCGGTCACTTGCGTACATCTGTAACCACCACAGCTCATCTATAGGGCTATCAATTAAATCATATAAGGTCATTGAGTATCTATTGGTCAGTTGCGTATACCCTATATTGATCTGTATCAACATCGTGTTTGAAAGGCTGACAAGGAGAGGCCGACGCTCACAGGTCATGAAAAGAGGGCAAGCAGCCTCTGTGTCCATTGTGAAAAGTGGTGGTCACCTTGCTCTCATCTGCAATCTCTAACCCTACTATACCTCATGCCTTCTCAAATACCAGCATTGAGAGGGATGATGGTATAGCAAGAGTGGCACGGAGACTTGCACCCAATCTGCTAGCAGTACACCACCGCTTGATTTGAGCAGCAGGCAAGTTTCACTACCACAGTATTTGAACCGTAGTAAGAAATACTGTCCCAGCCATCCACATGCTCAGCGTCTTAATGCTAGCTTGGCCAAATTTCTCAGCTCCCTTTTCGCGAATTTGTGGAATGTGCTGAAACACAGTTACAGGTCCCAAAAGTACATTTATTTTAGCATAAGGCCATTCCGGCTCTCTACCGTCATGTGGAAGGTAGTGTTTTGGCCTCGTTGGACAAAGTGGTCAGCAGAAAGGTGCACATTACTGCTGACTCTTGGTCCAGCAGGCATGGACAGGGATGTTACATTTCTTTCAAGGTACCTCTGCTGGCAGCTGGGAAGGATGCAGGACAGGGTTCGGTGTTGCAGCTTGTTTTGCACAATGCCTCCAAAAAGCTGGTGCTGGTTCTGTCCCATATGGCTACTCCACCACCTCCTCCTCCTCCATGTCCTCTTCTGCTCAATTCTCCCCTGCAGCAGCAGTGCTCCCTAAGCGTTCAAAGGGCTATGCAAGCAGTCAGGCTAAAAGATGCCATGCTGTGCTTCAATTGGTCTGTCTAGGGGATAGGAGTCACACCGGTGCAGAGATTCTGTCAGCTCTGCAGGGGCAGGCTCAGAGATGGTTGATGCCATGACAGCTTGAGCTAGGAATGGTTGTATGCAACAATGGCACCAACCTTCTCTCTGTCCTCTGACAGAGACACTTGACACATGTTCCATGCTTGGCACATGTTCTGAATCTGGTGGTGCAGCATTTCTTGACCAGATACCCAGCTTCCAAGATGATCACCTAAGGCAGGCCAGAAAAGTCTGTGGCCATTTCCACCATTTGTTCAATGCCAGTGCTCTCTTATTTGTCATTCAAGGGGAATTTAAACCTTCCCACCAACCACCTTATTTGTGACATGCCCACCAGGTGGAACTCAATGTTAGCAATGCTGCAACAGCTGCACACACAGCAGAGGGCCATCAATGAGTACCTGTGTGAGTATGGCACAAGGACAGGGTCAGGGGTGCTTGGCTTTTTTTTGCCACGCTAGTGGCTTTTGATTAAGGTTGCATGCATCGTCCTGTCACCATTTGAGGAGGCCACAAGGATGGTGAGCCGGGATGATGCATGCATCAGTGACACTATCCCGCTAGTCTACCTGCTGGAGCACGGAGCACATGCTGCGTGGAATCATGGACAGGGCACTTGAGGCAGAACAGCGGCAGGAAGAGGAGGACTTCCTTTCCTCAAAAGGCCCTCTTTATGCAGATATCATTCCTGCAGGGCCACAAAACACACAGGAGGAGGAGGAAGAGGAGGAGGAGGAGGAGGATTTCAGCAGCATTGATGTAGAGGAAGAGGATAGCATACAGCAGTCTTCAAGGGATGGTTTTGATTCCCCAGAAACCTTAGGAGTTGTATGTGGTTGGGGAGAGGTTGTTCCTGCTGACAATGTCATCCTTAGTGACCCAGAGGACTCAGAAGCTCATGCCTCCTCCAACTTACGTTGCATGGGCTCCCTGATTCTGCAAAGCCTGCGAAAGGACCCAAGGATTCGTGCTATCAAGGAGAGGGATAATTACTGGTTGGCAACCCTTCTTGATCCACGTTACAAGGGTAAAGTTGCAGAGCTCATCCTAACTTTGCAGAGAGAGCAGAGGATGAAACATCTTGAGGAGGCCTTGAAAAAAAATGTGTGTACCGCCTTTCCAGACACTGGGAGGTCAACATTCTCTGGACGTGTTTGTCAGGAATCGTTCAGCCAAAGGAGGAGCTGTGGAGAAGGCGGCCGGCTGACCGATGCCTTTAAACAGTTCTTTTGTCCTTAGCAGCACCCAGGGCTTTTAGGTTTAAGCATCCATCGCCAGCGTCTCCATCATATGGTGCATGATTATCTAGGCGCAAGAGCAGACTTGGAGACCTTTCCAGCTGAGCATCCACTGGCTTACTAAGTCTTGAGAATGGACCACTGGACAGAACTTGATCAATATGCAATGGAGCTACTGGCCTGTCTTGCTTCCAGCGTGCTTTCCGAATGGACGTTCAGTGCTGCTGGAGGTTTTGTGATGGACAAAAGAGTGTGTCTGTCCACAGACTCTGTTGACCAGCTGACTTTCATCAAAATGAACCATTCCTGGATCAACAAGAGCTATCAGGCCCCTGATGCTGATGTAACAGATTGAATTTGCTAGGGGTCTGCCATCCCTTGAAGACTGCACATGCTGCCTATCCTGTTCCTCTACCTTGATTCTGCCAGCTTCCAACAATATTTTTGGTTTAGGTCACTACCAACCCCTAAGGCCTAGTTTTTCTGCACTTGTATGACAGGGGCATACAGTTTTAATGTCGTATATCATTTTTAACAGCAGGCCCTGTCCCTTGTGAGGGTTATGGTGTTCAGGCACCACCAACACCAAAGGCCCAATTTTTGGCACCTGTGTAGCACATTGGATTTCAAATTTGCATGGAATTCTTACCAGCAGGTCCCGTTCTGGCACCCAGCAAGAGTAACTGTGAGGCCTTGGTTATGGTGTTCAGGCGCCACCTTCCGCAAAGGCCCAATTTTTGGCACTTGTATAGCATATGCATTTTCAATTTTGCATGGAATTCTGACCAGCATGTGCCATTGCTGCACCCAGCAAGAGTAACTGCGAGGCCTTGGTTAAGGTGTTCAGGCCCCACCTACCGCAAAGGCCCAATTTTTGGCACTTGTATAGCACATGCGATTTCAAATTTGCATAGAATTCTTACCAGCAGGTCCCGTTCCGGCAACCAGCAAGAGTAACTGCGAGGCCATGGTTACGGTGTTCAGGCACCAGCAACACCAAAGGCCCAATTTTTGGCACCTGTATGACAAGTACATGCAATTTCAAATTTGTATGGATTTTTTAGCAGTAGGGCCCATTCCTGCAACCAGCAACAGTAACTGTGAGGGGTTATGGTGTTCAGGCACCATCAACAAGCAAGGCCCAATTTTCCTGCACCGGTATGACAAGTACATGCGATTTGAAACTTATATGTATATTTGTATATGACATTTTTTGCTTTAGAAATGTCAGTATAGCTGCAGCAGGCTACATACATCGTAGAGATGCACTACTTTACAGGCACATTCCGGGAACCCCCCAGGCACGATATTTGAAGGAATTTTTCATTTTTATAGTTTCACTTTAAGCCTCATTAAAATCAGTAAATCAGTGATCCTTTAAAAACAATTGTTTTTAAAAACTTTTTTTTCACTGCTACATGTTCCACAGGTCAGGACCCGGACCCCCATACACTTTTTTGGGGCGATAACTTGCATTTAAGCCTTCAAAATGAGGCCATTTGATTTTCGAGGATCGAGTCCCATAGACTTCAATGGGGTTTTTTTTCCGAACAAACTTTTCCTCTGTTCGCGGTGTTCTGGTGCGAACCGTTCAGCTCATCACTAGTCCCCATGTTGTGTAAAAGTGAACAAAGACAGTACAAAAGTTTTAGAAATGTCCCTTATTAAAAAAAAAAAAAAAAACAATACCCCCTGATGTAAATACATCCTCAATCACGAACCTCGCCGCCACTGCCAGGCCAAAAAAAAAAAAAGGAAAAAAAGAAAAAAAGCGAGGAATGCTCATGTGGTCTGCCTGCACCGCTGTTTGACTTTTCCTAACCACTTGCCGACCGCCCCACGCAGATTTACTGCTGCAGGGCGGCTCAGCTGGGCATAATCACGTAGATCTACATGATTATGTGCACGCCGTTTCGGACCGCGGTCCCACTGTGATTAGATGCAGCGGGAGCCAGACCGTGGGGGGACAGGCACAATGAGATCCTGTATCTCAGCTAAGCTAAAACACCAATCTCTGTGTGCCATAGTTAGTAACTACAATTAGGCTCACACTTAACCCCTTGATCACCCCCAGTATTAACTCCTTCCCTGCCATTGTCATTTATATACAGTAACAGTGCATATTATTTAGCACTGATCACTGTATTGGTGTTACTGGTTCCCAAAAAGTGTCACTTAGTGTCAGATTTGTCTGTCGCAATGTCGCAGTCCAGCTAAAAATCGCTGATCGCCACCATTACTAATAAAAACAACAAAAAAATAAAAAGTCCAAAAATCTATTCCATAGTTTGTAAACGATATAATGTAACTTCTGAGCAAGCCAATATATGCTTTTTTTGGGATTTTTTACCAAAATTATGTAGCAGAATACAAATTGGCCTAAACTGATAAAAAAACATGTTTTTTTTTATTGGGAATGTTTTATAACAGAAAGTGAAAAATATTGTGTTTTTTTAAAAATTGTCACCTTTTTTTGTTTATAGCACAAAATCTAAAAACTGCAGAAGTGATCAAATACCACCAAAAGAAAGCTCTATTTGTGGGAAAAAAAGGACATCAATTGTAATTGGCGTGCAGCGTAGCGTGACCGTGCAATTTTTAGTTAAAGTAAAGCAGTGCCGAATTGCAAAAAATGGCCTCGTCATTAAGGGAGCTGAAGTGGTTGAATAGCTAAGGGTTGGGGTCACCCCGCGACATCACCTGGTGGCACTGCCCCGTGTGACAGCATTGACCCATGCATTCTGGGTTGCCAATGTCACAGAGGATGGTACCACTAGGTGAGGTCGCCGGTGGCCACCCCCTTAGCAATTTAGGAAATGTCACATTGACAGCGTTCATCGCAAGCAGACTTTTTTTTGGGGGGAGGGTTCAGCGGGCATCAGGATTGATGATGGATCTACAGATTCTGATAAGACCCCTGCCCGCAGACCTTCACAACCACCACCCAAGGTTGTGGGGGAAAGGCAGAGTCACCCCGACCCCAAAGCACCCCCCCCTTATTGATGGCATGTGGCCTGGTATGGTTCAGGAGAGGGTGTCTCTCACTCATCAGCTCCCTTTCCTAACCTGCCGGGCTGCATGCTCAGATAAGGGTCTAGTATGGATTTTATTCTGGAAGGGCGTACAATGACATGGAGGGAGACCACAGCACTGCTCAATACCTCAATCATACCTCAGTCCTGCCAATCTGTGCCTCAATCATGCCCATTCATATCTCAATCATGCCAATCTGTGCTTTATTCATGCCCACCTGTGCCTTAATCATGCCTCACTCATGCCCATCCATGCCACATCAATGACTCATCTGTGCTCACTCAAGTGCTCATCTGTGGCTCATCCGTGCCCACCCATGCAACCTCAGTGCTCATCTGTGCTACATCAGAGCTAATTCATGCCATAGCAGTGCTCATCCCTGCCACATCTATGCCTTGTCAGTGTTCATCCATGCCACATCAGTACTCATCCATGCCACATCAGTGCTTATCCATACAACATCCATGGCACGTCAGTGCTCATCCATGCCACATCAATGCCCTACAGTGCCTCACAAAAGTGGGTAGTCAGGAAATGACGGTGCTCTCTGAATGTTGGGCCTCTGTATGTAGTTAGGCTGTGTAAAGGTCTCATGTAAAACCAGAAAGTTCCAGCGCTGGGACTGTGGCAGTCTCAATATAAAGTTAATCACTCAACCAATGGTGCTGCTGTTGGAAAATGCTGAGACCAGCATAAGAGTGCACAAAAAAGGTAAAAACTTTGACAAATCGGTACTTCCGCGAAACATGTCGTCACGGCAATTGGGCATTGTTTGTGGTCCAAGCCAGCTCTGATCTCCGCTACGTCACTTCCGGCATTGACGTTTTTCCGGTGAGATACATCTGCTCCACTCTGCTGAACTCTGCATCACGGGGTGAAGCAGGAGGCAGTTCACAGTGGACACCGGTAGGTTCAGTGTGCCCTCCTCCCTCCCCCTTTGTGTGACGGCTGAGTAATTTACCATCTCCACCATATTGCGGACCTCCCATCCAGCGGTGTGTGCACCCCTCATGGCCAACGGTTTCATTGCAACAAATGACCGGTTTGGTATCTATTCTTTTAACATATGTTCTTTAATTAATACTATTGGTTAACATGGGCTGCTGTCCTAATGTTCATATCAACAACTGTGGTTAGCGCTGTTTTTTTCCTTTTTTGTGTAAAAGTCTCACACGTGGTATCGCCATACTCAGGAGAAGTAGCAAAATGTATTTGGTGGTGTCATTTTTGCTATGTACATGCTATGTGTTAGAAATATCTTATAAATGAATAACTTTGTGTAAAAAAAAAAAAAAGTGTTTTTATTTTCTTTACATATTTTCAAGAAACTTGTGGGAAAAAATGACACATTCAAAAGACCCATTATGCCTCCTAGATTATGTGTGGGGGTGTTTGCTTTCCAAAATGGGGTCATTTTGTGGGTGTTTCCATTGTCCTGGTGTTTCAGGGCCTTCAAAAGTGTGATAGGATGTCAGGAAATTACAGCTGCAAGAAAAAGTATGTGAACCCTTTGGAATGATATGGATTTCTGTACAAATTGGTCATAAAATGTGATCTGATCATCATCTAACTCACAACAATAGACAATCACAGTCTGCTTAAACTAATAACACACAAAGAATGAAATGTTGCCATGTTTTTATTGAACACACCATGTAAACATTCACAGTGCAGGTGGGAAAAGTATGTGAACCCCTAGACTAATGACATCTCCAAGAGCTAATTGGAGAGAGACGTCAGCCAACTGGAGTCCAATCAATGGGATGAGATTAGTGGTGTTGGTTACAGCTGCCCTGACCTATAAAAAACACACACCAGTTCTGGGTTTGCTTTTCACAAGAAGCATTGCCTGATGTGAATGATTCCTCGCACAAAATAGCTCTTAGAAGACCTATGATTAAGAATTGTTGACTTCCATAAAGCTAGAAAGGGTTATAAAAGTATCTCCAAAAGCCTTGCTGTTTATCAGTCCATGGTAAGACAAATTGTCTATAAATGGATAAAGTTCAGCACTGCTGCTACTCTCCCTAGGAGTGGCCGTCCTGTAAAGATGACTGCAAGAGCACAGCGCAGACTGCTCAATGAGATGTGTCAGCTAAAGACTTACAAAAGTCACTGGCAAATTCTAACATCCCTGTTAGCGAATCTACAATATGTAAAACACTAAACAAGAATGGATTTCATGAGAGGATACCACAGAGGAAGGCACTGCTGTCCAAACAAAACATTGCTGCACGTTTACACTTTGCACAAGAGCACCTGGATGTTCCAGAGCAGTACTGGCAAAATATTATGTGGACAGATGAAACCAAAGTTGAGTTGTTTGGAAGAAACACACAACACTATGTGTGGCGAAAAAGAGGAACAGCACACCAACATCAAAACCTCATGCCAACTGTGAAGTATGGTGGTGGGGGCATCATGGTTTGGGGCTGCTTTGCTGCATCAGGGCCTAGACAGATTGCTATCATCGAAGGAAAAATGAATTCTCAAGTTTATCAAGACATTTTTCAGGAGAACTTAAGGCCATCTGTCTACCAGCTGAAGCTCAACAGAAGATGGCTGTTGCAACAGGACAATGACCTAAAGCATAGAAGTAAATCAACAACAGAATGGCTTAAACAGAAGAAAATACGCCATCTGAATTGGCCCAGTCAGAGTCCTGACCTCAACCCGATTGAGATGCTGTGGCATGACCTCAAGAAAGCAATTCACACCAGACATCCCAAGAATATTGCTGAACTGAAACAGTCCTGTAAAGAGGAATGGTCAAGAATTACTCCTGACCGTTGGGCACGTCTGATCTGCAACTACAGGAAGCAATTGGTTGAAGTTATTGCTGCCAAAGGAGGTTCAACCAGTTATTAAATCCAAGGGTTCACATACTTTTTCCACCTGCACTGTGACTGTTTACATGGTGTGTTCAATAAAAACATGTGTAAGATAAACTTATGCACTAAAATAGGGTATAAGACGTACCAGAGAACAAGCAACAAAATCCCAACAGTTGTGGAACACCACAGGAAAGAGCAGCCAATTAAATAGTGTCACCACATATCTCAAAAGTCAATAGAATAAAAAATAATTAGCGCTCAACTCCTTTAATGCGATGAACCACTTTTACTATGTAGAACCAAAGGAATGGGATATGTAAATAATACCAATGCATAAAGATGGGAAAATCCAAGATAAATAAATCTCCTCTGTGTGAATGTACAAATGAATCCAAGATAATAAACAAGTAAAATAGTAAAAAATTAAGATGATCAAAGGTATCTAAAAACACGGAATATTAAAAAAGAGCAAGAATCTGGGAGTTGATCACAATAAAAACGTTGGTGTAAAAAATATTGACATAAATCTCAGCGTGAAGAGTCATAAAAAATCAATAATTGAAGGTGACTAGTGATAAAATAATATCTTATCAAAAATATAGCAATATTCCTACTTTCAATATTAAAATGATAAAGTGATGCAATCCAAAATATATTCAACAATGGTGATTATTTCCTAAAATGCAAGGCACATATATCTGTGAATAAATAGGTGACTAAAAATCAAGAAAGTGCTACAGTGCTGTATAAAGTGCATAAATGTCCATACAGTCCGTTGAAAAATATCTTAACAGTGATGAAAATGCTGGGTGCTCAAATCTCAAATAACAAATTCAGGTGAATAGAAGAGTGAGATCAAGCTTCCAATCACAGCAAGGTGCGTGTGCTGGTGAGCTAGCAATCCAGCATTAAGTGAAATGGCCGCTCACCTCCATATCACTCAAAATGAGCGTTTTAAAGATGTAATCTCAACTCTTCAGACATCTCAATCTTCTCCAATCAGAATTATCTCCAATATTAATGGCTTTATGTTCAGGATGGAACATATACTGTTTCCTGCTTGGGTATATGCCGATCTTCTTATCCTTATTTATCCCTCGGTTAATCTATCAATAGCTCAGACAAAAGGAAGCTCTCATGGTGCAGTATATTGGGTAAAGTTTATTTCAAAAACAGACAGGTCACTTACTATAACGCAGGTAAATCAGTGCAGTGTACAGTCAAAACAGCCGCCGATGCGGTCCGCTCCGATGCTTCCGGTCTCGGCCGAAGACCGGAAGTGACGTCAATACGGCTTGTCTCTAACGCGTTGCGCTACAACTCACGTAGCTTTTTCAAAATGAAAACATGGCAACATTTCATTCTTTGTGTTATTAGTTTAAGCAGACTGTGATTGTCTATTGTTGTGACTTAGATGATGATCAGATCACATTTTATGACCAATTTGTGCAGAAATCCATATCATTTCAAAGGGTTCACATACTTTTTCTTGCAGCTGTATATGTGTAATTTATTCTCCTAGAACACCTGGAGGTGCTACTTGCATGTTGGGCCTCTGTATGTGACCAGACTGTGTAAAAGTCTGACACGTGGTATCGCCATACTCTGGAGGAGTAGCAGAATATATTTTGGGGTGTAGTTGAAAGTATGCCTATACAGTGTGTGAGAAATAACTTGGTAATGTGACAATGTTGTGAAAAAAAATCTTCATTTTGCAAAGAATTGTGGGAAAAAAATTACAACTTCAAAAAACTCACCATGCCTCTTATTAAATACCTTTGAATGTCTACTTTCCAAAAAGGGGTAATTTTGGGGGTATTTGTACTTTCCTTGCTTGTTACTGTTTCAAGGAATGAGATAGGCCGTCAGTACATCAAGGTGTGATCAATTTTCAATGATTGACACCATAGCTTGTAGACTCTATAACCTTCACAAAGACCAAATAACATAACCTTTTTTCTGGTGCCTCCATGGCAGCATACCAATGATAGAGCTCCGTCTCGTCTCCTCCCTCAGGAACAGTGAATTGCTTAAATTAAAGACATAGCCCCTCCCCCAACATTCTCCTTTTTTTCCTCATACCACTGATCAGTGAAGATGAAGCAGCTGCATGTCCCTACCTCTGCCTTAGGCAGCGTCCGCCGGGTTCAGCCTCTCCAATGCGCAATCCCTGCTCTTGGGCCGCTAACAGCGCTGATAAGACTGGGAACCCCTTTTGTGGATCTTTTGGGGTATTTCCTTTTGCAGAGTTTCCTCACAGGAATGCAGTCTGCCAGATTACACAAATATATGAACACAGGTGGATGCACAGGAGGTTCAACCTTCCCTTCATTTTCAAGCCTTTTCTTTCCTCAATTTCCTATAATAAAGCACAAGACTTAACTCAGTTCCCTTCTTTCTGATCCTTCACATTTCTTACCTTCTCTGATATCTTTTCCATTTTTAGCTGGGTCCCCTGGCTCTGCGTTTTTCCTTTCCCATTTCTTTTGTCCTTTGGCTGGGGTTTTTTGTTTTGAGGCTTGTCCTGCTTGCCACCCCGCCCTGCTTCACCTCCCTCTTTGGTGCCATCCAGCTAGGCAGCTAGTGCGGCTATCTTCTTTGTGGGAAACACAAAGATGTTTCCCTTGCTAGGAATAGGTACACAAGCTATTAATATTTATAGAATCCCAATAAAAGTAGTTATTCTGAAACTCTAGGGAGGCATAGCTGTAAGATTGCCAGGTAAGAGGTGGAACCATGCATTTCTCTATGTATGTGTGCACATAAAAAAAAAAAAAAAGAGGGTTAACAGGTGCAACAGGGGGGGTGGAGGTGGGAGGGGGAATGACTTCCTCCCCGCCCCCTTTGTGTTAGTTAAAAGGTGGCTTCACTAAGTATACAAAAAAAAAAGAGCGCCACTGACTGGCAGGCCTTTTTTCTGTTACTGTCCTGTGCCCTCGAAGAAGTCTAGGAAGTCTTCAAGATGGCACGATGATGACAGCCCAGACCACAGATCTTGTTCATCTCACCATAGGTCATCGGACAGATCAAGGTCGCGGAGATACAATCGCTCTCCCTCACCCCAAACTCATTCATCGAGAAAGAAATGTTGGGCATGTGGCGCGGTTCCACTCCCGGATAAGCTGATCTGCAAGGATTGCTTCAGGGACTATGCAGCAAACCCAGATCTTGAAAGCCGGCGAGTAGTGGACTTGCTGAAACAAACCATGAATGGTTTGCTTTTAGAGTTGGCGGTATCAATTCCAGCTCAAGCTGCTCCACAAATGTCTCAGCTGCAGGATACAGGACCCAATATACCCTCCTTCAGGGCAAGTAGCTAGAGGCTCATCTCAGGAAGACCCTTCAGATGAGTCCTCGGAGGACTCGGATCCGTCAGGCTTCAGTTTTGATGGCCTTTCATTCAGTGTCATTTCCTGGGTGGAATCAGCGGAAGAGCCAGAGAAATCCAAGTCCTACTTTCCTTTTCTAAAGAGAAAGCAAATTACCTTCCCTCTAATGGGTTAAATTAAGGAAATTATTGAGGATGTAGGGAGCAAGCCAGACAAAAAGCTGTCCCTGGGATGGCTAAACAAATTGTACCCATTATCAGAGTCTGACTCTCAGTACCTGAATTCAATGCTGGTGGTCGATGCTGCAGTTGCAGTGGTTTTATTGGCAAAACCGTTACCTTGCCTATGGAGGATTCAACATCTTTTAACCACTTAAGCCCCGGAAGATTTTACCCCCATTCCGACCAGGGGGTATTTTGCGATTCGGCACTGCGTGACTTTAACTGACAATTGCGCGGTCGTGCGACGCTGTACCTAAACGAATTTGGCGTCCTTTTTTTCCCACAAACAGAGCTTTCTTTTGGTGGTATTTGATCACCTGTGCGATTTTTTGATCACGCGCTATAAACAAAAAAAGAGCGTCAATTTTGCAAAAATAGCAATATTTTTCACATTTTTTTATATGAAATTCCCCCCAAAAAAAATGTAAAAATCAAAATTTTTTAAAATTTTTGGCCAATTTGTTTTATGCTACCTATGTTTGGTAAAGAAAATCGCAAAAAGCGTATTTTGATTGTTTTGCGCAAAAGTTATCGCGTTTACTAACAAAGGGAAAGATTTTTGTCATTTTTGTTGGTTTTTTTTTAACGCGTAATGGCGGCGATCTGCGATTTTTTTTGCGGTACTGCGACATTGCGGCGGACAGATCGGACCCTTGACTGACATTTTTGACACTTTTGGGGTTACCAGTGACATTTCTACAGTAATCAGTGCTATATATATGCACTGTTACTGTAAAAATACACTGGTAGTGAAGGGGTTAACTTTATTTGGGAGGGAGGGGCTGTGTATGTCCCTAGGGGCGTGCTTTCTACTGTGATTGGCTGTGGCTTCAGCTGTAAGGACACTGATCAACGGATCTACATAGTAGATCCATGTGATCAGTGTCTTTGCAGCGAGGAGAATGACAGGCAGCTTGTTTACACAAGCTGCCTGACATTCTCCCTCTCCCCCGCCGATCGCCGAGTGGCCGGCGGACATCGGGTCCGCTGGTCACACGCGCGGCGGGGTCCGTGACCACGCGGGAGCGGGAGCGCGCCTCCGGGGGCGCGCGCTCGCTCCCTAGACCCTCACAAGCAAGCAACGTAGCCCTACGTTAGTTTGCCTGTGAGGGGCTGACCGCCGACGTAGATAGTCATGTGGCGGTCGGCAAGTGGTTAAGGACCCCTTAGATAGGCGTATTGATTTACACCTTAAAAAAAGTTACCTGCCGCAGGAATGGCCTGTAAACCCGCTATTGCTCTAACCTCAGTTTCTAATGCTATTAGATCATGGATGGAAAATTTCAAAACGACCCTACGCCAGGATGTCCCACGAGATGACATAATTAAGGCTCCAGAAGAACTAAAACTGGCTGCAGACTTTGTAGGGGAGGCAGCCATAGACACAATCCGCTGTTCAGCTTGGTCAATACTGCACTCGGTTATGGGAAAATGGGCCTTATGGTTAAAATCCTATGATCTAGCCTCTAAGCAGAGCTGGTGCAAGATCCCATTCGATGGCAAGTCTTTATTCAGAGAAAGGCTTGACAAAGCTATTTCTCAAGTAAGCAGAGGAAAGTCAGGCCTGCTTCCCCAGGATAGGAAAGCTCGGAGGTCAAGAGCCTATTTGTCAAGATTCAGGCAGTTTAACGCCAGAGACTTTAAGCACTCTTGTCAGTTTACGGACAATAGGAGACCGTGGAAGGGCACACAGTCCTCCTTCTTGGGAGCCAAGAGAAACAAGACGCTCACCACCGCCCAGGAAGGGACGAAATCCTTTTGACATCAGGAGGGCTGAGTCGCTCCCAGTTGGGGCTCGGTTAAAGTTTTATCTCAGATCTGGATCATCAAGTGTCAGGAGCCATGGGTTCTCTCAACAGTTCATCACGGACATTTCTGGACTTTTCTCCGGCAACCTCCTCGGACTTCGTTCAAAAGAACAGAGTTGCCAGTCTCCCCACAGAAAGCAACAGCCCTAACCCAGTATGTGGCATCACTGCAACTCCAGCAGTGGTACCTGTACCCTCTGGGGAGTGAATCACCGGTTTCTATTCCACCCTGGTGCCGAAAAAGACAGGCGGTTGGAGACCAGTCATAGACTTAAAAGGCCTCAACTGGTTTATCCATTTCGAGAGTTTCAAGATGGAGTCTCTCCACACAATCATGACTGGTTAATATCAATAGACCTTCAGGATGCCTACCTTCATGTGCCTATTCTCCCATCCTTCCAGAAGTACCTAAGATTCGCAGTAAATCATGTCCACCTACAATTCCAGGCTCTGCCTTTCGGGCTGTGCACTTCTCCCAGAGTCTTTACCAAAGTGCTGATCTCAGCTCTGGCTCCTCTCAGGGAAAAAGGATTGAGAGTCTTTTACAGTCTCTGATGGAACTAGGATGGCTGATAAACTACGAAAAAAGTCAACTGGCGCCATTACAGAGCATGATTTACTTGGGGGCATTATTCAATACAGCCCAAGGCACAGTCTCTCTACCTCTTTCGAAGAGGAAGGTCCTCATTCAAAGAATGTTCGAAAACCATGCGCAAACATTTTTTACAGTACACTTTTACACTGATTGTTGTACAAGAAATCGTGATAGCCAAGGCAGCGCTGACTCACATACTATCACCTGATGGCTTCACAATGCCTGAGCCTTCTAGGCACAATGTCTTCGTGCATCCCTCTAGTCCCATAGTCACACTGGCATCTCCGATAATTTCAGGCAGGCTTCCTATCTCAGAGGAAGAGAAAACACCTCTCTCAGACAATTCTGATGACAGCTCGCATGCACAGAAGTCTGTGGTGGTGGACAGTTCCAGAAAATCTTTCCAATCCCCATTATCTAGGCCCCCACTCATGGGCCATAATTACGTCCGACACGAGCAGGCAGGAAGAAAAATATATTTAAAATATATTTTAAAAAAACATTTTTAATTTATTTTTCCCAAATATATTGGAAATATATTTGAAATGCTACAATTTTGGTCATATTCAATATATTTCTAAATTGTTTTCCCTAAATATATTGGAAATATATTTTTCTTCCATATGGGTCACTGCGAAGGGCTCAGGATTCAGGGCAGATGATCTTTTTCTGCCAAGGATGTGGTGTCCAATGTCCTAGAAATGAGAGCGGCGTTCCAGGCTCTAACTTT
This sequence comes from Pelophylax lessonae, assembly GCF_965119305.1. Classification (NCBI taxonomy): domain Eukaryota; kingdom Metazoa; phylum Chordata; class Amphibia; order Anura; family Ranidae; genus Pelophylax; species Pelophylax lessonae. The sequence goes on from NC_138769.1 coordinate 247,524,412, forward strand.
ACTATAGTCCCTCAAGTCGAGGGTCGGAGTAAGCTATTACGCCTGGACAGTACAGTGGCGGTCTCATATCTGCAGAGACAGGGAGGCACCTGCAGCAAGACGCTTCTCATGGAGGTGGAGCGAATAATGATATGGGCAAAGAGAAACCTGGAGGATCTCAGGGCAATGTATCTCCCAGGCAGACTGAACATGGAAGCGGATTCCTTATCAAGGACAACGAGTGGAGTCTGCACCCTCCAATATTCCACCAAATTTTTCTACTATGGGACCCGCCACAGGTGGATCTCTTTGCGACCTCGGAGAATGCAAAACTCCAGAGGTTCTTTTCTCTCCTTCCTCATCCTCAAGCAGAAGAAATAGATGCTCTATCCTGCCCATGGAGATTCTCGATGGCATACACCTTCCCACCCCATCCACTCATCTCAAGATTTCTACTGAGACTACTGATGGAGCCAGTACATGTGATGGCCATACTTCCTTACTAGCCGAAAAGACCCTCGTTTCCGTTGGCGCTGCACCTCAGCATGGGTTCCTCTGTCAGAATTCCTCAGGTTCTTCAGCTCCTGTCCTAGGGCAATCTAATCCATCCAGACCCTTAGAGACTGGCACTTTGAGTATGGAGGTTGAGAGGAGGCAGTTTGATTCACTAGGCTGTTCCCAGGGAGTCATATCCACCCTCCTTAATGCAAGAAAACCTGCGACAAATTCCATCTAAGGAAGGATCTGGGACAAATTCATAACTCATGCAGCAGAAGGGGGCAATTTATTTGAGTTTCTGTAGTCTGGGTCTTACCCTAAGCTCCCTTAAGGTTCAAGTAGCAGCAATTTCAGCAGCAACTAATACCAGTTGGGCAGAGAACCCACTGGTCATCACATTTCTCAAAGGAGTGTTGAAGTTGCATCCTCCTGTGAGACACTCTTTTCCCAAGTGGGATCTCACTTTGGTTCTGGAGGTTATATGCAGACCCCCCTTTGCACCTACAGAACAAGCCTCAGTTTGGGACCTATCCCTGAAGACAGCCTTCCTAGTGGCCATTACGTCCAGAAGAAGAATCTCAGAACTCCATTCTCTGGGGATAGGGGACGAGCACATCTCTTTTTCCCCAGATAGAGTAGAGCTTCGCCCCCTCAGAGGGTTTACCCCTAAGGTAACTACCCCAGATCATCTAGCGGAACCATGAGCATTACCAGTCTTTTCTGAATCAGAAGCCTGTCATGCTCTAGATGTGGCCAAGGTTCTCAAAATCTACTTGGAGGTAGCCGAGAGGATCAGGCCCTCCGAAAGACTATTCATCATTCCATGGGGCAGAAACAAAGGAGAAGAAGCATCCAGCAGGACTTTGGCATCCTGGGTGGTCAAGCTGACACAAAAAGCCTGCAAGCTGAGAGGCATGGTCCCTCCATCTCATGTGAGCACACACTCAACAAGGGCAGTTTCAGCATCATGGGCAGCGAGGGCAAACGTTTCCTTGGAATCAGTCTGCAGGGCGGCTTCTTGGTCCTCTCATCACACCTTTCACAAGCATTATCGTATAGACCCAGGGGCTCTTACGACTGTACAGTTTGGAAGAAACACAGTTCATGCAGCCATGGCATTGCCTGTAAGCTAGTTATTGGTATGCTGCCATGGAGGCTCCAGGAAAACAGAAAATTGTATCATACTTACCGTAATTTTCCTTTCCTGGTGCCTGTCCATGGCAGCATACGCTCCCACCCTTCAGTATTTCTATGTTATGGAGAATGTTGGAGGAGGGCCTTTGTCTTTAAATTTAAGCTATTCACTGTTCCTGAGGGAGGAGTCGAGACGGAGCTCTATCATTGGTATGCTGTCATGGCTAGGCACCAGGAAAGGAAAATGACGGTAAGTATGATACAATTTTCAGGGGTTTTTTTTTACCAAAAAGATGTAGCAGTATAACTTCTGGCCAAAATTTTTGAAGACAAATTACTAAATTTGCTAAATGTTCAAACCGAAACAAAGAAATTTTTTTTTTTTTTTTACATAATTTTCGGCCTTTTTTAATTTATAGCGCAAAAATAAAAAAACCTAGTGATGATTAAATACCACCAAAAGAAAGCTCTATTTTTGTGAAAAAAGGACAAACATTTCATATGGGTCCAGTGTTGCATGACTGAGTAGTTGTCATTCAAAATGTGAGAGCACTGAAAGCTGAAAATTGCTCTGGGTAGGAAGAGGGTTTAAGTGCCCGGTGGGTAAGTGGTTAAAAAGAATTTTGGCGTGGGTTTCCCCTCCAAATTCATCTAAGACCTGAAGGGCCTGATATGGATTTGAGGGGGGGGGGGGGGGGGGCACGCCATTTTTTTCCTAATTTTTTTTTTTTTTTTCAGGCAAATCTTTTTTTTTTTTTTACATTCAGCTGTCAGTGGGTTCCAAATATCCCACTTCCTCAGGCTCTGTGAAACACTTGGAAGGGTATCGGGGAAGCATTCCTACCCCTGCCTTACTCCAGTAACACATACTGTCTATCACAAGACAGTTTATTGGATGGTGAAAGTTTGTGATATGTAGCTATATAGCCTCTGTTCTCCCTAAGGATGACACACTATTTATTTTACATTGAAGGGATACTTCAATGTAAATAAAGTATCCCTTCAATAAAAAAATAAAAAAAAGGAAGAAAAAAAACACACACACAAGCATCAGTAGGCAGCAGTGTTGCCTCCATTCACTACTGCTAACCTCTAAGGCCCCTTTCACGTGGGCTTTCCGCCCGGCAGACTCCATTTTGCTTAGCGGGGATTGATCCGCCGATCCCTGCTGAGCAGGCGGATGACAGGTCCGTCTCCGCTTACTTTGCAGAGACAGACCTGTCAGATCCCCACTCTCCTCTATTAGAGATCGGATGAAAACGGACCGCTTGCCCATTTTCATCCGATCCGATCCTCCAGACGGATGGAAAACAGGATTTCCATCCATCTGGATTTCACAGACAGAATCAGATCGGATAGCAGCCAGTGTCAGCGGAGATGTCCCCACTGACATCCGCTGCTCCATAGAGGTACATGGAGCATCTGATCAGGTCCGCCTGAAAAACTGACAGGTAGACCGGATCGGAAAGCCCATGTGAAAGAGGGTTAACAAATAAGTTACATAGTTTGTGAGGTTGAAAAAAAGACACCAGTCCATCCAGTCCAACCTATGATGTGTGTGTGTGTTTGCTGTTAACCGTACATTGTATAACCCTGTATGTTGTGGCCTTTAAGGTGCCCATCATATCGTTTTTTGAAACTACCGATGCTCCCTGCTGATACGACGAAGAGAATTCCACATCCTATCGCTCTGACGGTAAAGAACCCCTTACACAGTTTAAGGTTAAACCGCTTTTCTTCTAGTTTTAGTAAGTGGCCCCGTGTCCTATTGAATTCCCTTTCTCTGAAAAGTTTGTCCACTATGCCAAGGTCACAGTACATTATTTATACATTGATATCATATCCCCTCTTAAGCATCTCTTCTCCAGAGAGAATAGGTTCAATGCTTGTAGTCTTTCCTCATAGCTGATGTCCTCCATTCCCCTAATTATTTTTGTTGCCCTTCTATGGACTCTCTCCAGTTGCAGCACATCCTTCCTGAGGACCGGTGCCCAGAACTGGACAGCATACTCCAGATGTGGCCGGACCAGAGTCTTGTAGAGTGGGAGAATAATCTCTTTATTTCTGGAGTGAATCCCCTTTTTTATACATCCCAGTATTCTGTTGGCTTTGCTTGCAGCAGCTTGGCATTGCATGCCATTGCCAAGCCTGTTTTCCACTAGCACCCCCCAGGTCCTTTTCCATCTTAGATTCACCCAGAGGATCATCACCTAGCGAGTAACTTGCGTTCGTATTTCTGACACCCAAGTGCATTACCTTACATTTTTCAATGTGGTCATGCGGCAACTGAGAGCCAACGTTCAGCAATTTAAAAACAAAAGTAGAAATTAATAAATAAAAAATAAAATAGGCGTTCACAAGGTGGCAGTAGTGCCTCTTATCAGCCACTATAATGCCTCATGCACACTGGACATTATAAAAACACCAGTAACTTTGTAGTGAGTTTTTCAGCTTTTTTGCATTGGTCTTTTTTGGCATTTTTAGCTAAAAGCCACCTCTCTGCTATTTTTATAACTCTCACTTTGCCACAATGCATAGCTGAATAGCCTTTGTTAGTTGTTTAGCCGCCATTTTCAGAGCAGAGAGAGCACTAGAGAGAAAGGAGCACTGCATTGCTCAGGAGCGATTAGGTGTGGAGAAAAGAGGGTCCTACAACATTTTGGTGCAAATGTGATGCAATTCGAGCCATACAAAATATATGGCTTAAATCGCATCGCACAAACATCACATGTGATATACACAGGAATGCGGTGCGTTTTTGGTGCAAATCACATGTGGTGTTCAGCATGCACCAGTGTGAACCCAGGCTATGTTTCATGAATGACTGATCTTATCAGCAGTTGTGTTCTGTGGTTCCTGAATAAAGATGAAGATTTTTTTTAAGAGCAACTACCGGTGTGCGCATCATCTTTTTACATATGTACTCAGTTAAACGGCTGTGGATCGGGCACTCGGGAGCTGGTTTATTGGTGAGCTATATGGGTAGTAGCACTGCTCCTTCCGTTTGCATGGTCCATGAACGACACCTCAAAACAGAACCCAGGCTTAAAAAAAAGCAATAGAATCAAAACATCAAAAAATACTAGTTAGCAGCGTTTATCGACAGAGAGTTTTTACAGCTGAAAAAGCCACTCAAAACTCACTAGTTTTCAAGGTTTTTTTTCCAGCCAGAAAACGCTCCTGCCAAAAACAGCCTATTTGTGCAAGGACACATAGGATAACATGCTGGGGCATTTATTGGCTGTAGAAAAAAACACTGAATGCTAAAAACAGCAGCTGTAATAACGTCCAGTGTGCATGAGGCCTAATTTCAGGGAGTAATCTACTGTGAATGTTAAGGATTGTCCCATTCACGCATTATAAATATTCTCCTATTCTATAGATACAATGTAACAATATAGTTAAAATGTATTTTTTTGTAGAGCCTATGCGCAAGATTAAAGACCTGTCCTTTAACCACTTGCCGACCGCCGCACGACTATCTACGTCGGCGGTCAGCCCCTCACAGGTAAAGTGACGTAGGGCTACGTCACTAGCTTGTGAGGGTCTAGGGAGTGAGCTCCCGCGTGGTCACGGACCCCCCCGCGCGTGTGACCGGCGTACCCGATGACCGCCGGTCACTCTGCGATCGGCGGGGGAGAGGGAGAAAGTCAGGCGGCTTGTGTAAATAAGCTGCCTGTCATTCTCCCCTGTGTATGAAGGATGATCATACGGTTCTACTATGTAGAACCGTTGATCACTCTTCATACATCTGAAGCCACAGCCAATCACAGTAGAAAGCACGCCCCTAGGGACACACATAGCCCCTCCCTTTCAAAAAAAGTTAACCCCTTCACTGCCAGTGTATTTTTACAGTAACAGTGCATATGTATAGCACTGATTACTGTAGAAATGTCACTGGTAACCCCAAAAGTGGCAAAAATGTCAGTCAAGGGTCCAATCTGTCCGCCGCAATGTCGCAGTACCGCAAAAAAAAAAACGCAGATCGCCGCCATTACGCGTTAAAAAAAACACCAAAAATGACAAAAATCTTTCCCTTTGTTAGTAAACGCGATAACTTTTGCGCAAACCAATAATTTTTGCGATTTTTTTTACCAAACATAGGTAGCATAAAACAAATTGGCCGAAAATGTTAAAAAATTTTGATTTTTACATTTTTTTGGGGGGGAATTTCATATAAAAAAAATGTGAAAAATATTGCTATTTTTGCAAAATTTACGCTCTTTTTTTGTTTATAGCGCGTGATCAAAAAATCGCACAGGTGATCAAATACCACCAAAAGAAAGCTCTGTTTGTGGGAAAAAAAGGATGCCAAATTCGTTTAGATACAGTGTCGCACGACCGGGCAATTGTCCGTTAAAGTCACGCAGTGCCGAATCGCAAAATACCCCCTGGTCAGGAAGGGGGTAAAATCTTCCGGGGCTTAAGTGGTTAAACTGATCGTGTCAGCTCCAGCAAACCACAAAAAAATAAAATCAAATTGCTTATATGCAACTTTTTTTTACTTGACTGCTTATTTTTTTTATAACATGTCTTACCCAATAACATTAAAAAATGAACACCTTAAAAAAAAAAAAAAAAAAGACTAAGTAGCTTTGACATGCTTTGTACCAGATATTTAATTTTATTAGCAATATATTTAGGAGAAAAAAATAGGAAAAATGCATTATTTAAAGTAATCCTAGGTTTTTTTCTTAACTACTATTGACCAAACTATATATATATATATATATATATATATATATATAAAATGGGTGGAATGCCAGCAAATGAAAATCCTTGTTTATCTTCTAAAAATATATTTCACTTGTAAATGCTACCAATAACGAAGTAAGAAGCTACTGGTGGTATAAAAAATGCTTCTGTATATGAAGGGTATACAGTAATCCCCCGCTCCATCGCGGTTCAGTTTTTGCGGTCCCGGTAATTCACGTTTTTTTTTTTGTAATGTTATTTTACTATATAAATCATTAAGAATGAAATATTTTTGAATTTTCCATAGCTCTTGTTCTGTCTCTTAATATCTTTTATGTGTTTAAATGAGTTTCTATTGTTTTAAAAGTGTGTTTAAAGACCTTAAAATGCTTTTACACGTACAGTGACAGTAAAAAAAAAAAAACATGCCTACAATGCATTTTAATAGGGTTTTTCTATTTTGCGGAATTTCACTTTTCGCGGCTGGCTCTGGAACGTAACCCCCGCAATGGAGGGGGGTTTACTGTATAGGCATCAGGTGGTTTTGTAGCAGCTTGTACACATATCCAAGGCTGCCATCATTTACCTTCTACAGTCATAGCTAGCCAGAAACAAGGCTTTAAAACCAGATCATTCTATTCTCCCTTTTGTCTTCTGTCATACAATATGTTCCTTGCCGGAATCCTGATGTGTGACAACAATGGTAACTTACAATGAGGGAACAAAGACATTAGAATCAATGCAATCTGTTTATTAAGAGGTAATATACAATAAAACAATGCAGCAAATAGTGAGTGTTAAAACATACAGAGAATGTAGAAGTGAAGCAGGAATTCAGCACTTGCGAAAACCTATGTAGATGTCAGACTATACCAGGGTTTCTCAACCAGGGTTCCTAGGTTGCTAGGGGTTCCTTGAGCAATGGGCAATTTCTGCCTCTCAGAAAGGTTCCCAGTGACACCATTGTTCCTTTTAGCTATCTGTAAGGGGGTAATTCTTCCCAATGATGACAAGAGTAAGGAGCATTCTTCCCACTGTCTGTCACACTAATGATTTTAAAAATTTTAGCAAGGATTCCGAGACCAGAAATATATTTCAAGGGTTCATCTGTGTTGAAAACGTTGAGAAAGGCTGGACTATACATACAAATGCATGGCCTTAAGGCAATATAGTAGCAAAACTAACAGGTAAACCAAGCAAAGTTGGTAACGGGACAGGATAAGACTAGGTTACAAGATTCCAGGATAACTGGGAGGCCAAGGCAATATAATGGAGGAAATAAGATGGAAGACAAGAGCAACACAGCAGTAAAAAGGCTAAAAAACCAAATCCTGTGACTGGTAAAGAGGCAGTGATATAAAATCTTCCAGCAGGTGTTAGAGTTGATTGATACATAGCCGAGACCTTCAAGGAGACACCTGCTGGTGATATCAAGACACACCTGCTGATAGCTTTAAAGCCACAGGTCCACTGAAGACTCCTATATTTAAAGAGGAAGTAAAGCGCTGCCTTATTTTTTTCTGACCTGCAAATTAAAGACATAATGTGCTGGTATGCATTACATACTAGCACATTATGTGAAACATACCTGCAAACAAAGCCCTAGCTGTCACTGCTAGAGGCCGCATCCCTCTTTCCCTGTCTTCCTTTCGGATCTGCAGACTCCGGCTGTGTGACTGGTGCACAGGAGCCACCGGTCCTTCAGAGCGCATGCGCCAATGACGTCATCAGCTGTATATACAGTAAATATCTCCTAAAGGGTGCATGTTTAGGAGATATTTAGAGTGGAGATCGACCGATTATCGGGGGCCGATATGCACTTTCCCCGATATATCGGAATCGGCCCCTGAGGTTACCGATATTGCTGATATTTCGGGAAAGTGCTGTAACGGGGTGATGCCTGCAGCTAGAGGCATCACCCCAGTACCCGCATTCATAGTCGACGGTAGGCTGTCTTGTAATGACAACCGATGCGGCTGAGAAGCCGCTCAGCTGTCATTACAAGTAGCGGGAGGGGACATCTCTCTCCTCCTGCCGCCTTCTGCAGCTCGCCCGGGTCTCCCGTCCCACCGGGAGACCCGGGCATCCTACCTGCACAGCCGCCGAAGAGAAGACCCAATCAAAGCTGCATTCGGCTCTGATTGGGTCTCCATGTAAAAAACCCAGAAGTGATGTCATGACTAGGGTTGAGCGAACACCTAGATGTCCGTGTTCGACGGGTTCGGCCGAACTTTAAAAAAAAGTCCGGGTCCGTGTCCCGGACTTTTACCGAACTTTTCCCGGACACCGAACCCCATTGAAGTCAATGGGGACCCGAACTTTAAGGCACTAAAATGGCTCTAAAACACCAAAGGAAAGGGCTAGAGTGCTGCAAATGGCAGCAAAACGTAATTAAGAGCATGGCAAGTGCTCTGCAAACAAATGTGGATAGGGAAATAACTTAAAACAACAAAAAAAAACAGAAAAATAAAACAATGTTCTTCTTCATCTCTGAAGGACGAGGCCCATATGGAGTAGGAGGGAGGTTGAGGTGGTGGTGGATGTGGCGGTGACTAGACATATGCCGGTTTTCGGTAATTCGATATATCGCGGTATTGCATAGCCACGGTATTGTTATTGTGGCATTTTTAAAATACCGAGTTTCTCTGTCAAGTCTGCCTGACTTGTGAATTGATACATTTCAGTGAGCTGGATGACTCATTCACTCACTCAGCTAACACCTTTCAGCATTAAGTCTCCTAACTATAAACAAAAATGATTACATTTGTATCTTTTCCTTCCCTCTGCCAGGGAGAAAGGAAGTTTAACCTCTTAAAGACTGGATCTTTTTCTGACACTTGCTGTTTGCAAGTTAAAATCAGTTTTTTTTTTGCTAGAAAAGTACTTAGAACCCCCAAACATTTTATATATTTTTTTAGCAGAGACCCTACAGAATAAAATGGCGATTGTTGTAATATTTTATGTCACACTGTATTTGCGCAGCAGTCTTTCAAACGCAATGATTAGACTTTAATGAATAAAAAAAAAAAAAAAAACGTAACAGTAAAGTTATCCCAATTTTTTTTTTTTTTGTTACACAGAGAATCGTGAGAGAATCGTGATCTTTATTCCAAGCTAAAAAATCGTGATTCTCATTTTGGCCAGAATCGTGCAGCTCTAATAAATATATATATACACACACACACGCCTAGCAGCCCACATTACATTATTATATAGCCATCAAGCAGTGTCTGGCCTACCTGGTGATGACTGGTCCTGGCGCTCTGATCCGATGGCCTGGTCTTTAAAGGGGCAAATCCTTGCGATCCAGAAGTGGTTAAACCTGCAGGAGGACCGGTGTTTTTATCTATTAATGACTTTACTATTGCTTTAGGCCTGGTTCACATGTATGCGGGTTGGTGGTTCACATGTATGCGGGTTGGCGGTTCACATGTATGCGGGTTGGCGGCCCACATTTGCACAGGCATAGCAGCCCATTGATTTGAACGGGCTGCTATGCCCTCATTTTCCGCAGAAAAAAGGTGCATGCAGCATTTTTTTTAAATTCAGTGGCCTTGAAATCCATCCTGCTTTTGCACCATGCGACTAACCTGCAGTTCCTGCTCTGGCAAGCTTTCTGCATTTTTTGTATACGTGGGCACGGCATTTAAAAATAAACAGTTTGCGTGTGCAGCAACGGCAGGTAAGTCGCATGGTGCAAAAGAAGGATGGATTTCATGGCCACTGCATTTTTTTAAATTCTGCATGCACCTTTTTTCAGCTGAAAACGCAGGCATAGCAGCTCAAGCCCATTCACATCAATGGGCTGCTATGCCTGTGCAAATGTGGGCCCCCAACCCGCATACATGTGAACCAGGCCTAAAGCAATAGTAAAGTCATTAATAGATAAAAACACCGGTCCTCCTGCAGGTTTAACCAATTAATGACTTTACTATTGCTTTAGGCCTGGTTCACATGTATGCGGGTTGGGGGCCCACATTTGCACAGGCATAGCAGCCCATTGATGTGAATGGGCTTGAGCTGCTATGCCTGCGTTTTCAGCTGAAAAAAGGTGCATGCAGAATTTAAAAAAATGCAGTGGCCATGAAATCCATCCTTCTTTTGCACCATGCGACTTACCTGCCGTTGCTGCACACGCAAACTGTTTATTTTTAAATGCCGTGCCCACGTATACAAAAAATGCAGAAAGCTTGCCAGAGCAGGAACTGCAGGTTAGTCGCATGGTGCAAAAGCAGGATGGATTTCAAGGCCACTGAATTTAAAAAAAATGCTGCATGCACCTTTTTTCTGCGGAAAATGAGGGCATAGCAGCCCATTCAAATCAATGGGCTGCTATGCCTGTGCAAATGTGAACCACCAACCCGCATACATGTGAACCAGGCCTAAAGCAATAGTAAAGTAATTTATAAACAACACCTCCTTCAGGTTTAACCACTTCTTGACCACAAGGATTTGCCCTCTTAATGACCAGGCCATCGGATCGGAGCCGAGCGCCAGAACCAGTTATCACCAGTTAGGCCAGACACTGCTTGATGACCTATTTTAGGCCTGGTTCACAGAGTCTGTACTGACTGACTATATAATAATGTGCATAAGTGAACCAAAGCCCCTAAATTCAGCAATGAAATTGAAGTGAGGTGGAAATTTAATAATTTAAATTTAATAATAGAATACCGTGATAATACCGTATACCGTGGCAAAACCTTAATCAATTAATCGCAGCATGAAAATCTGATACCGTCACAAGCCTAGCGGTGACATAGGCGTGCGCACAGGGTGTGCTGGGTGTGCCTGGGCACACCCTAATCACCTAGGGCACATAGCATTGCCAGTGAGGAGATGGGAAAGATCTCCCTGGGACCTGCTCTGCTCTATTTCTCCTTGCCTACAGGTACATGGCCCCGATACATTACTCTCCCTGCTGGCAAACACATGCATGTGTATTTCAACTTTGGGGTGCACACCTTAATGCAATAGGCTGCGCACACCTATGGGCGGTGTAGGTGGAAGCGGCGGTGGAGGAGGACCAGGGCCGGATTAACAGCATCATGGGCTTGGTGCTGAGGATTTTGAAGGGCCTTAAGGGCCGTGCCTTGCCATGCACCCAGAGGAGGAAGGGTGCAGCCATGCATGCCTAATTCAACATGGGATGCTGTCTCTGAAGCCCATAAACACATCCATGCATCGCCAACTGTCCCTCCTTGTCCGGCCTTCACGCTGTGTGGGGAGGTTCTGAGGGTGCTGCCTGGGGAAGCGAGCATAGAAGCCAGACTTCTGTGTTTACAAGTGACAGAAGAGCGGTAACAGTGAATATGGCCAACCCGGGGCCTATATAAAAGGTAGGGGCCTGGAGCTGCAGCTCCAATAGCCCCTACATTAATCTGGCCCTGAGGAGGAGGACGAGGTAGCCAACACTGCTTCTTTTCAAAAATTTTAAATGAGGGTACACCCCAAAAGAGTGAGAAAGAGCAAAAATGGAACAATGGGTGGGTAAGGTCGGTATCCATTGCTATTCTGCATAAGGTACGGAAAAGTCCCGTGGGATCCATGCCTGGTTCATTTTAATGAACGTGAGCTTGTCCACATTGTCTCTGGACAGGCGGCTGCGCTTGTCTGTTATAACGCCCCCAGCCGTGCTAAATACCCGTTCAGATAATACACTGGCTGCAGGGCACGCCAGCACCTCCAAGGCGTAAAGGGCAAGCTCAAGCCATGTGCCCAATTTGGAGACCCAGAAGTTGAAGGGGGCAGACCCGTCATTCACTACATGTAGGCGTGTGCACACATACTGCTCCACCATGTTGGTAAAATGCTGCCTCCTGCTAAGACGTTCCATCTGAGCTGCTGGTGCTGCTGTTTGTTGTGGCGTGCTGACAAAGCTTTTCCACATTTCGGCCATGCTAACCCTGCCTTCTGAGGTGCTGGCGGTGCCCTGGTTGCGTTGGCGACCTCCTCCTCCTCCTCCTCTGCCTTGTGCTTCCACTGTGGCCCCGCTGTCAGATGGGAATGCCAGCAGCATGGCGTCTACCAGCGTGCGCTTGTACTCGCGCATCTTGCGATCGCGCTCCAGTGAGTGAATTAAGGACGGTACGTTGTCCTTGTAACGGGGATCCAGCAGCGTGGCCACCCAGTAATCAGCACAAGTTAGAATGTGGGCAACTCGGCGGTCGTTGTGGAGACACTGCAGCATGTAATCGCTCATGTGTGCCAGGCTGCCCAGAGGCAACGAAAGGCTGTCCTCTGTGGGAGGTGTATCGTCCGTGTCCTCTGTATCCCCCCAGCCACGCACCAGTGATGGCCATGAGCTGGCCTGGGTGCCACCCTGCTGTGAACATGGTTCCATCTCCTCCTCCAGCTCCTCCTCCTCCTCATCCTCCTCATCCTCCAGAACTGTGCCCCTGCTGGACAATTGCGTCCCTGGCGTTTGCGTGTGCAGGAACCCACCCTCGGAGCCCCTTGCGAATGACTGCCCTGAAAGCCTTGGAAATGTTACCTCTTCATCCTCCTCCTCCTCCTCATCCTGTGCCACATCCTCTTCCATCATCGCCCGAATTGTTTTTTCAAGGAGGCATGGAAGTGGGATAGTTAAGCTGAGAACGGCGTCATTGCCACTGGCCATGTTGGTGGAGTACTCAAAACAGCGCAACAAGGCACACAGGTCTCGCATGGAGGCCCAGTTAAATTAAATAGCGGAATAGAAAATATGATCCAAAAAAAGTGTATGTATATCACACGTACACAACCACACTGGGCCCCAATTACTATTGTTTGTACCCCTAAAAGGCTAGATGAGGAGTAGGGGGAGAATGGAACAGGCAGCACCCTCAAACCTTCAGAAGTATGAGATGAACCCCAACAACTTGGAAAGGTGGATCTCTCTCACACGTACCGACACAGACTATCCCGCAATTCAATTGATCCTCAAAGGTTTTTATTGAATAGCGGAATAGGAAATATGATCAAAAAAAGTGTATGTATCTCGCACGTACACAACCACACTAGGCCCCAATTACTATTGTTTGTACCCCTAAAAGGCTAGATGAGGAGTAGGGGGGGTATGGAACAGGCAGCACCCTCAAACCTTCAGAAGTATGAGATGAACCCCAACAACTTGGAAAGGTGGATCTCTCTCACACGTACCGACACAGACTATCCCGCAATTCAATTGATCCTCAAAGGTTTTTATTGAATAGCGGAATAGGAAATATGATCAAAAAAAGTGTATGTATCTCGCACGTACACAACCACACTAGGCCCCAATTACTATTGTTTGTACCCCTAAAAGGCTAGATGAGGAGTAGGGGGGGTATGGAACAGGCAGCACCCTCAAACCTTCAGAAGTATGAGATGAACCCCAACAACTTGGAAAGGTGGATCTCTCTCACACGTACCGACACAGACTATCCCCCAATTTAACTGATCCCCAAAGGTTTTTGATTAAATAGCGGAATAGAAAATATGATCCCAAAAAAGTGTATGTATATCACACGTACACAACCACACTGGGCCCCAATTACTATTGTTTGTACCCCTAAAAGGCTAGATGAGGAGTAGGGGGAGTATGGAACAGGCAGCACCCTCAAACCTTCAGAAGTATGAGATGAACCCCAACAACTTGGAAAGGTGGATCTCTCTCACACGTACCGACACAGACTATCCCGCAATTCAATTGATCCTCAAAGGTTTTTATTGAATAGCGGAGTAGGAAATATGATCAAAAAAAGTGTATGTATCTCGCACGTACACAACCACACTAGGCCCCAATTACTATTGTTTGTACCCCTAAAAGGCTAGATGAGGAGTAGGGGGGGTATGGAACAGGCAGCACCCTCAAACCTTCAGAAGTATGAGATGAACCCCAACAACTTGGAAAGGTGGATCTCTCTCACACGTACCGACACAGACTATCCCCCAATTTAACTGATCCCCAAAGGTTTTTGATTAAATAGCGGAATAGAAAATATGATCCCAAAAAAGTGTATGTATATCACACGTACACAACCACACTAGGCCCCAATTACTATTGTTTGTACCCCTAAAAGGCTAGGAGTAGGGGGAGTATGGAACAGGCAGCACCCTCAAACCTTCAGAAGTATGAGATGAACCCCAACAACTTGGAAAGGTGGATCTCTCTCACACGTACCGACACAGACTATCCCCCAATTTAACTGATCCCCAAAGGTTTTTGATTAAATAGCGGAATAGAAAATATGATCCCAAAAAAGTGTATGTATATCACACGTACACAACCACACTGGGCCCCAATTACTATTGTTTGTACCCCTAAAAGGCTAGATGAGGAGTAGGGGGAGTATGGAACAGGCAGCACCCTCAAACCTTCAGAAGTATGAGATGAACCCCAACAACTTGGAAAGGTGGATCTCTCTCACACGTACCGACACAGACTATCCCGCAATTCAATTGATCCTCAAAGGTTTTTATTGAATAGCGGAGTAGGAAATATGATCAAAAAAAGTGTATGTATCTCGCACGTACACAACCACACTAGGCCCCAATTACTATTGTTTGTACCCCTAAAAGGCTAGATGAGGAGTAGGGGGGGTATGGAACAGGCAGCACCCTCAAACCTTCAGAAGTATGAGATTAACCCCAACAACTTGGAAAGGTGGATCTCTCTCACACGTACCGACACAGACTATCCCCCAATTTAACTGATCCCCAAAGGTTTTTGATTAAATAGCGGAATAGAAAATATGATCCCAAAAAAGTGTATGTATATCACACGTACACAACCACACTGGGCCCCAATTACTATTGTTTGTACCCCTAAAAGGCTAGATGAGGAGTAGGGGGAGTATGGAACAGGCAGCACCCTCAAACCTTCAGAAGTATGAGATGAACCCCAACAACTTGGAAAGGTGGATCTCTCTCACACGTACCAACACAGACTATCCCCCAATTTAACTGATCCCCAAAGGTTTTTGATTAAATAGCGGAATAGAAAATATGATCCAAAAAAAGTGTATGTATATCACACGTACACAACCACACTAGGCCCCAATTACTATTGTTTGTACCCCTAAAAGGCTAGATGAGGAGTAGGGGGAGTATGGAACAGGCAGCACCCTCAAACCTTCAGAAGTATGAGATGAACCCCAACAACTTGGAAAGGTGGATCTCTCTCACACGTACCGACACAGACTATCCCCCAATTTAACTGATCCCCAAAGGTTTTTGATTAAATAGCGGAATAGAAAATATGATCCAAAAAAAGTGTATGTATATCACACGTACACAACCACACTAGGCCCCAATTACTATTGTTTGTACCCCTAAAAGGCTAGATGAGGAGTAGGGGGGGTATGGAACAGGCAGCACCCTCAAACCTTCAGAAGTATGAGATGAACCCCAACAACTTGGAAAGGTGGATCTCTCTCACACGTACCAACACAGACTATCCCCCAATTTAACTGATCCCCAAAGGTTTTTGATTAAATAGCGGAATAGAAAATATGATCCCAAAAAAGTGTATGTATATCACACGTACACAACCACACTAGGCCCCAATTACTATTGTTTGTACCCCTAAAAGGCTAGGAGTAGGGGGAGTATGGAACAGGCAGCACCCTCAAACCTTCAGAAGTATGAGATGAACCCCAACAACTTGGAAAGGTGGATCTCTCTCACACGTACCAACACAGACTATCCCCCAATTTAACTGATCCCCAGAGGTTTTTGATTAAATAGCGGAATAGAAAATATGATCCCAAAAAAGTGTATGTATATCACACGTACACAACCACACTAGGCCCCAATTACTATTGTTTGTACCCCTAAAAGGCTAGGAGTAGGGGGAGTATGGAACAGGCAGCACCCTCAAACCTTCAGAAGTATGAGATGAACCCCAACAACTTGGAAAGGTGGATCTCTCTCACACGTACCAACACAGACTATCCCCCAATTTAACTGATCCCCAGAGGTTTTTGATTAAATAGCGGAATAGAAAATATGATCCCAAAAAAGTGTATGTATATCACACGTACACAACCACACTAGGCCCCAATTACTATTGTTTGTACCCCTAAAAGGCTAGGAGTAGGGGGAGTATGGAACAGGCAGCACCCTCAAACCTTCAGAAGTATGAGATGAACCCCAACAACTTGGAAAGGTGGATCTCTCTCACACGTACCAACACAGACTATCCCCCAATTTAACTGATCCCCAAAGGTTTTTGATTAAATAGCGGAATAGAAAATATGATCCCAAAAAAGTGTATGTATATCACACGTACACAACCACACTAGGCCCCAATTACTATTGTTTGTACCCCTAAAAGGCTAGGAGTAGGGGGGAGTATGGAACAGGCAGCACCCTCAAACCTTCAGAAGTATGAGATGAACCCCAACAACTTGGAAAGGTGGATCTCTCTCACACGTACCAACACAGACTATCCCCCAATTTAACTGATCCCCAGAGGTTTTTGATTAAATAGCGGAATAGAAAATATGATCCCAAAAAAGTGTATGTATATCACACGTACACAACCACACTAGGCCCCAATTACTATTGTTTGTACCCCTAAAAGGCTAGGAGTAGGGGGGAGTATGGAACAGGCAGCACCCTCAAACCTTCAGAAGTATGAGATGAACCCCAACAACTTGGAAAGGTGGATCTCTCTCACACGTACCAACACAGACTATCCCCCAATTTAACTGATCCCCAGAGGTTTTTGATTAAATAGCGGAATAGAAAATATGATCCCAAAAAAGTGTATGTATATCACACGTACACAACCACACTAGGCCCCAATTACTATTGTTTGTACCCCTAAAAGGCTAGGAGTAGGGGGAGTATGGAACAGGCAGCACCCTCAAACCTTCAGAAGTATGAGATGAACCCCAACAACTTGGAAAGGTGGATCTCTCTCACACGTACCAACACAGACTATCCCCCAATTTAACTGATCCCCAGAGGTTTTTGATTAAATAGCGGAATAGAAAATATGATCCCAAAAAAGTGTATGTATATCACACGTACACAACCACACTAGGCCCCAATTACTATTGTTTGTACCCCTAAAAGGCTAGGAGTAGGGGGAGTATGGAACAGGCAGCACCCTCAAACCTTCAGAAGTATGAGATGAACCCCAACAACTTGGAAAGGTGGATCTCTCTCACACGTACCAACACAGACTATCCCCCAATTTAACTGATCCCCAGAGGTTTTTGATTAAATAGCGGAATAGAAAATATGATCCCAAAAAAGTGT
The DNA here is from genome assembly GCF_965119305.1 of Pelophylax lessonae. Classification (NCBI taxonomy): domain Eukaryota; kingdom Metazoa; phylum Chordata; class Amphibia; order Anura; family Ranidae; genus Pelophylax; species Pelophylax lessonae. The sequence goes on from NC_138769.1 coordinate 247,541,947, forward strand.
ATGTATATCACACGTACACAACCACACTAGGCCCCAATTACTATTGTTTGTACCCCTAAAAGGCTAGGAGTAGGGGGAGTATGGAACAGGCAGCACCCTCAAACCTTCAGAAGTATGAGATGAACCCCAACAACTTGGAAAGGTGGATCTCTCTCACACGTACCAACACAGACTATCCCCCAATTTAACTGATCCCCAAAGGTTTTTGATTAAATAGCGGAATAGAAAATATGATCCCAAAAAAGTGTATGTATATCACACGTACACAACCACACTAGGCCCCAATTACTATTGTTTGTACCCCTAAAAGGCTAGGAGTAGGGGGAGTATGGAACAGGCAGCACCCTCAAACCTTCAGAAGTATGAGATGAACCCCAACAACTTGGAAAGGTGGATCTCTCTCACACGTACCAACACAGACTATCCCCCAATTTAACTGATCCCCAGAGGTTTTTGATTAAATAGCGGAATAGAAAATATGATCCCAAAAAAGTGTATGTATATCACACGTACACAACCACACTAGGCCCCAATTACTATTGTTTGTACCCCTAAAAGGCTAGGAGTAGGGGGAGTATGGAACAGGCAGCACCCTCAAACCTTCAGAAGTATGAGATGAACCCCAACAACTTGGAAAGGTGGATCTCTCTCACACGTACCAACACAGACTATCCCCCAATTTAACTGATCCCCAGAGGTTTTTGATTAAATAGCGGAATAGAAAATATGATCCCAAAAAAGTGTATGTATATCACACGTACACAACCACACTAGGCCCCAATTACTATTGTTTGTACCCCTAAAAGGCTAGGAGTAGGGGGAGTATGGAACAGGCAGCACCCTCAAACCTTCAGAAGTATGAGATGAACCCCAACAACTTGGAAAGGTGGATCTCTCTCACACGTACCAACACAGACTATCCCCCAATTTAACTGATCCCCAGAGGTTTTTGATTAAATAGCGGAATAGAAAATATGATCCCAAAAAAGTGTATGTATATCACACGTACACAACCACACTAGGCCCCAATTACTATTGTTTGTACCCCTAAAAGGCTAGGAGTAGGGGGGAGTATGGAACAGGCAGCACCCTCAAACCTTCAGAAGTATGAGATGAACCCCAACAACTTGGAAAGGTGGATCTCTCTCACACGTACCAACACAGACTATCCCCCAATTTAACTGATCCCCAAAGGTTTTTGATTAAATAGCGGAATAGAAAATATGATCCCAAAAAAGTGTATGTATATCACACGTACACAACCACACTAGGCCCCAATTACTATTGTTTGTACCCCTAAAAGGCTAGATGAGGAGTAGGGGGAGTATGGAACAGGCAGCACCCTCAAACCTTCAGTATGAGATTGTGTTCACTGTACCCCACAAAGATTGAGTTCACTGCACCCCACAATGATTGTGTTCACTGCACCCCACAAAGATTGTGTTCACTGCACCTCACAAAGATTGTGTTCACTGTACCCCCCAAAGATTGTGTTCACTGCACCCCACAAAGATTCTGTTCACTGTACCCCACAAAGATTGTGTTCACTGCACCCCAAAAAGATTGTGTTCACTGCACCCCAAAAAGGATGTTGTTCACTGCACCCCAAAAAGGATTTTGTTCACTGCACCCCAAAAAGGATGTTGTTCACTCCACCCCAAAAAGATTGTGTTCACTGCACCCCACAAAGATTGTGTTCACTGCACCCCAAAAAGATTGTGTTCACTGCACCCCAAAAATGATTTTGTTCACTGCACCCCAAAAAGGATTTTGTTCACTGCACCCCAAAAAGGATGTTGTTCACTCCACCCCAAAAAGATTGTGTTCACTGCACCCCAAAAAGATTGTGTTCACTGCACCCCACAAAGGATTTTGTTCACTGCACCCCAAAAAGATTGTGTTCACTGCACCCCAAAAAGGATGTTGTTCACTGCACCCCAAAAAGGATTTTGTTCACTGCACCCCAAAAAGATTGTGTTCACTGCACCCCACAAAGGATTTTGTTCACTGCACCCCACAAAGATTGTGTTCACTGCACACCAAAAAGGATTGTGTTCACTGCACCCCAAAAAGATTTTGTTCACTGCACCCCAAAAAGATTGTGTTCACTGCAGCCCAAAAAGATTGTGTTCACTGCAGCCCAAAAAGATTGTGTTCACTGCAGCCCAAAAAGATTGTGTTCACTGCAGCCCAAAAAGATTGTGTTCACTGCAGCTCACACACAGAAAAATGGATGTGGATCACTGACACCTGCCTATCTCCAATCCCACACCACACAGCAATATCGATTGTAGTTTGTAGAACACAGTTTCCCTAAAATTCAGCAGACTCTGTCCCTAACAGGATTGAGAAGAGATCGTAGATCAGGATTGAGTGCAGATTCACCCCACCCCCCACACAGCAATATCGATTGTAGTTTGTAGAACACAGTTTCCCTAAAATTCAGCAGACTCTGTCCCTAACAGGATTGAGAAGAGATCGTAGATCAGGATTGAGTGCAGATTCACCCCACCCCCCACACAGCAATATCGATTGTAGTTTGTAGAACACAGTTTCCCTAAAATTCAGCAGACTCTGTCCCTAACAGGATTGAGAAGAGATCGTAGATCAGGATTGAGTGCAGATTCACCCCACCCCCCACACAGCAATATCGATTGTAGTTTGTAGAAGACACTGACCCTATATAATTCAGCAGACTCTATCCCTAAAATGCCTACAACTCGCCCTGCCTAAACACTCCGACCTGTCCCTCAATTCTATCCGGACACAAATGGTTTTTTCCTGCCTATCTTTCCCTAATCAGCAGCCAGCACGTTGATGTGTGCTCTGTCCCTGAATCTAAGCAGCATAATGACGCCGCTGCGGCTGCCTCGAACTTATAAAGACTTGGTCACATGCTTCAGACGGCCAATCACAGCTACTGAGACATTTGCAGGCATGGCTGGGATGGCTTAAGGCACACCAGTTAAACGATTGTTGATTGGCTGTTGAAAGCCCGCCATGAAAAGAGCGCCAAAGCATGCAAAACCCGGAAATAAAACGACCGAACACGGATTTTTACCCGAACATACAGTAAAGTGTCCGTGTCCGTGTTCGGGTACAAAAAATCCAATTATTCGGTACGAACACGAATAATACAGTCCGTGTTCGCTCAACACTAGTCATGACATCACTTCCGGGTACTCGGTTGCAAATTAAAAAAAATGCAAGCATTCAAAACAACCGAACTTGGCATTTTGAATGCTTTTAAGTGCAGAGGGGGGGGGGGGTTGGGGTCTTTTAGACCCCCAGATTTCTCCACAAGAGTGCCTGGGAAAAATAAAAAATAAAACATTTTTTAAAAGACTGAAAATATTGACCAAGCCGATACCGATATCTGATGACCAAAATATCGGTATCGGTAGCGACACTAAAAAAACAATATCGGTCGATCACTAATTTAGAGTACCTTTAGGTTAGTCTTATTATAGACTTACCTATAGGTACAAACAATCGATGGAAGTTTACTTCCACTTTAAAGGAAGCTTGTCATAAAGATGATGTGTCTGGCATTAGTGCGTCCTAATTTATTTTCTTAGAACAAACCCAAACTTCACATTTGCATATTAATGTCATGTTACTTAGCATGACAGCCAAGCAACTAACATTTTCAGAATATGATATCATACATAGGCTGCAATGAATATCTCTTATGGATATGTGGCAGAGCTGGATCCCCTGCCTACAGGGTCTGTGGCTGAATCAGATACCTGTTGCCAGGGTACATAATGGAAAGGCATACCTATTTTTGGGGAATGCTAACCCTACAAAATTCAATTATGACATATTCAATATCATCACACCCATAGTCCGACTTTGGCCGTGAGGACATCAAGAACAGTCCACCGTTGAACATGAGGGAGCTCCGTTTTTGAAACGAGCAAAGGAATAGGTGAGGATAGGCTCTTTGTTCACCCCTAGACAAAACAAGCAGTTAAAGCGGAGTTCCACCCTAGTTATACATTTTTTTATAAAAATACCCCCGGGACAGTCAGGGCTAGCACATTCCACAATGGCTAGCCTCTGATCTGTCCCGGGTTGCACTTACCTTTCAGGAGAAATACTTACCTTGAAATTGTCTTCTCCAGCGCTGCCATCTCGGGTGTGGGCAGCTTGAAGCCAGCGCGATCCTCTTCCGCGTCCTCTTCGGTCCTCTTCCTCCTTCTTCGGTCCCACGATGCACTGCACCGGCCCCGACGTCACTTCCGGGTCGCGCGCGTCATCCCAGAAGCTGTTTAGAAGGGAATGACGCGCGCGCCCCGGAACTGACGTCGGGGCCGGTGCAGGCGCAATGATTCCTGGGAGCGATGACGTTCAGCTCCCAGGAATCATTGCAAAAGCCAGGAAGTGACGAATCGCCGTGGCCGCCGAGGGGAGGAAGAAGGAAGTAAGGTGAGTATATTTTCTCTAAAAGGTAAGTGAAAAAAAAAAAAAATTGCGATTATCCATTTGTTTTTCAGGTGACCGGGAGCGAGAAGATGGAGGTAAGTATAAATTTCGGGTGGAACTCCGCTTTAACAGGCAAAAATAAAATTGCCTGGAGGTGGGCTTTAAGGTTCTAAAGTTCTGTCAAATCAAGATCCCTAAAGCACAGAAAATCCCTAAGAGAACTAATAACTTGATAACCTAAGTGATCGCTAAAGCCAGAAATATTTAAGATGACATAAAGGGGGTTATTTACTAATACTGGAGAGTGCAAAATCTGGTATTATCTGGCTAGAAGAGAAGAGACAGAGGGGATATGATAGAAACTTTTAAATACATAAAGGGAATCAACTCGGTAAAGGAGGAGAGCATATTTAAAAGAAGAAAAACTACCACAAGAGGACACCGTTTTAAATTAGAGGGGCAAAGGTTTAAAAGTAATATGAGGAAGTATTACTTTACTGAGAGAGTAGTGGATGCATAGAATAACCTTCCTGCAGAAGTGGTAGCTGCAAATACAGTGAAGGAGTTTAAGCATGCATGGGATAGGCATAAGGCTATCCTTCATATAAGATAGGGCCAGGGACTATTCATAGGATTCAAATATATTGGGCAGACTAGATGGGCCAAATGGTTCTTATCTGCCGACACATTCTATGTTTCTATGGTATCATAGTAGGCAATCTGCTTCCAGGTTTTATTGTTAATTTAACAAGTTAAAGTTAAGTTTGAAGTTAAAGCTGATTGGCTACCATGCACAGCTGCACCGAATTCTGAGTGCCCAAGTTTAAGCCCACGTTCACATGAGGTGACTTGACATGCCAAATCGCAGCCTATCGACCACAATGTCACCGCCTGAATCGGTGCACTAAATTCCAAAATTAGTTCCGGTGACTTTGGGGGTGATTTCAATTGACATCTGTGCATAAACTCGCATAAATGTCTTCAAATCGCCCCAGAACTCACAATGATATGAACTCGCATGATTTCAAACCCGCCTTCAATGTGAAAGTTTCCTTAGTAGGGCTCACACTTGTACTACTTCAAAGTTTAGCAACTTTGGATTGGTGCAACTTCAATGAGATTCAATGGCTTTGACTAGTGATAATGGACAACTTTTGCATTGAAAAACATTTAGGTATGACTTTCACTTGGAGGGAAAGACAGCTGAGACCTAAAGGAAACCATCAGGTACCATCAGAGTCTTAGCAGAGACAGGCATCGGGGCTAAAGTGTTTGTTACCCCAACACTTCATATTCCTGATATATGCCTGCTGTACCATGTACTTCTAAGAACGTATCCTGTTCTCTTTGTATTGCTTCCTTTATGTGAAATCCCTGGTGTTCCTGCCAGTCCCTCTGCTTTCCTATTAAAATTTCAACACACTTAGCAGGAGTAAAAACCATGGTCAGTTCTCTAGCTACGCTGGGGACTCAGTGTGCTTTCTTCCAATGATCATACTTGTCCTGACACACCCCTGCTGCATAGCCATTCACTGGGAAGCTCAGTGTAATGCTGCTTCTCCTCCCCCAGCTCCTATGCAGCTGAAAACACAGAGAATGTGATCATCTACAAAAAAGGGAAAAAAGATATTTTAAATTTCTATTTTACACTCAATGGGTTATTTTACAAGGTGATCATTTACAATCACTTTAATCACTTGCCGACCAGCCGCCATAGCTATACAGCGGCTGGTCGGCTCTGTTACACGAAACAATGTACCTGTACTTCGTTTTGTGTAGCAGATAGTGGGGTCATGCACACGCCGCTGATTGGCTAGAGGGGGAGCCAATCAGCGGGTCCGTCGGGCACCCGTGATCGCTCCCCATGGAGACAGAACGGTGGTCTGCCGAAGTAAACACGGCACACGGCTGTTCTGTCAGTGATGAAGACAGGGAACCTGTGTTTCTCCTATTTAGGAACACAGGTCTCTGTGTTTATCCAGTAAGTACATCCCCCACACAGTTAGAAAGCATCCCCTAGGCAGACATTTAACCCTTTGATCGTCCCCGGTGTTAACCCTTTTCCCTGCCAGTGTCATTAGTATAGTAACAGTGCATATTTTTAGCACTGATTACTGTAGTAATGTCACTGGTCCCCTGAAAAGTGTCAGTTAGGTGTCCGCCGCAATGTCGCTACTGAAAATAGCTGATCGCCACCATTACTAGTAAAAAAATAAATAAATAAATAAAAATTACAATCTTTCCCCTAGTTTTTAAACATGCTAACTTTTATTAATTAATTAATATACATTTATTGAGATTTGTTTACCAAAAATATGTAGCAAAATACATATTGGCCTAAATTGATGAAAACATTTGATTTTTTATTTGGGAATGTTTAATAGCATAAAGTAAAATTTATATATTTTTTTTTTTCAAAATTGTCGGTCTTTTTTATTTATAGCACAAAAAATAAAAACCACAGTGGTGATCAAATACCACCAAAAGAAAGCTCTATTTGTGGGAATAAAAGGACATCGATTTTATTTTGGTACAGCATTGCATGACCGCGCAATTGTCAGTTAAATTAACGCAGCTCCTTATCGCAAAAAATGGCCTTTTCATTAAGGGGGTAAAACCTTCTGGTTCTTAAGTGGTTAAAGGCTAAGCACACCTTTTAAAAAATAAATAAATAAATTCACATTTTTCTTTTCCAGGAAAAAAATATGCATTTACTATTTTTTTTTTTTTTGTAGGAGCCTGGAAAGCATTAATCAGCAGATCACGAAAATCCAGGGCTCCTGCAGACTGTCAGTGTGAACTGTCTGCTCGTACCTCGTACACCCAGGAAGTTACACAATGACAGGAGGAATCAATGAACTACCTAGAGTGCTCAACAGCATTCTGGTAGTTCATTAACCAGTTCTGCATCGGAAGGATTTGTCCCCTTAGTGACCAGGCCATTTTTTGCAATTCGGCACTGTGTTATTTTAACGGAAAAATGTGCAGTTGTGCAACGCCGTACCCAAATAAAATTGATGTCCTTTTTTCCCTCCACAAATAGAGCTTTCTTTTGGTAGTATTTGATCACCTGTGTGATTTTTTTTTTCTTTTTTTGCGCTATAAATAAAAAAAAAAAGCGACAATTCTGAAAATATTTTTTTTTTCACATTCTGCTATATAACAATCCCCCCCCCCCCCCCAAAAAAAAAAAAAATAAATAAAAATAAATTGTTTTCATTCTTTTAGGCCAATTTGTATTCTGCTACATATTTTTGGTAAAAAAATTGCAATAAGCGTATTTTGATTGGTTTGCGCAAAAGTTATCGCGTCTACAAACTAGGGGAAAGATTTATGTCATATTTATTTTTTACTAGTAATGGCGGTGATCTGCGATTTTTAGGGGGACTGCAATATTGCAGCAGACAGATCGGACCCCTAACTGACATTTTTGACACTTTTGGGGGAACCGGTAACATTACTAAAGTAATCAGTGCTAAAAATATGCACTGTTCCTGTAATAATAACACTGGCAGGGAAAGGGTTAACCTAGGGGTAATCAAAGGGTTATGTGTGAGCCTAGGAGAGTGTTTTCTAACTGTGGGGGGGATGGGCTTATGAAATGATCACAGAGACATGTGATCCTAGATAGCAGGATCACAGGGGCTCTATGATTATTTCAGAGAGAAGAACGGTTGGGCTGTATTTACAACAGCTGACCGTCCTTCTCTCTCAGCAGGGAGCAATCATGGGTGCCCAGCGGCAATCGCGGCCGCCAGCTCCGTGCATCGCCATCCCCGCTGCCTAGTGCCTAGTTCGCCCCCCAACACCACGTGCGCGACCGATGTAGTACTACTTCGTATAGCGCAGCAGAGCCAGCCTGCCGCAGTGAAACTGCGGCGAGCGGGCGGCAAGTGGTTAAGAAATACTAGCTGTCAGCTGCAAAGGATGTCTGTACTTGTAGTTTAGTCATCCACAAACTCTTTTCATATAGTGACAGCGGGTACCGGAAGAAAATCCTTTAATGTTCTGCTTTTCCCCTCCAATATAGTTTATTACCCGGTGATCTGGCCAGTAAGTCTGTTGTTTTTCAACTTCCTTTAACAGACCAAGTTGTCCAGTAAAGGTGTCAGCTAAAGGGATTGATAAACCATTTAAAATGGATAGGGGTGATTACAATGATCAGCTTTTTTTTCATTTATGTAAAACCTTTATCCTTAGGCCCGTTTCACACACGGAGTCCGTTCAGATCCGACTGTCAGTTTTTTTGGCGGATCTGAATGGATGCCCCGTGCATCTCTATGGGGCATCAGATGTCAGCGGAGACATGTCTGCTGACATCCGATCCGTCAAAACCGGACGGATGGAAACCCTATTTTCCATCCATCTGGCGGATCGAATGAGAACGGACAGATGGTCCATTCCCATCCGATTCCTCCATAGAGAAGACAGCGCAGAGACACAGCTGTCATCCGCCCGCTTAGCAGGGGATCGGCGGATTGATCCCCTGCTGAGAAAAACTGAGTCCGCCTGATGGACTCCGTACGTGAAAGGGGCCTTAAAGGGGAAAAAAAACTGTTGCTGTAACTGCTTAACGAATGTTTGCTGGCGTTCAACCTTAAATTGATAGCTTTAGATGGTCTGGTAGATATAGATGGACTTTACATAGTGACAAAAGCCCCGTACACACGATCAGATTATCGAACGATCTGTCGTCCGTTTTTGTGGCATGCTAGTCTGATGTGGAAAGTGAAGAGGTTATTTTCATATGAATTTTCCCGTACGACAGAATTCTACTTCAGAAGTGATGTCATGTGTTGGATTGCTTTGTATGTGTTCTTTCGTCTCTGAGCATGCCTAGTCTTGCTCTTAAGATTTTTGTCCGTCGAAAACTGTACTAATGAGACGAAAATCGGACGTTGTATTACGGACAAAAAAAATTATATAGCCTGCACATTAGGATTTTGTCAGCCGAAAAGTCGGAGTTGGCTGTCGAAAGCACCATACTAACAATCCGAAAATCGGCAGATCGGTCGTCGGACGAATTTTCCCTACAGATTTTCTTATCGTGTGTACGGGCCGAAGGCTTCTTTCACTCGGCCGCTCCGCTGCTTTAGTCCGCTGCGGGACTTTTTTTTTTTTTCCCATCCGTTTGCGGATGATATGCGGACATAATGTAAGTATATGGCATTGCGGATGTCAGCGGATGACACTGATGACATCCGATTTTCCTTCCTTTCCGTTTTTTACACGGATGAAAAAATAGGGTTCTGTTTCGTTCCAAAAAACGGAACAGAACTGAAAGGAGGAAAATCGGGTGTCAGAGGATGGTATTCCGCTGACATCCGCAGTACCATTCACTTACATTATGTCCGCAAATCATCCGCAAAAAAATAGGATGATTTGCGGACACACGGAGCAGCCGTGTCGGCTGTCGGAAGCATCATACTAACAAGCCTACAATCGGCCGATCGGTCGGCAGCCGAATATTTACGGCCGACAATCGGTACGTGTGTACGGGGCTTAAGTATGATGCTTCCGACAGCCGACAGCGCATTTTCGGCCGAACAGAATCTGTCGTGCAGACTTTAAAGACTTTAAAATATTTGTTGGCTGTCACCAGAACGGCCGATTGTTCGCCAGTCAGTACAGATTTCGGCCGACAGACAGCAGATTAGCAAGACTGGGCATGCTCAGAAAAGAAAAAAGACCAGGAAAGTTAACCATCACATGACATCACTTCTGCAGTCGGCTGTTGTTGGCCGACAAAGTTCGTGTGCAGTCTTTTGCAGTTTTCAACAGACACGACAGCCCTGGACAAAAGACGGCCGATCGTTCGGCCGACGATCAGTACGTGTGTACGGGGCTTTACTGTTTGATCTTTAGATAAAAATACCATAAAAATGGCTTGAAAAAAAGAAAACTAATGCATCTGCTACATCAAATGATTGGCAACCCACTATATATATATTTTTTTTTTTATTTTTGTGTTTAGTAGTGCTTTGACTGTTTCTCAAAACACTAAGGCATGTCACGAACTATAATGCCACAGTTTGCTTGTGCTTTCAAATGGCTGGTGTCCTAACTAATCCCATGTGCAGCACCATGGCAACTGTACATCAAACAGAAGCAGTAGCTAAAATGTCATATTCCTTGGCTGTAAAGGATAGTAGGGTTTGATTCCACCTTAACACAGAGTGATCTTGGACTAGACAAGCAGCTCAAAGCAGAGTAGCCCCAAAAAAGGTAGACTATTCAGAGTTGCCTTGGAATGCACAGGTTGCTCAGAGAGAATAATCTCAGAGAAGAGGGGGCAGATCAGGCTGAGCATTCTCAGGAGAGATTGATTTGGATTGATTAGCTTTGGGACTAGCAGTTTTGGCAAAGTCCTTGGAAAGACAGATACCATTGACACATTTCCTGAATAGTCTGGCAAGATGCAAATAGCTACTCGAAAAATGTGCAGCATGAACAAGGTCTCAAGTGAGAGTGACATGAATAAATGAATCTCAGGCCCAGAGGTCAGGGCAATGGAAATTCCAGAAGTAAATTCTGGGTGCAGGATCTGTGGAGTGACATCAATGAGCAAAACCTAGGTAGAATAGGGTGCTAAAAAATCATTGGTTGAAGTGTCTAGATACTAGACCAAACTGAAATTTAAAGGAGTTGTAGAAGGTTTATTTGCATTAAGATAAAAATATTCTGGGTGTAGCAGCCTCACTAGCACCCCCTAATACTTACCTGAGGTCCATCTCTCTCCAACGGATGCCTTGGCCGTTCGGGACTCTCCCTCCTGATTGGCTGGGACACCGTTGTGGCACCATTGGCCTCCGCGGCTGTCAAAGTCAGTTAGCCAATCAGGAGAGAGAGGAGCTGGGCTGAACTACAGCTCCGTGTCTGAATGGACACACAGACCTGCAGCTCCCCTTGGTGCCCCTATAGAAAGCTGCTTGCTGTGGGGGCACTTGATAAGAGGGAGGGGCAAGAAGCAGCAATGAGGGACCCAAGAAGAGGAGGATTCAAGCTGCCCTGGGCAAAACCAACTGCGTAGAGGAGGGAAGTATAACATGTTTGTCATTTAAAAAAAAAAACACTTTACAAACACCTTAAGAATACAGAATATCTATTTTTTTCAATTTTCATCATTATTTGATAGATCAGTCAATTAGTATGATCAATATTATTATACAGCATGTATAAAGCACCAACTGTTTGCATGCTTTACAATATAAAAGGAGACATTACTGTTACAATAAAAACAAAGACATGAAAGTTAGGGAGAGGCAAGTGGTACAAAAATGAAATAACTGTGAGAGAATGTGTTGAAGGAGAAAATAAAGGTTAGGTTGTTTGGTTAAAGTGGAGTTCCACCCTCATTTTATACTTACCTCCATCTTCTCGCTCCGGGTCACCTGAAAAACAAATGGCTAATCGCATTTTTTTTTTTTTTTTTACTTACCTCGTAGCGAAGAAAATATACTTACCTTACTTCCTTCTTCCTCCTTCCTCGGCCGCGGCCCGTCGTCACTTCCTGGCTCTGCAATGATTCCTGGGAGCTGAACGTCATCGCTCCCAGGAATCATTGCGCCTGCACCGGCCCCGACGTCAGTTCCTGGGCGCGCGCGTCATCCCCTTCTAAACAGCTTCTGGGCATGCCCAGAAGCTGTGGAGGGATGACGCGCGCGACCCGGAAGTGACGTCGGGGCCGGCGCAGGGCATCGTGGTACCGAAGAAGGCGGAAGAGGACGCAGAAGAGGACGCGCTGGCTTCAAGCTGCCCACATCTGAGATGGCAGCGCTGGACAAGACTTTTGCAAGGTAAGTATTTGTCCTAACAGGTAAGTGCAACCCGGGACAGATCAGAGGCTAGCCATTGTGGAATGCACTAGCCCTGACTGTCCCGGGGGTATTTAAAAAAAAAAAAAATTCCAGGGTGGAACTCCGCTTTAAGGTGAGACCGGTTCCCTGAGGACATGAATTTTCAGGTCAGTAACACCCTAAAGAGGAAACAGCGTAAAAGGTTATTCAGCAGATTGAGGTAGGTATTCCAGAAGAAGGTGAAACGCTCTGGAAAAGTTGAGGAGGTGAGCAGGAGGTCTCTGGAAGAGTGAAGAAGACAGTTAGTGTCGAATTTTGAGATGAAGTTGGTGATGAAGCTTGGAGCAGAATGGCTTTGTATTTTGATCTTAATGTTTTGTTTTTTATTTGCTGGGCAAGAGTAAGCCAATGGAAGGATCCAGAGAGGGGTGGTGGACACTAAGCTGTTGGTAAAGTGGACAGGTCTGGCAGCAGCTTTCATTAAAGGCCCGTACACACGAGTCGAAATTCGGCCAGGAATTTTCGTCCGACGACCGATCTGCCGATTTTCGGCTTGTTAGTATGATGCTTTCGACAACCGACTCCGACTTTTCGGCCGGAAAAAATCTGGTGTGCAGGCTATAAAATTGTTGTCCTCCGTCAAAACATGGCCGATTTTCGTGCAGTCAGTACAGATTTCGACAGGGAAAAATCTTATGAGCAAGACTGGGCATGCTCAAAGAAGAAAGAAAACAAAGAAAGCAAACCAACACATGACATCACTTCTGAAGTAGAATTTTGTCGTGCGGGAAAATTCGTGTCTAGGCACATTCCAACCAACAAAACACCACTCGGGACAAAAGATAGACGACCGGTCGGCGGAAATTCGTTGCGTGTGTACTAGGCTTTAGGACTGAAGGGACAGATAATTTGAGTAGAGTTAAGCCAACAAGGAGAGAGTTAAATGTGAGAGATAACAAGGAGTGAATTAGTAGCCTGGGTGTGTCGTTGGTTAAGAGGGGGCATATTTTGGAAATGTCACTAAGGTGAAGACTACAAGATGTGGACAATGATTGGATGTGGGGCCAAAATCACAATTCAGAGCCCAGGATTACACCTAGCATTCAGGAAGGGACTGATAGTTGAGTTAATAACCTCCATGGAAAAGTCAGGGAGGGGGGCACTAGGGAATAGGGGACATGAACAGCCTACATTAGGGGCTGTTGTCATTGCTGAGCTGTTGTTGGAAGCTTTGAGTGCTATACTAAAGTGACTCGACCAATGGAATACTGGAATGCAGTAGCTAAAAGCTTGAGGTGCTGGGTTTTAGTATTACAATATTTATAGTTTTGGGTTGTAGAAAACATTGTTAAAGTGGTTGTAAAGGCTCACGGATTTTACCTTCATGCATTTTATGCAAGAAGGTAAAAACCTTCTGTGTACAGCCCCCCCCCCCCCCCCACCAATACTTACCGGAGCCAGATCCTGATCCAGGGATGTGCATGCGACAGCTCCCGGGTATGCAGTAGCGTAGTTTGGGTTGTCGGCACCGGGTCAAGACAAGTAATTTGCTCCCCCTAACACATGGACATTTAGCACTCCCTGAGTCCAGTGTGTGGTAAGGACAGCCAGTCAGTGATCAGTGTATGGTGAGGACAGCAAGTCAGTGAGCAGGGTACAGTGAGAACAGTCAGTCAGTGAGCAGTGTATGGAGAGTACAGTCAGTCAGTGAGCAGTGTACGGTGAGTACAGTCAATCAGTGAGCAGTGTATGGTGAGGACAGCTAGTTGGTGAGCAGTGTGCGTTGAGGACAGCCAGTCAGGGAGCAGTGTACGGTGAGTCAGTCATGAGCAGGAGTGATATCCTCACTGTGTAGTCAATCAGATGGCTGCAGCATATGAACCTGAAAGGAAGACTGGGGAAAGAGCTTCATTCTAAGGTAAGTATATCACAATGTGCTAATATGCAGTGAGCAGTGTGAGGTAAGGACAGTCAGTCAGTGAGCAGTGTACTATGAGTACAGTCAATCAGTGAGCTGTGTGTGGTGAGGACAGCCAGCCAGTGAGCAGTGTACTATGAGGACACTCAGTCAGTGAGCAGTGTACTATGAGTACAGTCAGTCAGTGAGCTGTGTGTGGTGAGGACAGCCAGCCAGTGAGCAGTGTGTGGTGAGGAACGTCAGTCAGTGAGCAGTGTATGGTGAGGACAGTCAGTCAGTGAGCAGTGTACTATGAGGACAGTCAGTCAGTGAGCAGTGTACGGTGAGGACAGCCAGTCAGAGAGCAGTGTACGGTGAGGACAGTCAGTGATTGAGCAGTGTACGGTGAGTACAGTCAGTCAGTGAGCTGTGTGTGGTGAGGACAGCCAGTCAGTGAGCAGTGTATAGTGAGGACAGTCAGTCAGTGAGCAGTGTACTATAAGGACAGTCAGTCAGTGGGCAGTGTATAGTGAGGACAGTCAGTGATTGAGCAGTGTACGGTGAGTACAGTCAGTCAGTGAGCAGTGTACGGTGAGTACAGCAAGTCAGTGAGCAGTGTGTGGTGAGGACTGCCAGTCAGTGAGCAGCATGTGGTGAGTCAGTCATGTGTAGGGATGATGTCATCGCTGCGTAGCCAATCAGATGGCTGCAGCATGTGAACCTGGAAGGAAGTTTGGGGTAAGAGCTTTGTTCTAAAGTAGGTATATCATAATGTGCTACTATGAAATGCATACTAGCACATTATGCATGGTCTTGCAGAGGATTAAAAAAAAGTGTGTTTTACTACCGCTTTAAGACTTCAGAAAAGGAAATTACTAAGAAAAAAAAAAAACATCATAACATGCCTCTACATTAAGTGAACTGTTGGATATCACTGGAGCTCCTAACTTTGCACGTGCATCTGCAGCTCTTCCAGTTCTCAGTAGCCAATGTCCTCAGGCGACAACCCTGCAGCCTCCTGAATGCCCCTTTTTTTGTTATGCCAAACAGCAGCCTGCCCTATCTGCCAGACTGTCACAATGAGGAGATCCTGTCCAGAGCAGGGGAGACACAGCGCCCACCAGGCAGAGAGGCAAGACTCTGTGACTGCGATCACCTATAAGCCAGCCCCGCTGCCCGCACATGACCATGATCACAGGACACTCGCCGCCCATCACTGTGCTTAGACAACTGAGCCAGCTCAGAGAGTGGCGATCGGAGCACAGTGAGAAGGAGATGGTTTCAGTGTATATATAAGAATGGGCGAGTGGGCGGCCTACCAGCCGCCCCCGGCTGATGTGTGCTCTAGGTCAATGCCTACCTCGCCTATAGGTAGTGCCGGCCCTGTGCTCTCCTCACTTTTTACAACTTTGCAGTACCTCCTGGAAATGCCCTATGGACAGGGTCCTACCTCACATGTAATTCTTTGCAGCAAAGCTTGTCTCTTGAAGTTGCAAAAGACAATCCTGCTTACTAGGCCAAGTGTAGGTGGGACCAAAACTAGGAACAAGACCTAGCACATGGCCATCAGGAGCAGCTTGGTCACCACTTAACCACTGGGCACCTAAACCCCCTTCCTAACCAGGTCAATTTTCAGCTTTCAGTGCTCTCACATTTTGAATGACAGTTACTCAGTCATGCAACACTGTACCCATATGAAATGTTTGTCCTTTTTTTCACACAAACAGAGCTTTCTTTTGGTGATATTTAATCATAATTGGGTTTTTATTTTTTGCAATAATAATGAATAAAGACCAAAAATGTTGTTAAAAAAAATGAATTTTTCTTCGTTTCAGTTTTAACATTTTGCAAATTTAGTAATTTTTCTTAATACATTTTTATACTGCTACATATCTTTAGTAAAAATAACCAAAATAAGTATACATTTTTTTGGTCTTTGTGAAGGTTATAGAGTTTTTTTTTTCACAAAATTATCATATTACCAAGTTATTTCTCACACACTTTATTGGCATATTTGCAACTACACCCCAAAATACATTCTGCTACTCCTCCTGAGTATGGCGATACCACGTGTGGGACTTTTCCACAGCCTGACCACATACAGAGGCCCAACATCCAGGTAGCACCTCCAGGTGTTCTAGGAGCAAAAATTACACATATCATTTCCTGACAACACTCAATCACATTTTGAAGGCCCTGGAGCACCAGGACAATGGGAACATCCACAAAATTACCCCATTTTGGAAAGCAAACACCCCAACACATAATCTATGAGGCATAATAAGTCTTTTTAACATGTCATTTTTTTTCTACGAGTTTTTGGTAAATGTGGAAAAGAAAATGAAAACGCATTTTTTTTTAACACAAAGTTGTCCATTTATAAGATATTTCTAACATATAGCATGTACATAGCAAAAATGACACCCCAAAATAAATTCTTCTACTCCTCCTGAGTATGGCGATACCACACGTGTGACACAGCCTAGCCACATACAGAGGCCCAACATGCAGGGAGCACCATCATTTCCTGACTTCCCATTACAATTTTGTGAGGCACTGATGTGGCACTGAAGTGGCATGGATGTGGCACGGATGAGCACTGATGTTGCACGGATGAGCACTGACGTGGCATGGATGTGGCACGGATGAGCACTGATGTGGCACGGATGATCACTGATGCGGCACTGATGTGGCACGGATGAGCACTGGTGTGGCACTGATGTGGCATGGATGAGCACTGATGTGGCATGGATGAGCACAGATGAGCACTGATGCAGCACGGATGAGCACTGACATGGCATGGATGTGGCACGGAGGAGCACTGACGTGACATGGATGTGGCATGGATGAGCACTGATGTAGCACAGATGAGCACTGATGTGGCACAGATGAGCACTGACGTAGCATGGATGTGGCACGGATGAGCACTGACATGGCATGAATGTGGCACGGATGACCACTGACGTGGCATGGATGACCACTGATGTTTCATTGATGAGCACTGACATGGCATGGATGAGCAATGTGGCACGGATGAGCAGTGGTGTGGCATGTATGAGCACTGATGTGGCATGGATGAGCATGGATGAGGCACGGATGAGGCATGGATGTGGCACAGATGAGGCATAGATGTGGCATGGATGAGGCACGGATGGGCATAATTTAAGTATGGAGGAGGCAGAGGATGGTTGCAGCTGTAGTTTCTCTCCTCTCCTCGCACGCTGTTTTGATCGTTGTGTACAGTGTGCGAGGAGAGGAGAGAAATGAACCTGACATGCGCCGGCTTGTTGACAAGTGATCGCTCCGTCATTAGACGGAGCGATCATGTGGTAAAGGGCCGGTGTCATTGGCCCTTTTCCACGATCAATGATGCATGGACAGTTCCATGTGGGCGATTCTGGGAGTACGTCAATGTACGCCCTCCCAGAATAAGCCAACCGCAGGTTGGATACAAGTCTCAGGGAACCACAGTGGTTCAGCCCAAATTAATACTTGTCCCATGCATGAATGGAGGCCTGAGGCCAACATTTCCCATCCTCCTGGCCCTAACACAGTTAACCCCCTATTTCCTGGGAGTACTCACACACTTGGTCTAAGCATATGTTTCCAGGAGCCTGACAGGCAGGTTTGCACCAATAACAAACCTCTTACTCTATTCCCTAGCTTCCATCGAACAGTCCTGGTGATAAACCATTATTTGATCTGTTATGACAGCATTGATCAGGGGAGACCCAATAGCACAGCAGTGGGGAGGTTCCTGTATTCATGTTGCTTATGTGGATGCAGGAATCTGTGAGGTTTTTTCACAGTGTATACCCAGCTTTAAAGTGATTGTTATTTTCATACAAAAAAAAACAAGACTTTTCAAACATTTTATACTTACCTTCTCTGTGCAGTGGTTTTGCACAGAGCAGTCTTGATTCTCCTCCTCTCGGGTCCTTCTTCCATGCTCCTGGCCCCTCCCTCCTGCTGAGTGCCCCCTTAGCAAGCAGCTTGCTATAGGGGCAACCGAGCTGAGCTGCAGCTTTGTTTTTCCATTCAGACATAGAGCCTTGACTCAGCTCCGGTGTCAAGGTCTTACCTTGCCCTCCTGTTGGCAGCCATCTTGGACTTGTGCAGACTGCTGCCTCTTATAAACTCTGATTGAATCATCACTTGCCTGCTGCTTGGGTGGTGCACAGTGATAATGCTGCACACCTGACTATATCAATCACCTGATGGGTTTCAGTAATTGCCCTTGCATTTGTGCGCCAAGGTGCATCACTGCTAGCAGTCTTCTGTTCTCTGTGTTCCTCTGATCAGGTTTGGCTGATGTCTCCCCCTGGCTCTCAATCCAGCATCGGCAGACGACTTATGGACTCGACCCTGGCTTGGATTACTACCCGCTTCTGGACTTGACCCCGGCTTGGATGACTAACCGCTTCTGGACTCAACACTGGCTTGGATAACTTCTTGACTCGCCTTTCCCAGGCTGAGCGGGCCCTTAGGAGGAGGGAGGGCCGGTGCCTGTACTGCGATCTTGGTGGGCATTTCCTGAAATCTTTTCCGACCCGTCTGGGAAATGCTTGCACCTAAGGTCCTGTTGGGGACAGATCTTAGTTGGAATTTCCTCGCCCCCGGTTTGCCGTAAAGATAAACCACTAATCACAGTTGCCCTCTCTTAGGCAGCCGGTTCGGTGGTTACTTAGGCGCTTTTAGACTCCAGTGCTGGCAGTTATTTTTTTTACAGTACATTTGCTGCTGAGAATTGCATACCCTTGCAACCTTGTGTTTCTCCACTGTTTCTCCACATTATCAAGGCGATTGATGGCAGACTCCATGTGGAAAAACAGGCTATGGAGGAGTACATTGCAGATGCGCTTGCCCGGGGGCACATTCGCAAGTCCTCTTCTCCAGCGGGTGCCGGTTTTTCCTTCATAAAGAAAAAAGGGGGGTGAGTTGAAACCTTGCATTGATTATAGGGGCCTCAATCGCATCACATTCACATCACAGTCAAGAATGCATACCCGATTCCATTGAGAAACGGTCTTTATCAAGCTTGACCTAAGGGCCGCGTATAACCTCATAAGGATCAAGGAGAGCGACAAGTGGAAGACAGCGTTTAATACCAGAACCGGTCATTACAAATCTCTGGTTATGATCTTTGGCTTGTGCAATGTCTCCGCTGTCTTCCAGGAGCTCATCAATGATGTATTTTGTGATATGTTGCAGCAATGCGTGGTAGTATATTTGGACGACATTTTGATTTACTCGGACTCCATTAAATCACACTACCTGGACAGAATGGGCTTTTCTGTAAGCTTGAGAAATGTGAATTACCCCTGTCTCAGGTTGCCTTCTTGGGCTACATCATTTCAGCTGAAAGGTTCTCCATGGACCCTCAGAAGGTTTTGGCTGTTCTACAATGGCCTCGCCCCAGGGGTCTCCGTTTCATTCAGCCTTTTTTTGGATTTGCCAACTACTATCGGAAATTTATCAAGAACTTTTCCTCTTTGGCCAAACCTATCTCTTATCTGACCAACAATTGGATGCCTGCTGCCATCCAAACTTTCAAGGCCCTCAAGTCTGCTTTCCCTTTGTCTCCTATTCTATCTTATCCCAATCTTGGTTTGCCCTTTGTTCTAGAGGGGGATGCACTTGAGACGGGAGAAGGTGCTCTCCTGTCCCAGCATTGGACACTTGATGAACCCTTACTTCCTTGTGGGTTCTACTCCAAGAAGCTGTCTCCAGCTGAATGCAATCACGAGATTGGAGACAGAGAGCTCTTTGCCATGATCCTGGCTCTCAAAGAGTGGAGACAATTGCTCGAAGGTTCTGTGGTTCCAGCTTTCATTGTCACTGATAATGAGAATCTGATGTATCTCTCGGAGGCCAAGAGGCTCACACCCTGTCAGGCCACATGGGCCTTATTCTTGTCTCGTTTTAACTATGTGGTCTCCTTTTTGCTCAGCTCCAAGAATGTTAAGGCTAATGCCTTGTCTCGTCAGTATTCTGAGTTGTCCAGGGAGTACTACGTGCCAACACTGGTCATACCTTTTCAATTATATCCTGGCTGCCATCTGCCCAAACTTAACCTGTCCTCTTGGGGAGCAGATCTTGGCTGCTCAACCTGATGCCCCCATAGAGAGACCTGCTGGCAAATGTTTTGTACCACAATTCCAAGAATGCCGGTCATCCTGGTAAGAACCAGATGTCCTGGGTCATTTCCCTTCAGTTCTGGGGCCATCTCTCTGCACTGATGTTGCTGCATATGTGGCTGCTTGTACAGTATGTGCCCAGAAAAAATCTCCTCTGCACCTTCCCTTGGGCCTACTGCATCCCATTCCCAATGGGGAGCGTCCCTGGTCTTACCTGGCCATGGATTTTATTGTGGAACTTCCCGTGTCTCTAGATTACATGGGTATCCTTATGGTGGTCAACTGGTTCTCCAAGATGTGCCACTGCATTCCATTTAAGAGGAATGGTTCGGGAGGTCTTCTGTTTACACGGCTGTCTAAGGAGATTGTCTCAGACCGTGGGAGCCAGTTTTTCTCAAGGTTCTGGCACGTCTTTTGCTCCCAGTTGGGTATTCAACTCTCCTTCTTCTCAGCCTATCATCCGCAGTCCAATGGTGCGGTCCAAGCTCTGGAGCAATTCCTCCGCTGCTATATCTCTGACCATCAGGACAATTGGGTTGATCTGTTACCCTGGGTGGAGTTTGCCAGAAACTCTGCCATCAACTCGTCTTCCGGAAGGTCTCTATTCATGGCTAAAATAGGTCCCAACCCGCTGTGTTGCCCAAGTCATTCTCACCACAAGACATCCACAAGATGGAGGATCATCTTCGTGATTTTGTGCTTTCACAGCACATTGAGCACCGAACACATTACACTTATACATATTTTAGATTTTTATATATTTTTTCTAGCATTTCTAGAGAGGGGTTAGTGAGAGAGGAGAGTATGAGAGAGGGGGGTGAGAGAGAAAGAGAGGGGTGAGAGAGAGAGGTGTGAGGGGAGGCAGGGAAAGAGAGGGGGACACAGAGCAAGGGGGATACAGAGGGAGATAGAGCAAGCTGGGAGGGGGAAAGCCGGCTGAGAGGGAGGTAGGGATGAGATAGGAGTGAGGGGAGAGATGAGAAATAGACCTCAAGCTCTGTCCCTATCTGCAGTCCCTGCTCTGCCCTGCTGTTCCAGTCTTTTTCTGCAGGTAGTCTGTGTTTGATCATGCCTGGGACCTTCCATGCCAGTCTTAATGGTTGATCTGGGGGTGCTCTCTGCTCTGTTCCTTCTAGCGGCTCCCTCGCTACCTTCGCCTTTCACCTGTCCTCATCTTCTGGGCCCCACTGTCAGCCTGTTCCCCCGGGCCTCACTGTTGAAATTCTAGTGGAGAGGAGATTTGAGGAGTCCAGGCTCTGGAAGGTGCCTGGGATGCTGTGCCCCCTGCTCACCTTTTCAGGGGTTAAGGAGGCAGTGAAGCTCTTCTCTCCCTCTTGGGCTCTTAGGCTTGTTCATCTTCCCCACAGAGGCTGCGGGGCAGCCCACTCACTCACTTGCCATGTGCAGATAGATTCCCACACCTCAACCTCGCCTCTGTTTTCTGCTGCGCTCCCGCTGCCACCGAACCTGGACTCTCCATGGACTCTATAGCGTGCCCACAGAGATGTCTCTTTTGCAGTCACCGGCATATACATAAGTATTTGTGTAAATATACACATACGTCTATCCTATATGTATTTAAAGCCATCCTGGAGTAAATCCCTAAGGGCAGGGTAACCCATAGCAACCAAGAAATATTTGCTTTTCTAAGGTCATCTAGTGCAGCTGGAATCTGACTGGTTGCTATTAGAGACCTGATGTGACAGAGCTGCTGTTTTTTGGCCACTCACCCCATCCATGTCATAAATATGGAGGCCTCTTAAACTTTTTCTTTGCTTATAATATAGGAAGCTGGTTAGATGTGAAAATACTTGTTTACCTATGGTATTTTACCAAGTTTTCTGCAGGTTTTTAGTTGCTATCGACACTGCTCTTTCCTCTTAGCGCTTTGTACTCTTTAATTGAATAAGCCTGTTCTTTCCCTGCTAAAGATTTTCCATGCTGAAAACCTCTCTTTCTGTTCACTGATTGCATTTTTTCCCCATATCCTCACACAGCGAGGAAAAATGGAAATAACCTCCCTTTTCAGTTTTAAGCACTTGCATCCACAATCCATAAAATAACTGTTTGTGACTGTCATCTCTATATTAATGGCCTCTCCGGAAAGCCTGAAAAAAAAATCTGTAGGCTATCAATTAGTCTGCATCACCTGTTAGTTACATGATATGATGGTTTCATCTACAACGTTGTGTGATGTTATTAGACAACACACCACCACCTAGACCACCTATTTTGGTTATTTAACTGTCAGTCATTTATTAATTAGCAGTACTATTTGTTACCTCTATTTCTTCCTGTAAAATGGGAAATAGTCATCTTTGACATACGGGCACAGAAAATGGTTAACATAAGGGTGACCACATGCTGACATTAATCCGATACAACCGTAACATCAAGGGTAATATGTTCTGAACACCCATTCAGCATAAAACAACGTTTTAAAAGGCATGATTGATATTAATGTGTCCTACTCCTCAAAAGCCCCAACGTGATATCTTTAAATCCCTGCAATTCTTTTTTTAGAACAAGCTAATTATGTGCTTGGCACTTTATAAAAATACCATTGAGACTCAGGATTGCAAAGAATGACAACACAATAAAATGGTTTGGATAAGACCTGTCTGTGCCTCAAAATGGATACATTCTAATTGGTATTCTGGAAATGAATAGCTTGTGACCCAGAGTGTTTCACACACAAATAACCACCCAGTGTAAGTTACATGCAAATCTACTGAGCTGTGTAGACGCGTTTAACCCTTTTAAAAGCTGACTTCCCAGTAATCCTCTGTTTACTTCCTGAACTGAGTTAATGCAGGAGATTTTAAACTCCCTCTGAGCTTCTGAAATGAAACTGTACAGCGTTTCTCCGACATCCACTGTTTTATCCATAAAATAATAATAGTATTTTTAGACACTGCTTTGTTAAACGGAAACGCACCATATCGAAGCTCGCTTTTCATGTGCGAAGGAATAGTTAATGAACCTTTAACACAGTGATTAGTGCCTTGAAACACATTTGTGCATTTGCTGTAAACTCCCCCCCCCCCCCTCCCTCCTTCCACAAAGCAAAGAAGCAATTGACTAATGGTGCTGTTTGACTATGCCAGGGAATGCAAATCATTGCTTAGTTGTCATGACACATCACTGTTTCGCACGTTAGCAGAACGGCGCTCGACACAAGTCCCCGACAAGGGTTAAACAGGATTTTGAAATGGTTCATTTTTTCAGAGGATGCGATGCGTAGTCGAAAGCTTGGGGGTTAATATCTCCATCGCCACAAAACCCTTCTATCTGTCTAATCCTAGTGAGCATGGGAGGTCTGTTCATCAAGCAGTTGATCTGTATCACAGCATCACCTCTGAGATATAGGACAGTGAAAGAACCTAAAAATAGCCGCACACACACACACAAAAAAAAGCAACCTTGAAGTCATCAGGAGGATGAGCCGGGGAGGGAGAAAAAAAAAATCAGCAAGCCTGCTTTCCTCTACAGTCTCTGGACCTGTTACATGCTTGTGCTGAATTTAATGTAAAAGCACAGGAGTCTGCTTCTTCAGCATGTGAGGAAATATTAGATCGACATTCTGCTAGAGAGCAGGGCGCCACCTGCCTTTTAATTCCTATTATTCTCTGCAGGAGCCACATAGAGAGAGAGAAAAAGGGGAAAAGATGATAATTATTAAACCTGCTTGTACGGGAGGTGATGCTGCCTGGACTATGTCACTGTTACCAACTGGTCAGATTCAAACCATGAGACTATTCCCTGTTGACTGTATGGATGCTCATCGAGGACTTGCTGAACCCATGCCTGTGCTTGGTCCTGCTTCTCTTCCTACCTGCTTCCTCTAGGATCTTCACTTCATACAGCTAGGAAATAGTAGATTCCAAATATTGAGACTTCTCTGTAAGGTAAGAAGACTATGTTTCCAAATAAGGGAAAGAAGCTGCTTGTGACTGTTTTTCATTACCCTTGACAGATGAGAACTGACATGTCCTATCTCCACATGAAAGATTGCCTAGTTGGGGGAAACCTCAAACTGATCACTTTTCTTTTGAACTGCAAGCTTCTCTTCCCCAACATGTGAAAAAAAGGTGAGAAGCGAGGGACAGACGGACGGATAAGAAGCTGGAGAAAACAAGAGCTAAGGGGTTTTGTTAGAACAGCCTCTGGGGGAAAGCCTTGTTTGAAACAAGTATTTACTGCTTCTACTGTACTTTGCAAACTAGCTAAAACCGCAAGGCAACCCATACAAGCTAAAAAAAATAGAGAAAAAAGGGTCTTTGAATTAAGTGAACCCATGGCAGCGTGTAGCCAAAAAATGGTCTTTGAATTAAGTGAACCCATGGCGGCGTATAGCCAAGAAAGGGTCTTTGAATTAAGTGAACCCATGGCAACATATAGCCAAGAAATAAAAAAATATATATATATTCCTCTATTTCTAAATGGAAGCATTGTGGTGTTCTTTGTGATTAGCAAGTCCTAGGTCGTGTGAATGAGACTTCTAACCCTCTTGAAGGTATAATAGAATGGACAGCTATGTGGGGAAGTTTTCAGGCTTCTAGCGCTGAGCCCCCATTAGCATGCAGTGTCAGATGTGTTGTGTGTTTAATGATTGCATTTGGTGGCGTGCCTCCTAGCTCACATCTCTCTGTTGTTTTACAGCACAGGGGCAGCGAGCGAGCGAGAGAGGAAGGGAAAAAAAAGACTTCCAGCAAGCCCTGCTTCATCTTCCGAGAGCTGGGTACCATTTCCAGCGGTGGCAAGGGGGGCAACGATTCTGTTTGGATTGGATTAGATCAAGCTCTACGAGTGATGTGCACAGCCTGGACATCAGAATACTAAGAGGTTGGAGGTGTGGCACCTCTGACTTCCACTTTTCTCTGCCTGATTTTTCTTTCCTTTTGCAAAAAGAAAGGGTTATTTAAAAATAGCTTGACTTCCTGCAAGCATTATTTTTCTAATTTTCAAAGTGATGCCTGCTCCAAATTTAAGGTAAGCATATATTTTGTTTTTCCTGTTGCCTGCCTACTAGTTGACTGTGCAAGTGAGGGAAGTTTTAAATGTGTGTATGCCTTAGCCTGTTGCTGATCACAATTACATTGTGATTTCCCTTTGAGACTTGCTTGGCAATCACCGGTTACATGGATACCAATTTTATAAGGCTTTATTTTTATGCAAACTAAGGAGCATATGATTTATAGAATAAGTGGTTGCTGTACTCTATAAAATTGCTTAGTTGTATTCAAGCAGCAGAAAAAAATCTGTTTATGATTGCAGGGTATAAATAGAAAGTGCATGATTAGGGTTAACCTAGGAGAAGAAAAGCACGGAGCTAGAACAGGTTACTGATTTGTTGCCGTATTAACCCTGTAGGGCCTGATGGTCTGGGTGGTAGAGCAATTCCTGGGAAGAACAGGTTAATTTAGCAGGGGATTATCATTGTTTTAGATTTATTTGGCTGTTTAGGTTTCAGTAGGGATTTGCGAAGAATGAGAAGAAATTACTTATCAAAATCCTCTTGTTTTATAAAAGAGCATTAACAGCCATTTAATAAGATTGACATTCTGCATGGGAGTTTAATGACATGCAAATCACAGTGTATTGCAATCACTTTTGTTTGTGGTACATAGAATACTGTGTTAGGAGACATTCTTTTTGTTAGTATCACCATTGTGTGTAGTATTTCACGTAGAACAGCTATAAAATGATCCTTTTAAAGGTAATACATGTTGGTACCGATAGTCGTATGTAGGTGATAATCTTATAGGAATAACAAATTGAGCAAATGTGAGCATTGACGTTCTTATATAAAGTATGATCGTTGTGATGGAAGCACCATAAATGTGTTTTTCATGTTTTTTATGGATTAGGGAAACTGAAAAATGAAGTGCTCGTTCTTTGATCTGTAGAAGTTCTAATGATGATCATATGAATAACTATGTTTATAAGCTATAATGTAATTGTCACGGTCCCCAGTTACCATTGTTCTCCATTATCATTAATTGCAGAAAAAGTGCTACTGGTGATGGCACAATGAAAAGGGAGTGAGAAGTGAGAGACACTAAATTCTAATTAACTGGTGTTTCAAACCATAATTAAGACTGTGAAGTCATCCTCTTCCCCCTCCTCCTCTGCCATTGCTCCAACAGTTCATGATCATGACTTCATCGTCAACACTTGGATGTCATGTGTGATGTCACCGAAAGCCATCAGAGCAAAGTAATTACAGCTCTGGACAACCCAAAACCTTCAAATTCATTTTTAACTCTTGCGGAAAGGATTGCAAAAATCTTTCTTGTGACATTTCAAAGGTATTTTATACACACATATAACTGTAACAATAAACTTTGGAAAAAAAACTCATATTAAAAATTTTCTTGTTTGGCAGTTGTATATGTAGGTCTTGATGGTCCTATCACTGGCTTCTTTCTTTTACATTTTACTTGCCAAATTGATGGCTAGCTGGATCATTTCCTTACTGTGAACTCTCCACTTTACATATCAGATGAACAGTTTGATGTCTAATAGTTATAAAGCTTCACCATTGCAGTAACATAACAATGACTGATCAAATTATGATATGACCTTTCATTGTGTTAAAGGTTGTCATGCCTGGTAAATGTTAACTTAAGTAAAGTCTGTTTCATGTCTTTAAGTTATGTTATAAAGCTAAGACAAACGTTTATTTCTAGAAAAAAGAATAACTTTGTCTGTAATATATATTTTAAAGGAAAGAAAATCACTGCACTGTTTTACATTGTCTGAGTTACTGCCAAGTAATTGGCTAAAGACCTGTTTCCACTTCACAGAAAACTCTTCTCTATGGGCCTCTTTCTGCAATCCCATAAACATTGCTATTCCATTTTAAGCTATGCTCAATTTCCTCTACAACCCTAGAATGGGTTGATACTGTATGTCCCATTTAGTGAAGCTCAGGTGTGTGTGTATGTATGTATGTATGTATGTATGTATGTATATCTATATATATCTATATATATATATATATATATATATATATATATATATATATATATATATATACTGTATATACAATGCTCAAAAACATTAAAGGAACCCTTTGAAAACAAATCAGATCTCAATGAGGTAAAATATCATGCTGGATATATATATTGATATTGGCTGGGTAATGTGATAGGAGCGAAAGAATGCCACATCGTTCGATGGAAATTAAAATGATCAACCTACAGAGGTCTGAATGCAAAAACACCCCCAAAATCAAAGTGAAAAAATAATGCAGCAGGCTAGTCCATTTTGCTGACATTTCATTGCAGCAACTCAAAATGGTACTCAGTAGTTTGTACGACCCCCAAGTGCTTGTATGCATGCCGAACAACGTCAGGGCATGCTCCTAATGAGAAGACGGATGGTGTCCTGGGGTATTTTCTCTCAGATCTGGACCAGGGCATCACTGAGCTCCTGAATAGACTGAGGTGCAACCTGGTGGTATCCAATGGACATAAACATATTGTCCCAGAGGTGTTCTATTGGATTTAGGTCAGGGGAGCATGGGGGCCATTCCGTGGTATTAATTCCTTCATTCTGCATACTCTCACCACATGAGGCCAGTCATTTTTGTGCACCAAGAGGAACCCAGGACCCCACTGCATAAGCGTAGGGCCTAAAAACGGGCCCAAAGATTTCATCCCGATACCTAATGGCAATCAGGGTGTCTTTGTCTAGCATGCAGAGGTCTGTGCATCCCTCCATGGATATACCTCCCCAGACCATCACTGACCCACCACCAAACCAGTCATGCTGAATGATGTTACGGGCAGCATAACATTCTCCATGGCCTCTCCAGACCCTTTCAGGTCTGTCCCATGTGCTCAGGGTGAACCTGCTCTCAACTGTGAAAAGCACAGGGCTCCAGTAGAGGACCTGCCAATTCTTGTGTTCAATGGCAAATGCCAATTGAGCTCCACGGTGCCGGGCAGTGAGCACAGGGCCCACTAGGGGATGTCAAGCCCTCAAGCCACCCTCATAAAGTCTGTTTCTGATTGTTTGGTCAGAGACATTCACATCAGTGGGCTGCTGGAGGTAATTTTGTAGGGCTCTGGCAGTGCTCATCCTGTTCCTATTTGCAGAAAGGAGCAGATTCAAGTCCTGCTGATGGGTTAAGGACATTCTACCACCCTGTCCAGCTCTCCTAGAGTAACTGCCTGCCTCCTGGAATCTCCTCCATGCTCTTGAGACTGTGCAGGAAGACACAGCAAATATTTTGGCAACGACATTTATTGATGTTCCATCCTGGAGGAGTTGGACTGCCTGTTCAACCCCTATAGGGTCCAGGCATCGTCTCATGCTACCAGTAGTGACACTGACCCTAGCCAAATGAAAAACTAGTGGAAACAGTCAGATAAGATGAGTAGGAATAAAAAAATGTCTTTGGCCTTTACCTGTAAATTCATTCCTGTTTTGGAGATCTTCTCATTGTTGCCCATCTAGTGCACCTGTTCTTAATTTCATTAACACCAAAGGAGCTGAAACTGATTAACAACCCCCCTCTGCTACTTAACTGACCAGATACATATTCCAGGAGTTTACTTGATTTGATGCAATACTCTGAATAAGTCGTGTTCCTTTACATTTTCTGAACACTACAGTATATATATATATATATATATATATATATATATATATATATAGTCTGTGTGTGTGTTTGTGTATGTGTGTATATATATATATATATATATATATATATATATATATATATATATATATATATATAAGCAACATGTATAATTAACCTTTAAGTTATTAGATTATCAGCTTGTAAGAGAGATGGGAGGATCAGCATGTTAGCTGTGTTTTAAGATATGTTTTCTATAAAAATCATGAGCTTCTGTTACATGGCAGAATGTACTTTAAGATTAGCCATCAAATTGGCTTTCTTTACTTTTGTGCATAAAGAATGTTTCTAATGGCGAATAAAAACTACATGACAAAAAAGTTGCTAGTGGATCATTACAACAGAGTCTATTTTTTTTTCTTTATTTTTAACTGGTAATCCTTCCAGTAACATACTTCCTGTCCTAGAGTGACAACACCCACTCCATGTTCTGCATCTATGGAGCTGCAGCATTGTTACCTTAGGGCAGGAAATGTGTTTTGGGCTACAGAGAAAACCCTCCTCCTCATCTTCAAAAATAATTTTTTGTAGTCCACAGAGGAAAGCTGGGCAGGGCTGATAACACTATTTAAGAAACTATTTTCTGAAGTCCACAGAGGAGAACTGGGGGGGGGGGGGGGGGGGCTGATAATCATAACGCTACAGAGTGTGCAAGACACAAGACATCAATACATTTCTGGCACAGTTAACTGGTATTTTTTTTTAATTATCAAACAGATATAACAGAAAACTGGTATATTTAACATACAGAAGTATGTAGATAGCTTGAAGGTAATGTGTTAGTGCTTCTGTTAAAGTCCCACAAAGAAGGGGGTTTTTGCTTCAAAACTGGTATATTTAAATGACCAAAAGGGAAAATAGGAGAAGTAAATTGTTGGAGTTTACATACATTGTACAATTAAAGAGCCTGTTTACACCAGGCCATTAGTGCACTGATCCATTGTGAATGGCATCCATAAACCTGTGTCACAGAACACCATAATGGGTGGCAATGCTATTCAGTGTGCTGCTCTAGAGAAAATGCCGCAAGAACAATTTTTGATTCATTGTAGTGTCTTGGGCAGCACCAACAAATGTATGGTCTGCCTTTAGGCAACACGCATTAAAACATCCCCATAGCATAAATGGGCCCAAAGATTGTGTTTTAAATGACATTTTATTAGTATTTATGAACCCATTTTTTCTCACAAGAACATAAAGCACAGTGTTTATGATATAGACTTTGCTAACCTTGGTATTCTTTGGATGAGCTGGGTAGATTACATATATGGAAGAACAGATGTCAATGAACATTTTGTTTGCAATTGAAACACACTATGGAACGTAAGCTTTAAAAACGGCAGCTGCATTAACAAAGGTTATCTTGTTTCAATGAAATTATTTATCTGAATGGACATTGATGAATAGGCAGTTTTTATGTCTGCCTTTTCCTTTTTGTGGATTCATTTAAAGCTATCCTTTTAGATTACTATCTGTTTCTATACTAATATAATGCTATAATATAAAGCAATATATATCATCATTATTAATTTTCTTTAAGGGAGACTCTGGCCAAACAGTCAGGTACACATTTGTAATGTTTACATCATATTGCAGCTGGGTTCACACATATGGGAATTAGATGTGGGGTTCCCTGCATCCAATTTGCATGACAGGAGAGTGTAACCAGTTCTCAATGGAGGTGGTTCACACAGCTCGGGGGCGGCCATGGTCAGCATTCCAAAAGGGTCCTGTTTGACTTCTGGTTGGATTCAGGTGCGAATTCAGGCAAAAATTCAAGCCTGAATTGCACCTGAATCGGTAAACAGGAAGCACTAGACCCCACGCCGTGAGCCACAGGCCGCAGCATACGTGAACGAAGCCTTAAACTTCTCTAAGTCCCGGTTCATACTGATGCTGTGCAGGAAAAACAGCTATCCTGGTGCATTTCCTTCACCGCATAGCAATCAAAATGTGTTCTGCGATCTGCTGCATGTATCAATGGAAACTTAACAACACCCCAAAAGCAGGTTTCAAACACAGTGCGTTTGTTTGAACCGATCACATGGGTATAAACACCCATGGGATCCAATTCCAGTGCAAATAAAAAAAAGCTGCCAGCACTTTTTTTTGACGTGGATGTACACCACATCACGCACCAATTTGAGCCATCCAAAATGAATGGGCTCAAATCACATATGATTTGCACAGGAATGTGGTGCGATTCCTGTGCGATTCACATGAGGTTCACAGTGTGAACCTAAAGCAAGTGTCTTGCTTTTTTTGTGATTCATGCACCTCTACCATTTTATATAAACCAACACCCCTGTTTTAATTTGTATCCTTCCACATTCCTATTTAATTAAATGCTTTGCACAATTCTATTTATATCTCCTGTGTTGTTTGTTTGCCTTCCCGTGTAATGATGGGCTCACATGTGGCTTCAGTTTGTAGGGTCATAGCGGATACAGAAGTCCATATAATAATTCACTTAGCTTGTCCCTATTTGCTAAGGGACAGACAGCCAATCTTTGCCTCGTTATTAACCCTGTATTGCATCACAAATGTGGAAGTGCTAATGTGATGAAAGCACATTTCTTCCAGCATAGTTATTTGTCTGTTAATTGCTCTACCTGCTTGTGTCTGTAAATGTCTTTAACTTGCTGACTGGGTTATGGGTAAGCACTTCATGTACTCTTGTACTTTTTTTTCCCTCCTGCAAGTTTTTTACCACCTACCCTCATCAGTCCTCATGGACTTATGTTTGGCAGCATTGAACAACCTAATATAGCTTTTTTGCCTCACACTACATTACCCCCAACTTTTAATACAGAATCTGCTGAAAAGTAGATCTTTGGAAGGTACCAAAAACATAGATGACTTTTGGCTGTTTAATATATAACAAATTCATTTTTTTCTTTACTTTGGGCTGGAGGTTCGCCTTAAGTGTGACATTAAAACGATCCTAAAGGTTACTCCAAAAAGAGTTATGGCCCTTATTTTCAGCTTTTTTTTTTGTATTCATGAACACCAAGTGATTGATTTAAAAGCTTTACCTCTGACATTTCTATCCCTGTGCATTGAGAA
The DNA here is from genome assembly GCF_965119305.1 of Pelophylax lessonae. Taxonomy (NCBI): domain Eukaryota; kingdom Metazoa; phylum Chordata; class Amphibia; order Anura; family Ranidae; genus Pelophylax; species Pelophylax lessonae. Next base: position 247,573,921 of record NC_138769.1, read on the forward strand.
CTCTCATAATTGTCACAATCAGTCATCTTTAAGCTGGCCATACACTGTTCAAATATAATGTGAAAATGGGGTTGCACAGCCTAACCAAATCCAGTAAAAGTCAATATGTTAAAACAGTGAATGAGTACATAATATAGGTGCAAATATCAATTCCTCATAAACGTCCAGTATAAAGTGTAAGTGCTAGTTGTGACTTCAGCTGGGTCATAAAAAAGCTGAAATAAAGTCCACTCTCTAAACGTGATATAAGTCAACCACCTTCTTCTACTCAGATGATATCCATGTGTATAATAAATGAACAGTAGTGAACTTCTACCTCTGCAATGCTCCGTGCTCACAGAACTCTCACCCGATGTAAAATAAATGTGGGCCTTTGAATAATGTGCTCAATGGGCTGGTACGTTCCTCCCAACGCTCTTCACTTCCAATAGATAAATACTGCTCAATGGGCTGGTACATTACTCCAATGCTCCCTACCTCCAATAGATGAATACCCAGGGAACTATGGCACTGGTCCCTTTAAGTCTCCGGTAAATCCCCTCAGCACCATGCTAGAATAAAACAAACATGCCTTCCATAGTGTAAAATTGTAAAATAACAACCCTTTATGGCAAAAGGGTATGCTGTCAACTCCAGATCCGAACAGCAACGCTCACTCCCTGAAGAAGGGGGAGTCTATGTTCCCCCAAAAAGCATTGGCTTTAACATGTTCTGTTACTATCATTAAAACAAACGATCTTTTGATTCAAGTTGGATTCTTATTTTTGACATTGGGCGCTCCTTTAACCCACCACCAGTAGAAACTTTCTTGCAAAAGGGAAGCCTCTTACATTAAACTCAGTAAAACAGCGCATAAAATGTGATGTATACTCAGCATTGCATGGTGTCTCGCATCACTTCCGGTTCTGGGGCCCGACACGTTGTGTCACTCCAAGTGACTTCATCATTTGCTCACATGACTTCATGGAAACAGTTAAAAAAGACTTTCCTATTGCAATAAAGGGTTGTTGTTTTACAATTTAATACTACAGAAGGCATGTTTGTTTTATTCTAACATGTTGCTGAGCAAACATACCGGAGACCTAAAGGGACCACAGACGCCCTAAAGAGATCAGTGCCACAGTACCCTACCCTGGGTATTCACCTATTGGAGGTAGAGGGGGTTGGTGTAATGTACCAGCCCATTGAGTATATTATTCAAAGGCCCACTTTTATTTTACATGAGGTGAGAGGCTCTATGAGCACGGGAGCATTGCACAGAGGTGGAAGTTCACTATTGTTCATTCATGATACACGTGGATATCATCTGAGTAGAAGAAGGTGGTTGACTTATATCACGTTTGGAGCGTGGACTTTATTTCAGCTTGTTTATGACCCCACTGAAGTAACTACTACCGTAGCACTTGCACTTTATATTGGAACGTTTATATGGGATTGATATTTGCGCCTATGTTATGTACTCATTCACTGTTTTAACATATCGACTTTTACTGAATTTGGTATCTTTACAACACTTGATTCCATTTACACAGCACCAAGGTTCACTACACTGATTTCATTTTCACACCATACACTGTTAGTTTCTTTTTCATTCAGCCAGCAGGCCAAAAGCAGTGAAAAAAAGAACAGATTCCTCCATCCACACAAAGGAGGTGGATGGAGGAATCCCCCCAAGCCAGGAGATGGTATTCTGACAGCTGCATCAACCATTGCCAGAATACACTGATCAGCAGCTGCAGCCAATTCATCCACTGATTTCGAGAAATATTTTTGAACGTATCCCTTTGACAGATGTTTATCAAAGGATCAACTTCTGTTGAGTGGAGACTGCCACACACTATGCAGAATGGAGAACAACAAAAGGAACAATAAATCTCTGTACCCATAATTTAGCTTTTCACTCCTGTTTGCCTAATCATTTGCCATTTTCTAGCAATTGTATCTGTTTCTCTAGTGATTACATTGTGTGCAGTACAGAAAAGAAATCAATATTCATGGATCCTGCTTATGAATGCCACGAAGTGTGTGTCTTAAGTTGATTTCCCATCATATTTTATACTTTTCCTGGTTAAATAATTGCTAATGTTGAATAAAAACACCAGTCCATCCAAGTCAGCGTGTATCTGTGTCTACTATTCTCTATATCCCTGTACATTCTGTTGGCTAAAAAACACATTTAAAGGTTTTTTTTTTTAAATTCACCTACACTCCCTGCTGACACCTGGAAGGAAGATCCACATCCTTACTGATCTAATAGTAAAGAACCCCTTACGCAGTATGAGATTTAACCACTTCTCATAATTTATTGTGTGGACAACAGTTTTCTTGAGAGTTTAGATTTACATATTGCATGCATATCCCCTCTTTAGTGTCTCTTCTCTAGGGAGGATGTTTAATGTTTGTAGTCATTCCTCATAACTAAAGTCTTCCAGCCCGCTTATAAGCTTATTTTCCCTTCTTTGGACTTTTTCAAGTTCAAGCACATTCTTTGTCAGGATTGGTGACCAGAACTGGACAGCATACTCATGATGTGGCTGAACTAGCGCTTTAGAAGTGGTAGAATTATAGCCTTATCTTTTGCGTAAATACCCTATTTAATGCATGCTATCGGGTCTGCTATCCATGCTTGCTGCAGCTTGGCATTGCAAGCTATTGCTAAGTATGTGATCCACTAGGACAACTACATTTTGTTCCATCCATGATTGCCCAGAGGTTCTTCCCCTAGCTTGTAATTTGCATGTATATTCTTAGCTCCCAAGTGCAAACCTCATCTGCTATATAGCTGCCAATTCTTCTATTCCAAGTAGGTCTTCTTTTAACGTGGCTACATTCTGTTGTGATGTCATAGCCCTGCTTAGATTTGTATCATCAGCCAACACTAAGGCCCTCTTCCCTACCTGAGCGTTTTTATGCTCGTAAAATGCTCATCTCTAAAGCCTCAAAACGCCCAACAAGCAAAATCCTATTCATTTCAAAGGCCCCTGTTCACATCTGAGTGTTTTGTCTCCTGAAGCAAAATGCCTAAAGCTCAAAAAAGTACATGAGCTTCTTTTTTGGCAGATTACCAGCATTTTGTTAGATGTCAATGCCTGCCTCCAAACACCTGCAAAAAACTCTTGAAAAAAAGCCAGAAAAAAACGCCTGAAAATGATACGCTCAGGTGTGAATGGAGCCTTAGATTGAACTATTTACACAAAAACTCTATATCAATTATGAACATGTTAAACAGAATTGGACTCGCCCCGGAGTACCCAACTTACAACTCTAGACCATGCAGAAAATATGCCAATTCAAACTAATTGTTTTGCCTCCTTGGAATCAAACAGGTAGGTAGAGAAGATGCCCTTCATATTGTTCAGTCCTGCAAGATGTGTTTCTCTCTATTTCGTGGTTGCTGATTTATGGCCTAAATTAAAAGAAAGCAATGTTAAACTTACTATGTGGCTGCTATGATAGCTTTCAAAGCACAGGAAGAGAAAATGAAAAGGCAAGAGCTTATGTGTTTTTAGAAGTACAGTGATTCTTTTAAGATGAATTCCAGACAAATATAGACATAAAAGACACAAATAATGCAGTTTATATTAATTAATAAATTATTGCATGTACTTTTTTTTAATGCAAGCTGTGTAAGTATATGAATTTTAGCTGGTATCAGCCTTTTGCCATTTCTAGTCCAGCAGAGCTCCCACTGGGAGAGTAGGGAGCAGCACAAAGAGCCAGTTGGTTGTGCTGGGATAAGAAAGCAGACTGATAGAGATAATCCCTGTCCAGTCACAGGCTAGGTGAGGGAGAAGATCTACAACACAGGACAGAAAAATCATTGGGTATCCTGCCCTAGGGTTATGCCATATGACAGAAGCCCTAGGATTATGCCATATGGCAGAGGTCAAATATCAGAACTTGATGAACAGACATACAAATCCTTTGGTGGGCAAACAGCACCCGTATATGCATTTAATTTAATAATTTAGCCATTTTCCTGGAGTTCAGCTTAAAATTTTCTTGTAAACATACTAAATAGCTATGTAAAAACCTCTTGCTTGTATGGGAAGGACATATTTAGGTATGTCATATAGTGTTTTATAAAATCTACCAGATATAATTAGAAAGGCTTTGTGATGTATAGAACTGGCGACTGAGGAGGTCATGACAGGTGTTTACCTTTGGTGCTCATGAAAGTGCTCCTCAGTTCTTTTATCAGTGTGTATGTGTCCATTATTATCTCGAAAATTGAGATAATAATAATATTAATATGGATCTTCCACCAACTAACTTCCAACCAATTAGGCTATTCATCTCTGTTGGTTTCTCAAATAAATTGCAATTCTGTAGACCTTACAATATGCATATTTTTTCAGACAAGATCACAGATTCTGATGAAATGTTCCTGTAACTTTGAAGCTGTAATTGTGTGGCACGTAGCAACTATCCTGCTACAAAACATAAGTGGTAATTCAAAATAGAAGCTTGCAATGCTAAATTGGTTTTAGATTTGCAGGTTAACTTGTCTTATATTCCTAAACTCCCGTTCTGTACCTAGAATTGAATTACTGACTTAAAGCAGACCTTACTTTACCAACAGGCTCTGACCCCTCAGGGCCTGTTGGTTTTCAATGCTTTTTCATTTTCTCTGTTCCAAGAGGCATGGGTGAGATTATTATGCCTCACCACTGTCTCATGGGAAAGCTGGGTGCTCGAAATCCTACGAGAATGCACTTTTTGCAAGGGCATGTAGTACATTCTGGTGGGAATTCAAGTGTTTCGCTTTCTGAGAAACAGTGGTAAGGCACGGCAAAATCACACTGACCCCCTGGAAGCTGGGCTTAAGGTAAGAATTTTTTTTTTTTTTTATTTGAACCTTCATTTTTAAATTATTTGTATACGAGTATATTTTCATAGAATGTCCATTTTAAAAGGAGCTTGAAGTTCTAGAGTTTAGTCCTTTTAGATATAACTGGCTGCATGCTTGTTCCAGGTCAGTGATTTACTAACTTAGAAAATTCACATATTGCTTTGCTCATCCATACCTCTTTTTTCAACACTGACACATGCTGCTAATTGGCAATCAACCTAAGATGTTCATATTTGAAGCTATCTTTACAGATGGGTTTTAAAAACTAAACTAAAACAAATTTTTCCTGTGGTTATTCCATTCATCCGCCTTCTGCACAGTGGGTGGTTAGTGCTTATACCTTGAAGATGCCACCAAGGACAGTACCTATGTGCAACATGTGTTTTTGTCTTTATGTTTGAGCAGGTTTCTTCTGGGTCAGGGGTCTCAACCTAGTGGCCCTCCGGCTGTTGCAGAACTATAATTCCCATAAGGCATTGCAAGGCTGACAGTGTCAAGCATGACTCCCATAGGCAGAGACATGATGGGACTTGTAGCTCCGCAAAAACTGGAGGGCCGCTAGTTTGAAACCCCTGCTCTAGGTGTTTTATTTCCTCTCACAGTCCAAATATACTAGCAGATTTTTAGCTCCCTCTCAAATTGACTTTGTGTGAGTGTGGTCGGGTGTGCGTATTCAGAGAAGGAGCCAATAGAAATGGGTTGCTATACTGTATTTTCATAATATTATGTATAAATGAATATATAAAACAGATTTTTAAATATATTCTTATTCAGAAATGGGTGGATTATAAAACAGAGAAGTAAACATATGTATTGCTTTAATAAAATATTATAATTATCTTCAAATATTAACTAATTACTTAATGAAAACCTTTTTTATAGTGGCAAGTAGGGCAAGGAAAATATGATTCGCCTTCAGCAGTATTTCTAAAGCCTTATCCTCAGTTGTTGCTAATAGGTTATGTTTTTTTTTTTCTCAGTTCTCCCCTTCCCCCATAGTATCATATGTACTAATTATTTACCTTCTTTCGAGCTCAAAGTATGTGATAAAGCTATTTTTTTTTTTTGACTGTCCAAAAAAACGCTCAGTTTTGAGAAACACTGTCCCTTAAGCCCCGTACACACGCACTGATTGTTGGCCGTAAATTTTCGGCCAACGTCCGATCGGCCGATTGTCGGCTTGTTAGTATGATGCTTCCGACAACCGACTGCGACTTTTCGGCCCAACAAAATCTGGTGTGCATGCTATAAAATTTTTGTTGGCCGTCAACAGAACGGCCGATTGTTCGTCAGTCAGTACAGATTTCGGCCGACAAAAATCAGATGAGCAAGACTGGGCATGCTCAGAGAAGAAAAAACACACAGAAAGTAAACCAGCACATGACATCACTTCTAAAGTTGGTTGTTGTTGGCCGAAAAAATTAGTGTGCAGTCTAGAGCACATTTCAACCAACACAACAACACTGGACAAAAGTCGGCCGATCGGTCGGCCAACAATCGATGCGTGTGTACGAGGCTTTAGTTTAAAAAAAGAGCCGAATGGAAGTGCAAACTGGTGAGCAGATAAAGAATGATTTGCTTGATACAATTGTCTATAGACATTTGGTAGCAAAGCATTTGAGCCATTTTCCTGGTGATCATTTGTGGGCGCTCCTATGCTACCTTTAGACTCCCTTTTTCCCTTTTCCAAGAAAAATAATAAAAAATAGCCAGGTAGATTTGTGTTACAAGCCCACACAAAAGCATTGCTGGAGAACAGTGTTTAGCGAGTACTTGGTGCCTGCCTCAGCCTAATATGTCTGTTATAGTACATTAGAGGTGGCTTTTACCCATGGCCATTGCATCAATAATCACAGGTGCTGACAGTACCAATGACAGCTATTTGTCCTCAGTAGTTGCAACTGTGTATTAATAAATCCCTCGGTTTTTCTCACTCAGTGTTTTTCTCACTGTGCAGTAAGTAGACATAGGATTGTTGTCACACCATTGCACAAACACAGCCAGGCAAAAGGATGCAGATAATGTAAAAGAAGGGTCTGCTGGTGAAACAAGGCTTGATCTAGTAATATCTTTTTACAAGAAAAATTTGAGTTATTTATCCAGAGTCACATTCAGACCTGTCCTGAGAGTTTGAATCCTATTGGTGACTTGGAAAAATGAATTCTACGTAAGAACATGTTGATACGCTTTGCACTACGCATCATGAAAATAGTGGTTGCAGTGACAGAGTTAGTTGATTCAGGACTACCCTGCTGCATGGTGGTATTTCAACATATCTTTGTTCTACAGAAAGTGGTGACGCATTATTTTTCTAGAAAAGTATTTATTTTTGAAGCTGCACTTTGGCATTACCTAAAGTCTTGCACATTTCCAAAGGCTCCTATCCTGTACTAAGATTTCTTTCTGTGATTTCACTACAGAATGTTAATTTCTCCCAGTGAGCATTAGAAGCTGCAGCAGATCAGATAGAACTGATCTCATTGTATTACATATAGGTGCTACCTAGGGTGCTACATACAAATAGAGTCTACCTAGGAATTGCCACTCCTCCATATTATCGGCCACTCATCATGACATTTTGATTTTTGCAAAACTCCTCCTAAGAGAGCTAGCTCACTGCTTACCTTAGGGTTGAGGGCTCTTGAGAGCAGTATTTATGTAGTGTGCTGTAATGTTATCTGTAAACACTGCACAGCACCCTGCCAACCCCCTTTCCACAAGCAAACTATTACTTAACCTTCCTAGCGGTATTCCCGAGTGTGGCTCGGGGTTAAATTTCAGTGCCAAAAGCGGTAACCCCGAGTCACACTCGGGGTACCGCTTGGAAGATCGCTGGATCCTGGTAGAGAGGGTACTCACCTTGTCCCCCGGGATCCAGCGATGTATCCCAGCGGTGTGTGGCGACCAGATCTTCCTCCTGATCCTCTGTCCCCCCGGCTTCCATCTGCTGCGACGTGACGCTCGCAGGGGAGTGGAATCGGCGGCAAATTCAAATAGTAAAATACACCAAACACACTGATACATTGCAAAATAAAATAAATTCACATTAGTTTGCCCCCCAGTGCCCTTTCCTGCAGTTTTACTGTACTTTTTATGTATATATATATATATATGTGTGTGTGTGTGTGTGTGTGTATATATATATATATATATATACACACATACATGCATACTTTAACGTATTTATAGTTATTTATTATATTATAATTTATGATTTTGTGTTATAAAGAAGAACGCACAGTAAAAAAAAAAAAATATGTAAATAGTTGGTTTGGGCTGCTCATTCTTAAGAATTACATGCAAAATAATGGTACCGCTTTCAGCACCTAAAATCGGAAAGAATAATACCGCCAAGGAGGTTAAAAGTATGAGTGATTTTGTGCGATGTGGTACCATTTTTTGACTTTGTTTCTTTCACTTTTTTTTTTTTTATACCTTTTTTGATGTTCTCACAGGTGTCAAACTGGTGGCCTTTCTGCTGTTGTGGAACTACAAGTCCCATGACGCATTGCAAGGCTGACAGTTACAAGCATGACTCCCACAGGCAGAGGCATTATGGGATTTGTAGTTCTGCAACAGCAGTTTGACACCCCTGCGTCTAGTTGATCTTGTAAGTTTAGGCTAATTTTTGATTTTGATACAGCTGAATCAGGATTTTATCCTCCGTTATTGTGTAAACTACTGTAATGACAGTTCTACCAAACAGTCAAAATGAATTTAGAGACTGCAGTCACTACAGCAAATGTGCAAAAAAAAAAAAGTAAAATTGACCCGCAGAAGAGCAATTTTAATGGACAAGACTAGGCCTAATCTTACTAGAGACAAGAGGCAGAACATGCAGCAATTTTACTGCCAGAATAAAGACACTCCAGAGGGTGTGCAGTGAACCCTACTGATATAGTTGGGATAGTTTAGGTGCATAATGTTCTTTTCTTTTATTTAAATTTTTGTAGCTGCATGCTACATACAAGATTGATTGCTGTGCTTTAAGCACTCCAAATAAAAAATAAAAAAAAGGACCAGCAATAAATAAGATTCAAGAACAATTCCCAATTTTTGTTTGAAGAATTATTTGTTGTCTGTTACTACATTGGGATAATTTCCCCTCAATAAATGCCTCCCCGACAGCATTGTTGTGAGAACTCACTAACACAGGATTAGATACAGCAATAAATAGATGACAGAGCTTCTAGCCTTCCCCACTTTACTAAAATGTCTTTTTCCCATCACTTTCTGTCCCTTCAACAACAGATCTCTCTATTTGGGCCAGATACTACAAAAAAAACCTAACATGGGTTACAGAGGTTCTAATGCTTCTGCACAATTTTGAATCCTTCTATCCTTTTCTGGAATACTAATGATACTTTAGAAGCAAAGAAAACCTTTTTATCATTTAGGGGTATCTATGGTCAAAATATAAAATCATATATCATTACACAAAGTATTTAAATTATTTCTAACCTACTCAAATTAATTTGAACAATGTTGAAGTTGTAAAGAAACTTCCTATAATTCTGTGACACGTATTCACTGTGCCATGTGAGTAGGCACTGCTGTGTCACACATTTCACAGAGCCTGCCTTCTGGACTACATAGGAGAAGCTGCAAAGCATGCAGGAAATCCAGAATGTTGTGGAAAGAGATGGCCAGTAGAAAGGCAGTACTCACAACGTAAAAGTAAGCTTATATTTGTAGCACTGCCCCCTTAAGGACTGCTGGATTCTTACACTTTCGGGTCCCCCTGGGTTACCGTTAGCAATGTTGACATTCACAGTCTATCACTTTACTTCTTGGCTCAGTCAATAATTAATCCAAGGGTATGTGGTTGTTTTGGTTTAATTGTATAAATTAGGGATGGGAGAAGGGATTAGTAGGATACTCCAGATTACCTATGCACAACGTTTGGAGGACATCTATTTATTGCAGCCAGGGTGTTAATCCACCTTGCCACTAGATGGATTTAAGATTAGGTCTCTTTCCAGATGACTTGATGTACTAAAGTTATCTTCAGGACACTCTCTTAGTATCTTTCTTGACCACTGACACCCGTCCACTGACTATCCTACTCCGGAGAGGCCCCCCTCAGGTCAGGCCCCTTGACACCTACCCCTGTTCTCACGATACTGTTTTTCTAGGGTCTCCAGTGTCTCCCCCTCAGTCAGCTTTCCTGGACCTCTGGGTTCAGCTCCATTCCTCTGGCCCTCAGAATGACCTCCTCATGCCACATGCCACTGCTACAGAGGGGAAGGCAGCCGCCACCCTCCCTCCGGGACTCTGCTTACCAGCCAAAGACCCTGCAGCACATGGGCTCCTGGCTTTTATACAGTATCCCAGAAGGCACAGAGACAGCCTGTCTCTGCCAATCACCAGGACTGTATCAAAGCCTATGTACCCATTGGTCAGGTTTCCTTCCACTGTCCAACATGCCTCCCTATTGGACCAGTGCGAAACACTCTCTAGACTCAATAAATCACATACTGAGCAGACCTCACTAACAGATCCTGCTCTCTGCTAGACAGAAAGCAAGATTTTCCTGCTGCTCCTCTGATAGACAGACATAGCCAAAAACTATACTCTCTCACTAGCACCTACCTAGGAGGGTGCTACATATTGAATTGTCAAAAATAGCTGTTTGTATTGTTATTACAACGCCAATTTTATCAAATAAAAGTGTATGCTGTGAGCATTGAAATCCTTTAGTTGGTTATACTTTATTGAAATATACCAGTAAACGATGAAGAATATTACAATTATAATTTGATATGTTTGAACAAATGTACAAGAAAGGAGTAATTTCCTGGCAAGTTAGGTGGTTGGTATCTGATAGGAATGAGGTTCAGGTTTACTGTTGCCAGGGGGTTCAAGCCAAATCCTGTGGATTTTAGACTTGCAGTCCAGGCAAATCCTTTTTCAACCTTGAAGGATTGCTTTCAAAACAAAATACACTGCATGGCCTTTGAACAATGGCCAGCAGGCTTAGAATGACCAAATAAGGGGTATTTTGGCTAAGCCAGCTCTATTACTATAAAATGAATGGGGGGGGGGGGGGGGATTGAGCTGAGCAGTATTTAGTGTCCAGTTAGGGAAAGCTGCCAAACTGCACAAGGAGCTAGCTCTTTGATCAATTAATACATTTGCAGGCCTTTTTTGTTATTATTGGTAAGTTTTTTTTTATTTTATTTTATAGGTGACATCAGTGGTTATAATTGCTTGCTGTCCTGTCCATATTTTTTTTTTCTCTTTTGGCTGCAAGACGTCTCTTCAAAAAAAAAAAAAAAAATGACTTTGTTTTAAGGGTGGTACTTGGGGGATTTCATTTATTTTGGAGGTATTTTTGTTTTAATGCCATGTTTATAGGGCAATTTGTAAATGAATAGTAAGCAGCAAATTAATAGAGAGAAATTTTCAACAACTGTACATCGCCAGCTTGTCTCTGTAAGTAACCTGTATATTAATCCTTCAACTCCCTTATCCAGCACATCTGCACATTAACCCCTTTATATTTATTCTCTGTAATGTAACTTTTACAATTTTTAACCACCTCAAAAACAGCATGTGCCTTTATTTGGAAAAAAAAAATATTGTAGCAAAAATTAGATCATCTTGGGGAGTATGCATTCCAAAATGTGTTCATTTTGAGGGTTTTTGTACTGTCCTTGCATTTTTATTTTATATGTTAAAAAAAAAAGTAAGGGAAACTATTTTATTTTCCAAATGTTCATTACTAGAAATTACAGGGCCCTCCAAAATTTTAATTTTAATATTTTCTAATGGATTTTTGAAGTAGTACAGATAGAAAAAAAACGTACAGAAAGTGCCAAGTTTTAGCATAAGTGGACCATGGGGTCAACACTTGGCAAGTAATACACATAAAGTACTGAAAAATGACTAACAGAGCATGGAAAACAAGTGCAAAATGAGTCAGACATCGCCATGCATTATTTAGAATCAAACAGCTTACTAGTAAAATAACTGTACTTTATATGTCACTTATCAACAGGTTACATGCGGTTCTCATACCAGTCTGTCCAAGGTTGCCATCTATCACATGTGATCGAGTAGGATCACAAATATTGCACAGAAACCAAAGTGAGCAAGTTATGGACCCCCAGAAATTTCAGATACAACTGGCAGCTAGAGATTGGAAATAATGAATAGTTTTAGGCCTGCCAAAAAGTTATTAATGCTCTTTTTTTAAGATGTGACCTTAGAGTTATCATGAGAAGCTACGAAAAAGATTGCTTTAGAGGGGGAAATTTTTTCAAGAAAAACCCCCCTTCTTACATTGGTGTCAGTGGCATTAAGAAATACATTTTCATTTAAATGGAAGCCCTGACATTAATTCAAGGGGAGGCATTTTTTCATGTCCCACTTTGAGACTCAGGTACAGCATATTTGTGAGAATATAACAAAAAATGTGTAACATTTTATATAAAATTAGGTTGTGTTGATAAGTGGATGTACAGAACACTAAAAATTGAGGTGATGAGAAATATAAAATGAATCTCACAGCATACAGAATGAGGTAGTGCGGGATTGGAAATGTACAACACAGCATACAGATGAGGTGGTGTGGAAATGGAAATGTACAGCACAGTGTACAGAAAGGGTCATGGTGGAATAGGGAATGTACAGCATTGCATACAGAATCAGATGCATTAGAACATCATTTTTACAGCAGAGTGCACTGGGTTAGCATGAAACATAAAATGTATAGAAAAGAAGTAAAGAATGAGGCACTATGCAAAATAAGATTTATAGCCAAGTGTAGAGAATGGGTCATTGGCAGTAGTATAGCATGTAGTACAGAATTTGGCAGTTTGAAATCAGGGAAAGTATAGCGTGGCATACCAAGTGACAGAGTGTTGAAAAAGGATTGTACAGCATAAATACAAACAAGAAGAATGCCCAAGGGACTTTGTAAGACACAGGCCACAAGGTATACAATGTACAAAATGTATTACATTTTAAACACTTTGGTACATGCAATTGAAATTCTAGTAGACATAGGTACATAGATATATGCATGGGTTTCCATAGTTAAATAAATCAAAATATGACTGAAAATCCAAGGTAAAATGTATATATGGTAAAACTTCCCTAAGCGTTTCACGGGACCATGCTCGCTTCCTCAGGAGATACATATATACATGGCTGAAATTACAGACAGTTGTAGGCCTCGGAACAGAAAGGAAGGATAAGAAAGGAAAAGAAAGGGGGGGAAGCAGGCAAAAAAGGGAGAGGGAAGACTAAAACTTACAATTGTGTATATAATAGTCCTAACGAACTTCCAAACCAGGGTGAACAGTCAAGTAGATACATGGTTCCCATAGGACTCCCCTTTGGAGATGGAGATTTAGGAAAACAGAAAGAGATCCCCAAACAGTCCACGTAGTTCTCCCCGGGGGCTGTGGAGGGGAGGGGGGCAGCCAAACAGGCGAACATCCAAGAAGGTGACTGAGTGTCACAGTGGTCAGGGATGTACAAACACTAAAAGTTGGAAAACAGCAACATAGGTATCTATGTGCCTATGTCTACTAGAATTTCAATTGTATGTACCAAAGTGTTTAAAATTTAATACATTTTGTACATTTTATACCTTGTGGTCTGTGTCTTTGGGCAGTCCCTTGGGCATTCTTCTTGTTTGTATTTATACATATCGGGACTAAGACACTTTCATGCCCCTCATATACCAGCTCTCCTCTAATTGTACAGCATAGCTTACCAAATTATTAAGTATGGAATCTAGCACCAAAACAAGGTTTATAGAATGAGCTTATGTGGAATAGAGATGTACAACTTAACATAAGTAATGAGAGTCATAGAGGAAGTGAGTAGTAGAAGACTTTCTCTGTTTGTTCTGTTTACAAGTGACAGTGGTATTCTGCCCAGCGCACCGACAAGGGTCTGGAAGGGACCAGGCAGCACAGCATTCAGCAAAGAGACCAAATAAAATGCTCATTTCTAATTGCAGTAATGAATGGCTTTCAATTATAATTTGCAAGTTAAACCAATACAATAGGTTACTAGAATGTTGTTTTTATCTGACCAGTAAAAGTTGAGGAAGAAGAAACCCCATTGGTCATCTGGACAGTGGTAATAATACTCTATCAGCTTTTTACCAAGGATCTGTTTGTGTACTGCACTATTTGTTTATACCAAAACATTCAGCACTGTGTTAGTTCAACAATACCACCCCTTTTTTGAGAATCCACGCAAGATCTGTCCAGTATTGGATAATGAAGATTAAATTCGCTTTTTGGCTGGTATGTTTCTCCCATCGTAGTGTAAGAGAGATCATTGCGTGCACACTAGGTATGCCGGATGTGCCTGGGCACACCCTAATCATCCCGTGTGTCACCGATTTCCCTTGCTTCCTGCCTCCCCCCTGTTCTTTACTGATTGCTCTTGTCTTTATGTTCAACTGAAGCATAGTAAACTGTTTATTACAGGCTGCAGAGAAAGTTACTGGGGAATCTCTTCACTCAGTTTCTTTCTCTGTCTCAAAAGGGAGACATCAAGGGTCTGTTTAGACCAGGGGTCTTCAAACTATGGCCCTCCAGTTGTTCTGGAACTACAATACCCATCATGCCTAGTCATGTCTGTGAATATCAGAGTTTTACAATGCCTCATGGGATGTGTAGTTCCACAACAGCTGGAGGGCCATAGTTTGAGGATCCCTGGTTTAGACCCTTGCTATATCACCAAAACCCCATAACAGCGCTCCTAAACAAAATGTAAAAAATTATTAAATAACAATAAAAAAAACTTCTTACACCATCCACTGTCCTACTGACACCATCCACCGCTCTGCTGATATACACTTGTGTGTGTTTAGACTTATGGTGTGCACACCCTAATGCAACAGGCTGCGCACACCAATGAGAAAGATAAATGGTAAAGCAAAAACGTGTTTATTACAAACCACGTTTTTAAGATCAGTGCACTCGTAAGGCCCGTACACACATACCGATTGTCGGCCGTAAATATATGGCCAACGTCCGATCGGCCGATTGTCGGCTTGTTAGTATGATGCTTCCGACAACCGACTGTGACTTTTCAGCCGAACAAAATCTGGTGTGCTGGCTATAAAATTTTTGTAGGCCAACAAAGAACGGCCGATTGTTCGTCAGTCAGTACAGATTTCGGCCGACAAAAATCTGATGAGCAAGACTGGGCATGCTCAGAGAAGAAAAAACACACGGAAAGTTAACCATCACATGACATCACTTCTGCAGTCGGTTGTTGTTGGCCGACAAAATTCGTGTGCAGTCTTTAGCACTTTTCAACCTACACGACAACACCGGACAAAAGACGGCCGATCGTTCGGCCAACAATCGGGGCGTGTGTACGGGGCTTTAATCTCTGTATTGAGGAAGCACTGAAACACCTGCTGGGTAGTGGCAGAGAATCCATATGAGTAGGACCATTCTTCAAAACTAAGCAAAATTAAAGTTGTCCTGATATTAGTCTTGCCATTCACTAAGCAGAGCTTACTAAAACTAAGAAAAATAAAAGTCCTTCTGAAATTAGTCTTGCTAGCCACTAAACAGTGTTACTAAAATCTGGTTCCAATATTACTCGCAAAAGGAGCAACTTGAATGCAGATGAAAATATGTGAATGTTTATCTTTGCAAGCTAACAATATTTTATGGTTGGTACTTCAAATACTTGAGTGCAGAAGCTCAGCAAAAGAAAACCTTATTTGCCATTAGGCTGCTTTCACACTGAGCAGTTTTGAAGCGCTTTTGTGTTTCAAAAAAAAAAAAAAAAACACAAGAGAAGCTGAAGAAAAATGCATCCCTTTAAATTCCATGTATGTCTCCCCACGGATCCATCGCACTTCTGTTGTGGTGTAAAAAAATCCTGGTTGTCCCATTTTTGGTGCATATTTGGTCACCAAAAAACGCGTGTTGCATTTTTTATGCTGTTTTTTGAGTTACATGTCCTGTGAAAAATGTACCGCAAACATTTTTGCTACTGATCAGTGTGAAAGTAGCCTAGAATATTGTATGAAAAATACAGTTTTTGAAGCGATTGTACAATAATCTAATTATTAGTACAAAGCTTTAGACAGACAATTGCTCCATTTCATCCGACTGGACAAAAAAAAAAAAAAATATTCTTGTACTTTTTCGGAACTTTAGTAAACTGTTCATTTTCAATAGGAGACTAGCATATTGAAAAAAAAAGCAGATGATCAATCTTCTGATAATCTCATCATTTGTACCAGGCACTAGGGGTTTTTAAGTTCGCTCACTGACCCCTTCTGATTACCAGAGCATCTGCCACCTTGTATTTGGTAGCACTGGGTTGACTTTTCTATTGGAGTACAACTTATATGCTGAAGATGGTTTGCATCTAAATGGACGGGGGTCTGTTGTGCTGGGGGAGAGGTTTATGGGAAGGCTGGAGGAATATTTAAACTAGGATTGAGGTCATCACAGAGCACAAGAAGGCACTCTTTACATCTGGAGAAAGAGGGATTTCATCTCCAAATACGGAAAGGCTTCTTCACAGTAAGAGCTGTGAAAATGTGGAATAGACTCCCTCAAGAGGTAGTTCTGGCCAGCTCAGCCAGCTC
This sequence comes from Pelophylax lessonae, assembly GCF_965119305.1. NCBI lineage: Eukaryota > Metazoa > Chordata > Amphibia > Anura > Ranidae > Pelophylax > Pelophylax lessonae. Next base: position 247,590,357 of record NC_138769.1, read on the forward strand.
TGTAAACTGTTTTAACCACTTTCAGACCGGAGGATTTGGCTGCTCAATGACCAGGCCCTATTTTGCGATTCGGCACTGCGTGACTTTAACGGACAATTGCGCGGTCGTGTGACGCTGTACCCAAATGAAATTGATGTCTTTTTTTTTCCACAAATAGAGATTTCTTTTGGTGGTATTTGATCACCATTGCGATTTTTACTTTTTGCGCTATAAACAAAAAAAGAGCGACAATTTTGAAAAAATAACAATATTTTTCAAAATTTTTATATGAAATTCCCCCCCAAAAAATGTAAAAATTAAAATTTTTTAACATTTTAGGCCAATTTGTTTTCTGCTACATATCTTTGGTGAATAAAATCGCAATAAGCGTATTTTGATTGGTTTGCGCAAAAGTTATTGCGTTTACTAACTACAGGAAAGATTTATGTCATTTTTATTGTTTTTTTTTTTAACTAGTAATGGCGGCGATCTGCGTTTTTTTTTGCGGGACTGCAACTTTTCGGTGGACAAATGGGACCCTTGACTGACATTTTTGACACTTTTGGGGGTACCAGTGACATTACTGCAGTAATCAGTGCTATACATATGCACTGTTACTGTAAAAATGACACTGGCAGGGAAGGGGTTAACTTTATTAGAGATGCAGGGGTTAAATGTGTCCCTAGGGGCCTGCTTCTAACTGTAAAGGGGCGTGGCTTTTGATGTAACCACAGAGATATACGATCCTACATAGCAGGATCGTATGATCTCTGCTGTTACACCAGGGAGAATGACAGGCGGCTTTGTTTACATTAGCCGCCTGCCTTTCTCCCTCTCCAGCGGACATCGGAGCCGCCGGTCACGCGCGGGGATGGCAGTGAACGAGCAGGAGCGTGCCTCCGGTGGCGCGCGCTCGCCCCCTATTGGCTCACAGGCGAGTGACGTACCGATACGTCACTTTGCCCAGGGGGGGCTGACCGCTGCAGTATATGTACTTGTGGCGGTCGGCAAGTGGTTAAGGCTTCTGATTTATGGTAGATGATTTTGATTGTTATCCCTGTTGTTTATGCACCTTTGTCTACCAAATGTTTTCTTTTCACTCAACTTTCCATTAATATACTTGGATACAACACTCTGTGAACAGCCAGCTTCTTTAGAAGTGATCTTTTGTGACATACCCTACTTGTGGACGGTGTCAATGACTGTCTTCTTGACAACTGTCAGGTTAGCAGTCTTCCCCATGATTGTGTAACCTACTGAATCAGACTGACAGACTATTTAAATGCTTTACAGGTGTTTTGAGTTAATTAGCGTATGACACCATGAGTGTACAATATTAAACTTTTTAACAATATTCTAATTTTCGAAGATACTGAATTTTGGGTATTATCATAATTAAAAGAAAGAAATGCTTGAAATATATCGCTCTGTGTGTAGCCAAAGCTTGAAAATGTAAACTTTGTGAAAACATTTTTAAAATGCTTACCTTGATCCAGGTTCCATCCACTTCTTGGAAGAGTCAGTGCAGTAACTGTGCTTCAGCACTGCCTCCTAGGAAAGCTAGGGGAATGTAATCATTCCTGCAATGTGCTAGCAGAAATGAGGCAAAACGTCATAACTGACTCCTGGAAGTAGGTAAAAGCTGCAGCTGTAAGAACTTTTGCATTTTTCCCAACAGCTTTTACTAGGCATTTCGTATTTTGGGTGTGGGACTGTGAGTAAAGTAGGCCTAGTATTTTCATACAAGGTCAGCTGTAATGAAAACCTTGCTGTGTTTGACCATGTTTGACCTACGTCGGTTCGCGCAGGAGGGCCGCCCTGCCGCAGTAAATCGGTGGTGGGCGATCCAGGAGTGGTTAATTGTACTGTCCCTCTTTATTTTTTAAAGGGCTGTGTAAACTGTTGGCGCTATAAAAATCCTATATAATAATAATAAAGAGACCTAGAAGGAGATGAGATTTGACACTATACTATTTACAAGCTTGGGGATTTTACAATAGACTAGTAAAATTTTGAATTTCGACTGGAATTATACTTTACATTGCTATTCTACCAATTTCTGTATTCTATAGGCTACATCACAGCACTGACATTTGCATTATGTTTCTAAATAAAAGCATACTGTAGTTGTGCGGATCAAGTGTTTTATTTCACAGTACATCTGTTATTCATCTATATGTCCTACCAGGCTACATTTAGTAAGGATCTGAGAGTGTTGCAAGAAAAAAAAAGTGTTGTGAAGAAAATAGTTGTTGCTATAATTAGGTTGGCATAAGGCCAATGGCAATATGTTACAACACCTAGGCATCTAATAATATTCCAAAAATGAATTTCAGAAAAATGGAAAAGGTGCACTTAGACTCAAGATGATCATCAGTTATTAAGATATGATCCTGATATCTTTTGCAAAATGCAACTACAGTTTAAAGTGTATTTTCAGAATTGTTGAAAGTCTGGCAAACAAAATGGGAGAGCATGAGGTTTGAGGACCAATAGAATTTAGCTGGCGTTACAGAAATATGGCTTAAAGGGATTGCAAACTATCACCTTGTAAAACAAGCAAAACAATCCATTTAGTTTAAAATAGAAATGGAAGGCAAAACATTTGTTTATATATTTAAAAAAACACTATAGATACCCTTTCCCCCCTTTTATATAAGTGATCACATTCCCTCTGTTCTCAGCTGCATAAAAACTTAGGGGGGGGGGGACACAGCAGCACACTGAGCTTCCCAGTGAAAGGTTGTGCAGGGGAGGCAGGTCAGGACAAGTCTGATCATTGGAGGAGAGCAGGCTGAGTTCCCAGCATAGTTAGACAACTGACCATGGTGTGTTCTCCTGCTAAGTGTGTTGAAGTTTTAATAGGAAAGCAGAGGGACTGGCAGGAACACCAGGGATTTCACATAAAGGAAGCAATACAAAGAGAACAGGATACTTTCTTATACAAGTACATGGTACAGCAGGCACATATCAGGAATATGAAGTGTTGGGGTAACAAACACTTTAGCCCCGATGCCTGTCTCTGCTAAGACTCTGATGGTACCTGATGGTTTCCTTTAGGTCTCAGCTGTCTTTGCCTCCAAGTGAAAGTCATACCCAAATGTTTTTCAATGCAGCAGTTGTCCATTATCACTGGTCAAAGCCAAAGTTGTATTCAAGTTGCACCCATCCAAAGTTGCGCAATGTGTGAATGGAGCCTTACTAAGGGAACTTTTACATTGAAGGCAGGTTTGAAATCCTGCGAGTTCATTTCATTGTGAGTTCTGGGGCGATTTGAAGACATTTGTGTGAGTTTATGTACAGATGTCTATTGAAATCACCCCCCCCCCCCCAAGTCGCCAAAAGTAGCGCAGGAGCTACTTTTGGAAATTGGTGCAGCACCACAAAGTCTGCGCCGCACCAATTCAGGCGGTGCCGTTGCTGGCAATAGGCTGCAATTTGGCATGTCAAATCGCCCTTTTTTTTAACGCGTAATGGCGGCGATCTTCAATTTTTTTTTTTGCGGTACTGCGACATTGCGACGGACAGATCGGACCCTTGACTGACATTTTTGACACTTTTGGGGTTACCAGTGACATTACTACAGTAATCAGTGCTATACATATGCATTGTTACTGTAAAATGACACTGGCAGTGAAGGGGTTAACTTTTTTGAGAGGGAGGGGTTATGTGTGTCCCTAGGGGCGTGATTCTAACTGTGATTGGCTGTGGCTTGAGGTGTATGAACAGTGATCAACGGTCCTACATAGTAGAACCATATGATCACCATTCATACACAGGGGAGAATGACAGGCGGCTTGTTTACATTAGCCACCTGCCTTTCTCCCGCTCTAACGGACGATCGCGAGTGACCGGCAGACATTGGGTCCGCTGGTCCTCACACGCGCGGGGGGTTCGTGCGGGAGCGCTCCTCCGGTGGCGCGCGATCACTCCCTAGACCCTCACAGGCTAGCGACGTAGCCCTACGTCGCTCTGCCTGTGAGGGGCTAACTGCCGACGTAAATAGTCGTGCGGCGGTCGGCAAGCGGTTAAAGCCTAACTCCGGCCAATTTTTTTTTTTTGTTTTGCCTGTTAATTGCTTGTTTTGTCTAGGGGTGAACAAAGAGCCTATCCCCACGTGTTCCTTTGCTCATCTCGGAAACTGAGCTCCCCCATGTCCAGCAGTGGACTGTTCTTGATGTCCTCACGGCCAAAGTCAGACTTTGGGTGTGATGATATCTAATATGTCGTAATTCAATTCTGTAGGGTTAGCCTTCCCACAAATAGGTATGCAGTTCCATTATGTACCCTGGCAACAGGTATCTGATTCACCCACAGACCCTGTAGGCAGGGGATCCAGCTCTGCCACATATCCATAAGAGATATTCATAGGCTGCAATGAATGATATCTCATTCTGAAAATGTTAGTTGCTTGGCTGTCATGCTAAGTAACCTGACATTAATATGCAAATGTGAAGTTTGGGCTTGTTCTAAGAAAATTTCACAAAAAGGAAGCAATACAAAGAGAATATAATATGTTTTCATACAAATACATGGTACAGCAGGCACATATCAGGAATATGAAATGTTGGGGTAACAAACACTTTAATTGGGCTGCTAATATTCCTGGCTATGCTCTTCTTTAGAGGTTCAGGGTCAAATAAAAAAAAAAGCCATGGAGTCTATAGGAGGAGTGATCCATAAGTTAATTTGCCAAATTTGAAGAGGTTATGATGATGCTAAGCATTAAGCAAAAAGACTGGGTGTACATATTGAGGAACACATGTTTGCGTTATGTTACAGGCCCCTTAATGTTACTGAGGGCTTAGAGATCCACCTCCTGACACAGTAGTGGACAAAGTTATTGGAGGGGTCCTATGCAAAAATTAAGATGACCCCTTGTCCCACTAAGTTACTAACAATCATTATTTACCATTATCTTTAGCAAGGAAGTTCTATGAGAGCTGAAATTTGCAGTCATGCAGCTAAAATAACTATGGTAGTGGCAAGTAACACATGCATTATTACTTACAGAATTAATTGAGCCTTCATAGTTTGAGATAAAATAATGATTCCTGGGAAAATAAGGTTGCAACAGCATATTACATTGTAATAACAAAATACGTCAACCAACAACGGATAATTGTTTGACATTACAGCATTACAATATTTTGCCCAGTGAAAGCAGATCAGTCTGCAATGGCACATTACATCACGCAACAAAATCGTAGTCTGCTGCATAAACAACTTTAAAGAATATGACACATCATTAGTACAATACGTGACTGAGCATGTCCAACTTCTTCATGTGCAGAATCATCATGTGAGAATTCCCCTCCTAGACTGTTTTCATTAACCACTTCAGCTCCAGAAGGTTTTACCCCTTTTATGACCAGGCATTTTTTTTGCAATACGGCACTGCATTGCTTTAACTGACAATTTCATGTCGTGCAACACTGTACCCAAAAAAATCGATCTATTTTTTCCCCACCAATATAGCTTTCTTTTGATGGTATTTGTTCACCTCTGTGGCTTTTTATTTTTTGCAATATAAACAAACACAGACAATTTTGAAAAAATTAAAACAATATTTCTTACTTTCTGCTATAAAATATTCCCAATAAAATAATTTAAAAAAAATCTAATTTCTTCATCAATTTAGACCAATATATATTCTGCTATATATTTTTGGTAAAAAAAAAATCCCAATAAGTTTATATTGATTGGTTTACGCCAAAGTTATAGTGTCTACAAACTATGGGATAGATTAATGGACTTTTTATTTCTTTTTAGCGGGACTACGACATTGCGGTGGACCAATCTGACACTAAGTAACACTTTTTGGGGACCAGTGACACCAATACAGTGATCATTGCTAAAAAAAAGGCACTGTTAAGTATAAATGACACTGGCAGGGAGGGGTTAAAACCAGGGGCGATCAAGGGGTTAATTGTGCTCCTAGGGAGTGCTTTCTAACTGTGGGAGTAGTGGATGCACTGGAGGAAAAGAGAGATCTGTGTTTCAGCTTAGCTGAAACACAAGATCTCTCTTTTTCTCGATGAAAGAACAGCGGTCTGCCTTGTTTACATAGGCAGGCCGCTGTTCTGCCTTTCCTCCAAACTATCAACAGGTCCCAGTGGCCATCACGGCTGCCGGACCTGCTGATTGGCTCCCGTTGTGTCCAATCACTCTGGCTCCCCAGATAGCATGCACAACGTCCATGTACGTGATTTTGCGCAGCCGGGCCACCCTGCTGCAATATATATGGGGTGGGAGGTCCATAAGCGGTTAAAACAGGAGTTGCAGATGCAATAATTATCATCACCTCCTGCTTTGGCTATACACACAGTTTGCTCTACAACCAGTATGAAAGTAAGAAATTCTAACTTTCATTTTCATTCTGCTTGTTGCAGGTTTGAGTGACATTTCACAAAAAGTATGTGCCAGAGGTGGAAAGAGAAGGACAACTTCAAATGTGCATGAAGGACCTAGGCTGATGAAGGAGACAATAATTGAATGCATGCAAACAGGCGAAAATGGAGGGAATATGGTCACCTTGAATAAATATAATTTTCCCACATTGATAATTCAGTGGAAAGTTCACCTAAAGTCCAACTCCAGCAATTAAAAAAAACATGCAAGCTGGCCCCCACTGCAGGGGTTAGATGTTTTTTTATGCCTAGGGATGGGTGAAAAAGGTGTAAATACTTACCTTATTCCTTACTTCAGCAGAGTTTCTCCAGCTCTTCGACCGGTGCCCCGCACCCTGCTTTAGATGCTGCAACCAGCTTCAATTTAAACTCCAGCCTCCTTAGTGCACAATACAAATATAATTTCCTTGTATTGTACTTTATAATTGTAGCACCCTCCTAGATAGGTTCTAGGTAAAACATATATGTGACCCTGCTCTGCTTATCAAGAGGGTTTGATCTGTCAGTTAGCCTGTCGCATGTTTCCAAGTGTGATTTACTGGGTCTGAGAGAGTGTCTCCACTGCAGTCAAAGAGGGAGCTCATTAGACAGTGGAGGAAACCTAGCCAGTGGCACACTAATTTTTTATGTCAGTTCCAGTGGGAGGGCATTCTTGTAATGCATCCTGGGATTGCACATAAATAGGAGGGGAGCATGTGACAGAGTGTCTTTGAGTGTGAAGCCAGGTCCCAGGAAGAGGGTGATGGCTGTCCCTCCTCCTGTTGCTGAGGAAAGTTTTCCAGGCAGTCAGCCTAGGGACCAGGGGATGAGCAGTGCTGTAGAGGATCCAGTGTGTGCTGACCAAGTGGAGCTGTGGGGCAGGATTATTCTGGAAAACAGTATCATGAGTACCTAAGCATCTGCCCAGGGGTCTGCCTAAGAGAGGGGACCACTCCAGAAAGGTCAAGGGTATCCAAGTGCCAACCAACCCGGAGTGTTACTGTAAAAGGGGGTGCCAGGTTGTAAAGCCCTGAAGATTAGGGGGTAAAGGGGTGCCAGGAAGGGCCATGAAGTTGCTCAGCAGTGCAGTCTACTTTTAAGGACAGTTACCTCAGGAAAGGAGTGCCTTATGAAGCTCAAGGACTCTTTCACAGTCAAGGCAAAGTAAATTAAGCAGTCTAGCCGTGACTAGCTCAACTTAGCATTTAACCAGTGTTAATCAGCATTTATCAGATCGTCCCTGCTTATTGTGCATAGTTTAGTTCTGTTGGAGTATCCCACTCATCCCTTCTCCTTTCCAAGTTCCTAATAAAACCTAAAACCGAAGAAACTGGACTGGTCCTTGTCTGAGGTAAAAACACTTGGAAACATATCAGAGTGTTCTCCTGTTGCTAATGGTAACCCAGGGGAACCCACACACAGCAGCTCCCATGGGAGTAGTGCTACATAATGTTGAGGTTCCACCTAGAGACCAGAGCTTTGGGCAGGGGAGGAAAGCACCAGATCCAGCCGGAGTGGGGTGTAAGGTAAGTACTACAGCCTGTACTTCACCTCCTTGACATAACAAGCATATATAGCTTGAAGTGCAGTCCCTACTGCAAGGGTGGATGTTTTTAAAGTTTTTGGAATAAGGCTTTATAGTTCACCACAAAAGACTGTAACTGGAAAAAAAGAGGCTTAACATATCCATATGGACAGGGTTCTTTACTGTAAGGGATGCTAAGTTGTAAAATAGCCAAGCACGGGAACTGCTTAGGCAGATTAAAAGCTAAAGTAAAACCTGTATTGTAAGGGATACCAAGTGCAGGTATCCAGCAACAATAGGGTGGACATTTTCAGTGTAGCTGTACTTAGGAAACTGGAATCAGACTGTGTGGGATTAAAATAAAGTTTAATAATGTACACAACACCAATCCAACACCAACAGAGGATTAGCAAAGCAAAAGTGAAAAATAAGCTGGACAGTGAAGCAAAACCAAACCAACAACCAAACTATATACATACAGTATATACAACAAATGGAGGGCAGCTGACACAAACAGGGCATGAGCAGGACTGGGAACAAGGGGAACAGGGATTGGGTGATAAGATACAGTGGGGATCGAAAGTTTGGGCACCCCAGGTAAAACTTTGTATTAATGTGCATAAAGAAGCCAAAGAAAGATGGAAAAATCCCCAAAAGGCATCAAATTACAGATTAGACATTCTTATAATATGTCAACAAAAGTTTGATTTTATTTCCATCATTGACACTTTTAAAATTACAGAAAACCAAAAAATGGCGTCTGCAAAAGTTTGGGCACCCTGCAGAATTTATAGCATGCATTGCCCCCTTTGCAAGGCTGAGACCTGCCAGTGTCATGGATTGTTCTCAATCATCATCTGGGAAGACCAGGTGATGTCAATCTCAAAGGTTTTAAATTCCCAGACTCATCTGACCTTGCCCCAACAATCAGCACCATGGGATCTTCTAAGCAGTTGTCTAGAAAACTGAAACTGAAAATAGTTGACGCTCACAAAGCTGGAGAAGGCTATAAGAAGATAGCAAAGCGTTTTCAGATGTCAATATCCTCTGTTCGGAATGTAATTAAGAAATGGCAGTCATCAGGAACAGTGGAAGTTAAAGCAAGATCTGGAAGACCAAGATAAATATCAGACAGAACAGCTCGCAAGATTGTGAGAAAAACAATTCAAAACCCACGTTTGACTGCTCAATTCCTTTCAGAAAGATCTGGCAGACACTGGAGTTGCGGTACACTATTCCACTATAAAGAGATACTTGTAAAAATATGGTCTTCATGGAAGAGTCATCAGAAGAAAACCTCTTCTACATCCTCACCACAAAGATCAGCATTTGAACTTTGCAAATGAACATATAGACAAGCCTGATGCATTTTGGAAACAAGTTCTGTGGACCGATGAGGTTAAAATTTAACTTTTTGCCCGGAATGAGCAAAGTTACGTTTGGATAAGACCGGGCACAGAATTTAATGAAAAGAACCTCTGTCCAACTGTTAAGCATGGGAGTGAATCAATCATGCTTTGGTCTTGTATTGCAGCCAGTGGCACGGGGAACATCTCACGAGTAGCAGGAAAAATGGATCCAATAAAATTTCAGCAAATTTTGGATGGTAACTTGATGCCATCTGTGAAAAAGCTGAAGTTAAAGAGAGAATGGCTTCTACAAATGGATAATGATCCTAAACACACCTCGAAATCCACTGGGGATTACATCAAGAGGTGTAAACTGAAGGTTTTGCCATGGCCTTCACAATCTCCTGACCTCAACATAATTTAAAATCTATGGATAGACCTTAAAAGAGCAGTGCGTGACAGACAGCCCAGAAATCTCAAAGAACTGGAAGACTTTTGTAAGGAAGAATGGGCAAAGATACCTCAAACCAGAATTGAAAGACTCTTGGCTGGCTACAAAAAGCGTTTACAAGCTGTGATAATTGCCAAAGGGGGCAGTACAAGATATTAACTCTGCAGGGTGCCCAAACTTTTGCAGATGCCATTTTTTCGTTTTCTGTTATTTTGAAAGTGTAAATGATGGAAATAAAATCTAACTTTTGTTGACATATTATAAGAATGTCTAATCTGTAATTTGATGCCTTTTGGAGATTTTTCCATCTTTCCTTGGCTTCTTTATGCACATTAATACAAATTTTTACCTGGGGTGCCCAAACTTTCAATCCCCACTGTACAGAGTACAAAATAAGGTAGGGATAAGTAAGCAGGTATAAGGCTAAGAAGAAAAACACTGAAGCACAGATGCACATCAAAGATGGGGTTTTAGACCTGCCCCGTTCTGCTTTGGGAACCACAGTGCCACCAGCCCCTGATCCTGAAATGTATACTTGCTTCCATTTTGCTGATCCCCCGGCAGCTGTAGGTAACTGACAATTCCAAGTGGTTTGCATACCTGCTCCCCATGTTATGATTCCTCTCACTGGCTCAAAAATCATGTAGTGAGGTTTTTTAGGACATAAAGGAATTGTCAGCCTTTTTCTGTGAATAGGACAAAAGAGTAACAGGTGTGCAAGAACTTGATTGAAGAAGGAATCACAGCACTGCTCTATTATTCTACTACCCATTGAGAGGAATTTAGTTTCATTTTGCAGTTTGCTACACATATATAGTATACATTTTCATAAAACAAAGCAGGGAAATTGCAAAAAAAATCTACTACCCATTGAGAGGAAGTTAGCTGTATTTTGCAGTTTGCTACAAATATATAGTATACATTTTCAAAAAACAAAGCAGGAAAATCACAATAAAAATCAAAAAGTTAATGGAGTCTGGTTCAGGCCCAGATCTAGGGGGATATGGGGGGCTGTGCCCCTCCAGGTCTCACAATGCATCCATTGATCCATTATGAGCCAGTCTGGTGGGGACAATCTCCGTAAGGAGGAATCCGATAGGGCAAATTTTGTAAGGGGGGACTCTGATGAGTACAATTGATGTAAGGCTTTTACTCTTTTCTGTGCGTTGAGTTTAGGGCAGCCCATTCATTTTTTAAGAAGAACATTATCCTTTTGAAAAATTGCAAAATGCATGGTACTTTCTTACCTTGTGTTTTGGGTGGTTTTGTGTGTGTGTTAGTAAGATGTGTGGGGGTGCCATTAAGAATGGCACCACCACACATCTTCAAAAAGGCTGAACGATTTTGTATGTGCTCCCTAAATGCACAAATGTTAACTAAGCCTAAAGGGGGACTCTGATGGAGGCAACTGATGTAAGGAGGAGCCTGATGGGGACACCTGATGGTGGGGGTGACTATAAAGGGGACCCTGATAATGACTCATGATATAATGGGGAACTGAAATAAACACATGATCTCAGGGAGCATGGGTGCTGTTTAATCATCCTAATCTAAAGACAGTCTAATCCATACTAGTGTTCCCTGTTCACCCTTACACCGCCTCTGCACTACCTGTTACAACTGTCAATGACTCACAATGTTGACAGTATGCCCCTCCGACTTTTGGTTTACTACACCCCCAGATCAGATCCAAACCCTGGTCTGGTTAAAGATCTAAAGTCAAATCATTTTTTTTATTTTTTATTTTAGAATAAGACAGCAGAAGAAAAAATGATCTGCTCCAATATATACTGTGTATATACAGTGCCTTGCGAAAGTATTCGGCCACCTTGAACTTTGCGACCTTTTGCCACATTTCAGGCTTCAAACATAAGGATATAAAACTGTAATTTTTTGCGAAGAATCAACAACAAGTGGGACACAATCATGAAGTGGAACGAAATTTATTGGATATTTCAAACTTTGTTAACAAATTAAAAACTTAAAAATTGGGCGTGCAAAATTATTCAGCCCCTTTACTTTCAGTGCAGCAAACTCTCTCCAGAAGTTCAGTGAGGATCTCTGAATGATCCAATGTTGACTTAAATGACTAAAGATGATAAATAGAATCCACCTGTGTGTAATCAAGTCTCCGTATAAATGCACCTGCACTGTGATAGTCTCAGAGGTCCGTTTAAAGCGCAGAGAGATTCATGAAGAACAAGGAACACACCAGGCAGATCCGAGATACTGTTGTGGAGAAGTTTAAAGCCCGATTTTGATACAAAAAGATTTCTCAAGCTTTAAACATCCCAAGGAGCACTGTGCAAGTGATAATATTGAAATGGAAGGAGTACCAGACCACTGCAAATCTATGAAGACCTGGCCGTCCCTCTAAACTTTCAGCTCCTACAAGGAGAAGACTGACCAGAGATGCAGCCAAGAGGCCCATGATCACTCTGGATGAACTGCAGAGATCTACAGCTGAGGTGGGAGACTCTGTCCATAGGACAACAATCAGTCGTATACTGCACAAATCTGGCCTTTATGGAAGAGTGGCAAGAAGAAAGCCATTTCTTAAAGATATCCATAAAAAGTGTTGTTTAAAGTTTACCACAAGCCACCTGGGAGACACACCAAACATGTGGAAGAAGGTGCTCTGGTCAGATGAAACCAAAATCAAACTTTTTGGCAACAATGCAAAACGTTATGTTTGGCGTAAAAGCAACATAGCTCATCACCCTGAACACACCATCCCCATTGTCAAACATGGTGGTGGCAGCATCATGGTTTGGGCCTGTTTTTCTTCTGCAGGGACAGGGAAGATGGTTAAAATTGATAGGAAGATGGATGGAGCCAAATACAGGACCATTCTGGAAGAAAACCTGATGGAGTCTGCAAAAGACCTGAGACTGGGACGGAGATTTGTCTTCCAACAAGACAATGATCCAAAACATAAAGCAAAATCTACAATGGAATGGTTCACAAATAAACATATCCAGGTGTTAGAATGGCCAAGTCAAAGTCCAGACCTGAATCCAATTGAGAATCTGTGAAAAGAACTGAAAATTGCTGTTCACAAACGCTCTCCATCCAACCTCACTGAGCTTGAGCTGTTTTGCAAGGAGGAATGGGCAAAAATTTCAGTCTCGATGTGTAAAACTGAGACATACCCCAAGCGACTTACAGCTGTATTCGCAGCAAAGGGTGGCGCTACAAAGTATTAACTTAAGGGGGCTGAATAATTTTGCACGCCCAATTTTTCAGCTTTTTATTTGTTAAAAAAGTTTGAAATATCCAATAAATTTCGTTCCACTTCATGATTGTGTCCCACTTGTTGATTCTTCACAAAAAATTACAGTTTTATATCTTTATGTTTGAAGCCTGAAATGTGGCAAAAGGTCGCAAAGTTCAAGGGGGCCGAATACTCTCGCATATATATATATATATACACACACACACACACACACACACACACACACACACACACACACTTGCTGTCTGTCCCATAGCAGTTCTACTGCTACAAGGTGGCAGCTGTGCACCAGATCACGTATATATGTGTGATCTGGCTCTTCCAGGTGGGGGGGGGGAGTGCGCATGTGCCCTGCCTCGCTTCCACTGTGATTATACACAGTGGGAGCCGAGCAGCGGGTACAACGGACTCTAAAAAATACATAAATTTTGTTTGGGTACAGCATTGCATTACCACACAATTTTCAGTTAAAGTACACAGTGCCGTATCGCACAAAATGGCCTGGTCAGAAGGGGGAGGGGTAAATCTTCTGGAAGGCAAGTGGATATATATACTGTGTATATACTTATATATATACACTATATTATCAAAAGTATTGAAACACCTACCTTTACATGCACATGAACTTTAATGGGAAAGATTTATGTCATTTTTATTGTTTTTTTTTTTTTACTAGTAATGGCGGTAATCTGCGATTTTTTGTGGGACTGGGACATTGTGGGGGACAGATCTGACCCCTAACTGACATTTTTGACACTTTTGGGGGTACCAGTGACATTACTACAGTAATCAGTGCTAAAAATATGCACTGTTACTGTAATAATGCCATTGGCGGGGAAGGGGTTAATACTATTAGTGATCAAAGGGTTAAATGTAAGCCTAGGGGAGTGATTCTAACTGTGGAGGGGTTGGGCTTGTAAGATCATCACAGAGACATGTGATCCTATATAGCGGGATCACATAGCCTCTGTGATCAATTCAGGGAGAAGGACGGGCGGCTGTGTTTACATCAGCCGTCCGTCCTTAACTGTCAGCGGGGGAAAGATCAGGAGTGGCTGGCCATTGGAGCCGCCTGTCACACACACTGGCTCCCCGGCTGACAAGTGGGGCGGGAGCGAGCCGTCGGCGGCGAGCGCTCGCCCCCTAGAGACTCCTGAGTGAGCGACGTCAGTTTGCCCTGGAGCGCCCACCTGCCACAGTAACTCTGCAGTGGGCGGTCGTCAAGTGGTTGAAGTAGAACTTCAGTCAGAAAATTAAGTCCTGCTAGATAACTTCAGGTTGGCCCTTTTTGCAGGTATAGCTATGTAAAACCTTAGAAATAAGTGTCAATACTGTTTACAATCCAGTAATATATTGTCTCACTCTGCTCAGTTACTCTAGAGTCCAATCTGCTGACAGCCTTAAGGCAGAAATAAATCCTCCTATCCTTTACAGCCTCGGAAGCGAATTCTGCCATGATGCTGCTCATGTGATCAGTTATGACACCAGCTATTTGATGGTTTGACAGTTTAGTTGAGAACACAAGAAAATGTGACATTTTGCAATCGGCATTCCAGGAATGCAACTGTTTTTTTGAAACCGTTAATTTGATGGGTTTAGGTCTGTTTTATGATTTACTGCTGTTCATGGGCTCTGGTTTTCAGCAAAATGGCAGCCTCCAGCAAGAAGAAACAGGAGCAATGCTGGAGGCAATGAATTATGAAGGAATTGTCCCCATGTCTCTCTAAATGGGAGACTGTGGGAAATGAAAACTTTAGAGTGCTGGAGGCAATTTACAGCTCACGCTAATTTCCGTAACAAAATAATAATGTGGGATGTATGTTCCTTGGTAATTTTTTTTTTTTTTTAAGTTGGTATAGGTAAAGTTCCGCTTTAAATTGTTACTTTTAACACCTTATTAAATGATAGTTATTGCTAATCACTGCTAATTAACCTCACCGTCTTCCCTTAACTACTAATTTGCAATTTTTTTTACCAGTAATATGTAATTTACATATTTACATACATTTTATTAATTCCTTATTGTAATATTGATGTAAAAATTACACAACCTTGAAAGGTGAAGAGAAAAATATTGTTTATGTAAAAAAACACATACTCATTATAACTAAACTACAATAATTTCACTAGGACTATTGAGCCATATTTATTTTAAATATGTCAAGATCTCTTTTCAGAACAGGATGCTATGCACATTGTAATATCTTACTTTCCTGAACCTTGGTCCTCTTCTGTTTACAGAAAGTGGGGTCCTTCTTCAGGCGTCCATGTCACTGCCTGTGTGTGGTTTACATAGTTTACATAGTAGTTGAGGTTGAATAAAGACAATAGTCCATCCAGTTCAACCTGTGTAGGCGCGCGTGGCCGCAATCATCTCTCATTCCCCTAAATGTTCTGATCCTTGAGATGTACGTCCAAGAGTATTCCCTCTGTAATATGAAGGAAAGTGATGTTAGTTTGAGGGGGCTGTCCTGGTTTGGATGTTGTGGGCACACCTCCAGTTCTGGATTAGTGGTCCCTCACATTTGGAAATGGCATGGGTGAGGTATCGGGATGGAAGATTTGAGATGAGTAAACCTTGCTTAGCAAGAAAAAAAAAAACACATAGAAAGGGATGGAGGAAGCGGTAGAAGGAGGGTTTTATACAGAGATGGAATTTATTAAAGACTTGGATGTTTTGATGTGCTGTTCACTTTACAGAAGTACGCTAAACATATATGGCAAATATTGACATACAATGACACCGAATCTGTGTGGCTGATGTATATGGAATTAAGTGCACATTTTTACTTAACCACTTGCCTACCGGGCACTTTCACCCCCTTCCCATCCAGGCCAATTTTCAGCTTTCAGCGCTCTCACGCTTTGAATGACAATTGCGAGGTCATGCTACACTGTACCCATATGACTTTTGTATCATTTTTCACACAAATAGAGCTTTCTTTTGGTGGTATTTAATCATCTCTGGGTTTTTTATTTTTTACAAAAAAAAAGAAAAAAGACAGAAAATTTTGAAAAAAAAAAAAAAAGTTTTTCTTATTTTTCTGCGAGTAAATTTTGAAGATAAATAAATTTTTCTCCTTCACTGATGTGCGCTGATGAGGCGGCACTGATGGGCACTGATAGGCTGAACTGATGGGCACTGATGAGGTGGCACTTATGGGCACTGATGAGGTGGCACTGATAAGGAGGTACTAATATGCCGCACTGATGAGCACTGATAGGCGGCACTAATAGGCGGCACTGATGAGCACTGATAGGCAGCACTGATGAGCACTGATAGGTGGCACTGCTGGGCACTGAGAGGTGGCACTGCTGGGCACAGAGGTGGCAGTGCTGGGCACTGAGAGGCGGCACTGACGGGCGGCACTGATGGTCACTGATAGACGGCACTGATGGGCACTGGCGGGTGGCACTGATGGACACTAACGGGTGGCACTGATGAGCACTGATGGGCAGCACCATCAGTGCCCACACTCAGTGCCCATAGTGCTGCCAGTCAGTGCTCATCAGTGCCTAGATCAGCAGGCACTGATGGGCACTGACTGGCAGCACTATGGGCACTGATTGTGGGCACTGATGGGGGGCACTGATGGTGGGCACATTGTTTTTTTATTTACCTCTGTAGTAATCAGGGCACTGGTGATCAGTGCCCTGATTACATTCCACTGTGTCCCCGACGGCTGATCGGTTCTCCTCCTTCCTCACACTGCAGTCTCCGTGTGAGGAAGGAGCACTGGCGATGAGAGATGATCTCATATGTTTACATATGAGATCATCTCTCATTGCATGGGCCGATCACGTGGTAAATTGCCGCTGTGATTGGCCATTTACTACGATCTGTGATTGGCTGTGTCCAAGGGACACGGCCAACACAGATTTTCCCCGATGCGCGCTCGCGGGAGCGCGCGGGGAGCCTGTTTCTGGGAGGCCGTATAAAGACGGCCTCCCGGAAATTAGAGTCCGCGCTGTAGCCGTACTTCGGCTATAGCGCGGATGGCAAGAAGTTAAAGAGTAACTCCATTTTTGTTGTGAAAAAAAAACATCCCCCTCTGGTTGATCTATGTACATTACATGTACAACTATGTACTATGTACATTTTAACAAACTTTGTTGCAGATTCCTACCTGAAGAAATCCCTATGTATTTGTCTGTGTCTATGTTTTAGGTATCTCTAAGAGGAGTGGTTTCATAATTATCAATCATCTGCTTCACCTGCAGAGCTCTAATGAGGGAAATTTCAGGGTCTGCATCCCTTCAGATATAATTTCCTATTGCGAGTATCTCACCAAAAAGACATTTTTGTTGCAGGGGATGCCTGTTATCTGACTTTTATCATAGTACAGACTTCTGGGTAAATCAGTGATCACACAAGCAGGAAATTATGTTTCTAGATGGGAGTTCTGTACACATTCTGTGTACAGAACACCTCCAGGTAGCCATATTGCATTGCACTTTACAGAAAATTACAGAGCTGCAGATTAGATAAAAACATTGAAACAGAAAAGTTACCTTTCTTTTT
Source organism: Pelophylax lessonae (assembly GCF_965119305.1). Lineage (NCBI taxonomy): Eukaryota > Metazoa > Chordata > Amphibia > Anura > Ranidae > Pelophylax > Pelophylax lessonae. Next base: position 247,607,807 of record NC_138769.1, read on the forward strand.
CAAAGTTTGAAAGAATGTAGAGATAAAAAGTACAGTAAAAATATAACTTGAGTACAATGTCAAATATTTTTCTCAAATACATTGTATATATAGAATATGATGACTGTAAGTCAAATCAGCATAAAATCTAAATATCTGAGTGGGTAGCAACAATTTGTAATATGTAAAGCTTAAAAATTATTATTTAGATTAAGGTTCCAAAATCTGTTAAAGAGGTTGTAAACCCATGAAACTTTTTTTTTTTTTGCTGCAACCTGAAAGAGAAACCCATAATGAGCTAGTTTGCATCGCATACTAGCTCATTATGAAATACTTAGCTAAGAACGAGCCCCCGCCGCGCCGCCCACTTACCTGTATGACGGGCGACATGTCCAGTCGCCCATCTTCCGGGATCGCGGCATCCGGCCATCTGATTGGCCGGAGCCGCGGTGATGTCACTCCCGCGCACACACGCGGGAGCCGACGGTCACAGCACGGGGCTCTGAAGAAACGGCACCAGCGGCCGTTCCTTCAGAGCGCATGCGCCAGTGACGTCACTGGCTGCATGTAAGGTAAATATCTCCTAAACGATGCATGTTTAGGAGATATTTACAGTACCTATAGGTAAGCCTTAATATAGGCTTACCTATAGGTACAAGTTGTAGAGGAGGGTTTACTTCCTCTTTAACCACCTCAATACTGGGCACTTAAACCCCCTTCCTTCCTAGACCAATTTTCAGCTTTTAGCGCTGTTGCAATTTGAATGACAATTGCGCGGTCATGCAACGCTGTACCTAAACCAAATTTGTGTCATTTTTTTCCCACAAATAGAGCTTTCTTTTGGTGGTATTTGATCACCGTTTTTCTTTTTTGGTGCACAAATAAAAAAAGACTGAAAAGTTTGAAAAAAAAAAAAAAAAAAGTTTTTTTGTTTAGGTTATAAAATTTTGTAAATAGATATGTTTTTTCCTGCACTGATGAGCACTGGTGATGCCGCACTGACAGGCACTGATGAGGAGACACTGATGGGGTGGCACTGATGGGGTGGCACTGATGGGGTGGCACTGATATGCAGCACTGATGGGCACTGATAGGTAGCACTGATATGCAGCACTGATGGGCACTGATAGATAGCACTGATATGCAGCATTGGTGGGCACTGATAGGCAGCGCTGATGGGCACTGATAGGCAGCACTGATGGGCACTGATTGGCGGCACTGATGGGCATTGATGGGCACTGATAGGTGGCACTGTTGGGCGGCAATGATCGGCACTGATCGGCACTGATGGGTGGCACTGATGGGCACTGATGGGGGGCACTGATGGGCACTGATAGGCAGCACTGGTGGGCAATAATGGGCACTGGTGGGTGGCACTGATAGATGGCAATAACGGCACTGGTGGGCAGCACTGATAGATGGCGTTGGTGGGCAACACTGATAGGGAGGGCACTGGGGGGCTCTCTGAGCCCTGCTTGCCATCCCTGGTGGCCATAGTGGGCATCCCTGGTGGTCATGGGTGGGCATCCCTGGTGGCTTAGTGGCACCCCTCCCCCCCCCCCCCAGGGCTGCACTGGTAATCAATGTTCTGAATACCAGCACAGACCCCCCCGGTGATCAGTGAGTAATTAGAAATACTCACTGATCACCCCCGCAGCAGCACCGATCATCCCTCTTCTCCTCCTGACAGGATCTGTCAGGAGGAGAAGAGATCGAAGCCGTTACAACGGCTCTATTTACATTACATGACGGCTGTGATTGGACACAGCCGTCATGTGATCAGGAGGGCCAATCACAGGGCCCTCCTGCCGAATGATGTTGCTCTGTGTCCGAGGGACACAGGCACATCGAGATCGCGCCGCTGCGCGTGCCCGCGGCGGCGCGATCTCTCTCCTTCTGAAGGACGTTCCGGAACGTCCATTCAGAAGGACGAGACTCCCGCCCGGCCGTATATGTACAATGGCCCGGGTGGGAGGTGGTTAAAGAAGAAAATCTTTATATGCAAGAATAAAGTTAGTGAGTACATAGAAACCAGGAATCTATCAACCTATAGATATAGGGTCATTTATATTTTCCAGTAAAAGGAGGATGGATTTACCATCCTATTATGGTAAGTCAATATTTCAATGGGTCTAAGAGGGACCTTATGTGACCAAAATATTAAACAAAAATAGAAAAGGAAAGAGAGAGAAAGATAAGGAAGAGAAAAAAGGAAATATAATTTTTAATAAAATTGAATTACAATATAACTTAGATCACAACTATATAAGCTATAATATTTTTTTCCCCACAAAAGTGGAGTTACCCTTTAGGGATATTTAAACCTTGTAAAACAACCCAATCATTTAAAATAGAAATGAAAGGCAAAACAGTTGTTTATAAATAAAAGCATTACAAAATACTTTTTTTTTTTTCCGAGTGACATTCTCTTGCCCATTTTGATAGCTTGTGGAGTGGGTTCCTTCAACCTCAGAAGAACCCCTAAAGGCTACCTTCTCAACCCCTAAGAAAAACCCCCTAAGCTACCTTCTGAACCCCTAAGAAAAACCCCCTAAGCTACCTTCTCAACCCAGAGAGCATTTATTTTGTCCACTGCAGAAGACGGAATGTCTCTGTCCTTAGCTTGTCAAGTAATCGCCATACCATATAAGTTATCAAATTTGTGAAACACTAATATCTTGATCCAGAAATCAGGCACATTCTTGAATAGTAAAACACAGTTCCTACTTACTACCGATATTAACTAGCAGCTTATGAATTTTATATCACTTTTACTATTTTTTACTATTGGTTTGAGATATCACTGTTAGCACTATTTGGTGCAACCCATCACTGCTGCACATGCGCATATATATTTTATGAAAATTATGCGCACCAATTTACTGCACTAAGTCACTTTAATAATATTGTTCTTTGGATTAACTTACTATTTGCATAATTTATTGGTTTATACACTCATTATCCCCACAGTTCCTACATCATTCCCTCAAGGGTTCCCAATAGTTAAAGCATACAATACTATGTCGAATATGCAACAAAAAGTCTCTCATAAACACCTTTGTTTATTATCAAGTCAAGAGAAATCCATCTGGAAAAACAGCCCCCCCAAAAGTGAATTCACTTCCAGCTCAAAAAGCAAGGCCTAGTTTGCTTACAGCTCCAAAGGATAAGTTCTCTATTTGGCAGTCTCTAACGGTTTTCTCATTTTCCCATTATGAAAAAAAGAGGAAAAAATGCTGTAAGAAACCCTTACAAGCTTTGCTAATAATAATGACCAATTGGTGGCTGAGAAGACCTGTCATGTGTACACATGCAAGGATACACCGAAAGTAGTTACTTCTGTTCCCGATCATATCGCCCCTTCTGACTAATTTCACAGGCAGGATCTATGGATAATTGAAACACATGTAAAGAAGCATGGGAGTGCCTGCTAAATATCAAGAACAGACATAGAGAAAACATGATTACCAAAAAAGGTTTGCTATCTTATACCTAAAATGTAACTCATACTTCACTCTCCCCACTCTCCCCCCCACCCTCCATATACAGCACTTACCTTCTCTTTGCCCCTCCCAATCTATCCATGTGGCCATTATAAGTGAAAACAAAAACCTTTATTTTTACATATGGGGGAGCATGTGACCCTCACAGGATCCAGTGAAGGATGCTAGGCTGGCCAGTCACAGATACCTGTGCTGTTACACAGTGGGCATTGGGAGGGTCCTAAAACATGTGTAAACTCAGACAAGATTTACTTGGAATTTACTTGTGAAGCGGTGGTGAAATAAAGGTTTCTTTGCACTAAGCATGTCTTTTAATTTTTTCCCCCACCCTTCTTAGTTGAACCCACCTACCTAATTACTCAATATAGTCCATCTCCAAAGATCCAAAGATTTTCCCTGTGCAGCCTTGTCCTTCATTGCACAGTTTTATTGATGTTAGTTTCCCAGATACTGTATATCCAGGTGCTACTATACATTCATAAAATTCAAACACCGCTGATTGCTCTGTTCTCCCCCTCCGCTCTAAGCAGAGAGCCGTGACTGTCAGTCAGAAGTTCTCTGCTCTCCCCTCCACCACTCACTGGACCACTAAGCTGGGGGGGGGGGGAGGCTGGCTGAGAATCTCAGCAGATCACTGAGAGACTAAGCCAGGTGCCAGTCCAGGCATCTGGACAGAAACCAACCATATGATTGGGATATTTCCCGTGCCTGGACTAGCGCTAAGATGTCAGCTGACAGCGGGCTTAAGCCCACTATCGGCTTAAAACAGGCCATAGGAGTGCAGGACGAACTACACTCCTGTGATCCATAGGAGAAGTATGGCCAAAAAAGCTTTGGCCATACTTCTTTAAAATAATGACTTCGCTAAAATGTAAGTTACCCTTTACGGTAAATCGAATGACTTAACAAACATTGAAGTTACCCTTTAGTGCCGGTTCACATTACTGCGATCACAGAGATTGCATGTAATTCAGAGCACACTGCTCCTAAATTACATGCGATCTCTGTGCAGTGCAAATTTCAGCCATACAGTCTGTATGGCTGAATTCACACCGCAATCGCACTAAACACGCACCTGACCCTTTTTTTAATCCGCAGCAGAATCGGATTGCATGGTGGTTCACACTAGTGCGATCCGATTCTGTGCAAACTTGCAGATCGCACTGCGATATGCGATCTCTACTGGGGGTGTCGTTAACTCTTAATTGACACCCCCAGCGTATCGCATATGGCAGTGTGTACTGCCAGGGGTGCGGATGCGATGCAGGAACACGCTGTATATGCGCAGCGTTCCCGCATCGCACAAATGTGAACCGGGACTTAAGGTGAATCTATTTGTTTTTTTTTTTGTACTTTTTGTTTTCATATTTGTATTTTCAATTTCTTTCCTTTACAATTATAATAACGGAATGAGAGTTCATCACATAGCCAGGCACATTTTTTTGTCTGCTCTCTAAAACCGTAAATTGGTCTATTGGGAACAATTTTAACTGTCAAAGACTCACGGGTAAAGTTTTGGGTTTAGATGGAATGAAATACAATTTACGAACAGGACTAAAGTTAATTATTTTTTTTTATGTTCAGGCTTTGGATGTTATTTCCAAAATTGTATATCCATAATTTACAGAAGCAGCCCTATTTTCCTTTTGTTTGAAAGAGTAAAATGCAGATAGAATTACTAGTTATTTTAGCATAACATGGTAAACTTGATGCAGTGATGCCTGACTAGCTAAAACATAATGCGTACACAACACATATAAAATGCTGTATGTATATATATATATATATATATATATATATATATATATATATATATATTTATATACATAGGACAAAAGGGTTGTAATTGCCACTGCATTGCATATATAGCTTTAAAATATTAATGTAAAATAACAGTAGTAACAAACAAACATATATTTATGTAAACCTAATCTCCAAAAGCATATATAGTATTTTACACTATGGGTTAATTTTATTTGAAATGTCTTTTTATATCTAGAGCTTAATTTAATAAAAAGCCTGGTGGTTCTGCCTTGAAGGTCCTTATTAAAGCAATTTGTAAAGCTTTCATTTTTTTAAATGAAAATAATAAACATGTTAAACTTACCTGCTCTGTACTTCTGGCTCCTCCTCTTCAGTAAGTGCCCGCCACTTTTTTTGGGGGCAAGCGTGCGAGATCACACTTGAGCCCTGCTGCCTGCATCTATAATCACTCCCCCACCCCTGTCATAGGATTTTATTGATCGCAGCTGAAGTCAATGGCTTCCGCTGCTATCAGTGTGCCCTGCGAGAAAGTCAGGAGAGCCGCCTCTCTTGTACACAATGCTGGATCAAGATTCAGGCTCAGATAAGTATAGAGGGGAGGCCTGGGGGATCCTCTGCAACAGAAGTTTTTTTTTTACCTTAATGCATAAGATGCATTAGGGTAAAAAAACTTAATGCTTTAGAACCACTTTTAGGCAATCCCTGTTATGGGGTGACGGTATTTTGTCCCTTTCTTCCAACTGTGCTCTTGTGTTGTCACCTTGTCACAAACACTTCCAGCTCAGATTATAAACTGCTGTGCTGACAATAAATGTATGACATCAGGAAGCTGGTCCAGAGTAATGACTTGCAGCCAATAATGGAGTGACTGCTTTTAGACAGGAAAGAGTTTATTTACTAAAACTGGAAAATGCAAAATCTGTTGCAGCTCTGCATAGAAACCAATTAGCTTCCAGAGTTTCTTTTGTCACAGCTTAATTGAACAAGCTGAAGTTAGAAGCTGATTGGCTACCATGCACAGCTGCACCAGATTTTGCACTGAGATTTTGCGCTTTACTAAATAAACCCCAAAGTGTCTGCCAAATGGATGTAGAAGATTGGTAGCACTGAGATACAAAAAAAGGATGACAAAAGGGCAAACATTACTTTCTTAATAATGGAAATGACCCGTTAGGCTTTATATCTACTTACTATAGACTAACATACATCCCTATTTTCATATTTGTCTAAATAAATAACATTTAGCATATTTTTACAGTTCATCTTCTTTGTCTGAAAAGCATAGTTTTAAAGAAGCAGAATGCCATTTGAAATATGCGCCTCAAAACAGTATATATTTTTTGTATTTCCAGTTACGAAGCTTTTAGTGTATTTTGTAAATTTGGAAGAAAACTTTTAAAACATTTGTATGTAAATGGAGACTGTAGAGGAAATTCATCAAAACTGGAGGAGCCAGAGTATGGAGCAACTGTGTATGGTATGAATTATATCTTCAGCTTGTTCAGTTAAACTTTGAAAATATAAAATGGATGCTGATTGGTTGCCATGCACAGCTGCTCCAGTTTCAATGAAATTCCCACTATAAACCCATTATGGGGAATTTCACATTTTAAATCTTTTCTGTGTTCAGAGAAAATTTATGTTCTCTTCCTGTCCTGTCTGAGACACTTTACCTAGATAGGGAGTGAAGGGAAATCTTACTAATGGAGACAAAGACAGATAGAGTGATACAGTGCTTTATTCTTCCCTGTGACGGTTGACAGGAAAAGTTCCTCGACTTTACTCAGTTGCATATGATGAAGCAAGTTCGGGGTTTAATGCCTGGCCCATATGTACCAAAGATGGGAGATTTTGTTAGCCAGAATCTTGGCAAAAGTTTTAAAGTCTGTATTCAGCAAGGAGATGGGCTGCGGAATACGTTCCTTCCTAAGGATTTACATTAATTTCCAGGAGGTTTTGAGATATGTGACCCTTGTTTGTGACAGAGTTAAACGCACGTAGAAAATAAGGGGCTAAATGGTTTAAAAGAGTTTTGTAACATAAGGTAAGTAGGGCCTTCATGCCCTGAGCTTTTATCTGATTTCATGCGGCTGAGAGCCTGTTGAAACTCAGTTAGCGTAAAAGATTTTTTTAGACAGAATTACATTTTCTGTAAGTTCAGGTAAGTCACTATTGCCTAAATGTTTGTATGATATCTCTAGTACCTGAATGAAAAGTGGGTTTGTGTTGAGGCAGAAAGTTGTAGATGTTGTGATTGCAGCATGATATTGACCTCTACAGATGGTCTGGTACTGAGAGATTAACTTCCCTTGTGGGTCTTCTCACTAGAACTGATTTTGCGTGTTCATCTATGTACCTCAATGTACTTCAGTTGCATTATTACTATGGTTTTAATATGTTTCTGTATGTTGTTTAATTTCCTTGAAAAACTTGAATAAAAAGATTTAAAAAAAAAAGAAAGTTGTAGATGTTGGCATAGTATTTATTAAATTGAATGGCAATAGCCTCTGACTCTGAGATCAGTGGTCTGGGACCCCTTTGATTTTTGCTAGTTATGTGCCAGTTTCTGCTTATGTAAGGCCCTTAGCAAAAATGTGCCACTTATTTCTGTGCTCGACATATATCTTACAGCATAGGAATAAATCCATCTGTGCTCTATGTCCTAGGAGCTCTATGAGTGATGCTTAGAAGTAATATCTCCAATTTGTTTCTGGTAAAGCTTCTTTAGTGTGGCACCTAGTGCTATGTATTAACCTCTTACAATTACTTTTGGGCCTCTAATAAAGAGAATGTGGAAACATCCTCCTGGTCATTTTTATAAAAGTATTCTAAAGCGACAAGTTCAACGGCCTCAATATTTGGTGTATTGTTTATCAGAGACAGATTTAGATGCCTGATAACTTTAAGGTTCTAGACAGAGGTATTGAGTCATAGTCTATGTATGTTTGGAGAAAAATAGAGGTTGTGGTTTGGAGAGGAAGGTCTGCTTGAGCGATGAAAAAATGGCCTATCCATGAGTATTTGATATGTGGAGGAGGATTTCCATTGAGTGGAATGATCTCCATGTATCCAGCAATGACATGAATTTCAAAAGTCTTTTATTTGTCTAGGAGTTGTGTGGGGAAGAGCAGATCATTTATGCGAGGTGTGTAGCAGGGGGGCCTAAAATCAAATTAAAATCTCCTTCTAAAATAATATTGCTGACAGTGAAAGATTGAAGCTCAGATAGAATGACTGTGAGGACTCGTAGTGGTCCCAAATTTGGAAGATAAATTTTGTTTAAAGTTAATATCCAAGGTTGTCACAACTGCTTCCCCAACTCATAAATAAGGATCAAGTGGGCTTTGTGCCCACCAGACAGGAAGGTAACAACACCAGAGGGACAATAGACTTAGTGGAGGTGCTAAATAGAATCAAGACCCCTGCTCTGCTATTGAACTTAGATACGCAAAAGGCTTTTGATAGACTAGGATGTCATATGTTCTCAACCCTTGCACGCTTTGACTTTAAAGTCCCTTTCCTTAATGCCTAATGGTAATGGGCTCTATATTCCTCTCCTTCATCCCGGATAAATTATTCTCTAGTATATCACTCACCTTTCCAATAAGTAATACCACTAGGCAAGGCTGTTTCTTGTCACCTTTACTATTTATGTTATGCTTAGAACCCCTTTATGAAGTCAGTTGTTCAAATCTAGACGTTTATAGTGTATCTGTCAGGCATAAGTGAGTATGCAATACCACTCTGGTAGCGTTATTTCCTCCAGTTGGAGGTTGGTGTAGAAATTCTGAAAACTACTGGTGTGCAAAGATTATATACTTTGCCCCTATACATAATGCAGAGATAGAAAGGAAACCTCCATTTCAAAACAATGCCCTTTTTTTCAGGAGGCATGGCAAAGGTTTCAATGTTCACTTAGGCTAAATGTACACGGGACGTTTGCAAAACTCCTTTGAACGCTGGAATTTAATTGCTATGTAAACGTTGTGTCGCGTTTGCATGCCGTGCTTAGCGGTGTTTAGCGGGCGTTTGCGCTCAGATCAGTTTTTAGAGGTCAAAAAATCATTCCCCTTTTAAACAGTAAAAACGCAAGCGCTAAACGCGGGTGACCGCGTTCGGTCACGTTTGGTGTTTGAACCGCCAGTAAACACACGTTCTGAACATCCTGAACACAAATAATTGCTTTCCAAAAACGACACTGAACTCAACTGCCTCTAAATGACTGTAAATGACTCCATGTACATGGACAGATAAGATAACATAGAAGGTTCAGGGGCTGCTGAAAAAAAAGTCCAACTGCTCCTAAACTTCCGTTTATCAGCAGCAGTGTACATGAGGCCTTATGCTTGACTGTTTTCGATGATAAAGTAGGTCATGTAAAAGTTGAATTGAATTGAAGCCTCATTAACCACTTACCGCATATCGACGTATATATACGTCGGGTAACTTTGCGGGGTTATACCGGGATGATGCTAGATAGAGGCATCATCCCGGTACCGTGGTTAACAGCCAACGGTCGGCTTTCCGTCGGTAATGACCGATGCGGCTCGGGAGCCGCTCGATCGTTACCCGGGTGAGCGGGAGGGGACGTCCCCCCCCTCCCGCCGCCTTCCGTGACTTTGCTCGGGGCTCCCGTCCCACCGGGGGCCCCGAGCACCCAGCCGGCACGTCCGCCAGCTGGATGGAGTCCTGATCAATGCCGGAAATGGCTTTGATCGGGTCTCCGATGATGTAACACGGAGGCGGCGTCCATGACGTCACTTCCGGGTTACTGTGCTGCAAAAAGCGGCAAATTTAAAAAACGGCTGTATGCAAAAATGCCATTTTCGGTGTTTTGCATACATGGAAGTGTAGTGGAGGGGTCTAGGGTCTTTTAGACCCTCGATCCCTCCATAAAGAGTACCTGTCACTAAATATTGGTGTCATAAGGGATGACAGCAATAAAAGTGATCAGATTTTTTTTTTTTTTAAAAAAACCTGTAATAAAGTTAAAAAAAAAAAAAAAATAAATAGGAAAAAAAAATTTAGCCGCCCCCGTCACCGTTAGCTCGCACACAAAAAAAAACATATACAGAAGTCAAGCCGCGAATGAAATCGCTGTTCAAACCACACATGTGAGGTATCGCCGCGATCGCCAGAGCGTGTGAAATAATAAAAAAAAAGAGCTACACTCTAACTCTAATCTGATAACTGTTAAATAAATTTAAAGCGTCGCCGATTGAGATCTCAACCGTAACATGTTGGGTATCTATTTACTCGGCGTGATATCATCTTTCACAATATACAAAAAAATGGGCTAACTTTACTGTTTAGTATTTTTTAAATGCAGTGAAATGTGATTTTTCTAAATTTTTCCAAAAAAATGGCGTTTTAAAGACCGCTGCGCAAATACCGCGTGACAAAAAATATTGCAATGACCAACATTTTATTCTCCAGAGTCTTTGCTAAAAAAATATATATAATGTTTGGGGGTTCTAAGTAGTTTTCTAGGAAAAAATACTGGTTTTAACTTGTGAACAAAAAGTGTCCGAAATAGGGCTGGGGCTTAAGTGGTTAAATGTAACCAGTTAGATTTCTGATAATTTTTTACTTCAAAGCAATGTTTAGGAGACACTAGATCACATCCCTCTGTAATCCATTCAGAGGGATTTAGGGTGCAGAGCTCTTTGGATTCTGAGAAACTTTTTTGTAGATGTAATGTCTTCTGCAATGATTGTCAAGGTCTCCTAAAATGAAGGTTGATGGAACGCTTGAGAGATGTTCACAATTCACATTTATTTTCAAAGTGCTGGATCATTGGGTATCTCTTTTTACCTGCTTTTACCACTGTTTCCAAATATGTCAATATCATTGATGTCTAAAAATTGTTCAGTAAAGTAAATTTCCCAAGGAAATTTTTTTGGGGTTTTTCATATATAAAAAATTACATATATGAAAACTTGATAATAGAAAACTTGACTAGGTCAAACTAGGAGTTTTACAACAGAGTCGTTGAGCCAGATATATAGGACTCTAAGTCTAAGTTTTAGGGATGATGATCCTTAATTAAGGGAGTAACAGCTGGACTGAGGCCTAAGTGGTGGGGCATTTCCATAAAAAAAGAAGGAGGAGGGAGGGAAGAGAGGGGGTGAGAATTTGAGAAAAAAGAAGCGACAGAAAAGTGGGGGGAGGGGATCAGGGATTGAGTTAAACTTTTAAGGATATCAGGAAGAGTAAGAATAGGAACCGGGCGCTGGGATGAGGGGGAGGTAGGGGAGATGGTAGACCTATGTGTGTGAGAAAAAGGAAATTTGTATGTGACCATCTTCTTATCCCAAAAAGAAGTTTCTCACTGTGGAAATGGAACCGGATTATGTACCATGTTGGGATTGGTATGATTCTATGAATGCGATCCAGCTAGCCCATGTTTTAAAAAATGTAGCTGGGGTATCGTTAGCCTGGTGAATAAGTTCTTCCATTTCTATGATTCTCGAAACACGTTGGATCCATTCCTTAATCGATGGGGGAGAGGAATTTTTCCATCGAGCGGGGATGCACATTTTAGCCACGTTTATTAAGTGAAGAGTTAGAGATTTTCTGTATTGTTTTTGTGGAATGAAGGTATGGTGGAGGAGATATTGAGCTGGAGGGAAGTCTGGAGTGAAAGTTGTAATGTTTGTTATGAGGTTATGGATTTCGGCCCAATACCATTGTAATTTAGGGCAAGACCAACAGGTGTGTGTGATGGAGCCCAATGTGCAATGGTCTTGCACAGAGTGGCCCCAAACCTCCTCCCTTGCTGGCAATCTTGGCTCCTCCTCTTCGCGTTCCCTCATAACAAGCCTTGCTACGGGGGCACACGGTGCTTGCTCGCTCCTGAACTGTGTGTGTCTATGAAGCTGTGCTTGCCCCCCCCCCCCCCCCCCCACACCCGCATCCTTATCACTGCATTTGATTAACATGGTCACTGAAGATTTCATACAGGAGCTGTATGATGGGTAGCTGACAGCAGAGAGTAATTTCAATAATATCTCCTAACTGAACCCTACTCTGATGTAATGTTCCTCTTTGGACAATTGAAGAGAAAAATCCGGTGAGTTTTTTACCAATGTATTGTTCAAAAATGAAGAGTGTTATACTCACTAAACATTTCATGCAAACTTTATATCATTACATGTTTGTTTGAGAGAGAGATAGTATAATAGAAATGTCATGTTGAAAAATTATTTTGCGTTTTTTCTTTATGAGCCATGTAACGGGTTGTAGCAGAGATGTGTCCATTGCCTACATTCCTTGCCAATAAAGGTGTCAATCTTTCTCATCCTAAAAGGTTAGGAGTTATGTTATTATGAAGTTCAGATATACTGAATGACAGTTAAACATGACAAAAGCCAATACCAATGGATAGTTTGAAATCACATGAAAAGGCTCACCTTTACATATGACATAATAAATGCATATATTTTTTGTAGGTAAAAAAAAAAAATGTGCATTTATTATTTCTTAAAACATGGACCAACAGAGTACTGCTTACAGATTTTTTACCTATACCTCTGTAGGCAGTTCATTCAAACTATGGGGTTGATTAACTAAAGGCAAAAAGACTGTACAATTTGCAATGTGCAGTTGCACTCTGCAAGAGCAGTTGCTCACGAGCTTAGTAACTATGCAGAAGCTCTGCTGACTTCCATCATCTAATCACGTGCATGCAAAAATGCATTTTTTTCTTTTGCTTTATTTTCCCTGCATGTGTTTGGGTATTCTTTGTAAATGAAGTAAAGCTTTATTTTGCAAAGTTCTGGAGCAACCGCACTTCCAAAAAATACACAGCCTATTTGCCTTTAGTAAATCAACCCCTATGAGTCTATCTGCTGCGGTGAAAGATGGTACTTGTAATGTATTAAACAAAAAAAAATAATTTGCGCTAAGTGTCGTGATCTAAAATCAGTGATGATTGATAATTAAACAGCTGCATTCATTGTATTGCACATCCCAATGCTAAAACATAACAAGCAAAAAAATTGTGTTGCCCTGTAAATATACTCAAACAAACGTATATTCAAATATTCAAAATCAGTTAGTGCTCATACACTGATGAGAATAAAGTGCTATAAGTGCAAAAAAGAAAATGAATCCATGTATACATGTAAAGCTGTCAACATGTGCATTCATAAATTATATTATTCAATAAAGTACCAGGTAGAGTATACAGATTGCATATTTTTAATTAAAGCGCCACTTATTCTGCGCAAAGGATAAAAAACCTCAAATAATGTTCATTCAAAATGCCAAATCTTCAAATGTGGCATACAATTGGTGAATGATATAGAATAGACACAGGAATCACAATGCAAAACACTGGTGGTGACACAGTTGTTCCACATGTGCTTAATTACAGTCCGAAAGGTGCTCCAAGTGATCCCATGTCTGTGGTTCACCATAAATAATAATGACTGGATGCCAACTAGATGAGGAGACCCCAAATGAGGTCTAGCCAGGGCTGGCAGCCTTAGGCCTGGGGGGCAAGTCCAGTCAAGTGGCCCATTGAACCATTTGAAGCAGTTCACCATCCATGCCTACCTGGTTTTTATATAGGATATTGATGTTATGAAGCAAGACAAACATGATGCAATGGGGTAACTCATACTCTGTACACTCATACAGCTCTGCAAATAGAACATTGTGTAGCGGCGACCAGCAGCCCCTACATTAATCTAGCCCTGAGTGCTGCCTTTTTACTCGGCATCAGAGCGGCCCGGGGGGCAATTTCCACCCTGCCCCCCCCTCCCAGTCCTCCCCTGGCCATGCGTTGTAGTCAACACCCCCCCCCCTCCCCCAACTGTGGATTTATAGGTAACACTCCCTTCACCCGTATGTTAGATGTGTCATTCAAAAGATCAACCGATAGCCAGGCATGTGTATAAAAAAGGAACCCAATCACTTATTGCGCAATTTCCTAGCATAAGAAATTATTTTAAAAATGGTATTCTACTTACAAGTACAATGAATAAATCAGGTGAAAATTATCGTCCTGCACCCTGGTTCAGCATGATGACGTCACCACTTTGTCCTCCAATCTGACGCACTTTTCGCCTCAATAGACACTGCCACAGGGGCAATGGATCTCCAATGCTTTTTTCTTCTCCAGCTTTTTTTTTCTCCAGTTTTTTAACACCATCCTTTTCATGGTGTAGTGCTAACCCAGGAGGGGCTGCTGGAATGAAACTGTATCTTTCTTACATGTCCATAAGAGGTCCACTAGGTTTTCAGTCCAGGAAGTACACCAACAACTTGAGGCTCAATATAGGGGTCTTTTTCCCTTTTATTGCAGATCATGAAAAAAATCTAGGGAGGAGGGTTGAGGGTGCAAGATACGCAAAAGCACGTACAGAAACCATGAAGGACAACTTCCTGAAAAATCCTGTCTCAGCAGTATTAGACCCTACATTAGCAGTCACAAAAAGAATGCTGATTAAGATGGGAACAGCCAGTAAATCTGAGACCCTATGAAAGAGTCCTTGAGCAGAAACTTCTGGTGGTGTGTCACTCTTTAAGAAGTACTTCCATGTTTGGAGCTACAAGCAAAAGGTCCCGCTCACAATGGCCAGGGGTAGCTGCAAACCAGCTCCCCTGCAACATTTTTCAGTGAAAGTTTCTTTCTCCTGCTGATCTTCCTCCAGCAAGTTTCCTTCAGGCCCTCTGCACATGGCACCTTCTGAGGCCTAGTAATAGCAGTTTCTCTGGAACACACACACAAAGGCTCCTTCCTGGGGTGGAAGCCTCAGGAAAAGAGAGAGGTGCTACTTAGTACATTTGATAACTTAGGTTCCTTGGAGGGGATATCAATTATGCAATTAGAGTTGGATGCAGAAAAAATAATGTACAAGTGATAATTGGCAAGGAATCAGTTTGGCTAAGCCAAAAATCCCTGCTTGTTTCATACAAAATGAGCCCCCCTTCCCCAAAGATCCCCCCCATGTTGGGGGCATGTGGCCTGGTATGGTTAAGGAGAGGGAGACGCTTGCTCTTCCCCCCCTCCCTTTTCTTGGCCTTCCCAGGCTGCATGCTCGGATAAGGGCCTGGTATGGATTAGGGGGGACCCCCACACCATTTTTTTAAACATTTTCTATTGCCGGCAATGTTTTTGAGCCATTGACAGCTGATGACTCACTTGTTGTTAAGGACGCTGTGCCTGGTTTCCCGGCCCACTCCTTAACAACCAGCTTAGAATGCGCTGTGCAGCGCTTGGCGGGTCAACACCCTCCTGAGCGCCCCGCCGAGCACCCCGCAAATTTGGGTGTCCACTTAACAAGCCTGTGCTTGGCCCGAACTGCTCTGCCAACTCTATTCACACTGAGTGCCGGTTCACACTAGGGCGACCTGTGAGGCGACCTGGTCGCCTCACAGGTCGCCACAGGTCGCCTCCCATAGGGAAGCTGCGGACCCGTTCTAATAGGAGCGACACAAGTCGCTCCGACCTAGAAAAAGGGTCCGGAGCTTCTTTGGGGCGACAGCCATAGACTTCAATGTTATGAAGTCCGTAGCGGCCGCTCCGAGGTAGCGGCGCGCTGCTCGCACCGCGACCTCGGAGGTCGCGGTGCGAAGTAGCGTCACCCCTATGTGAACGGGGGCTGACAGTGATGCTTACAATAATCAACTTTTATTTATTTACAGTATGTAATACCTTTATCCCAAAAGGAAGAAAAAACTGTTGCTGTAACAGCTTATAAAGTATTAGCTGGAGTTTGGCATCAATTTGTTAGAGTTCGGGAACTGTAATACTGAAGGTGTGCTACTGGCCAGATTACCTGGTGAAAACAGAAGGAAAAAGCCTAAAAAAGAAAACTAATGCAGCCATCACAGCTAATGATTGGTAAGCTGCAACATATTACATTTATAGTTTTGGGTTTGATTAATACCACTTTAGCTAGTTGCTTACCTCCTTATTGTAGCTTTATTGCTTCAGGGTTGTTTTCTGTGCAGAATCACATATATATACATGTAGCACCCTCCTAGTCAGGTGCTAGATAGACAAAATAGTTTTTGGCTCTGTTTGCTTAACAGCAGTGCAGCAGGCTAAATCTATGCCTGTTCCATGTGTCCATGTGTGATTCATCTGGGCTGAGGGAGTGTTCCCACTGTGTCCAATGAGGAGGCCTGTTGGACAGTGGAGGAAACACAGCCAGTGACACACAGGCTTTTGTAGCTGTCTCAATGGGTTGGCACAGACAAGTGGTGCATTCTGGGATTATTTACTTTAGCATCATTAATATTGATGACCAATTAGCATTTTACTTATTGGTCTTTTTCTCACCAATATTCACTATTCACTTGATTTATTCAGACTATATTTTCTATGTAGCTACTTGTTGATCGGTATTCATTTGCCAATATACCCACTTGTAGTTCACTTTGCACGTTATTCTCTTGTACTTCGCACTTTTATTTGTGGATACATTTATATACTAATTTTGCACCATATTTTATTTTATTTAATTATTTCTATTTGGGGGTCAGTCACCTTGTTTACTGATACCCTTTGCCAAATACACCTATTTTGTGTTCACACTGCACTTTATATTTATATATTTTGTGTTTTTACCTGTTTAGAGTTTTTTATTGATATTATTGCATATTTTGTTTGTTACCATATTTCCTTGAGATTACACATGTTTACAATAGTTTTACTCTAAAACACTTACCTTACTGATTATAGGCAGCGCCATCTACCTCACTCTTTCCTACATTCATTATTGTATATCTCTTTGCGTTATACCTTTGAGGTGGGCAGCAGCCAGTCTTTTTTAACCTTATCCTAGGCGCGGATTTATCTTCCTTTTTTTTTTGAACCAGAAAGTGTGGCTGAACCCAGAGGCCCGGTGGAGGCTAACTGGTGCAGTTTGGATGCAACTGTGACTCTGGAGTGGCAGTGTCCGTGAGGGCAGGGGAGCTTACCCGGGGGTCTGCTAGGAAGGGGACCACTCCAGAGGCTGGAGTCAGCAGACAGGTGTCAGCACACAGGCAGTGAGAGTAAAGGGGGTGCCAAGTTTAGAACCCTGAAGAGAAAATCCAAGTAGGAGCATTTAAAGTATCTTCACTTCTGTGCCGCATTCTACAGTTAGCTGTCCTCAAGACTGTAAGTGGTTGGTGGTTGGAGTGTCCATTGGCTCCCAGTGCTGTCAATCACAGCCGGTGAGCCAATCAGGAGGCTGAGCGGGCAGGGCAGAGTCACGGCTCTGTGTGTGAATGGACACACAGAGTGCACCTGCTTGGGTGCCCCCAGAGCAGGCTGTTTGCTGAGGGGACACACAGCAGGAGGTATGGGCCAGGAGCATTGGAGTGGGACACTAAAAGAGGAGGATCTGGGCTGCTCTGTGCAAACCCATTTCACAGGGCAGGTAATTATAACATATTTTTTCTTTTAAAAAAACAAGACTTTAGTATTCCTTTAACTTTCATATTCTGAGCTGTGAAGCAATACACAGCAGTACATATCAGAATATATAAAATGCATTATTGCATCACTTGAGAAACACTACATGCCTGGTTACTATAGTTTTCATCAGTCATTGTGTACAGTGAATTTGAAGCTAATCTTTAAAATACAGTAAGCAAAAATGTGGATTTATTACTGCACTGTATATACCCTAGGAAAAATATCACCAATAAGTAATTTTAGAAATGCAGCTCAGCTTATTACTTTTCAATGCAATTTTATTTTGTAGGAAAACATATAGACTAATGTACTGTTGGCTGGTCATCTAATAATACTCAGGCCCACAAATAAGCTGATATTTCATAACACTATATTCTAGGGCTGACAGGCAACACCACTTTTCCGTAACTGTTATGCTTTAGAAGAAGTGGGTAATGTGAGTTTCAAATATGTGCAACTAGGGGGCTTATTTTTTAAATATATTCATTGAGTTGTGCACATTCATATTTATGCAGCATATCTGTGAACCTGCATTCAGAAAATGTGACATCAGAAAAACGTCATCATTCATATTCCAATGTGATTTTTTTTCCTTGGATATAGTAAATAATCTTTCAATCTAGTATATATTTATTTATATATATATATATATATATATATATATACTGCTCAAAAAATTAAAGGAACACTTTGAAAACACATCAGATCTCAAAGGGGAAAAATATCATGCTGAATATCTATACTGATATGGACTGGGTAATGTGTTAGGAACGAAAGGATGCCACATCGTTTGATGGAAATGAAAATGATCAAACTACAGAGGGCTGAACTCAAACACACCCCAAAAAATCAAAGTGAAAAAATTATGCAGCAGGCTAGTCCATTTTGCTGAAATGTCACTGCAGCAATTCAAAATGGTAGTTTGTATGGCCCCCAGGTGCTTGTACGCATGGTTGACAATGTCGAGGCATGCTCCTAATAAAACTACGGATGGTGTCATGGGGTAATTTCCTCCCAGATCTTGACCAGGGCATCACTGGGCTCCTAAACAGGCTGAAGTGAAACCTAGTGGCGTCGGATTGACCAAAACATAATGTCCCAGAGGTGTTTTATTGGATTTAGGTCAGGCGAGCGTGGGGGCCATTCAATGGTACCAATTTCTTCTTTTTCCAGGAACTGGTTGCATACTCTTGCCACATAAGGCCAGGCATTGTCGTGCAGCAGGAGGAACCCAGGACCCACTGCACCAGTGTAGGGCTTGACAATGGGTCCATGGATTTCATCCCGATTCCTAATGGCAGTCAGGGTGCCATATAGAGGTCTGTGTGTCCTTCCATGGATATACCTCCACAGACCATCACTGACCCACCACCAAGCCTGGTTGGCACATCTGTCACAGGGTGAACTTGCTCTCATCTGTGAAAAACACAGGGCGCCAGTGGCAGACCTGTCAATTCTGGTGTTTAATGGCAAATGCCAATCGAGCTCCACAGTGCCGGGCAGTGAGAACAGGGCCCACTAGAGGAAGTTGGGCCCTCAGGTCACCCTCATGAAGACTGTTTCTGATTGTATGGTCAGAAAAATTCACACCAGTGGCCTGCTGGAGGTCACTTTGTAGGGCTCTGGCAGTGCTCATCCTGTTCCTCCTTGCACAAAAGAACAGATACCAGTCCTGCTGATGGGGTAAGGACCTTCTACTGCCCTGTCCAGCTTTCCTAGATTAACTGCCAGTCTCCTTGAATATCCTGCATGCTCTTAAGACTGTGCTGGGAGACACAGCAATCCTTCTGGCAGTGGCATGTATTGATGTGCCATCCTAGAGGAGTTGGACTGCCTGTGCAACCTATATAGGGTCCAGGTATCGCCCCATGCAACAGTAGTGACACTGACCCTAGCAAAATGCAAAACTAGTGAAAAACAGTAAAAAAAAAAAAAGGTAGGGAAAAACATTTCAGTGACCTTCACCTAAACCATTTCTGTTTTGGAGGTTGTCTCATTGTTGCCCATCTAGTACATCTGTTGTTAATTTCATTTAAACCAAAGCAGCTGAAACTGATTAACAACCCCCTCCGCTACTTAACTGACCAGATCAATATCCTGGGAGTTTAAAGGAACACTTTTTAATCTTTTTAATCAGAGTATAGCATCAAGTCAATACATTTTTTGAGCAGTGTATATATATATACTATATATATATATATATATATATATATATATATATATATATATATATATATATATATATATATATATAATATATACTATTAGGGACATGGTTATCAAAATTGAATTCCAGAGTGAGAAAGTGAAGGGAGTACCAACGTTTTTAGGTCCAAAAAGAAATGGTTCTTTCCCATGCTTGTGTTCAGTGCTCTAGTATGATCAAGGTCACTTCATTTACACATCCCCATACAGGGAAAAATATTGACAAAGGATTTAACACGTGTCAAAGTACATATGTGATTTATATCCTTAAATGTCCATGTGGGTTATATTATGTGGGGGAGATCACTCAAAAAATTTAGGACAGGAAATCTTAATACAAATCCTCTATTCATTCCCCACAGTCTGCATTACCAGTTGCTAAGCATTTTAAACAGTGTGGTCACACTGTAGCCCAGTTAAGATTTATGGTAATTGACCACATACCACAACTGAAGAGAGAGGGAAATAGGTAGTTATAGTTACAACAGAGGGAAGTAAATTGGATTTCAGGACTTGATACTCTTTATCCTAGAGGTTTGAGTAAAGATTATGATTTACATATGTTTTTATAAAAATTTGTTTAAATTTTAAATTGTTAAATATTTTGTTTCCTTTTTTTTCCCTCTTTTTTCAAATGGATAACCAGAAACACTGTTAAATTGTGTATCTCCTGGATATTAACTGTAATATTCGTCTCTATTTTTCTTTGAGTGAAGATTATCCAGGTGATGCTAATTTCCAGTTGATGAGATGAGTTGCTATATAATGAATGTGATCAGAACCTGTGTTTCATGCTTGCTATACCTGATGAAGGATCTTAATAGATCCAAAACGTTGTGATTTTTATATTTTAATTTTAATAAATATACAAGGTGCTGCAGTTTGGATTTTTTTCTGTTTTTCTATATAATGGAGTCTGGGTGATCTCCACTGCCTGCTCTGCATCTGAAGAATCCAGTTACATACTGGGTGTGTGCAGTCCTGACCTGTATGTGTATATAAATATATACATACATACAGTAAATTTATAATAAAAACAACTATAAATGGTGGTCTAGATAGAATTAATTTGTCTTCAGCCTATAGACTTACTTGCTTGCCTACATATTTTAGGCCTCTTTCACACTGGTTCAATTCAAAACTGCCAGTAAAATGTTAAGAGTTTTGCATTGCTTTTGCGGAGCTTTTGAGGTGTTTTTGAGGCGTTTACAGTGCGTTTTTTTTCTTTTCAATATGTTTATTGATTATCTTAATAAAAGGTACATACAGATAATATATTAGCCTGCAAGGCCCAAATGTGTAAATTAACAAATACAGTATAAGAAATTAAAACCTTTTAGAGGGGTTTGTGTAATGATATGGAGACAGAGAGAATATAAATCAAATGGATTGAATGACCACAACAAGTAACCAAAGCTTCCTACACTCTCTAAGCTTCTAGTTGTAGAAGGTCCAGGGGATCCCGGGCTAAGGGAAGGGAGCATTGCCAGGGCCCCACCCATCTGGTAGGTAACAGACACGCCACCCCCATGGGCTGAAACTGTGGACATGGAGACCCCATCACGGGTATCTGGAGACCCAGAAGGCCCCCCCTCCAGCCCCTGTCCAAAGCCACTGGTATAACTAATGCCAGAGCCAGGGCTGCTTGAATCATATAGAGAGGGATAGGAGGAATCAAAGATACACTCTCGTGTCCAAAAAAAAAAACCTCATGCTTGGCTATCAAAATATAAGAGAGTGAGTGGAAGAAAAAGAGTTCCCCTTTGAAAACAAGTGTTCAACCTTCTGGGTACTTCATATAGTAACATGAGAAGCGGAAAAAGGATTTCACAATTAGAGATAAAGATTAGATGAAAAGTGAAGAGAGAGAAAAGAGGGGGGAGAAGCCAAGTGGCTTTTAGAGAAAGAAAAGTCAATGAGCAAGAGGAGGGGAAGTAGGTCTGACGGGAGGGTCTTTTTGGGGGAATACCATGCCCAGGTACAAGAGAACTCCAACATACAGTGCCCAAGTTCCCAGACTGCTTCAAACTTTAGCACTCTATCTTGAAGTTTAGCAACAAGTTGTTCCTGAGACATGATCCAGGAGACCTTCAGTTTTGTTGCTGATATTGAGACCGAGGACTTCTTCCAGGCTTCGGCTATCATAATTTTAGCTCCCAAAAACATAAGGAGATCAAGGTCTGAGTATGTTTAGGGGTTTTGTCTACCCTGTGATTCAAGAGGGCTATAGATGGATCCAGAGGAACAACAGCCCCAGTTAGTTTCCGTATTAGGTGGAGATAATTGTTCCAAAAACCTCTAATATTGGGGCAAGACCACCATGTGTGAAACATGGAACCAACTAGATTACACCCTCTGAAGCACAGGGAAGAAGCGTCTGGGTAGATCCTGGCTAATCTGACAAGGACATAAAACCATCTAGTGAGTATTATAACATTTGCTTCTATAAGAGATATGTTCATGATACCTTTGTAAAAGCATTGGAGTGACTGGAACCACTCGCCCGGGCCCCAATTTATATCCAAATATGATTCAGAGGATTGAGCATAGGGTGGTTTATCTGCCTTGTCAGCCAGGGCAAAATAGATAATAGAGATGCCCCCCCTCTGATCCATAATTTTTGAACACCATTGTTCGTAGGTTGTAAGTTTGGGGGGGGGTCAGGTTTGTCTAGCCACATAAAGTGTAGGACGTGTGAAAAATGGGACAGTCTAAACTTCTCAATGGGAGGCATTTCGAGTTTACTCACAGTATCCAAGAGAAATGGGACCCATTGAGATAAAAAAGTGTCCTATGCTGAAGAGACCTTTGTTGAGCCACCAACGAAAGGCTTGTATATTCAAACCCGGGGGGAAAGGAAGGTTTATTAAACAGGTGAGAGAGTGGTTTGGTACTAGAGATTAAGGAAGCTTGTTTATATAGAGCATCACACAATGCCAGGGAGTGAGATAGGGTGGGGGGCGAGGACTGTGGGTCTCCATTTAGGAGAACTCCAGAGTAGAAAGTCTATAGTGTGCAGTGGAACTGCCTGTCTTTCCATAGCAATTCAATCAGGTTTGGGACCCCTAGAGTATACTGTAGAGATTTGAGATAATTGCGCAGCCTGATAGTACCACCATAAATTGGGTAGGTCCAATCCCCCTTGATTTTTCAGTCGGTAGAGGACTTCTTTGGGGCAACGGTAACCCTTTATCCCCCAGACAAAGCGGATGATTTTCAACTGAAATTTGAGAAGTAGCGTTTTTTTATCAGAATGGGGTGGGACCTGAAGAGGTACAGAAGACATGGTAGAAGAGTCATTTTGATAGAGCTGATCCTTCCCAACCAGGATAGATCACATTTTGCCCATTTTTTTAAATCCTCCTCTAGTTTCCGGAACATGGGGGGGGGGGTAATTAACAAAGAACAGTTTGTCAATGTTGTGGGGTAGATTAATTCCCAAATAGGGAATAGAGTCAGAGGACCAGGAGAAGGGGAAATGGTGCCTCAACTGGTCTACTTGCTGCAGAGGAACCAAGCTGTTCAGTTCTACAGACTTGGAGACATTTATTTTTAAATGGAGCAGTTGAAATACATTAGGAGTGGAGATCAGGGGGGATGTGATAAAGAGTAGTAGGTCATCCGTGAACAACGCGCATATATGTTCCTGGGGACCACAAGAGACTCCCTTAATATCAGGGTGCGATCTAATGGCGATTGCCAAGCTTTCAATAGCTATTGCGAAAATTAAAGGAGATAAGGGACAGCCCTGTCTGGTCCCTTTTTTAAGTCAAAAGGGTTAGAATAATGGCCCATGAAATGGACCTGTGCTTTTGGAGCCGATTAAAGAGACTGAATGATTCCCAAGAATTTAGAGCCAAAACCCCATCTTCCTAGTAATTCAAATAGGTAGGGCCAAGGGGACTGAATCAAAGGCTATCTGGTGGTCAATGGACAAAAGAAAGCTTTTCTGCGGGGCGCCCCCATCCCAGTGATAGTGTAGCAACTGAATTATATCTATGGCTCCCCCAACATGGTCTGGGCCCTGCCTCCCAGGGATGAAACCCACCTGGTCCTTGTGAATATATTTAGATATAAAGCTTGACAGACTCGATGCAAGAATTTTCATCATAAATTATGACGTTATTAATAAGTGATATTGGATGATAATTGCTAACATCACTTACATCTTTCCCTGATTTGGGAACAATGGAGATATATGTTGAGTTTAAATCACTGTCCGGGGGTTTTCATCTCGAAGGGAGTTAAAAAATCGAGCCATATAGCGGGATAAGGAGGGGCCAAATTTCTTATAATATGCGACCGAAAAACCATCAGGCCCAGGCGCTGAGCCTGGTCTGAGAGATTTATTGGCCTCCTATAGCTCCTCTGGTGTGAAAGGCTTATCGAAGTGTTCCCTATGGGACTGTGTGATTTTTGGGTAGGGGAAGATCCCTAAGGAAAGTCTCCAATTTATGAGGTGCAGGAGAGGATTCCGAGTCATACAAATTAGAATAGAAAGTTTGAAAGGTTTCCATGATATAGATAGGGTTTTAGGTCAAGTCCACTGGTGAAGTGTGAATTTTGGGGATGGACAAGGTACGCAGTCTAAGGCATAGTTTGTTTGCCAATTTAGAACCTATCTTGTCCTTCGGTGAGTAGAATTTAGCACCAGTCCATCTACTGTGCTTTTCTGCTGCTGTAGTGAGGGCTAGATTTAATTTCACCTTGGCAGAATCTAGCTAAGACAGGGTAGTATGGGTGGGGTTACTTTTGTGACATTTGCTCATTTCAAGGAATTCCTTATTCAGTTTCTGGATTTCAGCTCTCCATTTATTCTTTTCAGTTGGGAAGAAATTTGAATGAGTTTCCCTCTCAGCACTGCTGTGTGACCTGCCCAAATGTTGTTGGCGAAATGCTGTTATTGTCATTGTCTGTAAAATATTCCTTAAGAGATTTTCTAGGAATTCACATTGTATAGGGTCACTCAGGAGGGCCTCATAAAAAATCAATTTGGGTGGGCCTTTGTCCCATAAAGAGCGTCGGAGGGAAAGTTTCAGCATGGAGTGGTCTGATAGGGGTTTGTCTCGAATTTTGAATGTTATGGCTAGGGAATGGAGGAATATCTGATAAAAATATGGTCAATGCCGTTTAAATCACTCCAGATATCTAACATGCCAAAGGCGTGAAAAACCTCCACTATTTTTAGGTTTTATCTGGGGAGGGTGTTTTGATTTTGGGGTCCCCTTACTTGATTTATCCAATGAGAGATCAAATGCTATATTGGAGTCTCCTCCATAAATTATGGTGCCCTGTAGGGCTTCAATGTTTTTGTCATGGATTTGAAGAATCCCACTTGGCCTTTATTTAGGGTGTAATAGGATACAAATGTATACATTTTTCCATCAATGGTACCCACTACCAACAAGTAACGACCTTTCCGGACGGGTTCCTTAGTATTTTGGAAGGAAAAAAATGTAAACATTTTGAAAAGCAAATTGCTACTCCTCGTGTCTTGTTTGTGGCATTGGTTAGGAAAAATTGGGGACCTCTGGTGAAGGAAGGTTGTAGTTGATTGGAAAATGAGTTTCCTGTAGGAGAATAACATCTGTCTTTAGGGTATAATTTATTTGGAACAATTTCTGCCATTTTCCCGGGGAATTAAGACCCTGTCCATTGTGGGATAAAATCTGCATGATCGTATTGGAAGGTTTAGAATTATCCATGGATCAGAGGTTTGTACAACTCAAAACAGAAAAAATCTCACCCAATTAAGACAGGTCGCCCTGTCGTTCAGTGCATCCACAGCCTTTCTAAAGTCTTAATCCTGAGAATCGTTGTGAGAGGAGTTCAAGGCAGACCATAGGAAACTGAGAGGTTAGAGAAAGAAAAAGAAAAGAGGAAGAGAAGGGGAAGCAAAAGAACACAAGACAACAATTAGAGAGACAATGAAACCAAAACCCAGTAACCCACCCAGGTGAGGAAGGGTCCAGCCACTTCCCACCAAAAAACCTGAGAATGGTGATATCCCCAGAAAGTGAGGAACATCAATCTGCCACTAAGAGTAAAACATAAATGCATCAGTGGAAGATGGAGCCGCATTGTATCCACTTCGGTCCATCCGCCTAAAGATATAACAATCTTCAAATAAACAGAGCAATGTTCCTTAAAACATGGAAGGAGTAGGGCCTGAACAGTTGTCGCCAAACTGCCCCCTTTCCCCTGTCAATCAATCAGACAGGGAAGATTTCTTTGTTACTCAACAGGAGCATCAAGGAGGCAACTGCACAGGGTTCTTTTATAATATTCCATAGAGCAATGTATTCAGTGAATATAGTGGGTCCCAAAGTTCGCCCCACCAAAGGGGAGAACCTTAGGACCCACCCTGGATGACATCGCAGTTGTATCTTGACAACAAATATGCCCAAGTAGAACTAAAGGAAGGTGTAAGAAAAACCTTGGAAACTTTAGGACAAATTAGACTTTGAACTTGTCAAACATTGGGAATGAGGACTAAAAGTCCCCTCTCCCCCCCCCCCCCCACCCCCTTGGAGGAGTCCCCCAGTAAACAGGATCCAGTTGTCCTTAATCCAGATGACTTCCTCAGGGAGGTTGAGAGTCCCTTGATCTCTTTAGTTGTTGTTTCTGCCAAACCAGAGTAAGTGGACTAGGAGGAGTAGGCCCCTTGGCAGATGAGGGACCCCTAGCGGTGGAAGCAGGAGGGATCTCTTGGGTAATCAGCCCCAGGTGTAGGAGGAGGAGTTCACCTTCTGAGAATGATAAGAAGCTGTGGGCCTTGTTCAGATATGAGAAGTTCAGGCGAAATGGAAAGGACCATCTGTATGTTATGTCCTTTTGAGCCAGAGTTCAGGGAGTCTTTTGACTCTGAAGTTGTATCGTTTTAAACGGTTTTCAGGGTCATCTATTTTGGACAATGCAGTGTCCAACTGATCCAGGATGTCCTGTATTCTGGAAGTGTTTTGGTCAATTCTGGCTACAGATTGATCAGCCTTCTTTTCCATGACTTCCATCCGTGATCCCAAAAGCTGCAGTTTAGCACAGATGGAGGAGGTGATCTTTGCAGCTGTTTGGGCCAGACCCCTGGACAGCATTGTGGAAAAAGAGACTATCATGGTAGGGCAATCAGTAAGGGGTATATGTGGATTATGGGCCCCCTTCTAACATGCATCTGGGGTGGCCAGAAATTCACTCATGGGTGTGAGGATAAGGTCTTCACATGTCCTCTCAATCAGTGATTCACTAGATTCTGGGAAAGGGGCAGCATGCGGCTGATTATTCACTGACATGTATTATAGGAGTCATTGCAGGGCTAGAAGCGTCTTGGTCAGCAATGGAATCCTCTGAATCACCGTCTGTGTCTCGTGTGGTAGCGGCCGCCATCTTGGATAGGCTGGCCTGCCACGGATGTGATCTAGCTGACTGGACAGATTTCTCCCTAGCAGAGCCTCTGGACATCAGATTATTCCCTGGGTATTCCCAGGTTGATCACTGGTAGAGTGGGTCAGGAACGAATGCTCTGGAGGCTGTGGCAGGGGTTAGAGGACCAAAGCGGTGCAGAGCTCCAAGCAGCCATCTTGGAGTCCTCTGTGCATGCGCCTCCACGGTACGGTTTTTAAAGGACAAGTGACTCAAAAACTGCCCCAAAAAGGCTGTAGGGCATTTTTTAGGCACTTTTGAGGCGCTTTTGAAGTTCTTTTGATGCATTTTTTTGGTTCTTTTCAGACGCCTTTGAGATGCTTTCCATTCATTTCAATAGAGGGGGATGTTTTTGGGGTGCTTGTTTTAGCTCTCCAAACATGCTATAAAGATTCTGCATGCAGGATGCACCACCCCAGTGTGAAAACATTCATTGATTTTAATAGTAAGCATTTTTCTTGAGCTTGTCAGGTGTTTTTTTTTAAATACAAGAGCGCTTGAAAAACTCCAGTGTCAAAGGGCTCTTAGGGAAGTTTCTGGTGTATTTGTGGCTACTCATTGACATTTAATTTTTGACCATTAAATGCAAAAATCACTACATACTGGTTAATTGGCCTATGTGCACATGGTCTGTAACAACACATAAACATTCTTCAATATGGTGAAGTGAGGAGAGAGCAATGTGAATGTGATATACTGTATGGAACACAGGCAACAAGACATCTCACAATACGTAAACGTCCCGCTTCAACGTTTGTTACATTTGAACAACTCCTGCCTCAGAAAGTCAGGAAAAGCTAGGCCTTCTCTAGCCAAATCAGCGTGCAGTGAAAGGTTTGACCCTGTCATTCCCACAAAGTGTAAAACTACAATCAACCTGCACAATGTAAGCAACACAGTATTTTTCCTCATCTTTGGCACTAGATCCCCTGTAAAAAGGTAAATATTTCCTGGATAGCAAGCCAAGAGAACATACCCTTTTACACAGCTTTATTATCAGACATGAAGAACATAATATGTGGGGCTGTCTGAACAGAGGTATTGTCAGATGACCTCTTTCTTAAAAGGACCTCACTAATTTATTCTGCAGCTAAAAGCTTAAACAGCAACAGATAATCAGTCCTAATCAATAATGAGATGCGTTTGTTCTGCCAAATACAAAAGAAAACAGTCAGAAGAAACTATGATCGAATTGTCACAGTTCAAACTTTAAAATCAGATTTGCCATCTAAACCTGGCAAATATTCAAAATCACTTTGTTACTCATTTGCCAATTATGAAATTGACAAATAGTGCAGTAATCACATTTTCCTACTGAAGAAAAGATGTTGGCAAATAGTGGTAAATGTGATTCATAAATAGTTTAAATGGGTTAAAGCAAACATTTGGGGAAAGCATGGCGAATATGTGTCAGTTGTGCAGAGAAACCTTTTAGAGCCGGTTCACATTAGCGCGACTTGTCAGGCGACTTGTCAGCCTGACAAGTCGCGCTCCCTCGCGGTCCATTGACCGCTACAGGACCCATTCTAATAGGAGCGACACAAGTCGCTCCGACTTCGAAAAAGGGTCCTGTACTATTTTGGGGCGACCTCGGAGCCACTTGCATAGACTTCCAATATGTGAAGTCCCTGCAAGTCGCTCCGAAGTCGTGGTGCAATGTAATGCACAAGTCGCCCCCGAAGTAGTAAGGAGTCGTGTCACCTTAGTGTGAATCAACTCTTAGAAATATACCCCATAGTTGCTACCTTGTAATTGGCTAACAAATAAAAAGGTCAGTCAAACCCTTTTACCTGTTAAAGTGATTGTAAAAGACCACCTTGTAAAAGAACCATTTCAGTTTAAAATAGAAATCAAATTCAAAATGTTTTTATGTAGATAAATAAAAAAACATTATAATTACCTTATTTTTCCCCCTTTTTTTATAAGTGATTACATTTCCTCTGTTTTCAGCTGCATAATAACTGGGGGGGGGGGGGGAGTCTGTCAGGACAAGTCTGATCATTGGAGGAGAGCAGGCCGGGTTCCAAGCATAGCTAGAGTACTGACCGCACTGTGCTCTCCTGTTTAGTGTGGCCAGTTTTAATAGGAGACCATAGGGACTGACAGGAACACTAGGGATTTTACACAAAGGAAGCAAAACAAAGAGAACAGGATACTTTTTCTTGCAAGTACATGGTATTGCAGGCACATATCAGGAATATAAAATGTTGAGTTTACATATTCTTTAATATGATGCAGAGTTAACTATAAGAACAAGATCATACACCTTAGGTATATTTTTTACATCTTATGTCCTGCCTCCTAGGCCCTTCCAGTGCACATCTAATAAATTGCATATAATGCATCTGCACAAAGAACTTGTAATAAATGCTCTCTATTCATTCTAAAAATGATTGGTTTTCCAAGGTACTATCTATAATTAAAATCACTCTCAGCAGTGTTTTGGGGTCCAGCATTACCCTTTCTCAAGCCAAAGCCATTATTACAGCTCTGTTTTAAGAAAAGGTCTTAACTTACAGCTATTTTCGTTTTGAATATTACAGTAAAAAAAGACACACATGAACAAGAACTTGATTCATGTTATCACACAACTACCCACATTTACTATTTAAAGTTAAAATAATAATGCTAAAAATCTAGTTTACAATGAACTGTAGGCACAGCACATACAGTGTTGATTATGTTAACCATTACTCCACAGCCCTTAAGCCCTAAACCCCAGAGTTGTGTGTGGGCAGAGGCACTCCGGGGCCCTCTGTTGCAGGAAATTTATGGCAAATTGGGTATTTTATGCTCAAATATCTGCACAGGGAACCAAGGATTCTCGCCATCAAAGAGAAGGACCACTATTGAGTCCCCCCCCCCTATTAGATTCCTGACACAAAGATGATGGTGACTTATCTACTGCCACCATCCTAGAGGGGGTCAGAAATGTGTCACATTGAGGAGGCGATGAATAATACACTCTTTACTGCATTTCTTGATGGGGGCAGGATCCCCGCTGATAATAAACCTACCCCCAATCCTTTGATCCCTGAAACCAGGAGCAGCGATGGTGGTGGTTGCGTAAGCACTATTTTCAGAGTATTTTTAAGCCATAGCATCCATGCCCGGCTGCTAGCAGCGCTCTCAGGCGTTGCCTGAACCACAAGACTGCTGAATACATCAGGTCTAGAGCTAATGAGGACACTCTAAGAAGTAGAGTACTAGGTGTCTGGCATTGATCACTGGCTGGTGGTAGCAAGATATGCACTGGCACTTCTGGGTTGCTTTGCAGCCAGTGTGCTTTCTAAGAAGACCTTCAATGAGGCAGGAGGTTTTGTTACAAAGATGCAAATCCACCTATTCCCTTACCCTGTGGACTGGTTCACTTTCATTAAAACAAACTAGTGCAATGGCAGTGTATGTGTGTTTTCACTCGCGCCTCTGGGATATAATTTCTGAAATGGTAAGCTGCAAGTTCAAAACTATATATATAGTTAGGTATGTTAGGTTAGGTAGTTAGGTTAGATGGTGACATCTTTTGCTGCTATATTTCTGGTGACACTTTTAATACACAGTTTATGTGATTTATATGGGTATAAGGCACTTTTAATATATTACAGTACATCAAGCAGTGGGGTTGCACAGCCCCCACTACCAGTGGTTAGCGCAGTTTTTTCCCAACCATTTTGCACAAACTAGTACAATGCCTACAAAACCCAAGCTTTTGATGCTACAGATTAAATTTTTGTCATCTGGAATTTCCCAAAAAATTATACCTGCCACCATTCTCAGCTCCTGCCTATTCTGGCACTCAAGTACATTAAAGGCACCAAACAAAGGGATTGATTTACTAATGGCAAATAGACTATGCAGTCTGCAAGCAAGCTTAGCCTACTGGTACATGTCTGCCTCCATGTCTGGCCTGGTGTCTCACAGGAACATAGTCAGCGGGATGTTCAGATGGGTCAGTTTAGGCTGCAGGCAGAGACATGGTCAAGCGAAAAGGATCTGTCCATGCAGAAACGTGGTCCTTAAACAAGCCAGGATTAGTACAGGCAGAGGCAACACTACAACGGTGTGCAAGGACACTCCCATAAAGAAAGAAATTGTGCTGCAAGTTTGAAAATGACTTCCTAAGCTACTGCTCGACTTGCCGGGCTTCACAAGTTTGTTGCACAACTGCAGCAAGTCCGCATTGCATAGCTTCATATCCAATTTATTTGCAAACATTCTGCAAGTCTGCTGCAAGTCCTGATTCAGTTATGTTGTGCAATAATCATCCCACCACCGAACTCACTTTTACTTGTAGAGCTCTTGCTGTAGGCTCACCACTGCAACTTTGCTCTTGCTAGAGACTTGCCACGCTAATTTGCTACAAATTTGAAAAGTGTCAACTAGAACTCGTGCTTCAAGTGCTCTGTAAGTGCACAACTTGCCAGTGAAAATGTGCAGCAAGTTCACAGACTTACAGTTCAACACTACCACAAATGTGTGGCAAGTTATCCTTGCTTTGTGGGCTGTAACTGGAGTGGAGGTGATCAGAGACACTCTAACTGGTGTGACGGTAATCAGGGACATTGTAACTGGTGTGGCGGGGATCAGAGACACTGTAATTGGTGTGGCAGTGATCAGGGACACTGTAAGTGGTGTGGTGGTGATTAGGGACAATATGACTATTTCAACCGTGATAAGTGACACTGTAAAGTGGGTGGTGGAGATTAGGGATACTGTGAGTGGGTGGTGGTGATTAGGGACACTGTGAGTGGGTGACGATGATAAGGGAAACTAACTGCTGCGGTGGTGAGTAGGGATACCCTGAGAGGCTGTGGTGATTAGGGACACTGGGCTCCATCCATAAAGCAGAATCTACCACCTTAAGAATTGTGGTAAAATACCACATAGCGCTTTTTAAAACTTTTTTTGGCATTCACTAAAAAATGCTTCTAAAATATTGTATACAGTATTTTTCTAAAAAATGCAGTATTTATTTCATAAAACCCTGCTTTATTTTATCTCATGCAATATCCAGAGGAATTGATATAGTGGGGAAGAATTAGAAGCTCTAAGAAATTGTACTGCTAATAAAGAGGTAAATTGGTTTAAATAGTAAAAATATGCCAACTCAGTAAGCCAGTGCGGTCCCTGCAGAATATATATTAATACAAAAGAAAAAAGGTGACATGAATACCAGTCAAAGGGAAGCTGCTTTCACAGGACACACATGATGTAGCAAAAATAACTAAGTTCAATTAACCACTTAAGCCCCAGGCCTATTTTTGACACTTTTTGTTTACAAGATAAAATCAGTATTTTGTGCTAGAAAATTACTTAGAACCCCCAAACATTTTATACATTTTTTTAGCAAAGACTCTGGAGAATAAAATGGCAGTCATTGCAATATTTTTTGTCACGCGGTATTTGCGCAGCGGTCTTTCAAACGCCATTTTTTTTTTTTAAATTACGAAAAATCACATTTCACTGCATTTAAAAAAAACTAAACAGTAAAGTTAGCCCATTTTTTTGTATATTGTGAAAGATAATGTCACGCAGAGTAAACAGATACCCAACATGTTACTGTTTAAAATTGCGCACACCGGTGGAATGGAGACAAACTACGGTCAATAGAAATCTCCATAGGCGAAGCTTTAAAATTGTTTAATGGTTACCAGTTTAGAGTTAGAGTTTAGCTCTTTTATTAAATTATTGCTCACGCTCTGGCGATAGCGGTGATACCTCACATGTGTGGTTTGAACAGTGATTTCATTTGTGGCTCGACTTCCATATACGTTTTCTTTGGTGCGCGAGCTAACGGGGACAGCTAAATTTTATTTTTTTTTCTAATTATTTTTTTTTTTTTTTTAATTTAACACAGGTTTTTAAAAAAAAATAAAATCTGATCACTTTTATTGCTGTCACAAGCAATGCAAACATCCCTTGTGACAGCATTATGCAGTGACAGGTACTCTTTATGGAGGGATCGAGGGTCTAAAAGACCCTAGACCCCTCCACTACACTTCCATGTATTCAAAACGCTGAAAACGGCATTTTTTAATACACTCACTTTCTGAATTTGCCGCCTTTAGCAGCCGAGTAACCCGGATGTGACGTCATGGACACCGCCTCCGGGTTACATCATCGGAGACCCAATAAAAGCCACATCCGGCTTAGATTGGGACTCCATCCAGCCGGAGGATGCGCCGGCTGGTTGCTCGAGTCTCCCGATGGAATGGGAGACCCGGGCAGAGCCGCGGAAGGCTGCGGGAGGGGGGATGTCCCTTCCCGCTCGCCGGGGTAACAATCGAGTGGCTCCCGAGCCACATCGGTCATTACCACCGGAAAGCCGACCGCAGGCTCTAAACAACGGTACCGGGATGATGGCTCTAGCTAGAGGCATTATCCCGGTATAACCACGCAAAGTCAGCCGTCGTAGGGGGTACATCACTTTGTGGTAAGTGGTTAAGTAAATACAAAATATCTTTTTAAATGTCAATTATTGTATGAAAATAAAATTAAAAGCCACACACATGTATAAATACCCTTCTTCCACCAATAAAAAATACAATAATTTTTATTGGTGGAAGATGGTGGTATTTGATATTTATTGTATACAAACTTTTTTATTAGGGTGAAAAAATTGTGGTACAAATGCGTATATTAACAGTGAGGTAAACAACAATAAACAATAGTCATTGTTACAGAAAATATGTATAAGTTCTTATGTCAGATATAATTAAACAACAGGATCAAGAAAAAATAAGACTTCGTATGAGTGGTACCGAGTAGCGGACCTATGACAATTTCAATAATACTGCATAAAGCAGTAAACATTCAAGAGTATATAGAGAACATATCGTTAAGTATTTGATATTTATAAAGATATTTTGTATCTGATGGAGAGATGTTAGAACACCTATTACGTTTTTACTGCTGTCTGTGCCTTAATTTGGGGGATTCATTCTATTTGTCCTGTTTACCATTGGCATTAAACGTTAAATGAAAAGAAAATCCCACATTTTAGGTTGTCCCCAGAAAATTATTAGAGAGGAAATTTTCCAATGGGGACACTAGTTCTGGTGACCAGGGGGACCTCAAGAGATTCCCTTAATTTGCAGGGATTTCCTCTCACTTCCTGTTTTGGAAATGGGACAGGAAGTGATGGTAAATCTCCCCAATGGGACACAGATGATCAAAAAAAATGGACAGGGGTTTTAACCCTCCATTACTCTAGCCAAAATTAAAAAGAAAGTTTTGCCTTTAATTACAAGCAATTTTTCTCAATCTTTTCAACACAGCAGAACCCTTAAAATATTTTTCCAGTCTCAGATAACCCCTGCTAAAAAATTTTATATAAATATTTTATCTAGAACTCATGATACAATAGTGTGATGGTAAGTGGGAAGAATGCTCCTTACACTTGTGGTCACTGGGAAGAATGACTCCCTTATAGATAGCTAAAAAAAACTAAAGATCAAGGATGTCAGTGGGAAGATATCTATCAAAATAATTGTGAAAAAGACTGTTGTGATATTCCCCTACATTGTATTATGTTTGGAGTGATTGGCAGTTTTTTTGCAGCAAATTATGTATATGCTTGTGTATTTACAAAAAAAAACTTATAATTTTACTTTTAATTTTAAGGATAATGGTAAACAGGACAAAGGGAGGGTGAATATCCCAAATGGGGACACAGACAACAATAAAAACCTCCACTCTATCCAAAACTACAAAAAAAAAAAACTAAAAAAAAAAAGTTTTTCTTCAGTTATACATAAATATATATGTTTTCCATATTCCCATATTTAGGTTTCTATGCATTACTGGTAAGTCCATTTTGCGGTAAATAGTGCAAAACGGCATAGTGAATTGACAGTTTCAAGATGGCATGCGATATTTAGAGTGGACTATGATGATTAGGGACACTGTGAGCAGGTGACGGTGATTAGTGACATTGACTAATGTGGCAGTGATTAGGGACTGGCATCACTGGTCTGGTGACAGATAAATTATTGCTGTGGAGATGATCTGAGATAATGGCTGGCGACACTGACATTCAATGATATCAGAGCAGTCAGCTGTTGTAAATGATAACCGCCACAGAGGCCCAATATCACTATAGTGATACTGCACTTGCTCTGGTGACAGTATGTAAAAAGAAAATATATTTTTAAATATATTTTTCATTACAACCTAATTTATTTTTTACTTTTTTTTTGCATTCTGTCACCATAGCAGTGCAGTGCCATCATGGGGGGGGGGGGGGGGGATCAGGGCTTTTTTTTAATAATGAAACTTTGCTTACTACTGTGAGGCTGTGATTGGTCACAGCTATCACATGGTAAAGGGCCATAAAAGACCCTGGTACCATGTGATCACACAATAGTAAGCAAGGCATTATAAATAATAGCCTTGCTTACTACTGTGACTCTGATCACTGTGATTGGTCAAAGCGATCATATGGTACAATACCCGTAACCGATGGACACAGCAGTAAAGGGATTGCACCGCTGAATGCCCCAGAGGGCGCAAGCTTCTGGGAGGGCATACAGGTATGTTACCCCAGAGCAACAGAGCATACCCCCCCCCCCTGTCCAATGTACATAAAGGAATAAAGGAACCGTTAATAAAGCTATTGTCAATATTTGTATTATTTAAGAGGCAATAGCCACACTCTAATTTCTATTTCAAGATAAAACCTGCCTTATCTCTTTTTAGTTGTGGCCTACTCAATTGCTTGTGTACTATTTTGACACTAGCTTGTTTCCACTAAACACATACCTAAAGTTTATATTTTAAATATTATAGGAATAATTGGGAATGCAAAGATTGTCTTGAAAGTTTCATAAAGTGTCAAAACACAAGTGGGTTTCACAACCTATAATAAAAATCTGTTTTGTCAAATTTGAACAAAGTTGAGGATTTTAGTTTATTTTTTTCAAGAGTAACCTTGCCTGTAGTTTTTCAATCCTTGTCTCCCTCAGGGTTACATTAAAAGGAGCCTCTTCCCAAAGTATGGTATTTTTACAAATGTTGACTATACCACAGCATTGCCAATTCATAAACGAATGTACCGTAATAAGCCTTTGCTATATTATAAAAAAGGATCAAATGTGTGATATCTGTGAAGAATAATGTAAAAATATGGACAGTTCTATGCCCCCCCCCCTTTTATGAATAGACCCCTTTGTATATTTCTTAGATGTAGTGCATGTAGTGTAGAGCACTTAAATTGCTTAAAATATAGGGCTGTTGAATTTAAAACTATACACATTGAACACTGTAAGGATTGCTGTTATTTTGAAAACAATATCTATTCTTATATCCTCAGCTTTTAGATTTCATAATATTCCATTATATTTTGGGAATCTTTAATCATCAGCAATGTATAAAGTACAAGCTTTTTCTGATGATTTCTCAATTTCAGTTGCTGAAATAGTCTTGTTAACCAATTTAAAAGCTACTGGATTCTAAAGGTTACACACAAATAGTTATTGCATTCTTTGCGGTTTGTCTTGACAAGTTGAAATCATCAGATATTCATTGCAAATTTTATTTTTTGTAAGTGCTTATTAGTGACTTTTAACTTGATGTATTTTTTTTCTTTCTAGATGGCTTTGATCTGAAATCAAGCTGGTAATTAAGGTACTGGAGTGGCCCCCGGACCTGACACTCTCATGGCTTCCGGAGTCGCAGCATGGCTGCCCTTTGCAAGGGCAGCTGCCATCGGGTGGATGCCAGTGGCCAATTGTCCTATGCCACTGGCACCAGCTGACAAAAACAAAAGGCAAGATGAGCTAATCATTCTTAATGTTAGTGGGCGCCGATTCCAGACTTGGCGAACTACTCTAGAACGATATCCAGATACCCTACTTGGAAGCACAGAGAAGGATTTCTTTTTCAATGAAGAAACCAAGGAATATTTTTTTGATCGTGATCCTGAAGTGTTCAGGAGTATTCTAAATTTTTACAGGACTGGCAAGCTTCACTACCCTAGGTACGAATGCATCTCTGCCTATGACGAAGAACTAGCTTTCTATGGGATCTTACCTGAAATCATAGGTGACTGTTGCTATGAAGAATATAAAGACAGAAGAAGAGAAAATGCAGAGAGGCTACAGGATGATAATGAATTTGAGCATAGCCAAGAACCAGTGCCCTCCCTAAACGCACGCCAGACTATGTGGCGAGCCTTTGAAAACCCCCACACCAGCACTTTAGCCTTAGTCTTCTACTATGTGACCGGCTTCTTTATTGCAGTGTCTGTGATCACCAATGTGGTGGAGACTGTTCCCTGTGGCACTGTGCCTGGAAATAAGGAGCTTCCTTGTGGTGAAAGGTTTGATGTAGCCTTCTTTTGTCTGGACACAGCCTGTGTCATGATTTTCACAGTTGAGTACCTCTTAAGACTTTTTGCAGCCCCAAGTCGCTACAGGTTCATGAGAAGTGTCATGAGTATCATTGACGTAGTGGCCATCATGCCATACTACATAGGCTTGGTGATGACCAACAATGAGGATGTGAGTGGCGCTTTTGTCACCCTGCGGGTTTTCCGGGTCTTCAGGATTTTCAAGTTTTCACGCCACTCCCAGGGTTTACGGATTCTTGGGTATACCCTGAAGAGCTGTGCCTCTGAACTGGGATTTCTTCTTTTCTCACTGACAATGGCAATCATTATCTTTGCCACTGTGATGTTTTATGCTGAAAAAGGTTCATCATCCAGCAAGTTCACTAGCATTCCTGCTTCATTTTGGTATACCATTGTTACCATGACAACTCTTGGGTAAGTGTTCTACTTATTATATTTGTTCAATACAGAATAAGTGCATTGCTACAGCCTTGGAACCCTTCATTTATTTCCTTCAGGTAGATTACCATTCTTGTACAATGACATTTAATGACACTCCCTTGGGATTTTAAATGCATTTTCCTTTTCGCTAAGCTGCTTACACAGACACACAAAATCAATTAGAGAAGATAGGACTGAAGTAAAACAACAGATTATAATTATGCTTATTCTTTGTGTGTGCTTTGCATCTACCTGCTTTTTGATTAGCTAGCTCTTGATGAGATGAAGGTGACTTTTTATATTACGTCTGGGGAGTCAGGGAGGTCTGTGTATACATTAAACATCTAAATGAGAGGAACAACCTGTTTGATGAAGATTATTCCATTAGTCTTATATGCACAGACATTAAATGCAACGGGAAATTTGCAGCTTTACCTTCTGTTCCTGTGATGGAGGCCGTCTGTTGCTATGAATAATCCTTTTATTTACAAGATATGGTCTTAAATCCCTTGATTCCTGTTTACATTTTCTGTCCTGCCCTTCTTTACTGTATTGCATCCTAGCAGCATCACTGATACACATGAGTAGCTTAAGGATATATGATCCTATTTTCAAGGATCAAACATCAGTTTAGACTGAGGTGTCCTCAAAATAAAAGGAAATAAAAAAAATAAATATGTGTAGAGGAAATGCTTATAGTTGGTAAATCATATGTGTATGCAAGGAGGGCTCTCAAATTTACATGATACTGTTAGCATAGAAGAATTCCAAATGTAAATGTCAAGGCTATCACGTGATGTCTGCTATTAGGGAACAGGAAACTCAGTTATCTGTTCAGTTCATCAGGAACTTCAACTATAATAATGTATTACTTTGAGGACTGTGTGCTATAATTATCATGCTGTCCTTAGAGCTCAGTATAGCTAGTGAATTGCTGATGTAGACAAATGAATTAGTCCCTAAAAAAGATGTATTAACACTGTATAAGTACTTGCCAATAATAGTACTCCACCTGTGCTTTACTGAGAAGCAGTAAATGGTAGACAAGAATATTATTTTTAATGGCGTTTAAGCCATACCTAGTACAAAAGCATAACATCTCAACAGAATTAATCAAGGTAAGTGTATTATAAGGGAAATGCATGCAAACCAGCAGACAGTCCCTGGAGTTTCTGTTGACTTTCTGAAAGTTAGTATTTAGATGGACAACCATATGGCACAACTTGAGGATAGTGATAGGCCAGTAAACCACACAGCACTATTTTGCGGTATTCGGGGCTAGTTATGCCTAATATCTCCATAGCAAGATATAGTGTTCTACTCTGAAGGCATTATTTGGCACCTTCTGTATAGTAGTAGCTACTTTGCATGTATTTGCATTGAATACAGTTGTACTTTAGCCTTTTAAAAAAGTGCCTTCTAGATTCTGGAAACACCTACCTAAGATAGGTCTTGGTGATGAAAGGGCAGAAGAGACTGTAGTGACCAGCCATGCACACTTTTTCTTAGCTTGAGGGAGCACACCTACCCGAGAAAGGTCTTTGTGATGAAAGGGCAGAAGAGACAGTAGTGACCAGCCATGCACACCTTTTCTTAGCTTGAGGGAGCACACCTACCTGAGAAAGGTCTTGGTGATGAAAGGGCAGAAGAGACAGTAGTGACCAGCCATGCACACCTTTTCTTAGCTTGAGGGAGCACACCTACCTGAGAAAAGTCTTAGTGATGAAAGGGCAGAAGAGACAGTAGTGACCAGCCATGCACACCTTTTCTTAGCTTGAGGGAGCACACCTACCTGAGAAAGGTCTTAGTGATAAAAGGGCAGAAGAGACAGTAGTGACCAGCCATGCACACCTTTTCTTAGCTTAAGGGAGCACACCTACCTGAGAAAGGTCTTTGTGATGAAAGGCAGAAGAGACAGTAGTGACTAGCCATGCACACCTTT
The DNA here is from genome assembly GCF_965119305.1 of Pelophylax lessonae. Classification (NCBI taxonomy): domain Eukaryota; kingdom Metazoa; phylum Chordata; class Amphibia; order Anura; family Ranidae; genus Pelophylax; species Pelophylax lessonae. Next base: position 247,647,799 of record NC_138769.1, read on the forward strand.
TCTTAGCTTGAGGGAGCACACCTACCTGAGAATGGTCTTGGTGATGAAAGGGCAGAAGAGACCGTAGTGACCAGCCATGCACACCTTTTCTTAGCTTAAGGGAGCACACCTACCTGAGAAAGGTCTTTGTGATGAAAGGCAGAAGAGACAGTAGTGACTAGCTATGCACACCTTTTCTTAGCTTGAGGGAGCACACCTACCTGAGAATGGTCTTGGTGATGAAAGGGCAGAAGAGACAGTAGTGACCAGCCATGCACACTTTTTCTTAGCTTGAGGGAGCACGTTATCAAACATGTTAGCCTACAATTTGTGATAGTGATAAAGATCTGGGAAGCATCCCCTCCCACCTGTGCTTGAACTCATTGCTCCTACATGGCATTTATCACAGTCAGGTTTTTATCATTTTATTCCTTTTACTTCACCACTTATTGATAGTTTCTATCATATTATTCCTTTTTCTTCACCACTTATTGATAGCATGACATTTCTATCATGTGCCTGTAAATGACTTCTACAGTAACTTTCTCTTTAATTGCTGCAAATGGAATACATCTAGTTTTTTGTTTTGGTTTACATTGCATATTATATTCATGTTTAAATATAGTTGCTGTAGGTCTTGTTGTAGGAATGGTTGTGTTCAGCATGAATACTGTTTCCAGTAAGTTTATTTTAGGAGTCTTGGAAGCTCACAGATAAAAATGCTATTTTTTTTTCTAAAAGCATGTATATAAATTAATGGAAAGAAAAAGAACACAAATCACTGGTCAAAACTGCATACATTGGATCTAAAGGGATTTAAGTTTTCACCAGGGTCGTTTAAATCTTTTCTGGAATCTAGTAAATCTTAAAATGCTTAAGCATTGCACTTCCTTAAATGGAGAAGTGTTTTCTTTAACAACATAAAAGTTAGCAGATTGTCACTTTAGTATCGTAGAAGCTAAATGTCTGGGCTGTATCTTTCCTGCTGACAGCATGGTTTAAGTGAATTTGTGAATTATGTTGAATGCTAAGAGAAATTATCCTGAGCAGCAGATTTGGAACTACAAATTCCAGTTTTCCCAGGGACTTATAATTCCATAACTTGAAACATAATTTGCTAAGAACTGAATGAGTAGTTACGTTATTTAGACATACAGAATCAATATTAAAAACCTTCTACAACAAAACAACAATGCATGTAAGCTTCAGTTACTAGAACTATGCAAGGTAGCAATTTTTCCCTCTATTCCTTTGATTGACATTGGTAGGTTTAGGCCCAGTCCATTTGATTTGCCTGTACTGGCATGGCTACCTCATTAGCTCACAAGTTCCTCTTTACTTGTGATGTGACAGGAAGGTGTACACACCTTTGACTGATTGCACTATCTACCTGGTTTACAGTAGAAGCATGAAGTTGTAGCTTGCCCCCGAAATGCCAGCAGGCCCCAAACTCCTGTCTGGGGTGTCTTGTGGATTATCCACTTGTGATCAGAAAGTAACAGCTTGGGCCCAATTAATCTTGGTTGGTACAGGCTAGGTATCAGTGTCCACCTCACATATAAAATCACATATAATACAAATCTAGTCTTGGTAAGTTTACACAATATTATCTCGATATCGAAGCATGGTTTACAACATTTACATTGTTTCTTCACTGCTGCTGAAAACAGATATCATTGAGAGAATATGGTTTATGTGGGGTGTATTTACTAAAGCTGCAGAGTGCAAGATCAGGATTACTTTTGCATAGAAACCAGTCAGCTTCCAGATATTATTGCTAAAGATAGAACAAGCTGAGGTTAGAAGCCGATTGGTTTCTATGCAGAAGGATGCCTGATTTTGCACTCTCCAGTTTTAGTAAATAAACCCCTATGTTTCTATGTAAGCATGTTTTCATACATTAGGTGAAATGATTAAAGTCAAAAACATAGTCATTACTCATCCATGAATATGTTTTCTAATTGATTGATTGGTTTAGAGTAGGATATGGCGATATGGCTATATATTTATAACATTTTTTTTTTATTTTTTTTGTAAATAGGGCATTGGGATTATTGCCAGCATTTTCCTCACAAAGTGTAGTTGGAAAGAAACAGAGCAATACATTTTTTATGTGACACAGTTCTGCTCATTTCTCATGTGCTTTCTACCCTTGGTGAAAAGCATTTAGATGTCTGATAAGATTTGTTTAAGTACAGTACATGATGCTCAGTTTCTATTTTATAAATTGCTTATTTTCTGTATTTTTCATTTTCCATTCACTTTGTCCAGTTTCATTTGATGGAAGAATCTGTCTGGAACACAGTATATTGGAACGTGATATATATGTAACTCAGAATTTTAAACAGGCATTGTTAGGGAAAATTTTAATCTTTAATAAGACCCTATTTTGGAATTTAGATACAGGTAGATACCTGTAAATAGCTGAACCAGAACCACATGCTGTAAAATGGTTGAAAAGGCCTCTGGACCGATTTACTGATACATTTGCTAATAAATACATTTACGATATTATGCTGGCCTTTCAAAAAGCATGCTCAGGGTACCTCAAGGTCTCACCCTTTTATCAGTTTGAAAGCTCTAAATGTCCTGTGTTCTTAAAAGGACTAAGCACTTTTTGCAAACAGAGGGAGATGATGGGAGAACTATGAAGAGCATGTCACAAAATTGTAGCAAGTGGAACTTGAGTTCCTCCTTAGGGAAAATGGTAACACTACAAATCAGTGGTGATCACAATAAAAATGTAACTCGTTCTATTTTGTAATCTTATTAGATCAGTGAAATCAATGGATGAAAATGAAATGGATTATGTTTTGTTGCTATTGGCTTTAGTATTTTGCAAGAGTCATTTATTGTTTGTTTAAAATAAAAGCTCTAAATATTTTTGTAATATGTATTTCAGCCTAAAATAATTTAAATCAACTTTCCTTCTATTCTTTTTGCATTTGTCTCTTTCACAGAGTCTGCAAAACTACTCAAGCTCCAAAAGTCTATTTCTTTACCTTTTTTTTTTTCTTTTATCATAGGCAAATGCATTGAAAGAATTAGGCACCGATCATGTAGCTATAAGTTTACTTTAAGAAAATGCAAAGATAAAAATACACTCACAAGGGTAAAAATATAAAAACGCTTATCCGTGACCCAGGATAATTTCTCAGGTCAAAGCTTGGGCAACGATCTAGGCCTAGACTATCACCCAAACATTGACCTGGAATTTGGAGGAACTCCACCACCTCTTAGCTTTTGAATGCTGCATACCACACCCATTTTGGTAGGTCCGGTTGAACAGATCCCAGGCTGCCCAACACCCTACAGCTCCAACTCCTTGCACTGGCCATGACTGGGGGTTTATCCTGGAAGGGACATAGAAAATGATCTCTTTTGAGTGTTTATTTATTACAGAAAAATGGGGGGGGGGGTGCCCAGGCGCTATCACACTTAACAATATTACTCCTGAGAATAGTCACAAACACCAAAATGACAAATTCCTTATGTCAAATAAACCAATGTAATTAAGAAGAAACAGTGCTGCGCTATTCTATAGTAATAAACAATAAAAATAGATATGTAGATTTGGAAAAGTTGTGTGCTGGGTCTTGGACTAAATAAATAAAATAAAATAAAATAAATAAAGAGCTATCCCAGAACTTTAGTGCATATAATGAAATGAATAAAATGTGTAGTAAAGTGAACCAGTGCTGAATTTCCAAGTGTATAAGAGTAACAAAGTGATGAATGTAGGTGTGTAATATGCAGTGACAGAAGTGCAACATTTTAATTAGTAAAATGTGAATGAATAAATAAAAAAAAAAAAAGAATGTATCTTGAATCTTCAATAAATGCAGATAAAAGGTGTAAAAAAATGACAAAGTGCTATAACTACAGATAGATAGGTAATAGAGTAATAAATCTTCTAATAGTGATAGAACAATATTGAAAATAACATCAGTAAATACAGCCTAAAGTAGGCAGAAATAAATAGGCTAATGATAACTGGAATAACGTCTAAGCAAATGGGTGATCTATAGCTAATAGGTACAACCACATAGCTAATAAGATGAAACAAATAGGCAACATTGTGAGCAAGCTGCTCGTAGATCAGATGGAATGTCACACTGAGCAGTTACAGTAAATATTACAGTCCACATATAAAGTTCTGTTAAACTAAGAAATATAAATTGCACCCTCCAACAGTCTTTTCTAAATGGGAAACCTCCCAAACTGGCAGGGGTGAATAACTGATAAAGAAGGGTAAAGATATCCTAGTGACTGTGGTTGTGTTAACTTCTTACCTTACAGCTGTAAGGTAACAGCATGTAATCCAGCACGACAACGGGTCTATATCCTACGATCTTCCTGCTTGCACCGCAGTATTCCCAGAGGTTCTATCTGGAGCTGGTATATGCCTCTTCGGTCCTAGCGTTAGTGAGTGACCCCGATGGATGACTCACATGAAGGTGTGCGGGAGAGAGAAGGCTCCAAAAGTGTAATAAAGTTAAAGGATTTTATTGGCAAAGCAAGTTAAAAACCTACATTTAAAAATGCCACAAACGGCATACAGGGCGTGGATGACTGGCTTGTCCTCCGACAACAGTTCAGGTACTGTCAGCTGCCCTACGCATATCGTCACCGTCACGTGACTTCATCAGGGGATAGCTCTTTATTTATTTTATTTATTTAGTCCAAGAACCAGCACACAACTTTTCCAAATCTACACATCTATTTTATCATTTATTACTATAGAATAGCGCAGCACTGTTCCTTCTTTAATTATTATAGTGGTCAATTCCAAAGGAGCCACTGAATTGTTTTGGTTCAAGTCTACACTGCACCTGTGATGATCCACCCTTACCTGAACCCGAGAACACAGACACACTTTAAATGGTTTAAATGGGCATTTTTAAAGGCAAAGCCCAAAAAAGGGGTTGGTTAGTTAGACAATAATAAAAAGTGAATGACAGGTGCGCTGCTATGGATAATGTGTGGTGACTAAGAACTAAGTGAGTTGCAGCTCCCACCATAACAAGTACTCATTAAACTTGCTGAATACAATTTGACAAAGGGAAGTGGTGCACTACTCATAATGTGAATGCATCATAGTAGTAATAACAGATGAATCAACACATCAATAAAAATAACAAATAACAAAAGAAGGAAATGTGTAAATATTATAAATGTGCATAAACATAATATGAGATCAATCATGCAGTGAATCAAGTCCGGCATGCAGACCCTGAGGCAGCGAAGCAAGCACAAATCATCATAATGTTCCCCCCACCATACTTTCCTGTTGTGATGACATTCTGATGTTGTGACGCAACACATAGGAGGAGCCAGTGACATTACACTCAGTTGATCAAGTAAGATCACATATCAGGAAGCCGTGAAGCTGGGGAACTGGGTCACAATGAGAGATATCAATTAGCTTGAGCACTCTTAGTCAATGTGAGTGCTTTATTTGGATTTCAGTGTCACAAATGGATTTATGTTTTGAGCCATGCCCTACTACTCCTACCTCTTGATTGATTATTTAAAGAATTTATTTGTTGTAAAATTATGCACCATATCAACACCATCTATGTATCATAAGAATAGCCTTAAAAGAAAACTTAACCCAAGAACAAAAATGTATTATGTTTCAGCTTACCAATTCTCAATGTAGGGATGAGCCAAACATACCTGGTTTTCACAGAGCATGACTAAAGTTCTGGTTCAGGATATAAACCCCAGTGAAATAAATATGACCTAAATGTTAAAAAACAGTAATGGCCTTTTTTAGGCCAATAGGCAAAGGATTGTCAAATAAATGTCATGGGGGCTGGGCGCTGCCCTGCTGGACGTGTGTCAAAGCAAAATTTCATTCTAATGGAAGGCTGCAACTTTAAAAAACGCTTTTTTTTTCTTTAAATAACATGCCTGAGGGTGTTCCTAACCTGTCTCTGAAGTTGAACATCTTTACAGTGTATTCTATTGACAGTTAATCCAACTGACACAACTAACATTTACAAAGAAAAAAAGACTAACTAAGCTGGTGACAAATGACAGCATTGACCACTTTACTTTTGTTCATAAACAAATGGATAAGGATTCCCTGCATCTGTACCAGACCCATATCCTAAATGAAGGTCTGATATATATGTTAATGGGGGACCCCCCCAAAAATTATACCAGACCCTTATCTAAGCATGTAGCCTGGCCAGCCAGGAAAGAGGCAGGGCCAGAATGCCTTCCCCCCTGAACCACTGTCAGTGTCATTGTCCAAATGAGGACACGTGGCCATATTTGGTCAGTAATGTTAAACTGTACTTTGTTTACTTTGTTTACCTTTTTGTTTTGCACTTTGTTTACCTTTTGGCTTTGGGATTCCCATCCAGTAAATGAATGAGGTCAGGTGACATCACTGGTTGCTAAAGACACAATGAAATTGGCAATCGCCAATTCCTTGGTAACAATTGACAAATTGGAAGCTGTCATATATTTTAGCAGTCAAAATACTGCTACTATGTATGTTGTTTGGCTTCCCCTGAATGGGCTAAAAGTCTTTTGTTCGGTCAAATACCCAAACAGCTGGAAATTGAGCTCCCTTCTTAGATGCGATGGCTGCATTCCTTTTCTTATTTTAGGAGATGGAATAGAGATGAACAAAGGCACACTTGTTTGACTTGTTTGAACTCCAACCTGTTGTGACAACCATAGCTCCTCTATAGATACAATCAAAAAATGAGCGTGGCCACCTAGGAGCTGAAAGTGTGTTATCCGCAGGATTACCAGTCTAAAATAAAAAAGAAAAACCTGAAAAATAAAAGTAATGCAGCCACCACATCTAAAGACTGGCAAGCTGCAATATATTACATTTTTGTTTTGGGTATACAGTAGATATGTTTTAAAATATGTACCACCAAAGAACTTGAACTATGGAAGAAATAAGGAATTATTTTCAGCGTATAAATACTGTCTTTGCTGATAATCATTTCTCCCATTATTTGATCACAGTGTAGCGCAAGTTACCAGTGGTTTTCATTTAATCACTCTTGCTCCCTGTAGTAGGCTGAATAAAGAATTGTCGATTCTTTCTTTTTGTAATGTGTCTGATCAGTTGTCCAACTAGCTAAAATCTCTAAGTTGGAGAGAAGCTTTATGTGAATTTTTGTAAATGGATTAAACCTTTTGGAAGTACCCATGACAATATCATGATGTCATGCAATATACAGCTGCTGAGAACATTTACTCAATTGCCATATTTAATTGTTAAATTATATTTAGGCGGTTAGGCTTCTGAAAATCTCCAAGTACTTAGCTTCCTATAAGAACAAAAATATTTCAGAAAATTAGAGCTGAGCCTTTTCAAATCATTTTCAAGTCCTGCAAGCAGACTGATTTAATTTGTAGCTTTGTTTTGACCACTTGTGACCTCAAATACATTATTTAATCTGTCTGACTTCTCTGAGTATTTTTCACCTTTGCCTTGTTATTTGCAAGACAGAGTTGTCTACTTGCCCTTTTAAGACAGGATATATTAATCTTACTGTGGATTTAAAAATTCAATACTGCATATCTGATGCCATTTACTATATCCATAAATGCCTGTTAAATAGTCATTCCTCTGTTTCTTTCTTCCTTTTTTTGTGACATCATCACATGACTTATACTAGAATCGTTATATAGCAGAATTGGGAGGGGAGGGGGGGGGGGGGTTGGTATGCCAGATTTCAGCTGCAAGATCAATCAAACAAACCTAACAATAGCATGCCCTATTCTGTGGGTGGCAATTTTCCCAGCATGTTTTGTAGTAATTTAAGTAACTAGACAAATAGCAAGCAATTCTTTAAAAGTGATTAAAAATATTTTTAGGGTTTGAAAAGATGTATGTTTTTGCAACACAGGCTTCTTTGGTCAATCCTACATTTATAATCCCACTAGGGATAGACCGATATGTTTTTTTCAGGGCCTTTACCGATAGCGATATTTTGGTCACAACGTATCAGTATCGGCTGATATGAGCCAATATTTTGTACTTTTAAAGTTTTGAAAAATAAAGACAATTTTTGACACAAATCTGGTACTGAACATGTTAATTTTTGTTTAATGCTTAATGGCTGGCTTGCTAGCACCCTGTGGTGGATGACTGGCTTGTTTGCACCCTGTAGTGGGTGGCTAGCACCCTGTGGTGGCTTGCTGGCTGGCACCCTGTGGTGAGTGGCTGGCTGGCTGGCACCATATGGTGGGTGGCTGGCTGGCACAGGGGCTGTGGGTGGCTGGCTGATACCGGGCCCATGGGCAACTGCCTGTTGCAGTGCCTGTGGCTGTCTGGTACAGGGCCTGTGGGTAGCTGGCTGTCTGGCACCCTGTCTGTGGGTGGCTGGCTGTCTGGCATCCTGTGGTGGGTGGCTGGCTGTCTTGCACCCTGTGGTGGAGACTGGCACAGGGGCTGTGGTTGGCTGGCAGGTACAGGGCCTGTGGGTGGCTGGCTGGTACAGGGCCTGTGGGTGGCTGGCTGGCTCACTGGTACAGTGCCTGTGGCTGGCTGGTACAGGGCCTGTGGATATGGGTGGCTGGCTGGTACTGGGCTGCTATGGGTGGGTGTATGGCTGTGATACACTCCCGCAAGACTAGTCCTGACTCCAGACGAGGCTGTCCAAGGCGACGGAGGCGGCCTAAGAAGGCAGAATGACATCACAAAAATATCAGCCATATCGGCCAGTTTCAGGTTCGATACCGATATATCAGGGAAAGTGCATATCGGCCCCCAATATATCGGCCTTGCCGATAATCAGTCTATTCCTAGTTTCCACCACTAATCTGCACTGAGGACCCCTCAGAAATGAACATTAGCAGCACTTACAGATTCCCCATAAATAACTGGTAGGAATGAATGAATCTTCTGGGGTTTAGTTCTCTCGCAGCTAAGCAAATCTCACCTGAAGAGAACTCAACTGAAGTATATTGCTACTCAGTTCTGTCCATTTGTAGGGCTAATAAGCAAACAAAACTGGCAAGCCATGGGAGACACGTACCAATGCCAACATTTTAAAAAAATTAATACAAATTCAAAATTAAAAATAGTATCTCTTCCAACAAAAAATATTAAACTACAGACACTATGACTACTATAAGCCCACCCTTTTTTTTTTAAATAAAGAAAGTGCGTTATCCTTTTCTTAAAATTATTGGCTCTTGTGACACAGTTGGCCAGGGAAAAGGCTAAGCCCTGCATTATATGTTCTTCTTTATTTCTGGCAGTGAGCCTGCAAACTTTTCAGCCAAAAGTTTACCATTCACAAACTTATGATAGATTTTAGACAACACAGAAAATACATGAAAAAAGAAGCATTAACCAGTTCCGGATCGCCAACCACATATATTGTGCAGCAGGATGTTCTGGCTGCACAAAATCACATACATACATGTACTGTACATGATTTTGTGCAGGTGATGTAGGAGGGCGTGCCCGACCTGCTGATTGGCTCCCACTGTGTTCAATCACAGCGGGAGCCAATCAGCAGGTTGGGCATTAACCAGTTCTAGACCGCCAACCACATATATACTGCGGCAGGATGGCCCGACTGCGCAAAATTACGTACATATATGTGATTTTGTGCAGGTGATTTAGGGGGCACATGCCCGACCTGCTGATTGGCTCCGGCTGTGTCCAATCACAGTGGGAGCCAATCAGCAGGTCGGGCGGCGGCGATGGCCACCGGCACCCACTAATCGTTCAAGGGAATGACAGAATGGAGGTCTGCCTATGTAAACAAGGCAGACTGCTGTTCTGCCAGGGAGTAAAAGAGAGATCTTGCATTTCAGCTAAGCTGAAAACAGATCTCTCTTTTCCTCCCCTATATACACAGTTAGAAAGCACTCCCTAGGGGGACACTTAACCCCTTGATCACCCCTGGTATTAACCCCCTTCCCTAGCAGTGTAATTTATGCAGTAACACTGCTTTTTTTTTAGCACTGATCACTGTATTGGTGTCCCTTGTCCCCAAAAAGAGTCATTTGGTGTCAGATTTGCAATGTTGCAGTCCCGCTAAAAATTGCTGATCGCCGCCAATTGAAAACATAAAAAAATCCATAAATGTATCCTTTAGTTTGTAGACGCTATAACTTTTGCGCAAACCAGTCAATATACACTTATTAGGATTTTTTTTTACCAAAAAATGTAGCAGAATACATATTGGCTTAAATTGATGAAAAAAAAAAGATTTTTAAAAATGTTTTATTAGGTTTGTTTTATAGCAGAAAATAAAAAAATTTTTTTTTTTTTTTTCAAAATTGTGGTTATTTTTTTGTTTATAGCACAAAAAATAACCGCACATGTGATAAAATACCACCAAAAGGAAGCTCTATTTGTGGTAAAAGAAAATACATCAATTTTATTGGGGTACAGCGTCACATGACGGCACAATTGTCAGTTAAAGCAACACTGTGCCATATCGCAAAAAAATGGCCTGGTCAGGAAGGGGATAAAACTTTCTGGAGCCGAAGTGGTTAATAATATACTTCAGAAAAGCACAAGGCAAAATAATATATAGACTGGGGGCAAAGGTGCATGACAAAAAGGTAAAACCTTTAATTCATTTCACCATTTTGGTGTCTCTGTGCAACAAATTCTATTCTCCAATGGAACATGTTTATTTGTAAGAGCATTAATCTCGGCATGACATCCTGAAAGAACTATGGAAATTTGATATTGTATAGGTATAATAGTTCCAGCATCAGTCAACAAGCTTCTTTTGAAGCTGTGAAATGACTTGCAAATTTTTATGTCTGTTTACAGTATCAAATCTACTTTTCGGAAAATACTTAATAATTCATAAGTAACATTTCACTGCCACTGTTGTTTCTGCAGCTCTTTCCCCTATGTCAAATCATTTGACACTTTTTAATTCCAGAAAATCATTGACATAAAAGATGGTCTGCCCCTATTCACCTTTGTGATTTTCACTCTAGTAGAGGTTCATAGCCTCAAGCCGGTCACAAATATTCAATGTTATTACTCCATCTGGACTAGTGAGTTGTAGGCTTCCCAATAAATTATTTACTTAACTCTGAGTAGATACTGGTATTTTTTTTTCCAGATACAGCAAACAGATGATATCTGTTCTATGTTCAACTGCAAATATACCCAGGTTGTCACTTTAATGTCTGTCACATTTTGGAGAACTGCAAAGTGTTTTTATTGTAATAGTACTCTCAAACCTAAAACTTCATATATTCCGATTGTAGTCTATATACAATTTCATCCAAATAATTATTGCCTTATAAGGATTTCTATGAAACAAAAAAAAGATGTTGCCTATAGGTGTCATTCACCAGTGCTATAAACATGTCAGGTTTGGCATGGTTGCGCAACACTTGGACAACACCTTTTTTTTTTTTTAGTTAAGATCTTAAAAAGGGGAGGGAGACTTGGTATATTGCTGGTTTTTAACTGTCATGTGTATGTGTAGGGCGATGCATACTAGCTCATTATGTCTTTCTCTTGCAGGGTGAAAAAAAAAAAATGCGAGTTTACAACCTCTTTAACCTCCCTTGCGGTAATCTCGAGCGTGACTCGGGTGGATTTTTTAGTCCAGGATTGGTATCCCCGAGTCACGCTCGGGGTGGATGTGCAGAGAGCGCAGCGGTGTCTCTTACCTTCTGCCGATCCAGCGATGATCTCTCATTGCTGTGACCGCCAGCCGAGAGTCCCGCTGTCGGTCTGATGACTTCCTAGTTCCGTTCCCTGCAGCAGCAATGCTGCATGGGAGCGGAACTAGGGAGGGAAATTCAAATTTGCACAAAACACAAACACATAACACATTTTATATTATATATATATATATATGTATGTGTATATATATATATATATATATATATATATATATATATATATATATATATGTGTGTATATATATATATATATATATATATATATATATATATATATATATATATATATACATATATGTGTACATATGTATATATATATATATATGCACACACACACATATATACACACGTATATATATATAAAATTATATTATTGATTTGATTATAATTCATGCGTTATATATTATATATATATATATATATATATATATATATATATATATATATATATATATACACACACACACACACACATATATATAATATATAACGCATGAATTATAATCTAATCAATAATATAATTTTATTATATATATTATATAATAAAATTATATTATTGATTAGATTATAATTCATGCGTTTGTGTTTCAAATTTATCACATCTGCGATGTCTACTAGACTCTTGTTTTGGTCAGGTTTAAGTCAGTAATTACTAAGAATTGTAGGCCTATAATACATAACGCCAAATTTCCATGAAAACAATTGTACCGCTTTTGGTATGTAATTCCTGACATAATCATACCGCCAGGGAGGTTAAGTGGCTAAATAAATACATTTTTGTACTTTTCTAATAAGTTATTGATATGGTTGTTCTTTCATTTGGGAGTCACCATTTAAAAGCCCAATATATGTGGGGTTAGATTGACCACTTCCTTTCTGTTTTTTCATATATACCATAAATATACCATTCACAAAATGTTACATATGAGGAGCGCCTGCTTGATTCTGTCCATGAGAAGTTTTTAGACAATGGAGACAGAAATACCCAATGTGTTTTGGATATTAATTCTTTTAAATTCTTCCTCAGGAATTAAAGTATACATGGTATAACAGTTCCTAATGGATCCAACATGTTGTATGTAGAGCCTCTTTAATAAAAAACATGCCACACGGGAGCTTTTTGTTGTCCTAGTAAGGAGGATCCCACTTTAGATGTTAAAGGGGGTCGACCAGCAGATGCCCATTCCCCCAAGTCACTGGAGCCACCGGAAAAAAGCCACAGAGCTATCAAGAGCTCCTCAATAGTGGCAGAGAGGCCAGAGAATCTGCTCAGTAATTGAGTAATATGCTCAGAAATGCTTCATGGTTGTCGTTAATAATGGGAGTTGATGAGTTGATGAATATAAGGTTGCAACAGGTGGCTATTTTATAGTTCTCAATTGCAGTGAGCACTGTGTGTTTTTTTTTTTTTAGAATCCCTACCAGAACCAATACTTTGGGGCGTGTGAGTAGTGTACAGTATGTGTATTGTGTAGGTGTATATATTATTAACCACTTGCCGACCGCCGCCAGTACATATACTGTGGCGGTAAGCCCCTCACAGGCAAAGTGACATATGGGTACGTCACTAGCCTGTGAGGCTCTGGGGAGCAAGCGCGCGCCGCCGGAGGCACGCTCCTGCTCCCGCTCGGTCACGGACCCCTCCGCGCGTGTGCCCTGGGGACCCGATGTCCGCCGGGCACTCGCGATCGTCCGATAGAGCGGGAGAAAGGCAGGCGACTGATGTAAACAAGCCGCCTGTCATTCTCCCCTGTGTAAGAACAGTGATCATACGGTTCTACTATGTAGGATCATTGATCACTGTTCCTACAGCTCAAGCCACAGCCAATCACAGTTAGAATCATGCCCCTGAGGCACACACACCCCTCCCTCTCAAATAAAGTTAACCCCTTGACTGCCAGTGTCATTTTACAGTAACAGTGCATATGTATAGCACTGATTACTGTAGTAATGTCACTGGTAACCCCAAAAGTGTCAAAAATGTCAGTCAAGGGTCCGATCTGTCCGCCGCAATGTCGCAGTCCCGCAAAAAAATTTGCAGATCGCCGCCATTACGCGTAAAAAAAAAAAAAAACAACAAAAATCTTTCCCTTAGTTAGTAAACGCAATAACTTTTGCGCAAACCAATCAAGATACGCTTTTTGCGATTTTTTTACCAAAAATATGTAGCATAAAACAAATTGGCCTAAAATGTTTAAAAATTTTGATTTTTACATTTTTTTGGGGGGGAATTTCATATAAAAAATTTGAAAAATATTGTTATTTTTGCAAAATTGACGCTCTTTTTTTGTTTATAGCGCATGATCAAAAAATCGCACAGGTGATCAAATACCACCAGAAGAAAGCTCTATTTGTGGGAAAAAAAGGACGTCAAATTCGTTTAGGTACAGCATCGCACGACCGCGCAATTGTCCGTTAAAGTCACACAGTGTCGAATCGCAAAATACCCCCTGGTCAGGAAGGGGGTAAAATCTTCCGGGGCTTAAGTGGTAACAGAACAGGGGTTCTCCATGGTCACAGTTACCTTGTAGAGAGCATTCTAGTCTTTAGGGAAATGCTTGTTTTAAATCATATTTTAAAAGTTATTACCACTTGCCGACCACCAGCAGTATATATACTGCGGCAAGTCAGCTCTGTCCCGCAAAATTATGTAACTGTACTTCGTTTTGCAGGATCGCTAGTGGGGGCGTGCACACGCTGTAGGAGGCGTGCGCACGTGCCAATTGGCTACAGGGGGAGCCAATCAGCGGGTCTGTCTACCACAATTGCCACTGAACACCCGCGATCGCTCCCTGTGGAGTCAGAATGGCGGTTTGCCAGTGTAAACATGGCAGGCTGCTGTTCTGTCTGTAAGGATCCTGTGTTCCTCCTATTTAGGAACACAGGTCTCTGTGTTCATTCAGCAAGCCCATCCCCCACACAGTTATAAAGCACCCCCTAGAGACACATTTAACCCTTTGATCGCCCCTGGTGTTAACCCCTTGTCATTAGTACAGTAACAGTGCATATTTTTAGCACTGATTACTGTAGTAATGTCACTGGTTCCCCAAAAGTGTAAACAATGTCAGTTAGGTGTCTGATCTGTCCGCCGCAATGTCGCAGTACCGCTAAAAATCGCTGATCACCGCCATTACTAGTAAAAATAAAAAAATAAAATGACATAAATCTTTTCCCTAGTTTGTAGACGCAATAACTTTTGCACAAACCAATCAATGTACACTTATTGGGATTTTTTTTTTACCAAAAATATGTAGCAGAATACATATTGGCCTAAAATTATAAAAACAAATAGATTTTTAATTTTTTTTTATTGGGAATGTTTTATAGCAGAAAGTAAAAAATATTTTTTTTATTTTCTGATTTGTCGCTCTTTTTTTGTTTATAGCACAAAAAATAAAAACCACAGAGGTGCTCAATTGCCACCAAAAGAAAGCCCTATTTTTGGGAAAAAAATGACAACGCAATTGTCAGTTAATGTAACGCAGTGCTGTATCACAAAAAATGGCCTTGTCTTTAAAGGAGAAAACCTTCTGGTCCAGAAGTGGTTAAAAAATAGTGGAAAAAATCCCAGGAAACCAGGACAACACACATGCAGATCATTCAAGGAAGATAGCTTATTCATTACTATACAGAAGCACGTCCAGAACCTTAAATATTTAGTTACACGAAGTGTTAGGGGTTTTTTATAAATGTTTTTACACAAAATTCACAAATTTTCAACCAAAATTCACAAATTTTTCCAATAAAATCGAATTTTAGAAATGAGTGAATCTTGTGTTAAAAATGTTTTAATAGACCCCTAAACTGCCAGCTGTCTTGAGTGATTGCTACAAAATGCTAATCATGTTGTTTAGTCCCGGACACATACGTTTCATCTAAACAATACAAATAATACGTTGAACACTATCCATTGTATACATCCATGTTGCGAAAAATGGTTTTAAACCTGTAATATAAAAAAAGATTTTGTTTTCAGTGAAATCCCTTAATTCTATTCAAATCAGTTGCAAATTAACATGGGTATACATTCCATTTGGCCAAAAGCAGAAATTTTAATAACGCTTAAAGTGAAACTTTAAAAAAACAAAGTTTCTTTAAAGATCATGCCTGGGAGTGCCTTTAACCTGCCTGTGAAGTGGCAAATCTGTACAATGTATACACCCTATTATAGCAAAACTGGCATTTAGAAGGAAAAAAATGCTGTTTAACCACTTGCCGACCAGCCGCCGCATATATATGGCGGCAGGTTCCCACGAATGGGAGCGATCCTAGGGGTCGCAGTCACGCTAAAAATCGCTGATCGCCACCATTACTAGTAAGAAAAATGTAAATAAATAAAAATGGCATAAATCTTTCCTCTAGTTTGTAGATGTGATAAATTTTGTGCAAACCAATCAAAATATGCCTATTGGGATTTTTGTTACCAAAAATATTTAGCAGAATACAAATTGGCCTAAAATGATGAAAATTTGATTACATTTTTTTTATTGGGAATGTTATATAGCAGAAAGTGAAAAATATTGTTTTTTTTCAGAATTGCCGCTCTTTTTTTGTTTATAGCTCAAAATATAAAAAACGCAGAGGCGATTAAATACCATGAAAAGAAATCTCTATTTGTGGGAAAAAAAGGTCATCAATTTTATTTTTTGTACAGTGTCGCAGGACCACGCAATTGTCAGTTAAAGACAGTATTGCAGTGCCGAATCGCAAAAAATGGCCTGGTCATTAAGGGGGGAAATCTTCCAGGCCAGAAGTGGTTAACTGCTTCCCGCCCACCCGCTGCATAGTAAAATGATGGATGGGTGGGATCACTCTCATTCTAGGAGGACATCATATGACATCCTCCCATTCTCGCTGCACATGGGTGCACGGCACGGCCATTTGTGATGCATCGTGTCCTTGGAATCATCGATCACAGTAAACAGCCTATGCGACATAGGCTCTTTACCATGTGAGCAGCTGTGTCTAATCACAGCTTATCACAGTGTAAATAGGAAAAGCCAGTTATCGGTATTCCTCTCCTCACACTGACAGCATGTGAGGAGAGGAGAGACAGTAAATGGCATACCTCAGCAGGGACATTTGCACTGACAATCATGGTACTTATCATTAGTGTCCAGATTATCAGTGCAGCCCTAACAGTGCCCACCAGTGCTGTCTCTCTGTGCCCATCAGTGCCAACTATCAGTGCCTCCTATCAGTGCCTATCATTGCCACCTATCCATACGGTCTATCTGTGGCCAAAAGTGCTGCCAGTCAGTGCCCATCCGTGCTGCGTAATCGTGCCTCCTCATCAGTGACCATCAGTGCCCATGAGTGATAGTCTCATCAGTGCCGATTAGTGCAGCCTCATCAGCGCACAACAGTGAAGGAGAAAAATTTTATAACTAAAAAGTCTGAAAGTTTTATTTAAAAAAAAGAAAAAAACCCAGTGGCGATTTAATACCAACAAAATAAAACTCTCTCTGTCTCCAAAAATATTAAAAGTTTAATTTGGGTACAGTATTGCCTGACCGCGCAATTGTCAATCAAAGTGCAACAGCACTGAAAGATGAAAATTGGCCTGGGCAGGAGGGAGTTAAAGGTGCCCAGTAGGCAAATGGTTAAATTGATGCCATATGATAGCTTCAGTCACTTTAACTGGGGATTACCCTCATTTATACCAGACCCTTATCAGACCCTTGTCATTTTGATTCGGGCAAGGCCCCCCCCCCCACAAAAACTAGGTTAGGGTTGTGGGGGATTAATAATAATCTGGTCCCCCCTTTGTTGTTGAGTAAGGGGTACTAATTACCCCAACTCATTCACAAAACAGTAAAAAAAAAAAAACATGCATGGTCTGTTCTTTAACCACTTGCTGACCTTGCTATAGCTGAACGATGGCCAGCTAGTTCTGGGCGGTTGTCATATGACGGCCTCCTATGATCACCTCTGCTGATCAACCACTGTGGGACTCAGATGGCACGCTCTGTGATCACAGAGCCAATCAGCAGCTCCTTACATCTGTGATTGGACACAGGTCATCACGTAGTAAACAAAAGCTGGTTATCAACACGCCCTTTCTCATGCTGACAGCATGAGTAGAGGAGAAGAGAGACGATAACCAGCTTCTCTAAAGGGGACATGTACACTGATAATCAGGGAACTGATTATCAGTGTTCTGATTATCACTGCAGTCCCTACAGTACCCACCAGTACTGCCAAAGAGAGCCCAACACCCTCATTGGTGCCATCTTCTAGTGCCCATCAGTGCTGCCTATCAGTGTTGATCAGTGCCACCTATCAGTACCTATCAGAACCACCAGTGTGCTTCCTCATCAGTGCCCACCAGTGCCACCTCATCAGTGCCGCCTATCAGTGCCAATCAGTGTAGCCTATCAGTGCAGCCTCGTCAGTGCATATCAATGAAGAAAACAAATTACCCATTTGCAAAATTTTATAACAAGCTATATAAAACGTTTTTGTTTTTTCAAAATGTTCTAGTTTATTTAGAAAAAAAATAAATAACCCAGTGATGATTAATATCACCAAAAGAAAGCTCTATTTGTTTGAAAAAATGATAAAAATGTTGTTTGAGTATAGTGTTGCATGACTGGGCAATTGTCATTCAAAATGCGACAGCGCTGAAGGCTGAAAATTGGCCTGGGCAGCAAGGGGATAAAAGTACCAAGTAGGCAAGTGGTTAATGAAAAAAATAAATCCATGATGTAATTCCACCATCAGTCATGTGGTCCAGTGATTGATTGAGGTTTTTGGAGGGCCCTGTATTTTTTTTCCTGATTTTTGCATGGGGTCAAACTTAAAATCCATGCCAGGCCCAAAACATTGGGGGTACTGTGTCTTTTTATATTTTTACTTTTGACCACACCTTAAAAGCCATACCTGAAGGGCCTGTATGAATTATGGAGGAAACCTGTGCAATGTTTCTGCTGAACAAGCAAATTTAGGACCAAATTGAGAGCTCATCCCTAGTTTTTAGAAGAGCTGGTTTAATTGTCATATAAGGGTACTAAAATATGGGGTTCCCAGTAAAGTATGTGTGCACCCATAGATGCTTGCTGTGCATGTCTAAGAACATTTTAGAATGTTTTTGTTACTGCAGGTTCACCTTTAATCCATATCTTTTAACAAGATGCCATGTGATTTTCTGCACTAGTAACTCAGTATTGTCAAACAGCAGTTATAGTTTTCCACAAGGCTATACTCCTAAACCTATGAATCTAAAAGAGAATCCACAGTAATTTCAGTTGGATTCTGATCTTTCAAATCAACAGCTGTAGAGCCTAGATAAGTGGAATGAAACATGGATATTCAGTTTCGAAGGCTGAACATCATTCCGTGCACTGCAGCCAGTAATTGCCTTATCTCCATAAAGTCATTGCAGTCAAGTAAAAGGCTAAAATCTGCGTAAAGAGTATTACAGTACCTTATCATATTAGAGCCTTTAGTAAAGAAGAAATAGCTTAATAGACATGCATCCTCACACATAAGCTGTATTGTGCAATTAAGGTAAGTCTTGTTTGCATTATAATTCATAGAGCATCACAGGTTTTGGTATTCTATTTTACTTAGAGTGTAAACAGCAAATAATCCCCTCATTAGCTAATCTGAATTTTCTAGTTCTTAGAATAGATGTGCTTGATTCACTGAAAACAAATTTCAACCAGGTTGACATCTCATGCAAGGACAAGTATAGCAGAAATTCAAGAAGTACACAGCACATTATTTACCAGGCTATGGAAGACAAGACCGTCTACTTATACTTCTTGACCGGAAAGGTTTTACCCCCTTAATGACCAGGCCATTTTTTGCAATTTGGCACTGCGTGATTTTAACTGGTAATTGCGCAGTCATGCAATTCTGTAGCCAAACAAAATTTATGTCCTGTTTTTTTCCCACACATAGAAATTTCTTTTGGTGGTTTTTATTTATTTTTTTGGTGATATAAATGAAAAAAGACCGACATGTTTTCTGCTTTTTCTCATAAAAAAATATCCAATAAACTAAATTTTTGTCATACATTTAAGCCAAAATGTATTTACCTACTTGTCTTTGATAAAAAAAATCTCAATAAGCGGATATTTATTGGTTTGCGCAAAAGTTGTAGCTTCTACAAATGATGGTGTATATACTGGAATTTATGCAGCTTTTACTTTCTGACTGCCTATCTCATTTCTTGAAGTGGTAAAATGGCAGGGCAGTACAAAACCCCCCAAAATTACCCTTTTTTGAAAAATGTAGACACCCCAGGGAATTTCCTGAGAGGCATGTTGAGCCCATTGAATATTTAATTTTTTGTCACAAATGTTTTTTTCTCGCCATTTTTCAAAGTTGTCATTGAAATGATATATTGCTCACTCATGCCATGGGTATATGTGGAATTACACCCCAAAATACATTCTGCTGCTTCTCCTGAGTATGGGGATGCCCCATGTGTGAGACTTTTTGGCAGTCTAGCTGCGTACAGGACCCCGAAAACCTATCACTGCCTTCAGGCTTTCTAAGGGTATAAATTGTTGATTTCACTCCTCACTACCTATCACAGTTTCGGAGGCCATGAAATACCAAGATAGCACAACCCCCCCCCCAAATGACCCCTTTTCAGAAAGTAGACACCCGAAGTTATTTGCTAAGAGGCATAAGGAGTCCATGTAATAGTTTATATTTTATATTTAGTTTATATTCTGGATACAGAAGGGCTGTGATGACCTCTTCCTGGAATTTTAGGAAGGATCCACTTCTTTCTGATGCTTTGTATAACACACAAGGGTTCAGCAGAGCCAGTTGGAATAAGTACACAGACGCTTTTTTTTGTACCAGTATCTTGCCTTATGTAAATGTACAGCCATCATCTGGTCGTTGAATGCCACCCCTTCCATATTAAGGTTGAGGGGCTTCTCAACAAAACCAGTCACTCTTGCAATTTGGACTGTTGTATCTGCGTGAATGGAGGACAGAACGAAAACATTCTGTGTGTCCCTCCACTTCACTGCAAGCAATTTATTACACTTCAAGCAGGTTCTCCCCCCCCCCCCCTTCCCGTCTAAGTCAGGAATCTACAAGCCGTTGGGGGAAGCTCCGGAGATTAGGTCACACGGTGCCACGTGCGCCAATTTAGGTGACTAAAAAGTGTCACGCTTGTGTAATAATTGTCCACGTATAAATGGTACCCCTTTCCAAATAAGGTTGACAACAAGTCCCAAACAATCTTGCCTCTGCTCCCCCCGTAAATCTGGAAACTACATGTATAGCCTGTTGCCCTTTCACAGAGCTTATACTTTTTGACCCTATGTCTTGCACGCTTTCTGGGGAGAAACTGAAAGCAAGGCAGCCAACTTGTTGGGGGGTATACAAGGCTGCAAACTTTTGGTTGAAGTGATTTACGAGGGGTGGAATTTTGTGGAGCCGGTTATATCCAGGGTCACCCCAAGGACGACAGAGTTCATTGTCACTGAAGTGCATGAACCATAAGATTTGCTTGTAACTAGTCCTGGCCATGGCAGGAGAGAACATTGGCATATAATGAATTGGATCAGTGAACCAATATGACCGCAACTCACTCTTTTTAGTAATGCCCATGAGGACGGATAGGCTCAGTAAAGGGGGGATAGTGCCCAGATAGGCACATGTAAATTCTGAAACAGTGATACGTTTCAATGCAAATTCTCTGGCAAGGGTCAGGTTTGGATTTGTGGTGATGAATTGATCGGCATATAAATTGCTTTGGTTCACAATAGATCTGTACAGATCTTCAGTGAAAAACAACTCATAGAAACCAAGGGGAATAAAATTGTCTGTTTCCACCTGAATTCCGTGTTGGCCAGTGAATAGGGGAAGTACAGGCACTGCACCAGCAGGATTTGCAAGCACATCAGGAAGGACACTATGGGCTCTAAAGGCCTGTCTTCAAATTATTGGTGGCTGCGGGACAATACACTGCACCAGCTTGAACTGCACTTATGGCATTACTGCGGTGCTGGTTTGACTACAACTAGGATGTACTAGGCCGCTGGTGCTTGCCAGTTCACCAGAAAATTGAGCGGCACTAGTACCGACACTCTGCTGCATACAAGAACCTTGCGATTTGTGCACCTCAGCAACAGAAGTACGGGGTCAGGTAGGCCTGACCCTAGCAGGGACCAACCAGTATTCCATCATCAGAGCTATCTGTAAGGGTGCTGCTACTCTCTCTCAGTCTCAGGTTTGAATACTGAGACTGGTTCTGACAGTGAGGCTCCCCCATCGCTCTCATCTGTCATGCTCAGCATCCTGTAGGCCTCTTCACTAGTGTACCTATGTTTGAACATTTTGGCCAATAAATTTATAGGTACCTAGTGGGACTCACAGGTAAACAAGCACCTGGTTGTCAAGGACTGATTGAACCGCTACCAAAAAATGTAACTGCTAGTGCTAGCAGAGATCAGACCTGACTCTGCTAATGCTGTGGTTTAGTGTGCTATGTATTGGAAGTGACATTAATCTGCTGATAAAATAAAAAATAATCTGCTGATACTGCACTTCTTGGGGGATGGGCAGGGGGCTAAATGCAGGTGCTGGCAGGTGTCAGGCTGATCCTGCTAACACTGCATTTTGGGAACACCAAACTAAACTATTGGGGACGCTAGTATAGTTCTGTTCTGATCAAAGATATTGATCTGTTCAGATACTATACTAGTAATGGAGGTATTTAGCATGAGTGAGCGTGTGTCATTGGCAATCAAAAGGTTAAAATGTATTACTAAATATGCGGCGGGCAATCTGACACTGTCCTGGATTGATGCTAACTAATGTTAACGCTAACTGATGTCAACTGTGACACTAATACAGTGATCAGAAAAAAATATCTGTACACTATAATAATGACACTGTGATAGGGCAATGAAGGGGATAACTGGGGTTGATAAGGGGGTTAAATCTTTATTAGGGGTGTATGGAGGGTACCCTAAACCTGGGACTACCACTAACTGCCTCTCACACTAACTGAAGTCACAAGTGACACTATTACAGTGATCAGTAATTTATCTGTATACTGTATATAGTGTCACTGTGACAGGGAGTGAAACGGTTTACTGAGGGTAATCAGGGGGTTAAATGTGTACTGGTGTCAGTGTAGTGCTTGTGTACTCACAGTTGATGCTCTCTTCTCTCACGCTGGAACCGAAAAGGGCTCCAGGAGAGAAGATTGCACCATTTCCTTTGTCTGTGTTTACATTACACAGGACGCTCTGCAATTGGTCAGAATCGATCACCAGGTCCAGGCCAAAAAATCACTGTGCCCCCCTTAGCCCCGCGCGCGACTGACATACAGTTTTGTTGTTTCGCGCAGCCAAGCCACTTTGCCACAGTAAAACTGCAGTGGGTGGTCGGCAACTGGTTAAAGTGCAATTCCAAGTAACAAGTGGAAGCAATTTAGCACAGTTGCAGTGTACACCTGAGAGTGTTGGCAGCTCACCAAATGTTTTCAGCTGTTGCCTGGAATTACTCTTTAACACTAAGAAGTAAATCATATCATATGGTTTGCATATGGACAGTAAGCATTATTCTTTATACAACCTAATTCTCTAAAGATAATTTGCTGCCCATTCCAACCTTTAGGTCAGTGCCAACATAAATGGTAAAGTTAAAACATAGAACCAAAGAAAATATTTCCTCTTACTGTCAAATGAAGACTCAATTTGTCCTGAAAAAACAAAGTATAATCCACCAGCGCAACTAAGTAATTGCAATGTTATGTACTATTTTACTAACGTGTAAATGGGAAAAGAGAGACAAACTAGTAAACCTATGATGCTTTCTTAGCAAAACACACCCTTTTCCAGTAAAAATTTCATTTTGACACCATACATATATGTGTGTGGGTATCTTTGAAAACCTGAGGGCCTAAAGTCAAACACTGCAACTTAAGGGCAGATTTTTTAAATCAAGAAATGGCTCAAACTAGGCAAATTAGGGGAGCTCTACTCTTCTAATTAATACTAAACTGACACACCAGGAAAAATGGCTGGTATCCTTAGAGCAAGTGTAAATGCTCTTGTGATGCTGGTAACAGCCTCTATGCACCTCTAAAGACACCAGCCCAATGCCCCCAAAAAGGCGATGCAGTCATTTGGGGCTTTATGTACAATTTAGCTGCTCGCCACTCCTGAACTAACCCTTATCTATAGAACAAGAAAGGAAAGAAAAGTAGGAAAGGATGTATGGATGTTATTTTACAGTTAAAAGAGTGAGATAATCCCAGTTAATTACCTAAGTCAAAAGAATTTTCACAGCATTATGGGTTATGTAAAAAAGACCGCAGCAGTAATTGTTTCCTTTTAGATGGTGACTCTAAAACCTTTTACAGAACCCTATAAAGAGATGCAATGCTGCTTTAATTCATTCACTGATTTATATAAAGGTATAGGTATTGTAAAGGCAGAAGTTTTTTTTTTTTTTATCTTAATGCATTCTATGCATTAAGATAAAAAAAAAACTTTTGTCTGCAGCAGCCCCCCAGCCTCTCTAATACTTAACTGAGCCTATCTCTGTCCAGCGATGTTAGAGGAGTTTCTCAGCTGCCTGGGACTCCCTTCCCCATTGGCTGAGACAGCAGCGAGGCAGGATTGGCTCCAGCTGCTGTCAATCAAAATCAGTCAGCCAATCAGGAGAGCAAGGGGGCGGCGCTGGGTTACCGCTCTGTGTCTGAATGGAGACAGAGAGCTGTGACTCAGTTTGAGTGCCCTCACAGCAAGCTGCTTGCTGGGGGGGGGGACACAACAGAAGGGAGGGGAGAAGAGGGACCAGAGAGGGGGGATCCGGGCCACTCTTTGCAAAACCATCTGCACGGAGCGGATAAGTATAACATGCTTGTAAAGTCTCATTTTTTTGTAAAGTTTCATTTTTTTTTTGTTAAATAACAATCACTTTAAAATGATTGTAAATCTCTGACATGAGGTTGTCTCAATTAAAATTATAGAGTGTAATTTCTGTCTACTGTCTTGTTCCTCTGCCATCTGCATGATCATTTCTGACAGGCTGTGCCGATACCAGGAGGTCAAGGAGAATAGGGAGGGGACTTCCAGAATAGAGCCTGTGATTGACAGCCTCGCCTGTGCATGTTTACCTATGATCGTGTAGAGGGGCGTGTCAATTCCCTCAACTCAGGTCACAGATTACACTCAGCTCTCCTCTGTGCTCTGAGCTGTGCAGTGTATGAAATCAGAGCCCTGCTCCCTGACACTGGAAGCTCAGAAAAGCTGTGTTAATTCTGGACTTTTAATAGATGTAGAGAAAAAATGGCAACAGATAAATAGGTACCACTTTTATAGGAGGATTCATTTTATCTTTGTACATCACCTGAGGCTAGTCACTTCTCTGGGTATTTGTAAGGGTTTACAGCCACTTAAAGCTTGAGCTAGTAAAATCTTTAAACAGACTTTATTCAACAAAGGAGGGAGGTAAAAATCTATTTGAGATACAGGAAAATACTGTATTTGAATAGGAACCAAGAGCTTTCGCAGCTGGCTGAATATAATAATTTAAAATGTTCAGATGTAGTATTCCATGCTGGCTACAAAAAAAATGTAAAAAAAATTCACAGAGGAACATAATATAGAAGAAAATGACTATACAGTTCTTTTAAATAAGCCTGAAAATGTTAACAGATTATGACTGTATCTATCTTTTTACTCTATGAGTATGTAGATACAAATTTTATATATGTTTTGTACATTTTGTTATTTTCTGTTTTGATTAAAAAAAAATTGTAAATGTTATTCTGAAGCTTTGAGGGAGGCAAGTGTAAGTTACACACTAGGATACAATGGTGTAGAAATTCAGTTCTCTCTGCAGTTCAACATTTATTGTGAGAACATTTTCACAGAATTCGAGTCTAAAGCTGATCTTGGCTATATTTTAAAAACTGTTTATACAGTTTGACTATAAAAGCCATACAATTTTATTACTGTTATCACATAAAACCAGTATCTGCTGATTATCTGTTCTGTCAGTTTTTCTTCCATAAGGAGAAGATATTGCATTGTACTGTCCTGTAGTTCACGTTGTAAAGATCCAAATTGCCTGCTACTTTAGAGATAGTTAGGGCATGCAGGTTACATTTGTTTTCCTCTAAAAAAGTAAAATATTTGTGTTTTTGTGTTTTTGACACTAGTGTTTCAGTAAATCAGTAAACAGAAATTGTAGTACATAGATTTTTGGGACAAACGGCTTTTGTTACATATGATAATTATTTTTTTTTGTGTGATAAATATATATATCGTATCTGCTGGCGTATAAGATGACTTTTTAACCTTAAATACATCCCCCAAAAATCGGGGGGGGGGGGGGTTGTTTTATACGCGGAGTATAAAAATGTGAGGGCTACTTTACATAGTTAGTTTGGGCCATGCTGGCCTAAAACAAACGTCCCTAATCTCTCAGCCCACTGGATGTACCGTAGCTTCGGCTACATACAGTATACTGCGCTGAGCCAATCACGGTCAGCAATGTATTCTAATAATGGCAAATTGGCAGGGTCAGAGAGGTGGGCTTATGATGTTACAACCTCTGACTCAGCCAATCCGAGCTGGCTATGAATTTATTATTAGAATACATCGCTCGCAGTGATTGGCTCAGCGCGGTATACTGTATGTAGCCAAAGCTACGGTACATACAGTTTTACCGCACAACCAGCAGGCTGAGAGATTAGGAATGTTTGTTTTGGGCTGACAGATTTGTGGGTGTAAACGGCCAAAGGGGGGTAGTCTTATACAGCGAGTATAACCCAAAAACTATATTTTAACTGGAAAATTAGGGGGTCGTCTTATATGCCCAGTCGTATTATACGCCGGCATATATGGTATGTAACAAAATAATAGTAATTAATAGATGTTAAATTTAATGTGACCTATGCAATTAAATAAAAACTTAACCATTAACATCATTCAAAGTCAAAAGCCTAGCTTTTACCATGGATTTAGCTATATGCCTAATATATGATTCTAAATTTTCTGTAAAATCTTCTGCAGATGTACCGAAATTATGTAGCATGAAGGCCAACTAAAAAAACAGTTGATATCCAAAAAAACAGGTCTTTGCATACAAAGTTGTTGGTAGACCTAAACCCATCCCATTACAATGGGTATAATCAGAGTAATATGTCATGGAAACGATACAGTATATTATTACGGTAGGGTATTTGGGTTTGGGATTAAACATGAAGCCATCCTGCTCGCAGTTCAGCAAATGGGTGATTGAAGTGACCATATTTTGCCATTTCTCCTGCCTTAACCCTCGATTAATATTTACACAATCATCAGTCAAGCATTCATCATTTAACATTGGGTACAGCCACTAAATGACATGGCAGATCCCAAGTGGCTTCTCTAAACAACAGGAATCCTAGGTGATGGACCTAGAAGATTTGTTTGCTGGTTTTCTTTACAGGGTTAGTACACATTTTTAGCATCAATGTTTACTATCATTTTAAGAAATTGTGTGGGGTCTCTCAAAAAGGAGATTTATCCAAGCACTCAACCTGGCTGGCCATGAAAGGGGAACAGGAAGAGTGTGCCTACCCCTCCTTAACCATGCTCGACTAGATACCCTAAAAACTGGGAGGGTAACTACTTGCAGGCAGGCTTGGTAAATCTTGTTTAAACATCAATACATCTGCCAATGTGGAGACAGCAAAATGCTTAT
The DNA here is from genome assembly GCF_965119305.1 of Pelophylax lessonae. Lineage (NCBI taxonomy): Eukaryota > Metazoa > Chordata > Amphibia > Anura > Ranidae > Pelophylax > Pelophylax lessonae. The sequence continues at coordinate 247,675,108 of NC_138769.1, forward strand.
TCTTGCACAAAAACTTTTTCTCTCAAAAAAAAAAAAAATAATGAATCTCAAAGCATTCATTTGATCATTTCAAAAGCAGGAAAATGTGCAAAAATATAATATTTGCATGCACATTTTTTTATCTATAAAAAATTCACAAGAAAGTTTGCAGCCAAGAAAAAATAAATGATACAAACTTAGAAACTTAACAGATATGCAAAATCTCAACAATATGATATGGGAAAGTCATAACATCTTTCATGCATCACATCTACAGTATTTTTATTTATTCAAGTGTCACTCTCTATGCATTATCACTAGTTTTGTTACTAAGCAACCAGATGTATAGCTGAATTCTACAAAACCTTGCAAAGCTGAGTCCTAAAACTCTAGTTTGTAAGTAGCTGCATTTAATAATGGCTGTAGAACTCATTACTAAAATTTGAATTTGCTTAGCAAAAACGCCTTTGTGTTCGGAAAGTGCTAATTAGCATCTTAAACCGTTGTTCCCTGTGATGCTATTAGTTAGTTATAGTTAGACCCTTTAGCCACAACAGGTGAACACATCAGATAAACATGTCTTCATAGACATGAATTACGTTGTACCAACTGATTATAATAAAATAATAATCTGCAAAGACAGATTTTTTGCATTGTGTGATTCCTTTTGGTACACATCTGAACTCTTCATTCACCTTATGGTAATGTCAAATACGTTTGCGTTTCCTTGTTCTCTGTAGAAATGGAACATCTACAGAGAAGGATGGAAACCTTGAAAGTAAAGCTTTACAGCTATAATTACATATAAAATCTATGTTTATAAGTGATGGAGAGTGTGTGTATTATCCACTTTCCGAGAGGATGACCGCACTGCACAGGATCATGTATATATACTTGATTCTGCATTTCCGGGTATCAGGTGTGAGTGTGCACCGCCGGCAGCTCGGTCCTGCTATATATCTTTACAGTGGAAGCTAAGCAGTGGGTCCCGTGGACATCTGATGTCTGCCAGCACCCACTGATCATTCGGTACAGAATGGCAATTCGTCTATGTAAATAAGGCAGATCGCCATTCTGTCAGTAGCGAAGGCATTGATCCTGTGTTCCTGCAAATCAGAAACATGGATCAATGCCTTCCCCTAGTAAAAGCACCTACCACACTGTTAGGAAACACTGGCTAGGCACACAGTTTACCTTTTGATCGCTCCTGATGTCTAACCCCTTCCCAGCCAGTGTCATTAGTACAGAGACAGTGTATATTTTTAGCACTGATCACTGTATTAGTGTCACTGGTCCCCAAAAAGTGTCAAAAGGATCAGTCAGTGTCACAACTGTCCATCGCAATATCGCAGTCCCACTATAGGTCACTGATCAAATATCTCATAGTTTGTAGACACTATAACTTTTGCGCAAACCAATCAATATTTGTTTATTGTGATTTTTTTTAACAAAAGTATGTAGCATAATTCATATTCGCCTAAACTGATGAAGAAATTCGATTTTTTCATTTTTTTTATTGGATATATTTTATAGCAGAATAATATATTATTAATAACATTAATATATTATAATAATATATTATAATATTATATAATATATATTATTAATATATTATATATAAAATATGTTATTATAATATTATTATATTATATAATAATTATAATAATATAATATTAATAATAGAAAGTAAAAAGTATTGATTTTATTTTTCAAAATTGTTGGTCTTTTTTGTTTATAGCGCAAAAAATAAAAACCACAGTGGTGATCAAATATCACCAAGCAAAAGCTATATTTGTGGGGGAAAAAAATAAATATATTTTATTTGGGTACAAAACATCTGGCTGACTTTTTCTTCCTATCAGTTATCTTTATTTGTAGTTTTTTTTTATATGGCCCAAGAGAATTCCTTTTCTTCCAATGTGCCAAGGAAGGTCAAAAGGTTAGACACCCCTGATATATACCATGGACTTATCTAAGCAATCAAAAAAATGTATGTCCTTTTAGTGGGCTCCACACACTGTATAGCTTCTGGCAATTGTAAAGAAGATTGTACTAACTGATTGTAACTAGTGTTGAGCGAACACGGACTGTATTATTCGTGTTCGTACCGAATAATTGGATTTTTTGTACCCGAACACGGACACGGACACTTTACTGTATGTTCGGGTAAAAATCCGTGTTCGGTCGTTTTATTTCCGGGTTTTGCATGCTTTGGCGCTCTTTTCATGGCGGGCTTTCAACAGCCAATCAACAATCGTTTAACTGGTGTGCCTTAAGCCATCCCAGCCATGCCTGCAAATGTCTCAGTAGCTGTGATTGGCCGTCTGAAGCATGTGACCAAGTCTTTATAAGTTCGAGGCAGCCGCAGCGGCGTCATTATGCTGCTTAGATTCAGGGACAGAGCACACATCAACGTGCTGGCTGCTGATTAGGGAAAGATAGGCAGGAAAAAACCATTTGTGTCCGGATAGAATTGAGGGACAGGTCGGAGTGTTTAGGCAGGGCGAGTTGTAGGCATTTTAGGGATAGAGTCTGCTGAATTATAGGGTCAGTGTCTTCTACAAACTACAATCGATATTGCTGTGTGGGGGGTGGGGTCTGCACTCAATCCTGATCTACGATCTCTTCTCAATCCTGTTAGGGACAGAGTCTGCTGAATTTTAGGGAAACTGTGTTCTACAAACTACAATCGATATTGCTGTGTGGTGTGGGATTGGAGATAGGCAGGTGTCAGTGATCCACATCCATTTTTCTGTGTGTGAGCTGCAGTGAACACAATCTTTTTGGGCTGCAGTGAACACAATCTTTTTGGGCTGCAGTGAACACAATCTTTTTGGGCTGCAGTGAACACAATCTTTTTGGGCTGCAGTGAACACAATCTTTTTGGGGTGCAGTGAACAAAATCTTTTTGGGGTGCAGTGAACACAATCCTTTTTGGTGTGCAGTGAACACAATCTTTGTGGGGTGCAGTGAACAAAATCCTTTGTGGGGTGCAGTGAACACAATCTTTTTGGGGTGCAGTGAACAAAATCCTTTTTGGGGTGCAGTGAACAACATCCTTTTTGGGGTGCAGTGAACACAATCTTTTTGGGGTGCAGTGAACAAAATCCTTTGTGGGGTGCAGTGAACACAATCTTTTTGGGGTGCAGTGAACACAATCTTTTTGGGGTGGAGTGAACAACATCCTTTTTGGGGTGCAGTGAACAAAATCCTTTTTGGGGTGCAGTGAACAAAATCATTTTTGGGGTGCAGTGAACACAATCTTTTTGGGGTGCAGTGAACACAATCTTTGTGGGGTGCAGTGAACACAATCTTTTTGGGGTGGAGTGAACAACATCCTTTTTGGGGTGCAGTGAACAACATCCTTTTTGGGGTGCAGTGAACACAATCTTTTTGGGGTGCAGTGAACACAATCTTTGTGGGGTACAGTGAACAGAATCTTTGTGGGGTGCAGTGAACACAATCTTTGGGGGGTACAGTGAACACAATCTTTGTGAGGTGCAGTGAACACAATCTTTGTGGGGTGCAGTGAACACAATCATTGTGGGGTGCAGTGAACTCAATCTTTGTGGGGTACAGTGAACACAATCTCATACTTCTGAAGGTTTGAGGGTGCTGCCTGTTCCATACTCCCCCTACTCCTCATCTAGCCTTTTAGGGGTACAAACAATAGTAATTGGGGCCTAGTGTGGTTGTGTACGTGTGATATACATACACTTTTTTGGGATCATATTTTCTATTCCGCTATTTAATCAAAAACCTTTGGGGATCAGTTAAATTGGGGGATAGTCTGTGTTGGTACGTGTGAGAGAGATCCACCTTTCCAAGTTGTTGGGGTTCATCTCATACTTCTGAAGGTTTGAGGGTGCTGCCTGTTCCATACTCCCCCTACTCCTAGCCTTTTAGGGGTACAAACAATAGTAATTGGGGCCTAGTGTGGTTGTGTACGTGTGATATACATACACTTTTTTGGGATCATATTTTCTATTCCGCTATTTAATCAAAAACCTTTGGGGATCAGTTAAATTGGGGGATAGTCTGTGTTGGTACGTGTGAGAGAGATCCACCTTTCCAAGTTGTTGGGGTTCATCTCATACTTCTGAAGGTTTGAGGGTGCTGCCTGTTCCATACTCCCCCTACTCCTAGCCTTTTAGGGGTACAAACAATAGTAATTGGGGCCTAGTGTGGTTGTGTACGTGTGATATACATACACTTTTTTGGGATCATATTTTCTATTCCGCTATTTAATCAAAAACCTTTGGGGATCAGTTAAATTGGGGGATAGTCTGTGTTGGTACGTGTGAGAGAGATCCACCTTTCCAAGTTGTTGGGGTTCATCTCATACTTCTGAAGGTTTGAGGGTGCTGCCTGTTCCATACTCCCCCTACTCCTAGCCTTTTAGGGGTACAAACAATAGTAATTGGGGCCTAGTGTGGTTGTGTACGTGTGATATACATACACTTTTTTGGGATCATATTTTCTATTCCGCTATTTAATCAAAAACCTTTTGGGATCAGTTAAATTGGGGGATAGTCTGTGTTGGTACGTGTGAGAGAGATCCACCTTTCCAAGTTGTTGGGGTTCATCTCATACTTCTGAAGGTTTGAGGGTGCTGCCTGTTCCATACTCCCCCTACTCCTAGCCTTTTAGGGGTACAAACAATAGTAATTGGGGCCTAGTGTGGTTGTGTACGTGTGATATACATACACTTTTTTGGGATCATATTTTCTATTCCGCTATTTAATCAAAAACCTTTGGGGATCAGTTAAATTGGGGGATAGTCTGTGTTGGTACGTGTGAGAGAGATCCACCTTTCCAAGTTGTTGGGGTTCATCTCATACTTCTGAAGGTTTGAGGGTGCTGCCTGTTCCATACTCCCCCCTACTCCTAGCCTTTTAGGGGTACAAACAATAGTAATTGGGGCCTAGTGTGGTTGTGTACGTGTGATATACATACACTTTTTTGGGATCATATTTTCTATTCCGCTATTTAATCAAAAACCTTTGGGGATCAGTTAAATTGGGGGATAGTCTGTGTTGGTACGTGTGAGAGAGATCCACCTTTCCAAGTTGTTGGGGTTCATCTCATACTTCTGAAGGTTTGAGGGTGCTGCCTGTTCCATACTCCCCCTACTCCTAGCCTTTTAGGGGTACAAACAATAGTAATTGGGGCCTAGTGTGGTTGTGTACGTGTGATATACATACACTTTTTTGGGATCATATTTTCTATTCCGCTATTTAATCAAAAACCTTTGGGGATCAGTTAAATTGGGGGATAGTCTGTGTTGGTACGTGCGAGAGAGATCCACCTTTCCAAGTTGTTGGGGTTCATCTCATACTTCTGAAGGTTTGAGGGTGCTGCCTGTTCCATACTCCCCCTACTCCTAGCCTTTTAGGGGTACAAACAATAGTAATTGGGGCCTAGTGTGGTTGTGTACGTGTGATATACATACACTTTTTTGGGATCATATTTTCTATTCCGCTATTTAATCAAAAACCTTTGGGGATCAGTTAAATTGGGGGATAGTCTGTGTTGGTACGTGTGAGAGAGATCCACCTTTCCAAGTTGTTGGGGTTCATCTCATACTTCTGAAGGTTTGAGGGTGCTGCCTGTTCCATACTCCCCCCTACTCCTAGCCTTTTAGGGGTACAAACAATAGTAATTGGGGCCTAGTGTGGTTGTGTACGTGTGATATACATACACTTTTTTGGGATCATATTTTCTATTCCGCTATTTAATCAAAAACCTTTGGGGATCAGTTAAATTGGGGGATAGTCTGTGTTGGTACGTGTGAGAGAGATCCACCTTTCCAAGTTGTTGGGGTTCATCTCATACTTCTGAAGGTTTGAGGGTGCTGCCTGTTCCATACTCCCCCTACTCCTAGCCTTTTAGGGGTACAAACAATAGTAATTGGGGCCTAGTGTGGTTGTGTACGTGTGATATACATACACTTTTTTGGGATCATATTTTCTATTCCGCTATTTAATCAAAAACCTTTGGGGATCAGTTAAATTGGGGGATAGTCTGTGTTGGTACGTGTGAGAGAGATCCACCTTTCCAAGTTGTTGGGGTTCATCTCATACTTCTGAAGGTTTGAGGGTGCTGCCTGTTCCATACTCCCCCTACTCCTAGCCTTTTAGGGGTACAAACAATAGTAATTGGGGCCTAGTGTGGTTGTGTACGTGTGATATACATACACTTTTTTGGGATCATATTTTCTATTCCGCTATTTAATCAAAAACCTTTGGGGATCAGTTAAATTGGGGGATAGTCTGTGTTGGTACGTGTGAGAGAGATCCACCTTTCCAAGTTGTTGGGGTTCATCTCATACTTCTGAAGGTTTGAGGGTGCTGCCTGTTCCATACTCCCCCTACTCCTAGCCTTTTAGGGGTACAAACAATAGTAATTGGGGCCTAGTGTGGTTGTGTACGTGTGATATACATACACTTTTTTGGGATCATATTTTCTATTCCGCTATTTAATCAAAAACCTTTGGGGATCAGTTAAATTGGGGGATAGTCTGTGTTGGTACGTGTGAGAGAGATCCACCTTTCCAAGTTGTTGGGGTTCATCTCATACTTCTGAAGGTTTGAGGGTGCTGCCTGTTCCATACCCCCCCCTACTCCTCATCTAGCCTTTTAGGGGTACAAACAATAGTAATTGGGGCCTAGTGTGGTTGTGTACGTGTGATATACATACACTTTTTTTGGATCATATTTTCTATTCCGCTATTTAATCAAAAACCTTTGGGGATCAGTTAAATTGGGGGATAGTCTGTGTCGGTACGTGTGAGAGAGATCCACCTTTCCAAGTTGTTGGGGTTCATCTCATACTTCTGAAGGTTTGAGGGTGCTGCCTGTTCCATACTCCCCCTACTCCTCATCTAGCCTTTTAGGGGTACAAACAATAGTAATTGGGGCCTAGTGTGGTTGTGTACGTGCGAGATACATACACTTTTTTTGATCATATTTCCTATTCCGCTATTCAATAAAAACCTTTGAGGATCAATTGAATTGCGGGATAGTCTGTGTCGGTACGTGTGAGAGAGATCCACCTTTCCAAGTTATTGGGGTTCATCTCATACTTCTGAAGGTTTGAGGGTGCTGCCTGTTCCATACTCCCCCTACTCCTCATCTAGCCTTTTAGGGGTACAAACAATAGTAATTGGGGCCTAGTGTGGTTGTGTACGTGTGATATACATACACTTTTTTTGGATCATATTTTCTATTCCGCTATTTAATCAAAAACCTTTGGGGATCAGTTAAATTGGGGGATAGTCTGTGTTGGTACGTGTGAGAGAGATCCACCTTTCCAAGTTGTTGGGGTTCATCTCATACTTCTGAAGGTTTGAGGGTGCTGCCTGTTCCATACTCCCCCTACTCCTCATCTAGCCTTTTAGGGGTACAAACAATAGTAATTGGGGCCCAGTGTGGTTGTGTACGTGTGATATACATACACTTTTTTGGGATCATATTTTCTATTCCGCTATTTAATCAAAAACCTTTGGGGATCAGTTAAATTGGGGGATAGTCTGTGTCGGTACGTGTGAGAGAGATCCACCTTTCCAAGTTGTTGGGGTTCATCTCATACTTCTGAAGGTTTGAGGGTGCTGCCTGTTCCATACCCCCCCTACTCCTCATCTAGCCTTTTAGGGGTACAAACAATAGTAATTGGGGCCTAGTGTGGTTGTGTACGTGTGATATACATACACTTTTTTTGGATCATATTTTCTATTCCGCTATTTAATCAAAAACCTTTGGGGATCAGTTAAATTGGGGGATAGTCTGTGTTGGTACGTGTGAGAGAGATCCACCTTTCCAAGTTGTTGGGGTTCATCTCATACTTCTGAAGGTTTGAGGGTGCTGCCTGTTCCATACTCCCCCTACTCCTCATCTAGCCTTTTAGGGGTACAAACAATAGTAATTGGGGCCCAGTGTGGTTGTGTACGTGTGATATACATACACTTTTTTGGGATCATATTTTCTATTCCGCTATTTAATCAAAAACCTTTGGGGATCAGTTAAATTGGGGGATAGTCTGTGTCGGTACGTGTGAGAGAGATCCACCTTTCCAAGTTGTTGGGGTTCATCTCATACTTCTGAAGGTTTGAGGGTGCTGCCTGTTCCATACCCCCCCTACTCCTCATCTAGCCTTTTAGGGGTACAAACAATAGTAATTGGGGCCTAGTGTGGTTGTGTACGTGTGATATACATACACTTTTTTTGGATCATATTTTCTATTCCGCTATTTAATCAAAAACCTTTGGGGATCAGTTAAATTGGGGGATAGTCTGTGTCGGTACGTGTGAGAGAGATCCACCTTTCCAAGTTGTTGGGGTTCATCTCATACTTCTGAAGGTTTGAGGGTGCTGCCTGTTCCATACCCCCCCTACTCCTCATCTAGCCTTTTAGGGGTACAAACAATAGTAATTGGGGCCTAGTGTGGTTGTGTACGTGCGAGATACATACACTTTTTTTGATCATATTTCCTATTCCGCTATTCAATAAAAACCTTTGAGGATCAATTGAATTGCGGGATAGTCTGTGTCGGTACGTGTGAGAGAGATCCACCTTTCCAAGTTGTTGGGGTTCATCTCATACTTCTGAAGGTTTGAGGGTGCTGCCTGTTCCATACTCCCCCTACTCCTCATCTAGCCTTTTAGGGGTACAAACAATAGTAATTGGGGCCCAGTGTGGTTGTGTACGTGTGATATACATACACTTTTTTTGGATCATATTTTCTATTCCGCTATTTAATTTAACTGGGCCTCCATGCGAGACCTGTGTGCCTTGTTGCGCTGTTTTGAGTACTCCACCAACATGGCCAGTGGCAATGACGCCGTTCTCAGCTTAACTATCCCACTTCTATGCCTCCTTGAAAAAACAATTCGGGCGATGATGGAAGAGGATGTGGCACAGGATGAGGAGGAGGAGGAGGATGAAGAGGTAACATTTCCAAGGCTTTCAGGGCAGTCATTCGCAAGGGGCTCCGAGGGTGGGTTCCTGCACACGCAAACGCCAGGGACGCAATTGTCCAGCAGGGGCACAGTTCTGGAGGATGAGGAGGATGAGGAGGAGGAGGAGCTGGAGGAGGAGATGGAACCATGTTCACAGCAGGGTGGCACCCAGGCCAGCTCATGGCCATCACTGGTGCGTGGCTGGGGGGATACAGAGGACACGGACGATACACCTCCCACAGAGGACAGCCTTTCGTTGCCTCTGGGCAGCCTGGCACACATGAGCGATTACATGCTGCAGTGTCTCCACAACGACCGCCGAGTTGCCCACATTCTAACTTGTGCTGATTACTGGGTGGCCACGCTGCTGGATCCCCGTTACAAGGACAACGTACCGTCCTTAATTCACTCACTGGAGCGCGATCGCAAGATGCGCGAGTACAAGCGCACGCTGGTAGACGCCATGCTGCTGGCATTCCCATCTGACAGCGGGGCCACAGTGGAAGCACAAGGCAGAGGAGGAGGAGGAGGAGGTCGCCAACGCAACCAGGGCACCGCCAGCACCTCAGAAGGCAGGGTTAGCATGGCCGAAATGTGGAAAAGCTTTGTCAGCACGCCACAACAAACAGCAGCACCAGCAGCTCAGATGGAACGTCTTAGCAGGAGGCAGCATTTTACCAACATGGTGGAGCAGTATGTGTGCACACGCCTACATGTAGTGAATGACGGGTCTGCCCCCTTCAACTTCTGGGTCTCCAAATTGGGCACATGGCTTGAGCTTGCCCTTTACGCCTTGGAGGTGCTGGCGTGCCCTGCAGCCAGTGTATTATCTGAACGGGTATTTAGCACGGCTGGGGGCGTTATAACAGACAAGCGCAGCCGCCTGTCCAGAGACAATGTGGACAAGCTCACGTTCATTAAAATGAACCAGGCATGGATCCCACGGGACTTTTCCGTACCTTATGCAGAATAGCAATGGATACCGACCTTACCCACCCATTGTTCCATTTTTGCTCTTTCTCACTCTTTTGGGGTGTACCCTCATTTAAAATTTTTGAAAAGAAGCAGTGTTGGCTACCTCGTCCTCCTCCTCAGGGCCAGATTAATGTAGGGGCTATTGGAGCTGCAGCTCCAGGCCCCTACCTTTTATATAGGCCCCGGGTTGGCCATATTCACTGTTACCGCTCTTCTGTCACTTGTAAACACAGAAGTCTGGCTTCTATGCTCGCTTCCCCAGGCAGCACCCTCAGAACCTCCCCACACAGCGTGAAGGCCGGACAAGGAGGGACAGTTGGCGATGCATGGATGTGTTTATGGGCTTCAGAGACAGCATCCCATGTTGAATTAGGCATGCATGGCTGCACCCTTCCTCCTCTGGGTGCATGGCAAGGCACGGCCCTTAAGGCCCTTCAAAATCCTCAGCACCAAGCCCATGATGCTGTTAATCCGGCCCTGGTCCTCCTCCACCGCCGCTTCCACCTACACCGCCCATAGGTGTGCGCAGCCTATTGCATTAAGGTGTGCACCCCAAAGTTGAAATACACATGCATGTGTTTGCCAGCAGGGAGAGTAATGTATCGGGGCCATGTACCTGTAGGCAAGGAGAAATAGAGCAGAGCAGGTCCCAGGGAGATCTTTCCCATCTCCTCACTGGCAATGCTATGTGCCCTAGGTGATTAGGGTGTGCCCAGGCACACCCAGCACACCCTGTGCGCACGCCTATGTCACCGCCACATCCACCACCACCTCAACCTCCCTCCTACTCCATATGGGCCTCGTCCTTCAGAGATGAAGAAGAACATTGTTTTATTTTTCTGTTTTTTTTTTGTTGTTTTAAGTTATTTCCCTATCCACATTTGTTTGCAGAGCACTTGCCATGCTCTTAATTACGTTTTGCTGCCATTTGCAGCACTCTAGCCCTTTCCTTTGGTGTTTTAGAGCCATTTTAGTGCCTTAAAGTTCGGGTCCCCATTGACTTCAATGGGGTTCGGTGTCCGGGAAAAGTTCGGTAAAAGTCCGGGACACGGACCCGGACTTTTTTTTAAAGTTCGGCCGAACCCGTCGAACACGGACATCTAGGTGTTCGCTCAACCCTAATTGTAACCTGAATTTAGGCAGGGGTCAAAAGGACTATGGAGCAGGGAAGTAATTGCACTTGGTAATTAGGGACTATAGGCATTGCAGTAGTCACTGGTAGACTGGCAGTAGTCACTGGTAGAATGACATTACATACTTCCAGAGGGTTCCTCTTCACTTCAGTTAACTTTTAGGTGGTGCAAGAAATATATACCATGGCTCCCTCCCTAGCTTTAATTGCATATGTGTTTTAGGTATTATTCTAGGTACAGGCAGTCCCCTGGTTACAAACATCCGACTTACAAATGACTCCTACTTACAAACAGAGGGAGACAACAGGAAGTGAGGAGAAATATAGCCCTAGAAAGGAAATTCACTCTTGTAAGAGTTCTTATAGAAAAAAGGGGTCTCCACTGAAGCATTATCTCCAATCCATGTTTCCACAACAACCCAAAATTTTAAAAATTCAATTGTTATAGGGACAGAAAGTGAGGTTAAATCTTCAGAACAGGGGCACAGACAGCAAAACAAACATTACAGGGGTGTTAACCCTTCCCTATGCTATCCATAAAATGTAAAATTTTTATTTTTGGCTGGTTTTAAAATTGTACCTGTTCCGACTTACAAACAGATTCAACTTAAGAACCAACCTACAGACCCTATCTTGTTTGTAACCCGGGGACCACCTGTACTATCTTATAACAAAAAAAAAAAAAATAAAATTTTAAAAAATTATTAACCCATGCATTCTGCACTTCCCTGTAAGGTTGCAGTATCTTTGATAACATAACAAGATCTCTGTTAGTATGTCAGTTTCTCCAACAGCATGGCCATCTTTCTAACAAGTAATATGACAGGTTTAGTTCGTATTTTTTGCTTTACTATTAACGCAATTTGTATTTCTTTCTTGTATGCTGATAAGTAAATAGGAGAGTAATAGTGAGAGGAGAGTTAGTGTGCAAGTTGTAAACTTGCTAGGGTTGCTTTAAAAAAAATCAGCACAACAATGTAATATAAAAGAAAAATTTTCCAGTGTTTGCATATAGTATAATATCATAGATATATTTTTCTTGCTAAATAAAGGAGAAATGTAAGCTCAGCTTGACTCCTTTAAAAGATTTGTCTCCATCCTTTTTGGCTGTTGCCATGGCAATTCTGAGAGATGAAGTTGTGGAAGGTAGGTGTTATGGGTACAATAGTTGTCCAGGGAAGACATATAATTTGGCACAAAGAGAGCTGAAGAGAGATGCCAATACATTTTGTTGAGCATCTTGAGGTTTGTCAACTAATTACCAATATTTTCTGTTTTTTTTTTTTTCCATTGACCTAATATGTATGTTTGCCCATTCTACATCATTCTACGTGACAGATCATTACTACAAGTGACACCCAGAGCTTTGTGGATTATTGGCTTCACCATTGGACATGTGGCCATATCAAGCCAATGACATTACAAGCATTCCTGCTTCTTTGTTTATGTGTAACTATGGGGTGAAGAGTGCCCTGGCTGCTGATGATTAAGCCGGCATTGAAAGCTTCCCTCTAGGTTTGGTTGAGCATGGGTTCTGACTAAACCAAAGCTCATCCCTATTTATAACAAAGAAAGAGTTGTTTTGTAGTCACCAGAGATAACTATGAACAATATAATTGATAATATTCTCGCAGAGGCAGAGAGCACAGGAATTTATTAGCTCACAAGATTTCTGGCAAGACCACCAAGTATTTTTTTTGCACTTATCAAAAAGAAATACATATATGACTTAAAGCATTTTTTTATAAGACCAAAATGAAAGAAGGAGTTTATTGTTAAACAGTGTGCATTCCCTGCCATCTTTGAGATGTTAGGGAATGCATGCTGGCATTAGGTATCTCAATATGCAGAAAAAGGTACACTTTTCCAGGGCTGGATAGATAGATAGATAGATAGATAGATAGATAGATAGATAGATAGATAGATAGATAGATAGATAGATAGATAGATAGATAGATAGATAGATAGATAGATAGATAGATAGATAGATAGATAGATTTATTAATTTATTAAGTAAAAACAAGTAAGTGCTAAAAGATAAAAGTCATAAACCCATTACAACTGCTAAGGTCATAAATGCTGCATCAGCATATGTTCTTTATGTATACGAGAAGTCAAATGTAATATTTGTACTTGAAAATATGTTGTGACATTCACATCCCTCACATTACAGGAAGAGGTGTTAGGCAAGCAAGCCACATCTCTAGATGAAGCTTGATGACAAGGAGCAAAGCCTATATGTGTTCAGATAACAAAACACAATGTGATAGGGGATCGAAAACGTATGTCTGTGCTCATGAGAGTGAAACCAAGCCGGTATAACATTTGTGTGAGGCAGTCAGAAAAAAAGAGTAGAGGTAAACGCCAGATACTTTTGTCTGCCCTGGTGTTTATTATATTTGAATTCACATTCAGCAGCAGAATGAGATGAGAGCTTAATGGAATATTAAATAACTGATGCCAAACTGTTGACAGATGGACTGGCATCAGTTTTCTTGAACTGGCCCTATCCTCAGAATAACAATGCTAGGTATGAATATTGCTTTGTCAGCAGACACTGCTACATTGAAAAATAAAATTATCCTCCTACCTGGCCAATACTTCACCACCCCACTTAATTCAAATTAATGCTTTCAAATGGAAAAAAGCCTAGAAATCCTTTACGAGATTTGTCTTCTTTGATTTTGAAAAGAGTCTGCCATGTTTTGTATTGATTTTTTCAGCCTAGATAAACATTCATCTCTCACGTTGATTAAATGCAGGTTAAATGCTCTTAAATGACCAATTGCTTTTTAAGGTAATCCTGTATTGGGTCCAAAATGTGGATTAGCTTTTTCATCACATAGAAGTATGATTTCATTTTGCCAATTTGCATTTAAAATTCAGAGCTCAGAAGGCAATCTACATTATTTAGATATAGCCAAACTGAATTTTTAATTGACTTCTTTTAAGTTGTATAAAAAAATGTGTCCATTTTGTGCAAGTTTGATATTGGTAAAATCAGTCTGATTGGTTGTTATACATTACTATTCTTTGCACTGTGCTCATACACTGTCTATTGAATGAGCTCAATTGTGCGTGAGCCTTAATTTAGAGCTGAACTTAAAAAGTGAAGACCTGTTGTTTTATAAGGTACATATAGAAATGGTAATTTGCCTAAGCAGTATCCTAAATGACATATTCTTTGTTTTAAATTCCTTTAACTTCATAGCTGTATATCTGCAGTATGGAATCTTCTAAGGCATTGTACCTCTGATGTCTACTGTCACAAGATTTGGAGTGAGATTTGGTAAAGTCAATACTGTACTGTTTGAGAAAGAGCGATTTATACTTGACAACATGTGGTACAAGGATCTCCCTGTTTCTGCTTCATATATTCCATGCCTCTGTACTTTCTTCACCACAACTGCTGCTTGTTACATATTCCTGGCCCAGTCCTTTATATCCTTGGTCCTCAACCCTGGTCCTCAGGGCCCACTAACAGGCCAGGTTTGGAAGATAACTGAAATACATCACAGGTGATATAATTTGCTGCTCAGTGATTGCAGTACTCTAGTCTGCATCTCCCCAAGGTAATACCTAAAATCTGGCCTGTTAGTGGGCCCTGAGGACCGGAGTTGAGGACCACTGCTTTATATCACCAATCATCATTTCTGACATGAGGAAACAAAGCCCTGCCTCCACCAATATGGCCGTCTCCACAAGGAGACACATTTAATGGTAAAGTAGTATAGAGAAAATATTAGCTACAGATAGCAGAATGTAGGCAATGCTGGTGACTGAACCCTGCCCGCTCCTTGCTTTTTTGGGGCACAACATCCAGATTTCAGGTTCTATTTATTAATGCTAAGTGCATCATTTATCTTTTACTTACCAAGTGAAAGGGGATTTTTGCATTATTGTATCATTTGCCTGGATTTAGTCTTAGTGGAATAAGAAAGAAAAAGAAAAGTAGTTTACATGCAGTTAAAAAAAAGAATGTAATAAAAGTAAAACAAGAGCAATTTATCTATATTATCTTTTTGTTTTGTTTTTTGTACAGTACCTTTTTAGTAAAGGAACTGCCTGTTAGAAATAATAACTTTGCATTTACCTGCAACATCAAGTATTTTTTATACGTAATTAGAAATATTTTCCTGATACCAGTGTTTCTGAGAAATTTAAAAACATGAAACACTTAAATGCTGGTAAAATAATGAAAAAAAAAACAATCGTATGCTGTTTTTGGAAAGAAAATGCTGTTTGTGGCAGAAGTATTTCTTGGTCTTCAAGCCTTGCATTTGCCAACTAGTACATAATTGAAGTAAACTTATGTTTAATAAATTGTCTTCAGGCCCACAAAACAGGCACCAAGAGATGTTTGTACATTGTTCCAGTTAATTTGCAGAGTGTCCTGTGTGTCCTGAACCCTGGGGACCTGTAGGATGAAAATCTAAACTAAGCTTTTGTGTTCTTTTGGTTCATCAGCTTGATGGGAAGCCTCAGTGACTGGTTTGTAGACATTGGTGGGATTAGAGTTTAACTTTGCCTCGTTAGGTTTTGTGGATCCCAGAGTATAGACCAGAATGCATCTGAAAGAGTGTAGACATATATTGAGTGCCTACTTTTAAGGCCTACAACTACTTTGGTAAGTTTGGAGCGAACACAGGTCCTGTTTAGGTAGTTCTGTGCAGTGTAGAGAAAAAATAAACACATTTGTTAACAAGCATTAGTAAATGTAACATAAGCAGAATAATAATAAGAATAACAACAAAATAATGTTTTCCTGCTGAACAAGAAAAAATGTTTGTGTTATGAATGCATTCATGGTTTGTAGTGAAAACAGAAGTAGAGTAAACCAGAAGTACTAAAGGAAAAGAAAATAATATTTTCATGCAGTGTCTATGTTTTGGATCTTAATGTAAGCTTAATGCGCAAATAACTCTGTTTCGCTAATAAGTGCAATTTTGGATATTAATATATGCCAAATCCAATTAATCCCATTGTGCTAAAAAGCACAGTTCTCAGCTCTTTTGTATAAGGTAATGGAGTGCGCTCAGCAGTACCCAGTAATACAGACACACAGGCTGTAATCACATTGGATGCTCGATAGAATGTCTCCATTTATTTATGGGACAACACAGGAATAACAGCAGGAAATGATGCCTATACAACATCAGCCAATCAGTTCCAAATGTATAGTCACATGACATAAGTTATTTACATAGAAGCAGTCAATGACACACCTGTATACATTCAAATATACAACGGAAAGGGGGAGTACACGATCATGAATGAGCAGAACAGTATGCACGCCTTCTTGCTGTTGGTGCATGGAAATCCGCACCCTTGTTAATAATGAAACTCACGTGTAGTGGAATTTGCTCCTAACACTACACAATGAAGCCAGCCTGTAGAACTGTGAACGCTGCTCCAATCAAACTTGTACATGCACTCCCGCCACTACTACTAGCATGAATCCCACTCAGCAAGGCTCAGAGAACAATGCCTAATAGATTATACTACTGTTCCCATAGACACTAAGCTATCTGCAGGGAAGGTGCCATGCTGTTTCCACTATGGTGATGAGGCACATTAGAAAGACATGAGCGTGTATCCCTTCATAAAGGCAGATAGATATCAAAACGATATTGACTTCACAGAGCAAACATATCCCCACCGAGTGAACAAATCTGCACATTATACAGGGGCCCCCACTGATGGTCATATCCTTGTTTCTTAAATCTTGAACTCTGCACCGCAATACATAGATCTCCACCGGCAAAAAGACTCACACATAGAGTGTTCACCAGCAGAGATGTGTATGTAGAGCGAACGCGTCTACACATCTAAAGGAAGGTTTTCACTGCCAGTAGTCTTTTTCTCAATGCCATTTCGCCTATACACACTCTAATGAGCGTATTGCAAGCAAACCTACAATAGAAGCCATAATGACAAGCCAAATAAAACACATCCTGAAAAATGTCTATACTAGTCCTAATAAAATTTCCACAACATCTATGACACATATAAAGGCATATTCTACCTTAAAAAAATAATAAATGCAACCATAATGTTTGATAAAATTAGCAATTTTTTTGGATCCTGCAATGCATTGAAACCATGATCAGTAGATCACAGATCTGTAACTTTCAGTTGCAAATCTGGAGGAATTATCAATGGACTAAAGCGCTGAGAAGTCTTCTGTGAATAGAGTCAACTATATAGTTTTTCTACTAATACTTTGTTCCAGCTTATTGACTTCCCTGTGGGAAGAGAGCTGGTAATTTGAGGAAAGTTTGTTTTTTTGCTTCCTGCTACTGCATACAGAAATAAAATATTTGAATTGTATATAGTGTAAAGCTGTTCTTTATGCACTGTGCCAGTGCAACCAGTGCAAAAAACAATATATGTTTTTAATAATTAGCTAAAATATTTTTAATATTGGAATGGGGTATGAAGACCCATCTTAAATCAAATATGTACTTTGTCCGTGTGCGATCACTTTACAGTCCACTCTATCTCAAAAAGCAAAATAAGCTTCTTTTGCTCCTTTACCTCTCTGTTGAGCTGACAAAGAAATATTGGGTAATCCTGAGTATGGAAGAGCATGTAACTCATTAGAATGTGCTGTTTGGGAATGGGTATTAAAGTAAAGAGTAAAGAACAAAAATGCTTCAAGAGATGTTCGTTAACATCGTATTTTTCTCTCTAATATTATTTTACCTTACCATACACTTTCTATTAATTAAAATATATTCTGAATAGTTCTAGCTTGTTTTTTTTTTGAGTTGATTGTTATGCTCATGAAAGTGCTGTGTTTCCTGTCAAGTGGGCTGGAGAGGAAAATGATGAACAGCTGAATTCTATTAATACTTATTTAATCAGGTTTTATCAATTCACTCCATAGGCTGAATATTGAACTTGCATTTATTCAGCATTTTTTTCCTTAAGCTCATAGGCAGGTGAGAAAAATTGCCACCATTTATAACTGTGTGGAGGCACCTAGGCTTTATGAATTGTTAAAGATGGGGTCAATTCTAATAGACTTTTTTTTTTTTTTGCCTTTTTTGTGACATCAAATAGAAAATTGAATTTGAGGAGGAATTAACATATAAATCTGATTTTCTGTGCTCAGTCAGTTAGAAATGGCCAGGATTTGAATCTACTTAGAGACTGTCCTTCAGATACACTTTTACTCAGTTGAAACCTTGCTGTGTGTCAACTGGGAAGTAACTGGAGGTAAAATTGACTTCAATACCTTGAAAGTATATTAGAAAATGCTCACAGGGAGTCAGGGGTTTTTCTGCTTATTTGCTCATAATCAAGCAGCAAGTCACCCAGTTTCTCGACAACCTTGAAAGGTTGTTGGTATATTTTGTAGGCCAGCATAAAAAATTACTTTTTTCTCCGAAGACTTATTCAAAATCATGTAATGCATTTTTATGTTGTGTTTGTAATGTGTTTTATAGCCAGTGGTTTCAGTGTCATTCTTAGGAGACTTGGGGAGGGCGCATGTTCTTTGACTGAATATGATCAGATGTTTTGAGTTGCAACAATAGCTTTTTTGCCTGTCATCAAACATATCCCCCTTTTCTTCTTGTCTCCCTTTATTTTCTGCTTCATAAAAATGAAAGGGGCTTCTTTTATTTAATTTCCTTGTATGTCTTTAACATTGTTATTACTTTAAAGGGAATATAGACATTTTATAATACTATATAATATTAATTATATATAATATAATATAAATTATTATATAATATTATAATATTAATGAAAAAAGTTTAGTTGCTAAGTCAACAGGTGGGTAGAACATGCCAGTTATTCTGTCAAAAGGGAGACAATCATCAGTTATGAACAAGCTTAGATATGAGTTAATCAATCAAGCAAATTCAAGAGCCAAGAAAAGGCCAGTGGAAAACATAGATTAGCAAAATAAACCATGGTGGATCTAATGTCTGATCAGTCAAGTCTCTGCTGGAGTCATTTTTTATTTGATAATGTCTATCTCATCTATGGCATTACCATAACCATAGCAGATCACCTTGAATTGGGTTTAGCAGCACATGGGTGTAAGCACTGTCTGACTACATAGTTATGTACTAAACACACAATAGCATTTTTCAAACAGGTTTACACATACACAATTACAATACAATTACACATACACTTTTGACAGCAATTTTAAGCTGATGCAGCAATTTCCAATCTTACTGTTTTAAACTGTTATGGATCTCAATAACTGGATTACCCTAAAGACAGAGAGCCAGTGAGCCTTATAATATTTTCCCATGGGGTTCCATCAAGTTAGTTATACTGATAGTTTCACACTTACATAGTTGTTCTTCAGGATGTGGTTATACCTTTATGCTTCAATCATCCTTTTAATCCATTTCACCTGAAGCTACAGACTAAGCGAAAATTCATAGGTCATTTAAAAAGGAGTTAGTGATCCTTTATATGATATTTGTTCTTTCTCATTATTGCCAATGTGTCCATAACCTCTTGATGTACACATAAGATCAAGTTAGTGTACAAGTATTCCCAATACAACCCTTTCTTGCTCACCTCTTTAGACAGATCTTATCTCTGCTGAGAGGAGAGGAACAATATAGTTCATCCACAAAAGACTGCATGAAATTGCCTACTGCATGTACTATTCTTGAAGTTATTGTTATGGAATTGCTTCAATAACATTCTATATCATTTCATCCCTGGATGATCAACTGCTTTGATATAAAATATTCCCCACTGGTTAGGCAATGAAAAGGCTTCCATTACCAGAGGTAGTAAGGTAATTACTGATTCACTGAATGGATACATTCTATTTTTAGAGATATGCGAGGAAATATGAAAGTGTCCCACCCCAGTAATTTATAATTGGTTGCAAGAGATTGCTGACTAACAGACTGCACATGCAGAATAATTGTAATTTGTAAATAGAGGTGAGATAGAAAGATTTTGATCTTCTGGGTTTCCATTAGCAAATCAACACGGTCTGTTTAATAGATCTTTTCTCTTTGGTACAACATAGTTAGATTTGGAATTAAAACATATCATTAAATTGCAAAGCTTGTATATGCCCTGCGATACTCTAACACTATTTTTAAATGAGGTAGTCAACTATAAAGTGTATAATATTGACCCTCACTTATTTAGCCCATTTTGGTCTGTTTAATATACCATAAAAAGAGTACTGTTTTACAGCATATGTTTGATAAAATACCTGTTGATCAAGTCAGAAATGCAGGGCTGTCTTGTGTACACTTCTTTTGTTATCTTAAAGCAATACTTCAGCCAATAAAACAACTTTCTATTTTATGGTACGTTCAACTTCCCTCTCCCACCACTTGGTAAAAATTCAGTTTTTTTTTTTATCTTTTTGACTCTTTTAGTGCTGTAACCTCAGTGCCTCCTAGAATGTCCATATCAGTCATCCCAAAAATAAATTTTACTGTCAGGGGAATACATGTTTTGGGATTTCATGCATGTACAGATACAGGTTTCTGGGAACCATAAAAGACCTATGCCACAGGTACTAAGACCACAGATATCAAAAGCGTTTGCACACATGGATGTACTGGTGTTAATAGGCCCTTATGAATTATCCACTGCCATGAAGAATAATACAACTTACTAATAAATTTGTTAAAGCTGCTGTTGTTTAAGCCAGTTTATACAAACTATAGAATGAGTGGTACCATAAAAAGGTATAGAGCCCTGAAGCATATGAGTGATGGAGTGATGTGAGGTAGCACGGATTGAAGACAGCTGCAGCTCAATGCTTCTGCTTTATAGTGGCACTGTTGGCCACAAAGATTGCTTTGTCTGTGGATATGGACTTTTACATACATTAGTTACATAGTTAGTCTGGTTGAAAAAAGACACAAGTCCATCTAGTTCAACCAATAAAATGGGAAAAAAATATGCGACCCCATACACACAATCCTATACACACAGTTGATCCAGAGGAAGACAAAAAAACCCAGCAAAGCATGATCCAAGAGGATATTGGATATTCCCTGGATCAACTTTACCTATAAATATTAGTATCTAGTTATATTATGTAAATTTTGGAAAGACTGCAGGCCCTTTTTAAAGCAATCTACTGAGCTGGACAGAACCAGCTCTTGAGGAAGTCTATTCCACATTTTCTCAGCTCTTACTGTGAAGAAACCTTTATGTATATGTAAAGAGTGCCCCCTTGTCCTCTTTGGTGACCTTAAAGTGAATAATTCAATACTAAATGTATAAATGCATAAATGCATTTATACATGTTGATCATATCCCCCCTAATGTCCTCTTCTCAAGAGAGAATACATTTAGTTCCTCTAATCTTTCCTCATAGCTGAGTTCCTCATTACCTCTTATGAGTTTGGTTATGAGCTTGGTTGCCCTTCTCTGCATTTTCTCCAGTTCCTCATATCCTTTTTGTGAATTGGTGCCCAAAACTGAACTGTATATTCCAGATGAGGTCCTGCCAATGATTTGTACAGGGATAAAATGATCTCTCTCTCTGGAGTCTATACCTTTCTTAATACTTAAAACTCCCCCTAGTATGTATGGTGTATGCATATTCTTAGCCCCAAGTGCATAACTTTATACACTGCCTTAAAAAAATTAAAGGAAGGCTTTGGAAACACTTTAGATCTTAATGGGTAAAAATGTCATGCTTGATATCTATACTGATATGTACTGGGTAATGTGTTAGGAACGAAAGGATGCCACATCGTTTAATGTAAAAGAAAATTAGGAACGAAAGAATGCCACATTGTTTAATGGAAATGAAAATTATCAACCTACAGAGGGCTGAATTTAAAGACACCCCAAAAATCAAAGTGAAAAACTGATCCAGCAGGCTAGTCCATTTTGCTGAAATTTCATTGCAGCAACTCAAAGTGGTACACAGCAGTTTGTATGGCCCCTACGTGCTTGTATGCATGCCTGACAACGTCAGGGCATGCTCCCAATGAGATGACGGATGGTGTCCTGGGGTATTTCTTCCACAATCTGGACCAGGGCATTACTGAGCTCCTGAACAGAATGAGGTACAACCTGGTGGCATCAGATGGACCAAAACATAATGTCCCAGAGGTGTTTAATTGGATTTAGATCAGGCGAGCATGAGGGCTATTCAATGGTATCAATTCCTTCATCCTCCAGGAACTGGCTGCATACCCTCACCACATTAAGGCTCGGGCATTGTAGTGCACAAGGAGGAACCTAGGACCCACTGCACCAATGTAGGGTCTGACAATGGGCCCAAAGATTTCACCCCAATACCTAATGGCAGTCGGGGTGCATTGTCTAGCCTGTAGAGGTCTGTGCGTTCCTCCATAGATATGCCTCCCCAGACCATCACTGACCCATCACCAAACTGGTCATGTTGAACAATGTTACAGGCGGCAAAACCTTCTCCATGGCTTCTCCAGACCCTTTCACATCTGTCACATGTGCTCTGGGTGAACTTGCTCTCATCTGTGAAAAGCACAGGGTGCCAGTGGCGGACCTGCTAATTCTGGTGTTCAATGGCAAATGCCATTTAAGCTCCATGGTGCTGGGCAGTGACCACAGGGCCCACTAGCGG